>NW_005054303.1:4610841-4691188 GCF_000277835.1 Geospiza fortis | reverse complement strand
GAAAAAAAATAATGTTAAAATTGGTATCACTTGAATATCCTCAAGGATCTGCCATGATACAGGACAAAATTATGCAGTTGTTTCTCAGGTCTTCCATGCATGGGTCACCATAACTTGTTTGCCATTTCTCAAGAGTAAAGGCTCTTCACTCTGACTCTCTGTGGATGTGCCACTGATCTCTCCCAATTCTGCATCACCCAGTTTAGACACCAAAACCCCCAAACAACCATGTAATCCAACAGCAAGCAGTGGGTGTGCACATGGTCTGTCTGGAACAGAAAAGGCTTCTGGCCTTCTCCCTCTGTGTGTCTGTGTCCCAAATCATAGCACCCCCGTCGCTCCCTGAGACCCACCTCCATCCCAATGTGCCATGAAGGGCAAGGGAGCTGTAGCCCCTGTCTCTCCTGTCAGAGAGCTCTCTGCTCTCTGTGTGCAGGGGTGGTTTTAGGAAGGTGCAGCCAGTGTGGCTGGGAAAGGTGGGCTCTGGGCAGTGCCTATGGTGCCAAGCTGTGTGAGGGCTCAGGGGAATGTGCCCATGGTGCAGAGCAGACTGTGGGGCTGCACAAGAGGTCACCAGGTCTGGCACAGAACGTGCAGGAGATGAAGAGCAAAGCAATAGAGGGGCCATTTTCCACATAAATACTTCACATTTTTATTTCAATTTCTCTGAAAAGTTTATATACTCATGCCAATACAACACTTTTACTGTAGTGGTAACCTATGCCACCAGAATAAATGTTGCAAAAATCAAGCCCATAGATTTGATGCCCTACAGAGCTCTTTCACCACTGGCTTGTCAAGCTTTGCTCTGTGCACTGCAGCTCCATACCAAATAAAATATACTACAATAACAACAACAAAAATATGACAGCAACAAACCCCATGGTAGCAATCACGTATACGCCTTTTATTCAAGTCCATGCTTGTTTCTTGGTAGTTAATACATATCTGATATCTGCTGTTTTCAATGATCATTAATATGTTAAAAAAATAATTAGAGACAGAGGGCTGAAGGGCTGGGGGGAGGGAACCCCCAGCACTCCTGTGCCTCACAAGCACAACTCTCAGGTCATGTTTTCCCTGTCCCACAGCAGGTCTGCTCCATCCTCTTCCCAAGCAGCCCCACCAATGATCTAAACTCACTTCAGACACAGAGGGGCTCCTAAAGAAGCTGCTTCCCTTATATCTAAGGGGCCTCCTTGTTTGGTTGAAATCAAAACTTACAGTCCTTTCTTATTAGCAATTATCCTAAATCTCCTAGGAGGCACGATATGTTGTTTGTATGAAGGAACAATTGTGTCAGACCACAGATCTGATATGCAGTCTCCCCCAAGTGACAGTGCCTTGGAGAAACTCATTCACGTAATTTGTGATGAGGTTGCCGAAGGTAGTAAGCATATGAAGAAATAATGAGCAAAAATAAAGCCTATTTTCTTATTACTATCATCTGACTAATCCTATAGAGTGTGGGTCACTGACTAGCTCATGGGACATATGGGAGACAGCATAAGGCAGCGAGGACACTTATTAAACTAGAGTTTCACAGTAATACTATAATTTAAGACTTGATTAAAATAAAAAATTCATATGTAATTTCACTGATAATCTGTTTTTTAAGAATATAATTTCCTTAAGATAGGCTTATACAGGCACAAATCAAACAGGCAAATAAATTTATCTAAATCATACTATATTTGAGATATAAAACTAGAATGTTTTGTTTTACAGAAGCAGAACTGTCTTCTGCAAAGACTTTTATCTGTGCACCTTGGTTGCACAGCACAAAGGGGCACAAAGAGCTGAAACCACAGCCACTATGTGCCCCAGTACTGACAGATCCAGCCCTGGAAGCTGCCCACAAGGGACTGCAAACCACTGGGTAAGGACAGGGGTGGCTTCTGCCACTCATTACTCTGTACCTGCACTGCCTCCTGAGCACAGCTACTCTGTGTCCCTGGGCAAGCTGCAACACCTCACTGCATATAAACCTGTGCAGCATCGACCCTTGAAAAGGGTTGGGAGGCTTAACTGCCCATGAGGTGGTTGAGAAGTGATGCAGAAATGCAGTGAGGTTACTAGACTAGACAATTGTATTTGCTGTTTTATTTATTCTTACAGAAAGAAGCAAGAGAGGAAAGACAGAAACCAATCTTGCTGGCCACTAACAGCACAAAAATACAGCAGCATTAAAAATCTTTCTTGTATCAGAATCCACAAGACTTCCTTATCAACATTCATTGGTTGGCCCGCAGCTCACTGTGTTGACAGAAAGACATCACTGGACCATGTAATAATTGCTTGGCTGGGACAAATCTGACATTACATTGCAATCAGAACTGTATGTCTTCTAAGAGACTTAAAGCTGGTCATTTGTATTGACAGATGTATAATCTTTGACACTTGGTACTCTTGGTAATTCACCTGCTCTTTGCTCAAGGGGAAATCTTGACCCTCCAGGGTGGTCTCCATCCTGCTGGACTCATTGGTCTTCCCTCTTCCCACTGCACTTCTCCCTTTCTGCAAATTCTCCTGCAGAGCCCAGCACAGACCTGCACAAGAGAAATGCTGTCCCTAGGACTGCACCTTTCCTGGCTGAGACCTCCTGCATGGCAAACCCTGATGGATCTGCTGCCAGACCTCTGGGTCCTGTTGCAATAACTGCCCTGGGGCCTGCTCTGTGTGTTGTTTCAGAGATTTCATGTTAGGAGGGGAGGAGGAGGAAGAGGATGCCCTCCTTATGCAGTCACACAGCCTGGGGCAACATCCTCTGTAAACATCCTCCTATCAGGAGCTCAAGGTCATCCAGCTGTTTTTCTCAGACACTCCATGCCATGTCCAGGCTGGTGCAGCAAGAGCCTTGTGGTCATTTTTTCCCCACTGAATTTGTCCAGCTCAGAGCTTTCTCTTGACACTCTGGCACTTTCCTGTGGACTTGTCCACAAAACGACCTCTTTTCCCTTGAAAAGGGAAAACAAATGTCCACAATAACTTGTTTTACACATTTATTATTGGAAGGCTCTTCCTAAGCAAGGAGGTTTTAGCCTTGTGAAAGTCACCCTTGAGAGGAATTAATTACATCAATTCATTATATCACATCCAGTAATATATATATGCTTTTATTCCTAGAAGGGATTGTTCCTCAGACAGTAACGACTCAGAACTTTTGCCAAAGATGAAGTTGTACAATTTCACAGACACTTCACTGAGAAAGAAAGAACATGATTTCCAATTTCAGGCACAAAGCAAGATTCAAGGATTCCCAAAATTCAGAGAGAGGTTCATTCCTGGATGTTGGGTTTTCACCATCACCACATCCCTATGATCTTTGGCACCATTTGGCAAAGGCTCCACCTTTGTTTGTTGTGGTTTGTTGTGGCAGCCCAAAGGAGCCATGGTGAGGTCACTCACTGCCTGCACCTGGATTCCCTTAGCAATACTTCATCCAGTTCTGGGATGAAGAAAGGATGAGAAGAGAGTGGAACAAAGAATCAAGTAGCAGAAGAGTACAGCAGGTGCTAAAGGGAATAGGAAAACGGACACTACAGAAAAATGAAGGAATTAATAAGTTTGGAATTTTTATTTTTACCAGAAAAGAAAAGGAAATTACATGAAAATGGAAAAAAATGAGGAAATCATGAAGAAGGGAAAGAAGTAATATAGGAAAGGGCAGAGAATAAGTAGGAAACATAGACTGTTGATATACTTGAATTCTATTTCATTACACTTCCTCCAGTGAAGATGGGAGTCCAACTTTGCTTTCAGGGAGATAATCAGTGCCTCCTCTTGGAAAGGGAGGAGCTCACTGGCACTTTTATTTTTCCTGTTATGCCTTCAGAGAGCAGGGTTTACAGTCACTGGGGAGGCTGAAGCAGGAAGCTGCAGACTTCCAGGCAGCAGGGAGGGGCTCTGCCTTGCAGGCAGACCCTGGGGACCTGTTCAAGGCCAAAGGTGACTTTCCCTCTCACCCACAGCCAGTGGGAAGGGAGTTGGCACAGAGGTGGTGCTGTGCTCCCCAAGCCAGAGGCACTGGGGCTCTCCAGGCTGCTGAGGCTGCGTGTGGCCACATTTTCTGCTGAGCAGGAGCTGCACATATGGGAAATGCCACAGGGCTTTGCACTTGGGCTGAGCCTCCTGTCAGCTCACTCTGCAACTGTTCAAGTAGACAGAGACTCTCAGACAGAGCTCAGCTTCTGCTCTTTTTAGGTGCTGTAAAGAGGCCAAAACACTTGAACCTCTGGTGCAATAACTTTCCCTGTGGTTATACACTGATGTCATAAATTTGATGTTATAATGCCAATGAAAGCTGATGAAAAGGAGAAACAGGGCAGGGAGGAAGGAACCCTAAAATGATGACATTTATCTCAATGAGAAACTGAATCGAGAAAGAACAGCCAGGCAATTGATTTTGTAGAGAGGAGCTCTCTTCAGGCTCGTGCAGACTGTTCCTCCTTCAGCACATCTCTGCAGTGCAAGGGCAATTCAAGGCAACAGCAAATTACAATAATCTAACGTGGCTGCAGAACTCACCCAGGCTTTTTAATCTTTTTCTTTCTAACCATAATGACTGAACAGCCTGAAGGAGATTTCTTTATCCTACAACCTGGAATTTGGAGCAACTGTAGCTCGTGTAGCACTGACAGAATTCACAGAGCAGATGAATTTGCTTCCCTCTGGCTACATGCTTATTCTAGGTAATTCCAAAGGGCAGATTTTAAAAATGTTCATCTCTTACAAGTTCATGATAAAAACCCATTCAGTTGCAGAGACCTAGAAAACAGGTCACCATTCCTCTGGTTCTGAGCTCAGCACCTCAGACTAGACCCAAAAAGGCAGCCTTTAAGGACAGATATGTCCACTACAAACTAACAGAAATGTCTAAATTCCTTTAGTGTAGTCAGGCAAAAGATAGTAGAATCAAACCTCTGTGAAGCTGGTGGGGAAGAACCCCTTGAGTCCAAAACATGAAGCTTTCCTAACGAGACAGACAGAATGTGAGGTCCAAAGGAGTGCCTACAGCATCAGGTGACACTGACAGGCTCTTTTGAAAGGAGGCCCCTTCTTCTACATTTGGCAGGAAATGGGGGGGATCCACAGTGCTGTGACCCATCCTGACTGACACAGCTCTCTGAAGTGGCTTTTGAACATTAGTCCATCGCTATTGCTGCTGCCTCAAAAAAGTCCTGTTGGACTCAGAGCTAGATGGCAGCTTTGGCTGCACTGCATTGATACCTCCATGCAAATTATCACTTGGTCTTCTGCCATTATTTGATGAATTCAGGGGGCAAAGTAGTTCCATTAAGAAAAATGAAATTGCTGCAGAAGTTCATGACTAAGGAGAACCATGAATCTCTCCCAGCAAGAGCATGAATCACTAATGTCCTCACTCAGCCAGCAGCCTCCATCCACACGCAGACACCTGGGAGTGGTTCTGTCCTTCCTTTCCCCGGGAGCTGGCTCCTCATCTCTCATCCTCTGGATGAGGAGGTGCCCTGCCTTGGGGCAGCCCTTGTGCAGGGCAGGCTGCTGCAGCTGGGGCTGCATGGCAGAGACCAGACTGCCCTGGCACAGCTGTGAATCCCAGCCAGCAATGGGAGAAGAGGATTTCAGTTCAGGCTTCCCATAAGTCTGTTCTTTCCACAAGTAATTAAAGTGACATTTTCCTTGCCATCTGTAGGATTTTTTGAGGATGCAATTGAGTGATCTGTCAACAGCCCTGTTTCCAGTAGAAAACAGAGCAAAAAGACTGCCTGCTTCCCTGAGCAGAACCAGAAGAAATTAAAAATGCCAACCCTTGCAAAAATGGGGCTGTTTTGCCCTTGCAAGCTCTTGCACATGAATAATTCTGAAGGAAAATGTTATCCTCTAATATTAAATCTTCTGAAGAATAAAAACCATCCAAACATTTCACATAGGAAATATGACCTTGAATTAACTAACCCCATATTAATTACAATAGTAAAAAATCCATTTTAACAAAATTTATTTGCTCTACAAGGAATTTTTAAAAAGAATTTGAAATGGTAGGATTTTTTAATTCACCGGCATTACAAAAACCATTTTATTTTACATTTATCACCTTCTTTGCTCTTTTTTTTTTCTTAAACTGATTTTTAATATAGTCACTGGTTTTTGTAGAGCTTATCTGGAAATTGTTAATACCTGTCAGGTATTAACAATTGTTGGAAATTGTTAATACCTCTCAGCTTTCACCAACCTGTCAAAACTGAGCACTATCAGAAACATTTATGTAATAATCATCTTCAAGGAAATAATTAAAATAGTACATATTGGATTAAGTTGAAAAAGGCCATAGTTTTGATATCATACCAATATGCATCCTTTCTGAGTAAAATAAATATATGAAGACAGACAGAAGAGGCAAACAAAATAACGAAAATCTCTACTTGGAATTGGGCAATGATCCTAAAAACCAGATTGAGTCTATGTTTATTTTATAAGAGGAAGAAGGAAGTATTTTGAAAGCATTTGTATTGTTTTCTGAATAACTTAAGAGAATAGATAGTATCAACTTTAGTAGCTAACCACTTTGAATACTCTAACAGAGAAGCATTACCCAAATACATGCTCATCATTTTGGACACATATGACAGTCACAGTGTTGGAGTGAGTATAGGATCCCAAAATCCCTTTGCTAAATGCCACAGAACAGAGAAAAAAAATCCCTACCATAAAAATATTTCAAAATCGAAGTACATGATGCAAATTAGAAGCTGTCCACAGAGATGCAATTGAGAAACAACAGAACAGTGCTGGTCCCCTCAGTGTCCCCACTCAGGGAGGTGGCAGGGCAGGGAGAAAGGGCTGAAAGCAGATGCACTCACTGATATCCTGAAGTGCAAGTCACAGAAGTGTGAACAGATATACAATAAGGAACCAGGAACACAGCCCCAAAACTATCAGAGAGGGAGTCAGGGCCTCTGGCTTTATGAGCAGGTAAGGGCAGCAACATGTGCCAGTCATGGATGCAGTCCTGGGAGCTGAACAGTAATGCTAGAATGAAGGGAAGAAAAGCAAGAAATGGGAACTGAAACCAAAGGAAGCTGAAGGGGAGTATCTGAATGCTTGGTAGGCAATAGCAATACACAAAATACATGAAAAGATGAGGTTCTTCTTCAAGAAACACTGCACCTGCTGCAGCTAGGATGAAGGGAGGGAACAGACAAAAGCAGAACTCAGGTGTGTCTTCAGCCACGGACTTCAGACCACCCTTATGCTCTGTGGCAGGGCAGGAAAGAGAGCTGCTGCAGACAGAGGGTCAGGTAAAGAATTCAGGTGTTTTTGAGAGAATAAAATACACAAAGCTTATTCTTTATTTTATTTTATATTGTTCCCTTTTTCTTGTAAAGTGAAAAAGGAGACACTCCTGAGAAAACAAATAAATGCAAGAACAAAGGAACAAGGAGGGAAGACAGGAGAGCTGAAGATTAGCTGTAACAATGGCAAAATTGTGTAGAGTTTCCTGGATAAAGAAAGGAGAATAACAGTCATCAAACGGATATTTGGCTTAAGACATTGCCCACCATTTGCCAATTCAGCTAATACATTTATCGGGTTTTCATAGAGGAACAAAGACACATTTAACAGCAAAAGTTAGAAACAGAGGAGCAGCAGAGGCACAGATGGGATGGGATTGTTGAAAAGCCCTTTGATCAGTAACCCTAGGGATGAACTTGCAGTATTCCTCATCTATTTCTTCTAAAGGATAACAGTTTAAAATGAAAAAGGGATCACAAATGCTTTACTATATCCCAAGAGTAGCACCATGTGAGAAGGATAAAAGGGAATGAGCCAAGCCAATTTGCAGCTCCTGTTTTCTCTGCTGCAAGTAGTGACAAGTCATCTACAGTTCCAAAAGCAGAAAACCTGAAAGTACCCCATTTGCAAAAGCAAATTTAAAAAAAATTAAAAATCAACAGAAGGCATTGTAGATAACCAAGCATCCAGACACAATGAAAACCTGTCACTTGTGTGTTATGGACTCTTGTGACTGGGTTAACCTTAGAAAGGGTAAGGGTATTGTGCCTTACCTTCACACACTTCAAGAAGAGGGAGATTAACATCACTATTGAAAAAAGTTGTTCCAGTGCTCCTTTGGCCATTTATTTTTCACATTGCACAGCTAGATCAGAAACTGAGGAAACAGGATTTTTGTCTGCCTTAGTTGTTGTGTCCCAGCTGGGTTCTGCTTATGGCCACAATAACTCTTGTGCTGCTGCACGGGATCAGAGTAACCAGCCGGGATCAAGACCTTCAGTGACAGCACCAGGTAACATCAGGGTAAAGTGACCCTGACACCATGGCCTTCAAAGGTCTTGCCTGAGGACAAGTTCCTAACACAAAAATTGTCAAGAGCTCTTGCCACGAGCATAAATCTGAGCAGTGGAACAACATTCCACCAGCTGAGCACCCAGAAACAATAAATGTGTACTGGGAGGCAGGACCAAGGCAGTTTGTAGGTGAGAGCATATGGTGTGTCCTTCCTGCTGCAAAGCTGGAGTTTCACTCTCCAGGGATGTATTGTCATCATGCTCCCAGGGTCATGGGCACATATAAAATTATGTACCCCAAAATCTAGATTTTACTGCCAAATATTTTCAAATGCATCTCTAATTGAGAAATCACAAATGTGTGTTGTTAACTAAAAGCCTGTCTCTTTATCATGCTTAAACAAAGACACCTTACTAAACAAGAAGAATGCATTGAGATGTCACTTTAATACATGTTTATTGGTGTCCTGCACTTTCAGTGTAGGAGGTTGGAGATGTAATAAAAAAGTTTCAAAATTTATTCGTTCAATTTCATTTAAATCACTCTAAACAACCAGTGCTTTAGAGTTCAGAGAATTAACATTTACTGTCCATTACAAGCAAAATTTTAATATTACCTTTTTCGAGTCCACTTAGAACTCTTCTTTTAAAATTCTTCAGATACATTCCTCATAGTAAACAATACATTTCAATCTGTGTCACAATCAACATTGATAAGGCCTTCTTAACCATTTTATACCACCTCCACTGTTACTTCATTGCAAAACACAATCTTATTTCATACTATAAATACCCATCCATGCACAAAACACAGGGGCCAGAAGTTACACATTAATATTTCATGTAGGCTTCCAAGTCTTCCTTTTCCCTCTGCAGGTTTATGGTACACTTAAAAAGATATCTTTAGACTTGGTCTACTTGGTCTTAAAATACAAATATACAGTATCCATAAGCATAAAAAAGTAAAGCTAGATGGCCTTACCATTTGTTATGAACTGCTAAAATCTTATACATGTACAATATAGCATCATGCTGATTAATATACATATTAGTTAAATATATGAGCCAATAATGGGGATGTGGCCAAGCTTTATTGGTTTGTTTTCAAAAAGAAATTTTTCATATACAAGTAAAAAGATTTTTAATTTAAACTCATATGGACTACCTGAACCACACAGACATCTGTAAGCCCTGCTGAAAAATTCAGGTCAAACTGGGACAAAGCCTGCTGATTCATTGGAAAAGGAACACAACTCCTCATGGGTGACACCCACATTGTGCTGTTACCAAGAGAATGCAAATTTACCAGCATTCACATTTTCAGGTCTAGAACACTAATTTTTGCATCTTAAATTGCAGTTTATACTTTATATATCTATTCATCAGCCTCCAGCAGAAACAGTTCAGTACCTTGACATTGTCATAGATTTTTCTATATAAGTAGATATATAGTACAAAGTGTAGATAGTGAAACGAATAAGCACATATATACAGTCTTTGAAAGGCATTTTTGTGACCAGTTTAGCAGTGTTTATAGAAAACATTTAAGATAGTCACATTCTGCTGATACCACTGTATTGCAAACTGTCAAGCCACATTTCTTATATTAAACTTGTACTGCATTGTATATTGTACAACAGAGAACGATCAATCTTAAGGTGTGACACAATGGAAAAAAAATACTAGACTGAGTAAGGTAACCAGCACAGGGCTTAATTTTCCTGAGGTTTGTAAGAATTTTTTAAACAAAAATCACAGTGACCAGGCTAAACTGCAAACATACTGTTAAGTTTTAAATATACAGTTTATACATAAGTTCTGTGCATGGTCGACTCAACTGTGTATGTTCATGCTGATGTTTCCTTTAAATGACTCGCCACTGCATAATACTTGTGTCCTTTCCTCCTGTGGAGATGAGGTGGGTGTCTTCACAGAGAAAATCTACATTAGTTACATGACTACTATGTCCACCGTACACATGGCTTGGAGCCTAGAAAACACCATATTAGTGAGAATAAAAGCATCTCATTAGAACATTCATGCAACAATTAAACTAAGGCATCATGTCATTCTCTTGAAGTATTTTAATATTAAATTAACTTTTAAATGTAATTGTTCTCTCAATCAACTTTAAATAAATCCCTTAGATATATAAATACTCCCATTCTTGCTGTTCTGATGTGTTTTGGGGTTTGGGTTTTTTTTTTTTTGTTCAAAGGAAAACAACATTTAATGCATTTGTGCAAACTACAAGAGTAAATTTTTGGGAAATACCTTACCCTGAACTGTGAGCATGGGTATGAGAAGAGATGTACTTTGCCAAAGTCATCTCCTGTTGATAGCAGTTTCCTCCCATGCGACCGACAGACAGCGTTGATATCTGTGCCATCTGAACCTTCAGGCCACACACCTGAAACACAGAGGGACTCATTAAAGGCTTTTATACAGGAAATAAAAGTGACAGCCTAAGTTCCTGTTAAAATATTAATAAAGGATGACTTGTTTAAGGAAAAGAAAAACCTATAAAAATAACTGCATCTGAGTCAGAATGTGTACTTCCATACCACCTAAAGTCCAGATCCCATTAGGTAATCAAGCACATAAAAAACCACTTTATTCCCTCTAGTCAGCAAAGTGCTTTGTACTCTGAGAAGATGCATTCTGCTGATTACAGTCATGTGTCTGAGCCTGAAAGAATTTTCATATGGTTATGTGGAAAAGTAACAGTTACTGCTTTTATTTTCCCTTCTCCTTTTGTATGAGTTAACAGACTTTTTTCATATTACATGGGTATGTTTTTTACACTAGAATATGATCCAAAAGTAATTTCTTCATATTACTAAAGTCTAAAGTCTATGAAAAAGACATTCTATCGTTTAAATTATTATTTATTAATTAATAGATCCCTTGAAAAGGAACTGAACCTACTATAAGGTTTATAAATGCTTTTGTTCTACTCTGAGAACTTCTCTTCCTTCCCCACATACTGTACTCTTTGCTGTTCCTGCATGAAGTAGTGTCCTAAAATCAAACTGTAAGGTCAACAGTGCAGAGACCAAATCTGTGCACCACATCTTCAAAGCCTTTGAACACTCGCCTGTAATAAATTGCAATTTTACTAAAATCCACCCAGTTATTGAAATTTCAGGATTTTGTATGCAATTCTGCAGCCTTTTTTTTCGGTTATGATTTTCTAATTTAGATTTTATCTAATCCCTACTCAACATAAAGGGCACCAAGCTTTCAGAGACCACTGTCATCTTCAGTTTTACTGTGTGTTCTGCCGTCATGACTTGGCAAAACTCCTGCTGTGTCTTGGCTCTGTGACTTTCAATGCGTGTCCCTGTGTCACCTGTCCTCTGCAGTGCGTCCCTGTATCACCTGTCCTCTGCAGTGTGCCCCTGTGTCACCTGTCCCCTGCAGTGTGTCCCTGCAGCTGTGCCCACTCACGGGCATGCTCCTCCTCTGCTGCTGCTGCTGCAGCTCAGGGTGGGAGAGTTCCTATTCCCCTAAGAACTCCCAAGGCACACTCCAGTTCCTCCTCCTTTGGGATACTTCAAAACCCCACAGTGGGCATTTGCCATGCACTGTGGGATCAGCTATCCTTCAGTCACTGGGATTCTTCCCAAATACAGCCTTTGTATCACTGCACAGCAATTCACTACGAGGAGGTCATTCCATGTCTTCATAAGGAATTACAAGTTGCTGTAAATCAAATGCAAAGTCTGATTTGTAG
Organism: Geospiza fortis; assembly: GCF_000277835.1. Classification (NCBI taxonomy): domain Eukaryota; kingdom Metazoa; phylum Chordata; class Aves; order Passeriformes; family Thraupidae; genus Geospiza; species Geospiza fortis. The sequence continues at coordinate 4,679,164 of NW_005054303.1, read as the reverse complement.
ACTGCTTTTGACTTTCCTGTTGTGTGTGGAAACACCACATTGCTAGATCAGGGATAGTAAAAGAGGCCCAAATAAATGGAAGCTGCAAAGAAACATAATAATTGCTACTAACAGTAATAATTGCTGGAATTAGGAACATGCAGAACAAAGAGAAACAGAAAATTTTTCAATATCTGCTTTGACAAGAAGGAGGCTATATGAATATCAAATGCTAGCTGAAAAGAGGTAGGAGTTTTCTCAAGAGGTCACTATGACAAGCTGAATATATAACCCCTAAAGGATAAATAACTCCTGAAGGAAATGGTTAAAGAAACAAGATTGCCATTTTGAAATGGGCAAAGGATAATGGCAGGATTTTTCTGTGAATCTCTTGGTTCTTTCAAAATTTATTCCAGTGCCTCAGTTTTTATGAATATGAAAATTGAATCCCCCTTGCTGAAAAAGTAGTCCTTATTTTTTCCCATCCTCTGTAGACCTGTAAAAAAGACCATTTCCTTTCTCTCATTTGAAGACTGATGCCATGCTATTTTTTCCTCCTCTTCCCTAAAATCCATTCATTACATCTCTTCTCCCAGAACAATATTTAGATGGATAATTAATTATTCTTGCTAGTCAGCACATTATCTGTTGGTCCAATGTGCAAAAAGCAGAAGCAGCCATTCGAGCTGTGACTGAAGCCAATACTGATAAATGGATAATTGGTTCACATTTTGCATGGCATCCTTTTCATTACACATCTCACTAATGTATCTGCCTTTCCTACAATAGCATAATGCTGTTGACTCATGTTCAGTTTGTATGCAAAAGTAATCTGATCTTTCTGTGCAGATCTGCTCTCAGCTGTTCTGCATTTGTACAACTGGGTTCTGCCATTCTAGTGGGGTGCCTCCTCTTTGACTCTATTGAATTCCTTCCTTCTTTCATACCACTCCTCTGTTTCTCAAGATAACTTGCTAATCCTGAAGCTTTACACCACCTACAAACTTGACATATTGATTTATCATGCATGCTATTAATAAAGATATTCAAACATAATAATCCATTTACAGTGTTCTAGTCGGTTTTGAGTCTGAGTTCCAACCAGTCTGAGTTCTGCTTTGCTTGCAATGTTGTCAGGCTTTGTACAGTGTCTTGTATTTCTTCTGTTTCTGTTCTTCACCTCAAACACTACTTTTTTAAAAATGGGCATGTGCTATGAACTGATATCTTGTGTATCCAGCAGCACACAGCTCTTGAAAGAGCTTGTAGATCAGTAAGTGTTTTAAAGTCTTTGCTCCTTCACATTTATGTGTTTGTATCACTAAAACATTCCCCCCTCAAGTACACTTTTTACATGCTATTGACTTTCAGTTGAATCATCTCTAAACACTTGCAGGCTGACTAATCTGTTCCCATGCTCAAAGACAGGTGTTCAAGGGACCAGAGTTCCCTTTTCCCCCTGCATTGGTTATGCTGAGCTGTGGGTGCTGTGCATAGTTTGGCATTTTTATGTGGTTCTACCAGAGAGAGAAAATCCCTGGCTTCAGTCAGCCATAGCTACTGAAAAATTAATATACTAGAAGACCCACATCCTGGATGCTGTGATTGCTGCTTCTGTGTCCATTGCTGCTTTTGTGTCCAGTGAGGCCATCCCAGCAAGCACTGATTGACTTAGAATAAAAATAGACTGGTTTCCAGCTCATAATCTATGTGCTTCTTCAATTTGTTATTCTAGCCACTCACTTTGCACTTTAGCATCTCTACATGGGCTTTGAAGGCATATATATGACCCTGCAGATATTGCTTTCATTCTCCAGTTTTTCAGTACTTTGCCTGTTCTCTGTGAGGTGCTGAAAATAAGTACTAATGGTCTCAAGCTGACACTAACCAGTTTTTTTTACAGATACAACAAGGTTAATCACACTCAAATACTTTGGAAATACCTGACTTATTTCAACTTTCCAAATTACTCCTTCCCTACTGAAAGCAGTAGGCACTAACTGGTTTTGTTTTTAAATTGTAGTAAGTGTTTTATTTAAGAAATATTTTTAAAAGCATTGGGTTTTGTAACACTTCAGTGTCATGTCTCCTTCCCTCTCAGCAGATTATTTTGTCCCATGCTCTGGCTCACAAAGCTGATCTGTTGCAAGAGGGAGATTCCCCCTCAAGTGTGACATGCCTCTCTCTTCTGACTTTCTAGGCATCAAAAGCAGCCCCAGATTCTAATAGCACTGTATTTTGCAGGAATCTGAACTAAAAAGTAAGAAACCCTCACATAAAGTATTTAGTATCTCCGAGTATCTGAACCTGTGATGCTAAATGCAAGGACTTTGTAGCTTTGCAACTATATGTAGGGTGTACTCAAAGCCCAGAAATATTTTAATAGTTCCATAAGAGCCTCTATCCCTTAAATGAAAAATGCATCATGTCAACATGCAGCCAGTCTTGCAGCATTTACTAAATCTGTGTGCGGTGATGTCCAAGTGCTATCCAAGCACTGCTTGTCAGCTAAATGACAGAAAACTTGAAGGTGTTTTCCCAGCACACTGCTACTACCACAGCATCTTCAGGCCCTTGAAAATTGAAACCATGCCCTTTCTGTCTACCTTCAAACTCATCACTGCAATCTATTCTACTTGAAACATGGGTGCAAATATTCCTTGTTTACCACTTATACTAAACCAGACTCTGAACTTCTACCATGGCTTTCTACTTCCTCTTGAGGACTCAAGAATTTGAAGCTTCTTGTACTCAGTGTTTGTAACCATCTGTCCAGCCCTGCACATATTGTGAAATGACTACAAAGCTACAGAGTACATTGGGGAAAGTGGATCCTTCAAAACTGGCAAAAGAGAAGTCCCATGGAAACAAACCACTGGATTTTGTTATGTTTTTCTTTTTGAATTTTTTTTCACTCAATTTAATTGCTACAGACTCTATCACAATACATGATAAGTTTTTAATGAATGAGACTATCATTCATTTTGTGCTTGCACAGTAACCAGAGCAAAGGAAACCAGTTCTGGTAAGGGAATTTGACCCAGTAACTGCCTAAATACATGACAATTTCACAGAACTGGTACTTTAAATTAAAAATGATGAGAAGCTGCTGTACTGTGACAGAAAGGGCCGTATGTGATTTTTTCTTTATCTCCCACTTATGTTGTAATATGATATTTGTACTTGAAGCTAGCAAGAATATTAAATCAGAGTCTTTCTGGATTGAAATAAGAAGACAGATTGTAATAAAAATGGCATAACAGAAGTTCTGTATTTTTCCCTGAATTATGAATAGTCATGTTTCATAAGCAAAAGTTGGCATTCCAAGTGTTTGTTAATAAGAAGAATGGTAAGAGCTTTTAAGAGGAAATATACTTACCAAAAACATGGAATCCTAAAGTACAGGTGTAAGTGGCCCATTCTATATCCCTAGTTGTTTCAACACTCACAACTTGTTTACAAGCAGAGGGGATCCCTAGAAAAGAAAAAACCCCACATAACAACATATTTAATTCTCAAATTGTATAGATTTCTGATTACACCAGATGAATTAAAACATATGGTTGATCTTGGCAGTTATATGGTCTCATTTAAATTTTAAATCTGTGTTAGACTGCATGAACTTTGCACAAAAGGACTAAATATAATTCTTACTCACAGTATAAGATTTCATAGTCTCCTGAATTAGACACGAGATATTGTGAATTAACAGACCAATCCAGATGAGTAATGAAGCTGGAATGACCCTACAAAGAGAAAATGTATTGTATCAACTGCACTAACAGTGTGCCACAATGTGACAGTATTAATACAGTGCTGCAAAATACACTTTGGGTGTTGATACTGAACCAGGAGAAAAAAGGTTACTTACTGAACATTTGCCAATTCTAGTGTACTTTCTTCCATTTTCACTTACACCATATATATAAATACAGTTGTCATGGGAACCTATTGCCAAGAAGTTTCCATCTATAAACAGAAAAGTGAAACTGCAATTATTGCTGTAAGAAAGAACTTAACCTAATTTTGTGAAGTTTGTTTGAAAAGTCACAGACAAGAGGAACTGTTCTTAAAGGCCTTGATACTAAAAAATGAATAAATTAAATTTTACTTTTAATTTTCCAGTTGCATATTGATGTATCTATCACTACTAAAACCCAGCAATTTAATACTAATAAATATTACTGTTAAAAACACATGACATTTTTGGAAGCAGCTATAGTCCATTTAGGGCTAACCTGATTGCAACAACCAGCAGAGTTAAGTCTTTTTCTTCCCCCTTCTTCACAGTGAAACCATATTGAACACGTTGGGGAGGGAGGGAAAACAAAACCAGAGCTTAAGATACCACCCATAAAGTCCTGCCAATGTTTCTTGGCACACTTATTTTCAACTTCAGTGTGGCAAGAAGGGACTTATTATAAAACAAGCCAACCCTTAATTTAATAAAAAAATTCAATGCCTTTTTTTTCCCAGTAAATAAATGCTCTCAAACCTGGTGAGTAACGCATTACAGACAGCTGTTCGTTTCCATCTGTGTGTACAGTGACCAAGTCTTTTGTTTCTGTGTCAAACACAAACCACCTGTTGTAAACACAGAAAGAGGCCAATAAATCATTCCAAAAGGAATTTAAATCTACTGTAATCTTGACCAACTTTTCTTCTGTCAAAATAGCATAAGTTTTATACCAAGAAGAGAAAAATAGCAAATGCTACTCAGTTTGGTCTATTTTTACTTTAACACAAGGATAGTTTCTTTCACATCTTTTTAAACTGTAAAAATGCATGGGCATTGACCCCAATATCAGCCTTCAGATTTTAGTGTGTTTTAGTATGCTATGCATAAGAATAAAATAAGCATTGCTTGTGATGTCCCTTCTCCTTTAAAGACCTTCCTCTATGCTATGCTCATGTTTAAACTGATGGTTGCATTAAATCCTAGAGCAAGGGAAAACACAAGTAAGCATCAGGACCATTCTCTTCTGATAGAAGAAAGAAATTAATTAATTTATTTTAAAGTGAATTAATTCATTATTTTTTCAGTAGTTTAATTTAATTGGTTAATTTTAATGAACCAAAAATTAGTTTGTGAAAACCTGTAGAAAGGACAAAGATAAAATTTGCATTTCAATACTTGCAACAGATTACTAAAGACAAAGAGAATATTCCTCTCAAAGTTTCTCCTTCTGTTTTACTTTATTTAGTAGATAAAGTACATTCAGTAACAAAAGTAAGTCCTTTATTTAGGATTGATATAGAATCTGAAATAAGCTTGCCTCATAACCTACAAGCTTCCTGTATGTTCTCAGTGAACTGGAACTGTTTTCAGTACTAAGAGCCAAGCCTGCCCTCAAGTGACACTAAAGGAGAGAGAGAAGTTAGACAAAGGCAGTCCCTCCTGTGAGAGACAACCACAGATAAACCCAGCAGCTGCCACTGATGTCACCAAGGGCTCAACCTGCTGCCTAAAATACTCTCCTGCACCTCAGTTTCCTCTGCCTCGTTTATCCCTCACACGCTGCAAGTCTCTTAATGTGCATTTTTACACTATGTCTAGCACAGTGGAACATTTGCCAATATTTTTAAAGCCTCTCTGGTTGTCACTGCATTAGGGATCATGAACCACTCACTACATTTTCCAACACACGGAATTTTTTCTATGTGAATTCCTCCATGCAGCCCTAGAGGCCCTGGAGGAAATCTCCCTCCACTACATCAGACTCGTCCTTTGGCCTCTCCTTTTTCCCAGTGGACACAAAGATTTAACATTTAGGTCACTGGTATGGTGACAGTACTTCCCATGCCAGGTCTCACAGCTAACCCAGACTTCCTGCCCTCTCTAAATGTCCTCCTCCCACTGATCTACACTGTCTCTCTCCCAGGGCAGAAACCACCTCTTTGCTCATGCAACACTCAGCAAACACAGGGTGCTGGCCCAAGCCTAGGGTTTCTAGGCACTAAGGCAATACAAATAAATTTCACTGTGACATTCAATAGAAATCAATAGTGAATGAAGACGTGTGATTGCATACATTTACACGAGCTTGGATGTGAGCTGGAAAAATCAGTGTTTTTTGGTGCCCAAGGTGTAGCTCTGCACCTCTTACCTTCCAGTTAGTGTCCCTACTGCAACAACAGATGCTGAAGGATGAAAACCTGAAGACTGTGCTGGATCCTGAAATGTTTCAGAAAGACACATGCTTTTTTATCAGTACATGCTATCAAGTTATAACAAAAACACAATTCAATTATTTGCCCCTGGAACAGAGTAAAATTATCTTGCTGATTTTTAGGGGTCGTTTTTTCTCTTTCAATATAAACTTGAGGCGTAAAAAAGCACTTTTAACTAATTGAAATATTATCAAATTAACTTATTTTCCCTCTATACAAGGCCACTCTTTTCTTTACTCTCTAAAAATAATTTGGTGAGTGATTTCATAACAATAATATTGGCAATGGCAGCTTCTCAATAAATCCCAAAGAAATAAGAGATAAAAATAACTTCTTAAACTAGAGCTGACCTTAGAATTAAGCTTCAAAGCTGCAGTTTACCTACAGTCTGAAGGACAAGAAAGTCCCTTATTCAACAAAGGTATGTGGCACTTTGCAGGAGGGGTAAAGCCTAACTCCTACACACACCAACACCTTTTTCCAGCACCTGCTAAGCTGCAGCTCAGTGGGAGATTAAGGGCATAAACTGGGTTTCTTATTTGGATGTGCAATTTTAAAACATTTTACTTTGTAAAACTTTAGAGTTATTCTTGCAATTTAAACATATGTCTAAAAACAAGGTAAGCATTTTCTTTCTAATACTTGTCCAGTTACAAAGAATGAGGTCCAGAACTTTTCAGGTTATAGCAGAAAATACCAATATAACTTTTTTCCCCCTTATACCATTAAAACATAATTTTAAAATGCAAGCAAAAAACCCATCCAGTGATCCATCTCATGGAAATGCTCGTGTCCTTAATTTTCTGTATTTCAAAACACTATCACATTGTAGCTCTTTCAGTAAAGCTGCTGACATTTTTAGTAATTGGTCATTACTAGCCCTAGTGCTAGGTGGAAAGGATATTCTCATTAATTATAAGCAAGCGACTAATTTGAAAGAATTACTAACTCTAAAGAAAATTTCAGAGAATTGTTGAGATCCAGGATTTCTATGCACAGCTTCTAATACACTACAGCATTCCAGAGAGGAAAATTTCCTAATGTTTTTAAAGTATAATTTCATAGCAAAGGCAAAGATATTTTATTGAATAAACCAGAGGTTCAAACAGTGCATTTAATCTAACTTGTACCCAGAATAGTTACATTAAAAAGCTTTTACATTGATCTCTATGACAAAAATAGGTTAACATGAAATGATTTTTTCCCCTCAAGTTAATGTTTTAAGGTAATTTTGAACAATAATCTTAAGGAAAAACAAAATGACTAGAGAATTTCTGTAACAGGAGAGCTGCCTTTAATAAATGTATACCTCTATAATCTTGTTCCAGATAGGATGGTGAGTGGTTGCATCCCAGAGTGTAATGTGTTTGTCATGTCCACATGTGAAGAACTGAGGCTTAGAGGAATGGACTGCAAGTCCCCAAAGCTCATCGGTGTGGCCCTATGCAAGCAGAGATGTTTTTAGACAAGAAGGTCAGGCCATCAAATCTAAACATGTTTAAACAGTGTTAAAATGACCAAACTATATATTGAAATATTCCAAAAATATGTTAGCTCTAGATAGATACATATTTATAATTATTCTTATTGCTGAATGTACTGTAATAATAAATCAGATGCATATTTATGAAAATTAATTTTAAACTGGATATTTACTGCTCTTACAGACTTAGAAGTGCTCCTGTAAGGAAACCCAGCTTACCTGGGTAATTGGGAAAAAGTCTCCTGACAGGGTGCCCTGTAGGACGAAGTTTCTGGTGGTTCCTATTAATACAACATCCCCTTTTCCCTCTGTTACTGTTCTTATTGGACCAAACTGCTCTGGAATCTGTCGTCAGAACACACAAAAGGACAGATAAGTCAGACAATTTGTCAGGTATTGCCATTTTTAAATGGCAAATGTGTTTTAATAAATATTGCACAGCAAAGAAATGAAACAAATTAATACACGTGGCTGTCTTGCAAAATTTTATAACAACTTGCATCAGCTCAGTAACTTCTATAATATTGCAAGACAAGACATTCTTATCTATAGAATACTCAGCTAAATCAAGTATTTCAAGAAACACAAAAGGCTCCTTCATGCTGTGTTAATTCAATAGTATTTAATTGCAGCTGTGATATCAGAATAAGGATTCCTACTCTGAGCATTTTCTGGCAATGAATGTTTCTTTAATTGCAGCCTTGGTTCTGAAAGAGCCAGTGCAAATCTCTAAAATAAAGTTCAAGGGAAGATGTAAAATAACAAGGAATACCAGAACATGAACAAATAAGAGAAAAAAGAAGGACATCACAGTTAGAAACAGCAAAAAAAAGCATGTCCCTTGTACTGTGTTAAAAACTGAATTACAAAAAGAGACATGCCAGTTGCATATATATTTGCAACATTAAATATTATTAATATTATAAAGGTAATTATATAGTATTATTATTTCATTATGATTTAATATTATATAGTAGAGTTGAAGCCCTTCCTCAGACTTTTCTGTTGATTCTTCTCTTACATTCAGTATGTAAACAGTCAAAGTAGTTGTGTCCAAAAAAATTCTGCTTTAGTCTTCTAAGTTCCTACATAGCAGCTGAAGTAATTTTCAAATTTTGTTTCAATTACATTTTAAAAACAACAACATCAACCAAGAAATGAATGAAAAACTTTAAGTATTAAAACCCTAAAAAAATCCTGACATCATTCTGGGAAAGAGGAATGTATAAAACCATTTCAATACTGTAATACTCTGAAGTTAAACATTACCTCACATTAGTAAATGCAAAGAAAGGAAGAAATAATATGGAAAGATACACAAGATTTTTTTTCCAACTACCACAGTCCTTAGAAAGGAAATACTATGTTAATGAATAGGCAATCACAGGAATGACCTGAGGACTGAAAATTTGAGGTGTCCTGTGCAGGGCCAGGAGTTGGACTCCATGATCCTGATTGGTCCCTTCCAACTCAGCATATGAAAATACTGTATTTTACCAGTGATTTGCTTTCCCATAGAACACAGATCCATAAGAAAAAAAAAAAAAAGATCAAAAAACCTTCTCAGAGGACAATAGAATTTTATTTTAAGTAGCAAAGTAATTTCAAATTAGGCAATATCACCTCAGTTTTGTGAATTTTTTGGTAGTTTCCATTCCAAGAGATCAGCTTTCGGTCTTTTCCTCCCCCTGATACCAAAGTGCCATCTCGCAGCATACACAGGGCAAAGATTCCACCCTCGTGTGCTCCTTGAACTGCGTGGCTTATTCTGTTGGTACCTGAATAGAAGGGAAAAAGGCATTATTACTGAAATACTTAGCTTAATAGCTCCTTTCCCCCCATTTTTTTTCTCCATTTCTCTACTATCTCTCAAGGATTGCATTTAAACAATGATAACAGTGGGCATGGGGTGCTGGACCAAAACAGACCCACAGAAGAGGTTGAATTAGTACATTTTACGATATATTCTCCCCACCTCAAAAATGAAAATATACATACTTAGTCTAGCTCAAGAACAACATAAAATAGGTTCATTTAAACCTTTCAAGGAGGTTTAAGTGAAATAATTTGACATCACATTTGTAGCACTACACACCTTATCAGCAAAAACCCATAACCCAGTCACTTTTATCCTCCAGATATAAGATATTCTACAGCCTCCAGATCCTGAACTTGTATCAAAATCTGACTAAGCTAGAGGTTCTTGTATATCTGGCAGAATGTGCTGATCAGTCTCCACTCTCTGTACTTATTTACTGATGAACTTGGCTTGTTTAAGTAGCTTCTTAGACTCAACACTGTCAAAACCAACTACATTAGATTAAGTATCTCTAATTTGGTGAATAATTACTATTATGAAGTACAAATAAATGATTAGTGGTGATTCTATTACTGAAATGTGCATCTTGCATCAAAGCTTGGTTAGCTTGATGTTTAGCGCAAGTGAGGGGCTGATGGAAGTTAGGAAAAACCAATTGCCTTTTCCTCCATCCACCTCTATGGATATAATTTGTCAGGCACAACTGAGTTCTATTAAGAAAAGTTTTTGCTAAGGGTACTCTGACCTGGTGGAAGCAGCCCTCTCTTGCACATAGAGCTCTGAGCCAAAAGTAGTGAAGGCAGAGCAAGTACACTGTACTGAGACAGAAAAACAAGAAAAACATTTTTGCCCAACCCTAAAGAGCTAGCAGAAGTTGAGATCATGAACACACAGAGAATTCCCTTTTATTTCTGGGAGAAAGGGTAGAAGAGGCTACTTGCAGTCAAGGCAGAAATTGGTCTACCAGCACAATGGCAAACTGGCCCCTGAGCAGTGCACTGTCTCTGCCTCCCTTGTCTGCTGGCAGTCCAAAATAAGAATAAAGAACAGGGACATGGGACAGTGCAATTTCTAAAGTCAGTTTAGAAGGAAAAGTGTTGAAGTGCCTTGCTTTAAGTTACCATAGAAAAAAGGAAAGGGAAATAAATGAGAAGCCAAGTTACAAACACCATATCCACCCCTGTCCCCAGCAGTGTACTGGTCAAGGAGATAATTAGCTGACAGTCCTTGGTTGAAAAAGAAATCTGCAAAAACAGCTCAGTAAGGCTCAACTGTATAATTGATTCATTGTATTGTTTTCAGGGCCTTATCCCTTTGAGTAGTATCTTGGGAGAAAGCAATGAGTAAATAGGAAAAAGCTGTCATCCATATCCCTTCTTCCTTTGCTAATAAGGCCTCCTTTAAGGGATTCTCCTTATCCCAATGCATGGCATCTCAGGCACTAAGTACACATTTAGGATGTTGCTGCTGTTTGCCCTCTGGCAGGCATTGCCTTCTGCTGCCTAAAAAAAGATCTCTTCTTACTTGAAAATGCTTTTTAAGAAGTTCTTCCTATCCATCTGTTCTTCTAAATAAGGAATCAATTAGATCTGAATGCATTTTAGCTTGACTTCCTAGGAAAACAAATACTGCTATTTGTCGTCTTTTTAAAAGTGTGTGTCAATAGGCATAATTGCTGCAAACAGTAGAGAGGGACAGGATAGGAGACTGGAGATCATCAATTACATTAACAATATCTCTGCCTCTACAGTGATTAAAGAAAGAATTTTTCTTGGCATCTCTTACATCAGTAAAAGTCCCACATGCTGGCATAGCTCTGTGATTCAGTATTTGACCATAGGAAACACATTTGATAGAATTTTGTGCTCTAGCAGTTAGGTACAGATATTCTTTAGCTTCTTGTAGAAAAGAATCCAGGCACAATCTGCTGGATTGGTCTTGGGAAAGAGCTCAAGATAAAACAACATTTATTCTTCTTGAAATGAAGCTCTACACTCAAGTCTACACTCACAGTCTAATATTAAGATGGAAGTGAATAGTGAAATTTTATCTTACCTTTCCCCCAAACCAAAATGTTTCCACTTGAGTCTCCTGTAATAGTATCACCATTTTCAGAAAAGGTCACACACAGGACAAACTTTGGCTTCTCTTGTTTCTGCATGGTTATGAAAAATATACACTCACAGCAACACACAACCCATGGATTTTAACTTTATGCATTTGGTTAATTTAGTTTAGTCTTATACAGCTCTATTATCACTTAAATATCTACAAGAGTTAAACACATTCCTACAGTCTAAACAGAATAATCTATGCAAGGGCAGAGGATGCATCCCCTAAGGTTTGTGGCCCAATCCTGCACCCTTTAATTGCAAGCTGGGGACAGAGTGAGTGAGAACACCTGCCAACATGTAAGACATGACCAGGACTGCTCTGAGATAAACCCAATTCCCCAGCTACTGCAGAATGCCAAAGACTTGGAGTATTTAGAAGTAACCAAAGCTTCAAACAAGCTTTATTATTATAATTCTTAACTCCAAAGTTTTTAGGAGAAAAAATAAAATATTACTAGAGGGTTTGGCCATAGTGTAAGAATTAAGGAATCATCTCTTGAAAGAAGCCCATGTTTCAGTAATGAAACTCCTGCATTTAAGACATTGATATCAACAAAACAATTAAACGTGTAAGGGAACAAAAACATCACTGGTAGCTTCTAAGGACATTATATATTCCTTGTTGACAATCTATGTGTATGATCTCTTTCTCCCCCAAACTAAGAGCTGTTCTATGCAAGGACCACAACTCTTTTCCATCTCTAACCATCATCAAGACCAACAGAGCCAGAAGAGGGAGAAAAATCCATTTAAAATGCATGAAAAACAAAATGTGACAAAATTTAAATGCATTCTCTCAGCAGTTCCTCCTGATTTCACACAAAGTATACTAATTGACATTGTAAATATTTGTCCTGACTATCCTTGGGAGCCATGACTCTCCACAAGCAGTTAACCAGCACTCACTGGAGTTATCTGCAGTCATTGCAAACATCCCTCAGTTGTGCACGCAAGGGCTGTACAGCTTAGTCTATATTCAAGAACACAACCAAATCAAACCTTGAAATGAAAATTATATTTACCAAATAGTGGCCAGCTCAGTCTGTATTTGCACGTGTCTGAGCAGAACAGAGGAAAAGGGAAGAAAATTCATAGAAATGTATTTTTATGGGGACTTTCCTCTCATAAAATAAAAATCTCCTCCATCACACAATGATTTTTTTTTTAATCATAGAGAGTTTTAAGGTAACTTTATTTCTCACAGGTTGTGAGTGGGAGGGTGGGGATATCTAGCAAAAGAAAAAAAAAAAAAAAGGAAAAAGAATATAAGGAACAATGGGTAATTGCATTTCAAAATTTCAGTGTGGAATTTCTACCCATGGAAAAGTTCTCTGTGCCATACCATGAATGCCACCTGAACTTCTGCAATATTTTGAGTTTAATAATAATCACTTCTTTTGATTTACTCAAACCTTATTAAACCTTATTTCTGTATGACTGTATCATTACAATAAACATAAAATTAGAGAAACATTTTATTTTACCTCAAATAATCCTTGCTTTTTAATAAGGGAATTCCCTTCTAGCGTCCAAAAATAAAGGTGTGATTTTCCACAGGTAACTATTATATTTGTATCAGTAGGGTGAAAATCTGCAGCAAATACAGCCTCATTAGAGCACTTGGAAGGAAAAAGAAAAACATTGTATCAAAATCTAAAATGCAAAGGAAGGAAAACAATATTACATGGTTCTCTAGTTAGGTAAACTGATACTTCTGATATAAGAATAATTCTGAGCCATTAATCTACTAACATAGACTGGAATACTTTGTAGTCAAAAAAATGTTGTCTTTATAACTTAGTATCAAAATGTATCCCTAAAAATCATGTCATATAATGAGCACTTCTACACAAAAGATTCGTTTAGGATCTTTTTCCTGCACATGTTCCTATCATTGCTGCCTAAAATTTTCTAATCAATTATAGAATGACAAGAAGAGCAAAATTTTATAAAAAACTGAAATTATTAGGATAATCTTAACAGAGAGAAAATTTTCCCTTTTTTCATGTTCCTTGCCTTTTATACAGTGAAAGTGTTAAAAAGGCACAAAAAGTTAAATACAGAAAGATATTTTATTACAAGAAACCAGATCTACATACAAGCAAGTAGTACAAAATATCTTATTGCAACACCTTGACATCTGCCAGCTTTTCTTCTTTCTGCCAGTCCCACACTGAAAGCACATGGTCATTGGAGTCATCCACAGAGCACAGGCTACTTCCTCCATTCTGAGGCAAAACATGGGAAATATTAATGCATCATCCAAACAGCAAGAGGAACATACAAATACACATTCAAAATAATGAAATACTTATGTGTAAGTGGAGATATTTTCACATATTTACTCTTTAACTGTTATACTTGTAGTTAGATCTCCATAAAATATAATAATTTATAGGGTCATCCTAAAAAGGGACCTAGAAGAGGAACTCTTGCAAACTGCAGACAAGTGTCAGGAATGTGGTAGGCATCTCTTTACAAATATTCAGTAGTGGAAATTCCACAGGCAAACTACACCTCATTTTCTATTTTATTAAGAAAGATTTTCCTGATAACTATACAGGATTTCTTTCTTTGCAATTTAAACCAATTATTTCTTCTCAGATGTCTGTTAATATAGGAAACAATTTTACTCTTCATATTGGTATAATGGACCAAAATCAGAAAACATAGTAAGGAATTAGAAAACAACTTATTCTTGACAGGTGTCTTTTTAATGACATTTATCACTCTTTCTAATCCCAATTATCCTAATTCCTTCATTCTTTCTTCATTCTTCAGGCCCACAACACACATCAGACACAGCTACAAAAATTGTGCCTTAGCAGCCCATGAGGTGGGACTAAGGAACCTGAAGAGAGGGCATCTAAAGTGAGAGAGATGCTGCTACTGAATGGGAAGTGATGCTCAGAACAGGCCAAGTTGGGACCAAAATCACAAAGCAAACATATTAAATACTGGCTCTCTTCTGGCAAATGCCAATAGTGCTCCTGTGTTATTATGCATCTGTTTCCCTCCAGAGGGGTATTTACAGAGTGTTTGCTTACTAACCCTTTTTATTTATCCTTCAAAATTGATGTCAAACTGTGCTAGCTTTCACCTTTGTATTCTTAACTAGTTCTCCCAATACAGCCCTCTCTTTTCTACTTTCTATAAACATAATTATCAATGGATTTCAAGTGTTTGTAGAAACTTTCACTGAAGTAAATTTTGCCTAGGGAATACACAGGTAGTCCTCTCCTATCTAAAAATGCTTCCAGGACAAACAGACACCCATCACATACACAGCTTACAGATTCTGTAGTGCATAGGAGGATTTACAGCTTGCACATGCCAGGTCACAGACTCAAGTTTTTATATGGGACTCAAACGCTGTCTATATCAGCATGTAAATATTTCCTTTATCCCTCTGACAGATTAGAGTTCAAAAGATGGTGCCAAGAGGCAAACAACAGGATTTTACTTTTTTACAATCCTTTAATTTTAAAAATTCTTTATGCCTTTGCTGCTTTTCAGCAAAAGATTTTGATTCTCCTATGGGAGCCTCAATTTTTAAAAGTCCTTCATCAATCATTTTGGACACAGTGAGAGGGTTAAAAGGTGCAGAGAGAGTAAATTTCTTATGCAGGGAGAAACAGAATACGATGATTCAAGAAAAGTAGGGATGCTGAAATCTCAAGTACACAAGTATTTTTGCAACTGCTGAAGGAATTAATTGCAGTTTATTTTAAGTACATGGTAAATCTCTGAGAATGCTGAGATACTGTCAGCTTTAATAGCAACCTAAGCTGTTGGAAACAACTGGGCTGCAAGCTTTCCTCCTCTAAAGAGGAACCTGAGAGAAAAGACAGCTTGAAAGTTTGTTTTGATCACCTAAATTTGAAAGATTTCAAAGATCTTTCCAGCAAACAGTCTTAATATGACTATTCATTTACTTTACTTACAGATTTAGAAAAAGCAATGCAAGTGACAGCTCGGTCAAAAAACCCCATTCCGATGACATGAAGTGTGTTCAGAGTTACAGAATCCCAGACACGCACATGTGGTGGCAATTGCTATAAAACAGAAACAGAAAACATCAGCTCAAACAATGATGGAGAAAACCCATCAGGATTTGAAAAAATGAGAATGCATCTGAAAAAATAAAATCACAATTGAAGGTATAAAAATTATCAGAACTTCTCTAGAGTCACCCATGTAAGCACAGATACATTACAAATGGTTTGCTGATTACTGTGCCTGGGACCAGTATCTGGGACTGACAATGCAGAGTGTACAGAACATCAGATCTCAGTTTGTTCACTGAAGTTCAGGGCCACTGAGATACTTGGCATGAACTGAAAATTGTTGATGACTTTGTGACATGGGATGTACTGGTAGGCCCAGGTAGAATTTAAACTGTACCAACTGAGATAAATAACTCTGGTAAACGTAAAAGGTAAAAGTGTGAAAAGAGCTCAGGAATTTTTAAAATGTAATTCATTTCAACATTATAAAAATGGCTGAGGAAAATAACTTTATGTTCAAACTCTTTTTTAGAACTGTAATCAGAATGAGATTGCATTTTGTAAATAAAATTCCAGATGTACATCCTGGCCCCGGATCAGCTGCTCCCCTCTGCCTTTGGCTCCGGCGCCCCGCGATGCCCCCCTCGGCCACCAGGGGGCAGCCCCGGGCAGCTGGTGGAGTCCCGCGCTCACAAGCAGTGAAATCGTCCTTTAACATAAATAAATATATCTAAAAAAACCCCAAAGGCACAACAATACCTCAGTTACTGGCTTTTATATATCTATATACCATATTCCACTCAAGCACAGACCTCATACTTTTAGGTTTTATTTCATAAATACAATGGTAAGTTAAAAAAAGCTCCAACACATAATAAAAACTAATAGTTTATGTTACTCAGCTAAGTTATCTTTATATAAAACTTATATTGCATAGCTGGTATTTCCTTTTTTTCCCACTATCCTAGTTTGGACTGGGATAGAGTTCATTTTCTTTTGAGTAGTTGGTGTAGTACTGTGTTTTGGACAAGAATAATGTGGATAACACAGGTGTTTTGGCTGTTGCTGAGCAGTGCTTACCCTAAGTCAAGGACTTTTCAGTTTCCCATGCTCTGACAGTGAGGAGCATATGTGAAGCCAGGAGGCAGCATGGTCCAGGCAGCTGATCTGAACTGTCCAAAGGGATATTCCATACCATAGAATAGCATGCCCAGTACATAAACTGGGGAGTTGGCCAGGAGAGGCCAATTGCTGCTGGGGGACGAGCTGGCCATCAGTCAGTGAGCCATTGCATTGTGCACCACTTTTCTTTCTTGGGTCTTATTTATCTCTTCTTGTTGTCTTTATTTTTTGTTGTTATTATTATTTAATTAAATTTTAATTTAATTAAATTTATTTCTTATTTCAAACCCCAGGGTTTGTCCTTTTTCCAATCCTCCTCCCCACCCCACTGAGGGGAGGGAGGGAGGGTGGATGAGTCGCTGTGTGGTACTTAATTGCTGGGCTTAAATCATGACACTCAAAGTAGTCAGCATATTGATAATCCTGATTTTATCACAAAATTCTTCTTTGGCATCTGCCTAGAAATTTGCAACAGTTTAGTTGTGACAACAGCTGCATACTCTTCTGAGTAACTTTTTCCTCATGGTTTTTATTGGCTCTGCTTGTTCCCATTTTTTTTCCCTTCTGTTAGCTCTTTGGAGCAATGTTCATCTTACTCGGTTGAAATAGTCCCAGCTTACAGCTAAGCTTAAAATAATACAGGTGGCAATAGAGAGAAAAATATTCTTGCCTAGATGATGGCAAGAGTAAAAATTATTTTTTTTCAGCAAACAACCCAAATTCATTCTTCATAGTTTGGTTTTGGTATTTGTGATCAAAAATGACGTTGCATACTGTACAATTTAATTTCCTCCTTTCCTCCACATCCATCTGCCCTCTCAGATGCCTGTTTCCTTTGCAGCCTTACCCCTCCATGCCTCCCAGAGACCAGCTCCAAATTTACCCTTCAGCCTAAGTCATGGAACCAGAAACCATTGATCACTCTTGATAATGGAACTGGGTAACTGTGAGAGCATGCAATAGGTACACCCAAATTAAGTTTTGCTTCTGTTCAGTCCAAAAATGCAAGACCAATTACCATAGGAAAAGAATACAGCACGTATCTTCTTAATAACATATTCTTATGAAATATAAACAATTATACATCAGTAAGAAAGCCACTTACTTTCCCATCCTTGGATGTCCCCGCAACTTGCCCTGTCGCTATAGTGATCCTATCAGGATGAACAGCCAGGCTACAAAAGAAAAGGCCAAACTTTAATCTATTGACTATCTATTTCAACAAGCTATTACTTGAGCTTGTAATAAATAGCCCTGTTTTAGTCATATAAAGCACATGGCATATGTGTAAACTTTTAAAGAATATAAAACCAAAACTGACAAAACAATTGTCATGCTCTTGTATTTTAAAATCCTCTGAATTCTTTTTTCACTGCATCTGCTTTGCATGCCATTCTAGAGGCCAAGTACCCTAAAAAATGAATTCTGGCAAGAATTCATTTAGCTTTACAAACCAGAAATGCATTCTCTTTCCATAAACCTGATAGCTTTGAAATATCTAGAGACAGAAAATTTGAAAGAAGGAAATGAGATGGAACAGGTCCAAGGTAAAAATCTCCTTGTAAAACAACCAGATTATGCAAATAATTCAATTTATGAAACATCCTTACAATTCAAGCTGATTTGGTTATCAGGCCTATTTTTGGCTTTGAGGGACAATGGGTGTTTCATAATGCCTAATCTAAAGAAAGGATGTCAAACTCATTTCACCCATCAGATAATCCAGGTGTTCTTTTTCAGCTACACCGTGCAAGCAGACCGATACCATCAAGATAAACCATATGTTTATTTTGATTTCAGTTTAATGATTCTGATATTTGCTGGTATCTAGTATCCTCTGATCTTCAAAACACTTAAATCACTGTGTGATAAATCTGGCCTCTGTGCATGGCAGCAAACAAACCAGGTCTAGTTTACAGGCTATCTGCCACGGGGTCAGCATGCCTGAAGACTACCAGGAAGGCCACAGGTGGAATTACTACTATTTTGCTGGTTAGCTTGAACCTAAAGGAACTGTACACCTGGCCTTGGTGAAGAGCAATAATTCAACCCTACCTAAAAAAAGGTAAGGAGAAGATTCTAAAGAAGGAGATAATGTTCAATCATCCTAAAAGAAGAGTAAGGGAAATGAGTAGATCTCTCTCAAATAGATGTTTTATGAAGAAAAAAAAGAACTGCTATTAGATGACTTACCACTTCACATCATCATTGTGACCAGTGTAATGTCTCTGAAGCTGCTCTTCGACGTTGAACAGCACGACCACAGAGGCGATGAAGTACACGGTCTCGCCCGTTGGCAGCAGGTACAGATTGCTGCGGCAGTCCCGACCCCTGTAGCCATAGCTAGAGCGCTGGTCAAGCTGCAATAACATCATCTACCCATGGAGAATGTTAAAAATAAGAAAAAAAAAAGGATTCTCTGTCTTTGTAGTCTGTAGTCTCTGTCTTAAAGTCTCCATCTCTTGGCTTGAGCACAGTTTTATTATTTGATAACCTTCAGAACTCTTTTCCTTACTACAGTAGGGAGTTGAAGCACTTTGCAGACTTCAAAACCTACATATCCTACAGAAAACACATAGCAAGGAATAGGGGAAATTGCAGATGTACTTTTCCTTTAGCATCCTCTAGAATTTGCTAAATACCAGACAAAGGCAATATTAGCTTTGTCCCAGTTGTATTTACTATTTACACTGCTTGATTAATTAAAAGAAAAAATTAGACTTGATAGAAATACTGATAAGTCATTCAGCACGCCTCCCTGCATTACACAAGGATTGATTGCATTATCCCATGTGCAGGTTGATTCATTTCATTAAAGTGGACATGACCAGCCAGCTGGACAAAAACCATAAAAGGGTTACATCATCCATTCCAATTTATTTTTGTAGTATTTAAAAGGCAGTGGCCCAGATTCTAATGGTAGTCATATCAATACGAATATACAATTAATTCAATGAAATGACTGGAATAATAATCTCATTTAGACTGAATGTTAAATCAGCCAAATTTTGTAGTTTTATTCTTCTGAAGAGTCATTAGGGACTACAACTATTTTTGCTTTCTTTTTTTTTTATGGGAACAGAAAGAAACAGCATTAGCAGAATCTTGGCAAAACAGAAGTGCATTCGAATGCAGTCAGTATGGAGGAACTGGCTGTGAAAAATACATGGGCAGATAATGAAGCCCCATTTACATGATCTAAACAAAATACTTGTGCACTATTCTGGATGGTCAATGACAAGCCACTCAAACCAAAACAGTCATGTTAACGTTGTTGAAGTGATAAGGTCAATAGTTATCCTATAAAAATACCTATTTTAGACGAAACAGCTTGCTAATTTTTTCTTATAAATGCAATAGAATTAGTGCAGCATACCCAATTATTAAAGTGTGAATTCAGAAATAGAGCCTTTAGTCTCATAAACTGAAACACCTCAGCCAAAGTTTCTTGAGATATTAAAGTGCGATGACATTGAAACAATCAATATCTTAAATTACAAAGAATGTACTATCAATTTGAATCTGTCTGTGATGGCTGGTGTTACTACTCTAGACAGCTGGACAATTATTTATTTTTTTACATTTATTTTTCTCTCTAAGGCCAGATAGCATTATGAATTGAAGCCAACATAATGCTTCCCTAGTTCAACAACATATAATCAAATTTATAGTGAACCAGCAGCTGTAGTTAGTGTAAGGAACTGAACTTCTAAAAAAAGTGGAGAACATTACACAAACATGCATAAGTAACAAATCTCAGTGCACAAAAATAGCCATTAAATGGGAAAGATTACATTCTTTAGGGAAAATCTCCTTTCTTTACTATTATTCTTGTGGGGAACAATGCTGCATTCAACCCTTCACATGTCTGCTGTTGTCAAACACTCAATTTCTTTTTATCAGCCTTTTTTCTCAAATGCAAACTCCTGGGGTTGATCCCTCCTTCTCCTCACTGTTTCCCACACTTGGATTTGGTGGCTTCGACTTGGATTTGGTGAGCTGGCATTTCAGGGAGTGTTACCTTGACCTTTTCATTTGGCCTGCAGTTTTTGTTTCAAATCTCCTGCTTGCCAAGTGAGTTGCTCTTAAATGGATCTGGGCAGGCCACTGCTCCCACCCTGATGTCCCTAGTGCTGATTTCTCACTTGGATTTTGCACCTCTGCTCCAGCCCCCCTCACACTTCATCACTTACTGTTTTTGTTTCTTCATGTCCTAATATATATGATAATATATCAAAAGTGTGAACCTTTTTCAGCTTACCCAGACAGCTGCTAATGTGACTGTAATAACCCTTTATGGTTCTGGAATGCCCTGAAATCTGTACACATTAGATTTTCTTCCTGCTGTTTCTCATCACACTCTGCTTCCCTTTCCATTTGTCCACACCACGTCCAATATCTTGTTTCCCTATCCCCATTCTTACATTATAGAGCATTTCTGGCTGTACTCCCACAGCTGGACTCATTTATCTGTTACAAAGATGTTTTTTCCTATTCCAGTTCTGTTACCCTCCAATCAAGCAGTGCAGCTTCTCCAACTCAACTGGAATGAATGCCTGCAATATTGCCTGGTTTTCTTCTGTATCTGTCTTTCTTCTTAAATGATCTTATGCTCCTGCTCACACTTTCTCTTCCCCTTGTTATAGTCTGTAAAGTAGACATTACCTTCTCCCCCTTTTTATAAAATTATTTAAATTGTCTTTCTAAATCTCCCATAAACTTTTAATTGTCTTTCTATACCTTCCACTGTTATAAATATTAAGTATGGATATCATGATTGGATTTAATTGCAAATAAATTAGAAACAGAAGAAGCTAGCACAGTATTTTTGGAAAAAAAACTACCTCCTCCTCAATAACATTTAGAATAACCATCTAGGGTTAGTTAGATTGTTTTATTAATTCACACCTCTTCTATTCTGAGACAACCTTAGACAGGATTCTGCTGGGTATATGGACACACATCTGGAAGGACATATGAATATTCAAACTAAAAATAATAATCCATCTGGCAAATATTCAGTCATTTAAATAAGCTTAACTGAGAAACTAATGAGACTGAAATCATGACCTACTCTAATTATAATTTCTTATAATAGTCTGAAATATTGATGTCAGGTTCCACCTACATGCTGCTAATGACATTCTGCTTTGTGTCACGCTTGGGTGTTCTGTTGTTTCAGTGAGCTTTCTAACACTTCCTCCTTACCATCCTTAGGCCCCTTGAGTGAAGAGCTCCTTACAACTGCAAAAGAGATCATTCAGTTCTGTGGTGATAAATGGTGAGAACCTGTACAATTAAGATGGTAAAGTGCTGCAAGCAGCATTTATCACTGTAATCTCACCTGTTTTATTAATTTTATGGATTTTTTGTCTTTTTAACTCATCTTCACTTAGTTGTGCATGCATTATCTATGCAGTTCCAGCAGAATGGGATAGAACATACAGCCTCAGCTGCAATAGGAATAATAAGAATGGTTACTAAATCTGTCATTAATCTCTTGTGAATACAAAGGGACTTTTGGAAACTCTGAACATTCTGAAACCACATGCAGTTCTATTTATACAACTCTGAAAAAGACTATATGCAGTCTGTCTTCTTTTATGAAGTCAAAGTAATTTCCTATTTTCACTGCAACCAGAAAAGAGATTTTTCTTTCAAGAGAAAACCTTATGAAGATGTCATCTCTCTAAAGATAATAGGTATTACAAATAAACTCAGATCTTCTTGTGTTTATATTTTATCTTGAATCATCTATTATATATAATAAGATTATATAAAAGTGAAATGTCTTTTTTAAAATAAAGAATATATTTTATCATTAAACTTAAATGTGAAATAGGAAAATTTTTTTATGTCATGAAACACTGATTGCTTTCAAGTTAGATTTCTGCAATTGTGTCCATTCATAGAAGTCAGTGGAAAAACCTAGTTGTTCAGTATTTGTGGTGTTTAAGCCCCCTTAAGATACAAATCCAAATATTATTTTATATATTATATTGTATAAATTTCATGGCTAAGCATGTATCAGTTGCACAGCACTACTCAATTCAGGGCTTATTCCAGCTGAATGTACCATCCTCTTAAGGACAATGGTGTACATTTTATAAAACAGTTTAAAATGATAAATTACTGCTAAGAACTAAACTAATGATTTTACTGCTAAGAAAAAAACCTGAGCTTGTCTTATGTATATTATAATTAATAATTCCCTCTCACTACATTCTTATGATATGCCTAGTTTAATCCTTGGCTAATTAGAATGCTTCAGACTTAACCTTCAGGCAACATTTAAGCAAAATCTTTCTTAAGCTGCCACCCTGTACTTTACAAGGTGAAGAACAGCAGCCTCAAGAAATTAACACCTATTTTCAATGGAATGTCACTTCAGCAATTAAATGAACCCCATGACCTTAATCCTGCTATACTTTAGCTCGAGAAGTTATTTAACCCAAATCATTATGGAATGATTGATTTCCAGTAGTCCTCCAGCACAGAAAGGATACACCCATTCCAGTTTAAGCCTCTTGGCTGGTAGTTCTACTTTTGCTTCCAAATTGTAAGATTCCACTTGCTCTTTGGGCATGTACATGGTAACAGGACGTCCACGAAGAAACATTTTTACGTATCCTTCCTCTACAAAAGGTCAGAAATGTTTAATGTTACACAAAAAAGCCATTGGGGAGAATTCCAGTGCTCCTCCATCCCTTCCCACATAACAGTTCGGTGCATTACAATTATAAAATGACATGCAATCTCAAACTTAGAAATTTAGCGGGTTTTTTTTCCTAAATCATAGTCACTAAGCAGACTTTTTAAAAAACATATGAAGTCCCTTCTTCCTCTAAATATTCTGAGTAGCAGAATTAGAACTAAACAATGTCATGAAGAACTACAAAACAGAAAGGTCTGAAATTGAATTTTTAAAAAATGTTACAATATTATGTTTTTTAAATATTCAAAATTAAGGGGAATACATCAAAGATTACAATTAACGCAGAAATGCCACTTAAAATTAATTTTATTTTTAATCAATGTTTACAGTTGAGCATCAGCATCTAAATTATTTTCCAACACTCAGTCGCATTCTTTGCATCCCAGTGTAAAGATATGCTTTACACTTGATACAGTGTTAGAGATACATTCAAAATAAGGAACACAAACAATTAGTAAGAGGAATCATGCTGATGTACATGCAGAAAAGATATGTGCTTTAAGAATTACTAAACATTGAGAAAAGAATGACAACATTGACAGCACATTAAAAGAAAGGAAAATGACATACAGGAGAGAAGCTACAAAAACTCAATTGGCTGACAGAAGTAAACATTTCTAGAAGAAAATACTAAAAGTAATCTGTTGAACTGGTAAGAAATATTTTTGGGGCAGAGAAGCAGAGATTAATAACAGATCTGGAAGTACTGACTTGGGGACTTCATGGGGCTTATAAAACTAGGAGATCTGGGAAATGCCATGAAGGTCTGACTAGGACTTTTGGGAAGTGGCAAGGCCAAAGTGGGTGTCCTGTGAACTTCTGATGAAGTTTGTCCAGATTCAGAACGTGCTGGCTCTTGCTGCTCCATCGGCAGATCAAGGGGTTCAGCCTTGTTCGCATGCGAATCAAGCAGTTTTGGAGTCAGTGACATCTGTAGAGTTACTAGACAGAATAATCGTGGGCACAGAGGAAATGGAAGGGCAAAAGTAACAAAAATCATGTAAATGAAAAAAAATAATATAATTTAGGACTGTTAAATTATGCTATGAATTTTTAAGTATCATTACAAATATACCACTATTTTTTAAATTTGAAAGCTAAGGCTTTATTTTAATTTGAAATAAGCATATGCTACAAATCCTGACTAAATTAATAAGAATTATTGATTGAACAAATAAACATCATAGCAATGCTGTATTACCTAACTAGATGTGTATTTTGTCTTTACACTAAGTCACATGGGAAAGAGATCTACCTGACCTGTCACAGTAAAGTTACAGTTAGGTCTCTCTAGCTTCATTTACAGAACACACACATAAAGTGAAAGCAACAGAAAACTTAATGTTAAAAAGAAGAAATAATAATGATGAAATAATGGTGACAGAAGGTTGGAACTTCAAGATGTCTGTTAAAATGATAGAATATTGGAATTGTTTTTAAAATATACTCCAATATATCTGTATTGGAAAATAAAATAGAAGGTAGAGCATTAAATAGCAAAGCACTACAGCACTATTTGTATGCGCATGCAGCATCTATTTAATGAGCTTCAAACACGTGCCAACACTGCTGATGCTGGTGCACTGGAAGTCAACAGATTTTCAGCAATGACAACTACTGGCTGTACTTAACAAAGGCTGTGAATGAACCAAAGTTTAATTCACCAAGCTGCTTTTCTCACCTGAAGCTTACAGGACTCATAAAACTTGCATTTAGCCATCTACAGTGGGAGCATTTGACCTAGTCACACCAGACTAGGAAAATAAACTATATCAAGTATATTACAACAAGTATATGAATTATGCCTTCAGAATGTGTGTATGTCTCTCTCCTAACTATAAAGAGGAACTTAGCCTGATTAGGTCAGGCATAGAGGTCATATTGTGTACTTATTTCTAACTTCTGGTAATATTCCATCTCTACTAGTTTTTGTTCCTAACCCAAATACATCATTTACACAATCAATCTCCTCTTTTTCATACTTTTCTTAAGTAAGTTGATAAGACAGTAGAGTTCTAAATGTAAAGATATAGATGTAAAGACAAACAATCATCAAACTACAAAGACAGACCAAGAGTGAAACTTTTAGACAAATGTATCTTTCACATCTGCAGTTTTGTAAATTTGATATTGTTGTTCCATAAATGAATAGTTAATGAACTGAAATAAGAAGGACATCAATGCCAGTGGGATCTGCAAAAGAGACCACCACTGACTGCAGGTATAAATTTGTACAAAGAATACACAGAGGCAGAGACTCTCTAATAGACTTTGCTTTGAGAACAAACATTTTTTGCTTTATGAAATTCACATTTATTGCAAAGCTGAAAGACGCTGATTAGTGGAAAAACTGTTAGGATACAGCTATTTCTAAAAAGCAGATAAATCTGTGATTAGATCACAGATATAAACATGCATCAAAAATGTGCATATTTACACTACAACTTAACTAAAGCTTTGGACACCAACATGGAATGTTTACCAAATGTAACTCTGCTTTATGACACTAAGCAAAAAGCAACAAGAAATTAGTTGTAGGCCTAGGTCTGTTTATTTAAGATTCAGAAAAATCTACAATCTACTCAATAAGAAAAAGCAAGAAAAAACAAAGGCTCCTATGATCATGTTAGGCTAACAGCAAAACAGCCAACAAAGGGGCAAATTCTATACAAATTTCAGCAGAAGTGCAGAATGCCATTTCAAACACAGTGAACATCCACATGTTGCCATATAGCTCTCTCAACATTCTTTTTCTAATTCAAATTCTTAGGACTAAGTCCACAGGAATGTAAATTATAACCCATTATTACAATTAAAGTGCACCTGAGGGTTATAATTCAGTAGATTATATAATAAATGGTATAACATTTTTGTTTCACTCAAAAGAACTAGAAAAGTTTTCACATTGCAAAATGCACACAAGTTAGAAAACAGCTGTATATATATTGAGCTTTTATTCCACCAGAGCCATTTTGCTTCGAGAGCTATGAGGTTTTGGAAGTGAAGCCTACCTTTGCAGTGTGTCACACGGCGCTTCCCTTGTGATTACAGAGACAGAGACAGAAGGGCTAGATAAAGATGTGTTTGAATACAATAACTCTCTAAATACCTGCTCTAGAGACTGTCCAGTCTTAGTCTGCTGCAGGCTAACCTGGGGCTTGACAAAACACTGAGCCATACACTGGTTAATTACCTTCTAAACCTCTTTCCTCAGTTAGAGGCCTCTGTTTGGTTCTACCATTAAAACACTGGCTTAAACTCCATTATGCAACCATATACTTAAGTAAAATACCAAGTATAACCTTCTTAGAAAAAAACATTCATTTCAGTAGGAATTTTGTCTAGGTGAGAAGGACATCAATGTAGTGTCACATCTGTTCAATTACTGACTTTTATCTATGGGAAAAGTGGCAAAGAAAAAATATTACAAACACCTTTTTTACATGGTATAAGGGAAGGAGAAATATTAGGCCAGGAAAGCGTATTCTGTGCAAATCAAAAGTTTTCTTTTTCTAAACCATCAGTTTTTATGGAAGGGACACAAAGCATGAATATATTGTCACAAGAGACTTAAGAGCTTATTTAATTTCATGTATTATTGACTTCAAAATCAGTTACATTAAACCCTGAAATATGGCTTAAAAGCTTTGTTGGATGCTGATCAATCCATGCAGTAAACAAAAGATCTCCAACTTTTTCAGCTTAATGTATGATTACTGTCACAGAACTATGCATAAAAATAATACAATATATCTGATAAATCAACACGTTTTTTTCTCTTCCCTATTTTGCTAAAAGAAATCTTTATTTTAGTTGTTGTTGACTTTTCAGAATGAAAATAACTGTTATATACACTACTCAGCTTCATATTTTTATCGAGACTCTTCAAAACTTTTAACTGTCTAATGACAAGAACAAACACTGCTTTCACTTACACCTACTATTTCACTTTCAAAATCTTTCAGCAGGGATAATACCTAAGTTGGAAAAAATTGAAGTGCTTTTCAAATTAAAGAGAGATTACCAAAACTGTAGTTTTGGTAATCAACAAACCACCTTTTTATTTGTAATTTGACAAATTGCCTTACAAGGCTTTGGGACAGATGTAGCAATCTTTAGAGGGCACCATTTTATGATTAACATGAACTTGGCACTGATTTAATTACCAAAACCTTAATACTGCTTTGAAAGAGAAGACATACGTGGAGTAAGAAGACATGGTCTTTTCTGTCCTTGTCTTCTTACAAAGAATCTCAACTGTAAAATAAATCTATTGCATCAATAAGATATAGTGAACTGATAAACTTTTTAATACTATATCAGCAGCAGCCTGTAAGTATCATGTTTAGATTCCCAATCCAAATTTCTAGGCAGCCACAGAAGAAAGGGGGCTAGTGGGGGAACCCAATCACAGTTACTATCTGCTTAAA
Source organism: Geospiza fortis (assembly GCF_000277835.1). Lineage (NCBI taxonomy): Eukaryota > Metazoa > Chordata > Aves > Passeriformes > Thraupidae > Geospiza > Geospiza fortis. The sequence goes on along the minus strand of NW_005054303.1, from coordinate 4,651,324 downwards.
AATTTGAAAAGTTCCTACCTGCACTGAACATTGGTTCCTTGGGTTTGCTGTGAAAATAATGAAGAAATTACTATTTTAAAAGCATGCACATACAGTCTGCACATGTATAGGTATCAATATGACATAAAAGTAAAAATAAAATAAATTTTTGTTGGGTGCATGTATGAATAAAAATACTTTTTCAATTAAATTATTTACAAAGTAAATCCCCAGGCAAAACCAACTGAAAACAGTAAACATCCTTGATTGCACTTTACATTCAATTCTCATTACATTCTCAAAATTATAGATCTTCCTCTACTAACTACCAAATTCTCTTCTTCTGCAAAGTTAGTCCAATTACAGGAGAGCACAGAAACTGGCCACGAGCAGCTGTATCACTTTTTGTTTCCAGCCTGGATTTAAGGAGCAAATCAAAGTTTGAATCCTGCTTTTTCCAAAGACTTCACATAAAGCATGGAACTGCCCAGTTGTTCCTGGGTGAATGACAGTACTTGATAAAACACAGAATGCACATAACCACAATTAAAATATCTTCTATTTGTCACTGCACAGCTGCCTGCAAGACAACTAGAAACGGGTGTTTTCTTTTTGTCATGAGAAAATATTTGGGAAAACTTGAGGGGAAAATACATACAGCATGTTGAGAAGCTCTCTGGATAGCACTACCCTGGCCAAAAGGAAAGAATCTTTGTTAAGAAATTTGTTTCTAGTCATTTGTTGTTTTTGTCCTTTGCGTCTGTAAATCAAGTTTGAGAGTGTTGTTTCTGATGAAGAATGGAAGGGACACAAAGTTGTATTATCCAGTTATTTCTCTTCCCAGTTCCCTCTTTTTTAATGCAATAAAATTTTTGAAGCATAAGATAACTGCTATAAGTTTCTTAGGGTGATCCCAAAATGGGTGAACCCCCCATTATTCTGATGGAGAAATGTTCAAGTATGAAGTATTCCTACAGCTTGATGCCATCTCAACACCCTCTTCTAGACTGCAGTGGGCAGTAAGGAGAAATCAAAAAAAGAAACAAGACTGTGTTGGATTTTTGCACACAGGTTTTTTTAAGCATAAAAGATTCTTTCTCACTAAAATGAAAGATGTAGCAAATAATTCTATTGTATTTTTCCCTTTGCTTTGGTTTGACACTTATATTGAGACTAATACTTTACTTGATGATAAACCCAAACCAAACCAAATTAATTCTGATTCTACTCCTGATTTAGCAACTTTCCATAATATCAGCCTTTGTGTTAATCATGCATCAAAATACATGCTTCAAGCTGGCATACGCAGCCAATGTCATTTATATAAATAGCATGATGTGCCGCCATTGTTAACACCAAGATGAACATTTTCTCTTACAAATGAAGATATTTTTAGAAAACAAAAAAACTTTATGGGATGAAGCACTAGTCAGAAATGCTGCCATATTAGAAACAAAACATCCCTAGCTCTGAACAGACCATGCTGACCTATTCAAGCTAATCAAGCAAATGTGAAAGGCTGATTCATGACAGTAATAAAGCAAATCATCTGTACTTCCTAACTATACAAACCCTAACCACACACAGCTCAGAGCTCTGACTACCCTTTTCCCTGAACTTGAGTCACATCCTACTTAACTAACCCTCAGGAAGGCTTACTCCTGGCTGATAGCTACAGGAGTAGGGACACTTCACAGTAGCATGGGAGATTATGGTCATCTTATCCTTAAAGCTTCTTGAAAGAGCTTTCTATAGCATTCTGGCTTTGCATAACAGCCTACAAACCTACAGGCTTTCAAAAGCAGAGTCATGGAATATCTCAAGCTGGAAGGGATGCAAAGAGGTCAAGGATACAAACAGACTGTGAGTAGATGGTTAGGTTAACACACTCTTCCTCACTCTTTCACTCATACAGTCAGCTTTCAGGGGACAGTCTTAGTCCCAGTGTACAGAATCATCATTTTCCTTCCCATAATTCTTGCTTTTATTTTGCATGGTTGCTCAGTTTTGAGAGGAAGCATGAGGCAAGTCTTTAGCCAGCCTCTTCCACAGGATAAGGACACTCATTCTTCAAGGAGGTGAAAGCTGGGGTGCTGAACAGGCTGCATGGGACAGAAAGGAGGGGAAAAGTCCCTAACCACACAATGACTGTTTTCACAGTGGTACCAACATCACGAGCACCAGTTGAGGCAATGTAACACGTGTTCTTGATTAGTTCCTTGGAATACTTGCCCTTTAGTTAACCATTGCATGCCTCTTGTGCTGGACCTTCTCCCCAAATCCTAAGTGATTTCAACCCTTTGTGGCCTAACAATTGCAAAATGACACATCCATTGAGTTTCTGTTGAAACAGTATGTAAAAATTAAAAATGCATCTCAAGTACAGTGGTCAAGCATAGAGGAAAACCAAAACATTTTGCAGATAACCATTATTTTGTTGCAATGTTTTTATTTCTCAGCTATTTTGGAATCAATTTTCAAGCACACAGTACATCTATATAGCTAATAGAAGTCATAGCTTTCTTTAATTTAAGTGAATAAATGAATAGTTTCACTTCATGTGTTTAGTAGCTTTAACATATAACTAATTTCAGATAACTGTCACCTTAAACAGGTAGCAGGATCAGAGATATATCCATAAACCTGACTTTGCAAAGCACTGTATTATTTTAGATTTTGACCTGTAGATCTTCCACTGTACAACGCACACTGAATTCATCTTTTGGGCACTTGATCTAATGCAATTTTTAATATAAAATACACAGAGTAAGGGCACTGTAGGATCATGTTTTTTAAAACTTTTACAAAAACTATAGTAAATTACTACAGCAAATTGGAAAAGCAATGAGATTCCCCATTGGTAGGTGAAATAATTGCTGTTCATATTCTAGAAAAAAAGTCTACCCATCTAAGTATAGAAACTTGTTTTTTAACAAAAACTATCCATAAGATGTTTGGTTTGTTTATAGAAGATAAAGTTATTTTAATCAATGAGGTCACCACATAATGGCCATTGATACAATTTGATATGTATGATAGAGTAGGAAGTTATACATAGATTTAAAATAAAAAGCAAAGCCTTAGGAAAAAAATCCAACCATTTCAGGAGATCAATACAGAAAACAGCAGCTCCATGCTAATGACTTCATCAAGGCAAAGCAGCTGCATGAAGTTACACACTCTTGCAACACTTTACAGAATTTGCAGCTTAAATTAGAGTGAGCTGGTTTTTTAGCTGTCCCTTCACTGGTCATTATGGATTTTGCTTGGTTTTGCCGTTCAAACCTTTCAGGCTCACTTGTCCCTAAGATTGTTGATGCTTGGTTTGCTGATTCAGATGTGTGCAGATATACATTCTCTACAAGGATAGAGAGCTTTTGTTCAAATCTGCACATGTAGAGAGACATTTTGTTCCTAAGTAAACTAATAATAGATTGCTTTTCCTCTCAAAATTAATATTTATTTATGGATATTATGTATTGCTACAGTAAGTTTTTTTCAGTTATATTTGTCTTTTAGAAATCTTGAAGTACAAAAATCTTAGAAACAAAATAAAACCAACATCTATTAGTGATTTTTCCTTATAATTATCTTACAAAAATGTTAAGGGAAAAAAAATTCAGATGCTAAGATAGAGTCAAATTTCCATAAGTACCAGAAGGCCCAGTCCTTTGGAATTCTTTTGGCTTATCAAAACTTCATTCACATGTATAGATGCAGAATGCAAACAAGATATTAATTTGTGTAAATATTACATCTTCCTTAGTAACAATTTTATTACATTTTCTCTGAGAGTATTTAAATTTTTTCATTATTCCTTTAATTTTCTAAGCCTTTCACTGAGTCACAGGTCAGGTTGGAAGGGATCACAGTTGTTCACCTGGTCCAACCTCCCTGAGCAAGCAAGGTTGTACCAGAGCACATGGCCCAGAATTGTGTCCAGACGGTTTTCAGATATCTCTACTAAGGGAGACTCCACAACCTCTCTGGACAATCTTTTCCAGTGCTCAGTCACCCACATGGTAAAAACATTTTTCCTCTTATTTCTGTGCATCAGTTTCTGCCCATTGCCTCTACTTATTGCTTAGCATTACCAAGAAGAGCCTGGCTTTATCTTGACACCCTTTGCTCAGATACTTGTAGACATCATTGAGGCTCCCTCTCACTTGTCTTCTTGAGGCTGAACAGGCCCAGCTACCTCAGCTTTTCCTTGTAAGAGACCTGCTCCAGTTCCTTGATGAACTTTGTAGCCCTCTGCTGGACTCACTCCAGGAGCTCCATGTCCCTCTTGTACTGAGGAGCCCAGAACTGGACACAGCACTCCAGATGTGCCTCACCAGGGCTGAGCAGAAGGGCAGAATTGGATGGTTGGACTTGATGCTCTAAAAGGTCTCTTCCAACCTTGACAATTCTATGATTTTTTTATTGGATCACCTCCCTCAAGCTGCTGGCAATGCTCTTCCTATTGTATCCTAGAATTCCACTGGCCTTCCTGGCCACAAGGGTGCACTTGGACATGACTCATGGACAGCTTGTTGTCTACCAGAACACCTTGTCCTTTATCCATGCATGCAGGTCTCTTGCCCACTTTTTCGGATTTCTTGCTCATCTGGATGTATGGCTCTTGAGCCTGGAGGAAGTGATCTCTGAATATCAAACAACTCTCTTGGATCCCTCTTCCCTGCAGGTCCTATTCCCATCTTCTTCTAAGATTCCTGAGCAGGCTAAAGTTAACTCTTTTGAAATCCATGGTTAAAATCTTGCTGCCCTGCTTCATCCCCTCCTGGTACTGAACTCTAGCTCATGGTCATGACAACCAAAGCTGCTTCCAACCTTCACATTTCCAACAGGGCCTTCCCTGTTTGTTATCACAAGGTCAGGCAGCACACTATTCCTTGTGGGATCTTCCACTACCTGTGACAGAAAGTTGTCATCAATGCCTTCCAGGAACCTCCTGGACTGTTTGTGCTTTGCTGTGTTGCTTCTCCAGTAGATGTCCAGGTAGATAAGGTCTCCCACAAGAACCAGGGCCTGTGACTTTGAGGCTGCTTCAAGCTGCCTGTAAAAGACCCCTTGCACTTCCTCCTGTTCAGGCAGCTTGTAGTAAACAGCCACAAAGTACCACCCTAACTAGTCTGCCCTTTTATCCCAATCCATAACTTATTCTAAGTTCCATAGTTTGCACACTTGCTGTCTTGCTTCATAGCTGAAAACATAGGCCAGAAACCAAGCTATTAATAATGTAATCACCCATATTTGGGTTGTAATATAGTACACAACCAGCTCAGTCATTCCTTACTCAAGCAAATATGCTAAAGAGATAGAAAGGAAGGAACATTTTGTGCCACAACATCGATAATGACTCGTGTAATAGCACTGATGCCCAATGAGAGCAGGTAAATTAAGTTATTAGTCGAGCTTCATTAACAATGTGTTTTTATGGCCACATCATCAGTGAGACAGTGAAACAGTACCATCAACACCATTTCTTGCAAAGGAAACTGCAATAGAAGAGGTCAAGTGAAACGGCCGAAACTAAATTCTGACTAGGAAATACAGGAAAGAACTGCTTGACCTATACTGACAATACTGATGAGCCTCAATGAAGCAGCTATTTGTTCAAGGCTATCCTAAGTCTGAAACCCTTGGACAAGATATCCTCTTTTCTCTGTGCTGTCAGCAATACAGAGAAGCATGATCAAAGATACACAGAGATAGGCATCACTTCATTCTGCTTCATTGAACAGTACTTGCATGTAAACCTCTCTCTTCATTTATTTAATCTGGCTGTCAGGTCAAGGCATTCATAGTTCAGAGACTGGCTGGACATCAATCTACATGTGGGATGTGGTGGCTGAATGCTTCTCAGCAATTGTTCTGGTTTTTCTTCCCCTTTCCTTCACTTCTTAAACTACCTTTATCTTGAATTATAAGTTTTCTCACTTTTGCTCTTCCTATTTTCTTCTCCTCATCCCACTGGAGGACAGGAAGTGAATGGCTGTGTGATACCTAGATGCCAGCTGGGGTCAATGCACCTCAACCAGAAACTCAAAGAAGTACTTGTCAGGAACATAAAGATCAAGGGAAACCACTAAGATATTAGAAAAGGCATGTTTAATAATTATGAACTTTCCTGGGATACTCTAAGTTCTCACACTGTTTATAGTTTAGAAATAAGGCAAATAAATTTAATCTAAATATGAAAACCTGTTTTATTTCAAATGTTTTAATATATACTTTGGTCCAAGAATTGGAGCTTTGTAAAAAAAAAAAGCTTCCAATATTTTAAACAAGAAAAACTAAGTTCACTAAAGAAACTAATTTCATTATTAGAGCAGGAGGCAGAGAAAGGGGATAGGTACTTAGATGACATTACCTTTCACTGTTCTTTTTACCACTAGATGAACTGCTGGTGGAACCAGTGCGGTTGCGACTCCCTTTGGAATCTCCATAGCTTTCCCTCCGACCTCCTGGGGACACACGCTCAGCTGAACTGGTTCTCTTAATGGTGCTAATAAAACAAGGAGCAAGTTTCACAGTGGCACGTGTAAAAGTATATATTCTACAATTAATATTTATGAGAAATGTATCAAGTAGAACACTAACCCTAAAAAAGTAACTGTGATATTAAAAAAAAATCTTAACTTGATTTGTTAAAGAGCCTATGTAAGAGTTTTGGTGAGTATCTGGTGCAACAGAGACAAACACACTGCTTTTTCCTTAATCATAAAACAGAAGATGGGCTAAACCAATTTCATAGAGTAGTTGCAATCTTTTCTGGGTCACGTTTCAAATCTCTGACTACCACTCCATACTTCTGAACTTTTGGATTCTCTTACGAAGAAGTGAAAGATTTAAAGAGAAAGCATATTGCCTGACATTTCCAGCCAGACTACAGAGAATGCCAAAAGTATGTCAAAATTTGAACACAAGCAAGCTAACTTTGGGTCTTCATCCAATATCAATTACTCGGTGGTTCAAAGCTAGTTTTAACATACTCCAAACTGAAATTAATGGTGAGGTAGCCTGCATTTTTTTATTGTTGACAAAAATGTATGCTTCCTAGTTACATGTATGAATAGGTTATATTCCCCACATGTCCTGACAGGAGGTTTCTCAAAGGCTTAAATCTCATCCTACCCTCTCACTCTTCAACCATCCTTCCTGCCAAGATAGCTATCAAGGGAGCTCCTGTGTGGTTTTATGGCAACCCTTAGACATCCAGCTCTCCATGATGGAAAAATGGGAGCCAAAACACAAGCAGTGCTACTTAGTAAATTAAGAGAAGCTCATTCAGAACTTACACCTTATAGGAGACAAATTATTGACCAAAGCACTTCTCCCTAAAGCAGTGCTTCCTAGCAAGAGAGGGAGCAGCTAAGGGTGAGGCCCCAAAGCAGGTAATGCTTTACAGGTTGCTGCAGGCCCTTTGCAGCACGGAGGCTCAGGCAGCAGTACCCAGACCGAGGCAGGAATCAGCCCCATGGCAGCAGCCAAACAACAGGACTCAGTGTCAGGGTCTCATTTCCCCTCATTTCAGTCCTGTACTATTTTCTCTCCTGCAGAAAGCACAATGAAAATATCCCCTTTAAGTTACAAAATCCCCATACTAAACAACCACCTTCAGCAGCTCTCTCACCCCAGAAACCAGGGATACCAATCATTGCTTTCCAGTTCACATCTCTCAACCCAAATCCCAACCACAACCTCCATCCCACTGTGAAAACTTTGGTACTTGCTCTTTTAAGGCCAGTCTTATCCTAGTCACACCTTTTATCATCCCCATCCACCTCCCCCTTAGCCTCCATACACCCTCAGGGATGTTCTGCTTACCAGAATACTCATCTCATTCTTGAGGACTACTCCAAACCTCCCCAGCAGTCCCTAACAGCTATCCCTACCCTGTCATCTCAGTCAGCTCCTATGGCTCTGTCCCACTTCATGTATGGTGTAAGTTGGCTCTCCATAACTAGAGAAACCATGAAAGACTTTTCTGTCTGGTCAAAAAATGCCTAGTTTAGCAACTGTACACTATCTGCTTTAAAGAAAACCCAAACTTATTTCTGCTCCCCATGTATTTTTACCAGCAAGGAGGGGAATGTTTCAACACCTCAACTCAGACTCAGCTACAGAAACAATGGGAACACCTGAACCAGAGTCTTTCTGGAAAGAAATTGCCCTTCTGAAAAGAAGGCAGTGCCCATCCAGGGTGGATCTGCATGTTAAGGTGCATCTCAGGCAGCTTGACAAAAAAACCTTCTGGTACATGCGATGGTAGGACAGATGTTCAGTGCTGCATTCTTGTAATAAAAACAAGCTTCAAATGATTAAGCTGAAATTAAAAAAAAGTGTTTCTGTGGAGAAAGCAATGTAAGAGAGCAAGCAGAATGCAAAATTACACAAAGACAGAACAAAATACATTCATAGGGGAAGAGAAAATGCAGCAACAAGAATTTAGTTCTGTCTTAATTTCAGAAGTGTACTTCCTACACTAAACTAACATTATCCAAGTCATCTCAATGTCAAATGCATGAAAAAACCTTCTCTAGTAAATTAAAGAATTTACTGTTAATATTTAACTATTCTTCCCACATCTCATAACATCATCCAATTTAATACTACTCCAGTTAAAAAATAAAACTTTGATACTGAAAATGTTTATTCCAAATTAAATAGCTTTATTGGCATGTGCCTTCCACTGTTACATACATTAATTATAGAAAAATCCTCTGATTTGTCAGGATCAAATCTTCATTTTGACATCCTTTCCTGGTTAGGAAAATTTCAGTGTAGGCTTATGTTGATGCATATTTTCTTCTTTAAGGATAAGAGGCGTCAACATCAGCCTACACCAAAATTAAATTAAGGACATTATCAAAGAATACTAATCTTAGAAAAAAAATAAGTTACAGAAACAATTTGAAACTAATGTTGCTTGGGGTTTTATTTTTATAGCTGTCAACATTCAAAAGATGAGATGGAAGATAAGAAATGAAAGGGTGTGACTAAAATTTAGAAGCTTAATTCTATCTTCTTTCTGAATAATGAAGTCTCATATCAGTATAAAAACTACTTTAACCACAGGTGTAAAATTCTTTTAAACTGTAATGATTTATGTCCATCACTGCTTAAGCTAATTAGCAATGCTATCTTCTGACAAATTTTATTTTAGACTTTCAACAACAACAAAAGCCCAATGAAAAGTATTAGTTGGTGGTTGGAAACAAGGATTATAACTCCATTATATTAACTCAGTTTTGGCATTATACACATTTTTTTAGGTAGACTGTTAAACACCAGTGATTATATCCACAGCTACAGTAGAGATATATTGTCACCTGAGGAGGAATTTAAAATGACAGAAAATAATTTAACTTACAGGTTTGTAAGAGTATAACTGGATCCCAGAATTTGACTTCCACATTAGTGATATGAAAGGAGAGCATTTGCAATTATTTAAGAAGATAACATTTAGTTGCACAATTTTTAACTTATTTGAGACAGTAATGTGGTCTAATACTCCCATAATAAAAATTATGTTAGTATGAAATAATGCAGTTAGTGTCACTGACGTTATTATTATCTAAGTTGTGTGATGCATTTATCAATGATGAGAAAGTTTCAGACATGTACTTCTGGAAATGTTAAAAATGGCAATAATAATTACAGTTCTATCATGTTAATGCTTTTACTAAAACGGCCACTTTCTATGTGTTGAATCAAAATGGAAAGGAAAAACAACTGAACTTCAACACTACAAAGCTATTAAGGATCCCTCACCTTAGAGCAGGCTTTTTCAGTTTGCATGCATTGAGAAGATTCACAGACCTGCTTAATCCAGATTGAGAGGTGCATAAACAAAGCAGAATAAAAAGTGAATGCAACGATAAAATGTGGAAACGAGACATTTACAAGACTTACATTAAAAGACAAAATTGCATGCTTTCAAGATACGAAGTCACGTGCAAGAGTAAACAACAAAGTGCTTATTGACTCAGTTAGATGTTTGATCATTTCAAACCATACATTTAAGAACACCAATGTATCTTTGAATGACAAAATCTCAGCAGTGCCCCAATAGACTGATCATTTGTAAAGCGACTCAAAAATAAAATTAAAAATAAAAAAATAAAAATCAAAGAGGCTATCTGAAGGAACACGACAGATGATCCAGCTAAAAGACAAAGACTATTAAAAAAGCAACAACAAAGACAAGAAAATAAATCCTCATATATACATACATATACCACTGCATAGCATGACTGTTTCAGGCAGTTGCATTACTGAATTGTGGTGAACAAATCTGGCCAAAATTAAAAAGATATATACCTTATTACTAAAATTACTTGGGAAAATATAAAAGCTTTTTAATAAAAGAAATTAAAAACCAGTGCACAATGCTCTTAAGACAGAAACTGATGGCATTAATATTTTGTCTAGCACTCATTCTGACCCTCATTTAAATCAATTAGAATGAACTCAGGAATAACATATGACTTTAATTTCATTACGCCTCTGAGCAAAATGCACTAATAACTTTAATTGTTAGAGATATTGTGAAGTGGTGTAATAGTTTTGCCACAGAAGTTCAATGGAGAGGGATTTCTTTTTTAATTTCTATTCTAAATATTTTAAACCATTTTCTTTGAGACACGAGTGTTACACAGAGCATTTAATTGAAGGTTTGATTCAGAGTTTGTGTGTGTGCCAGTTACAAACCCTCGCTGCCCCCAACATTAATTCCAGGCGACTGAACAATTTCCTAGGGGCCATGTGTTTAGAGTTTAGAAGAACAGGAATTTATCATATTAAAGTATTTTATTCTCCCTGCAAACAAAGCTCTTTATGTTTTCTTTGTTCCTGCTTCTTCTTTTTGATCTCCATTGTCCGAGTTTTGTGCCATTGTAATACTTCGCAATCTGCTGGAGGAGAAAGAATGACTGATTGTCTCCTTTTGAAAGGCAAAGTATGTGCAAGCCTGCAGCCTGCACCAGCATCCCTACTGGGAAAGGTACTGTCTGCATTCTCCTCTCTTACTTTTTTTTTCCCCCTCAACTCTTGGAAACAAAGCTATCCTAGATGAGTCACAAAACCTTAGATTTTAATAAAGAACACAAAACACCACTACTACGCACTGGCCAAATTCCAAAGACAAATTTAGTGTTAAGCAGCAAACTTCAAGCCACATTAAATGCCAAAAAAAAAGTGCAGGGGGAAGGGAAAGTTCTGCTCACAATACACTAATCTTATTTGGAATGAAAATTTCAAATAATTATTCTAAGCACAAAGTTTAGAATAAAACTATGGCAGCATTCAAAAAGCTGTTACTCAAAATAGCTCATACACTTCTAAATCACAGAATTAGTAAGTATTTTAAAATTCAGATCAAATCCTCTGATGGAAGGTTTCTTGTGAAGATGACATGGAAACACTTTTCAAAGCCAGGCAATTCTTGATTGTCAACCTGTGTCAGGTGATTGTCCAGCCCATCTCAGAATCACTCCAGCTCTCTGTTAGCTGGCTGGCACCCAGAGCTGTGTTCACATGGTCCCCAGAGCCTGAGTGCAGCAGCTCCTCTTGGTGCTTGACCACAATTTTTGGTCCCAGTACCACCAGCATCACCAGGCTTTCTATCTTGCACTCTATTACCACCATATACTTTTATAATCCAGTTGATCCATGTTTTGGATTTGTGCTTTTGTTTTACTCAAGGTATTTCAGTCCTTCCTTAACCTGGACAATGGGTATTGACTGTGAGATCTGAATGCTGAAGCAGGGTTTGGTGCCCTCAATTCTAATTGAAGCCAGAGTCAGTTGAGGTGCCTCAATGCTTTGCAAGATCTGGATCTAATTATCACATAAGAACCTACTGATATCCAGAGATACGTTTTACATAAGGAAAAGCAATATGCACAGAGGTTAAATGATTTGCATAAGGTCACTGAGAGAATATATGACAGAATTCAAATAAAAGCCTGCTAGTTCCACCCTTTCAGCCTCAAGCATTTTTTATTACCTCCAATTTTATATTCCTGCCAGAAGAAGTCATTTCCATTTCAAATATTAAATGGGAAATCAGAAAATGCAATGAACTCTGAACCACATCTCCTTGGTAATCCAGCAAGGCAGATAAGCCATATACCAACCTGTGGGTTCAAATGAGTTAACCAACACATTTAATACAGCTATTGTATGAAATGAGATTGTGTCTGCAGACATACCAGTAAATACTTTTATCTCTAAGAAGGAGAATGTATGGATGTACACTTAGTCCCCATGCAGACTATTTGCATATATTTACATAAATAATGCACAACAAACTGTTTCAAGGGACAGACTGATGTCATTTCAATTGGACATCACACAGTCTCAACCCAAACAGTGCCAAGTATAGGAGAAGAGAGGAATCAGAAAATATTTGATTGTAAGCCCTCTTTTCATAAGGCAGTAAAACATTTGGCAAGGACTTAATTCACCTGCACTTTCTCTTGGATAAATGGTCACAGGTAATAAAAAAATGGAAGATACTGGTTTTTACTATTTATTTACTAGCAGATATTTGTCAGTCTCAATAGTAGATCAAAAGTTTAGAAGATGACTCTGCAAAAAATATTTTCCCCTTTCTACTGTTGCTTTTAACTTTCATTTTTCAAACTCCACCTTTTCAATTGTGCATCTGTGTTGTATGGGAAAACTATTAAAAGCATTCACATAAAAATTAAGTTTAAAAACATCTACAAACACTTAATACTATTTACAGCTGCTGCGTCACATGACCATATTTTGGACTAGACAATACCAACACTACATATTAGCCACAGTTCTGGAAGCAGTTCATAAGAAAAGAGCACTGCCTAGCAGAAATCAGAACTAAAAAAAATCTTGAAATTTCCCACCATCTGTAAACTGTGCAACACTGAGAGAAGCTTCCAACACAAATAAACAAGTCCTACCCCTTGAAAAAGGAAGCTCTTTGATTTTGCTGATGTATTTCCATTACTGTTTTATGCATAAACACATGCATTTCCCGAAGGTAAAAGGGTTCAGTATAAATACAAAGTGTGATTGAATTCATCTTAAGGATGCATAATGAATTATTCTACTTGACTGTATATAAGAAAGATATTTGGAGCACTTACTGTATCATCTTTGAATACCGAATATGTGGAACACCATTTACTATAAAATCCTGAAATCCAACCAGTTATTTCAAGGTTCTCTATTAAATGATTACAGAATAATTTACCAAAAAAATGTTTTGTACAGTAATTGATCAATGAGGTTCTTACCACTCCATTTTATTCCTCTTGAAGCACATTTATAGGCAAGGCATAGAAATATGCTTTAATATAGTTTAATAAAGGTAACAATAAAGAACATTTTCACGTTAAAGGCACCAATACAGAATTTTAGAGCATTTGAAAGGAGCAGCACCTGTAATTGTACAGCACCTGAATTTACAACTGTATTTTTCAGGACATTAAACAATCCCACCCTCCTAAGCACTCTTAATAAGTGCTCACCCATTTCAGCAAAACTGTCCATATATCTTTTTCTTTTCCAAAACTGAATACACATTTTCATGCTGCATATTTAAAGCACCTTCAGCCTAGCTTCTTCAGCAATGTGAAGAGACAAAGGATAATAAAAGGACACTAAATACTTGGCCTGTGGAAGAATTTCTCACACAGGAATCAAGACAGTCTAAAAATACTCCCTAATGATGCTCTCTAAGAACTTTCTCACTGGCATTCTGGGTATCCAGGGTGCACATGGGTCAGGTGGAAGGGATACAGGTTGCCACTTATCTACAGGGATCCTAAGCTAGGATAAAGCCTGCAGGCAATACCAGATGAAACACCTGAACTACATAAAGACCTCCATGAATAGAGAAAGCAAGAGTATGATTCTGAGCTGCGCTTCATCCACCCTACTCTGGGGTAGAAAGTCTATGCTGAGACCTAGAGACAGAGCATAGACTCAGTAATCACACCCTCTGTACACCGGTGAAGTCTCCCAATTCTCGTATGTTTTATAACTGTTAGTTGAAACTTAATTAGGAAGAATGAAATTATGATAATTATTAAGAAAAAATAATTTGTGAAGAACAAATTTGGTTTGAAATTCAGCATGTACTAAATAGTATTCCTTTAAACACTAATACATCTTCTTTTCTAAAAGGAAAGTCTTTCACCCATTTTTAAACTTCTACAAATCTAATAATGAAACAGTTTGGGCAGTATTTGATTTTCTTCTCTTCTGTTAAGGGCTGATTCAGACCAGCCTGCCAAAACCCACAGCTGCAGCAAGCTCCAGCTCATAAGAGCTCACAGGAGTTCATTTTTGTGACATAAACAAATATGGTATTTTCCAATTTTAATTGTGCACAATGTAACTTCTCTCTACTCTACAATAACAGAATCTGGAATTTCTTGAAAATCAGTCCCCTTCAACAAAAACTGGCATATCCTTAGCCACCATGTCCCCTTTGAGGAAAAATTCTTTTTAAGAGAGAGACCTCAGATCTTAGCAGGTTAATGCTCCCATCTCTACAACTTACCCTCCCTCAGAGCTGACAGCATCACCACTACAAAAAGATGAGGAAACACACAAAAGAAATGTACAAAAAAATCCCCCAACCTAAACCCGAAACTCCACACTATTATCTTTTACACATATACCACGCAGTAGATTAGCACCACAATTACTGCCACATATAACTTGAACTTGCTTCACCCAATCCATTCCATTCCTTATAACCCAGATGTATAAAACATTTAATATATTTAAAAACAGCTACACACAAAGCAAATTGGGTCAGAGCAGTAATTTTTAAAAGGGTTTAATACATGCTAATGATAAGATATCTAAAGATGGATGTTTTCATTTGCATAAATATGTGCTAGGCATAGAATTTTCCTCCTCCCTCGGATGCTGTAACCCTGTGCATGCAGTTTATATGATAATTTTGTTAGTGAGAGAAAACCACCAAAAATAACATACTGATTTGCAATGATAACACTGTTTCTCTGCACACTATATATTTTCTAATAGCTACTCAAAGAATTCTTGCACCACTTTTCACATCATGTTGGGCAACAGCACAGTAGAAATGCTTTATTCTCTCTATGCTAAATTCTTAAAAGCAAGAAATGTACACAAGCCAGTAAGACCAAGCATTGTGCATTCTTTCAATACTCATGGCAATAACCTTAATTGTAATTAGAATGAATAAATTAAAAGCCTCTTAGAATGAAATCCATCTCCTTTTCTTTCCGAACTAAATATTTAGTCTCCTGCTTTGCAAGTAAGAAAAACTACATATCTAGCAGGTTAAAACAGGAGCTATACCATGTTTTCAATTCCAGCGTTCTAAGGTTTCTTATCAATGCCTACCTTTTTGCTGCTGGTGTCACAGTCTCCTTTCTGCTTCCTGATGGAGAAGGTAAAGAGCCACTTGGTTTCTTTGGTAATACAGTTCCATTGTTAACTGTAGTCCTTAAAGGCAGGGTTTGTACCAGTGGTCTTGCTGTAAAACAAGCGTAAGATGAATTCATTGCCTTCATTTACTTTTTTGTGTTTTTTTCTTCAGCAAACAACACTAAAATATTTTACATTTTCCATGTAGTGTGCCATTTTTGTGTCACTATGGCCAAATTCAGCATAGATGAGGGTTTCAACATTGAGGAATTTAAAAACAATATTATTATTATTATTCATAATAATAATAGTCCTATCAAGTAAAACCTCTGTCCTAGATTAAGGAGCTTAGTGGTAAGCACAAAAGTGGTGGTTGTACTCAAAACCAATCCTGCTCTGTCAAAAGAGCATCACTCTCTTGCCCACCTGGATAGCATCCAGAGGAGTGCTAGAAATGAAGGCAAGTTGTCATCCCAGAAAGTCCTGCTCTTTGTTCCTCAGTCTTCTTGGAGGTTTTCCACAAGCAAATTATCTATTAAGAAATTTCTACTTCCCCTAAAAAGTCTTTTTTCAAAGAATGTGGGCTTATGTTTGACAGAAAGGATTTGTACCCTTTATTCAGAAAAAGCTACTGAAATCAGCAGAAGAGTGAAGGTAATAAGCTGGCATTATCTACCTACATTCTTGTGATCAAATATTGGCTCAAAAAAAGGATCTGTGTGTCATAGCTGTAATTAACATTAGAATGACAGAAAAGTCCAATTCAAGTAGTTAGAAGTCAGTTGCAAAAACAGTGTTTAAAACTGCAAGCAATGAGTACCAACACAAATGCTACTGTGGATCATAGCCTTGAAACACAGACACAAACAGGACTAGTGCTTTCTCTACAGCAGAGAAAAAAGCTTGAATCACTTGAAATTTGACAGGACTTTGTATTACAAGCCATTGTAAAGATGCCAAAAGCCCCTGGGTTCAGAGAAACACCACCTGAGAAAAGGCAGCAGTAACAAGTCACTCTAGGAACATAAAATTTCATTGAACTTGGAGAGGATGGCAGGGAGAATACCTATGAAATGTTCTTCAAAAAAGATTGCCAAGGATAAAAGAAATAAAAGGCTAAACTGAAACAGTACCAATTGTATACAATTATAGGTCATATTGTAACATCTTATTGTAGCACTGACAGCAAGCATTTATTGACTTGTTCACTTAAGTTTTCATATACTGAACAAAAAGATAGATGTGAAAAACTGTGCCTTCAGAAGATTGTCAGTACATATGGTCTACTAGAGAATGCAACTTGCAAGACAAACTTTGTCTTGAAACTTTGTTAGAATACACACTTGTTATGTATTTGTTGTTTATTTGTTCAGAGGAGAGAAATTTAGAAAACAACCTATAAGGGAAATACTGAAGGAATGAGGCTTATTTGGCTTAGAAGAGTGAAGTATGACAGGAAACAAAGTCAACAGAAGAGATAAAAAGAAAATTTTTTCTATGCTCACGGAGGGTGCCTTCCAGCCCTGCCTTCCATGATCTGTTTTAACTGACTAATGCTGTCTTTAGAGCTTATACAAAACATCTAAAGCTTACTTGGCTTCCCAAGTAAACTCTATTTATTTTTTATTAATGAATTCAGATATAATTCTATTTACTTCTCCTTTATTAATTTTTTTAGTATATTAAATTCTTTTTACAGTTTTGTGCTAGAAGCTCTGCTGCTTGTTTCCTAATTGCTGCCATGCTGCAATTAATCCATATGTATAAAACTGATTCTGTTACATTCTACAGAATCACAGGTAGCTACAGTTGAGAAGTTGTGGACCTGTCTCCTTGCAAGCTTTCTGTAGCTCACAAAACTTTAATGAATTTTGAAAAGACAAATTAGAACAGCAATAGAAGTTAAAAAAATAAATTATTAAAATATTTTCCTTATTTGTAGTTATTTTTAAAAATGCCTACTAAAGAGTAGCTGGAGTGAACTAGCTGGAGTCTGTTTACTCTCCTAACCTTATGAAATCAAAACTAGCAGCAGCCAGGAATAAACCCTGCAACATTTAACAGAAGTTTTGCTCCAGATCCAGCACCAATCCACAACCCACACTTTTGGAAATAGAGATTTAAATGGTCAGCTATTGAAGAAAGTAGCAACATGAAACTCTTGCACAACATAGAGAAAAACTGTGCATTATTCAATAAATCCACTGTTTACTCAGGAGCTGTTTAGTTTTACTTACAACAGCTAGTTCACACCAGTGGTAACTGGCATCACAGTCACACAATCCCAAACATGTCATTGCTGTTAGAAGTCAGTAACACACCATTACTGTTTTGTCAGTAATGTTTATTTTGGAAGTTCTGGTGCTTCAAGGTCTTACCTGTGGTAGCAGGACTGACAAGTTTATCAGCCTCAGCAGCAGCTTTTTTAATCATACTCTGATCTATGGATTAATAGGGCTGTTAAGTTTACAAACAAACCAATAATTGCAAAAGGAAAGAACAACAAACACAAGTAAAACAAAGGCAGGAAGCCATACTGAAACTCCACCAAGTAGTAGAATTAAATAAGGAAAGGGGAAAAAAACCCCAAACAACTAAACAAAAACTCAAAAGACCATTAGGGAAGGAGCTCCACAAATGGACAAGATAAGCCGCTCCCTTTCCATGATGTATGCTGCTTTTAAGCTGCTTAGCTCAAGTTTAGAACAAGAACACAAAGACTGAAAACAAGCTCAAGATTTTTCCATTATAGATTTGAAAGTGTGAAACTTGAAATCTTTAAATTAATTTTAAACCTGAGGTACTCAGACAAAATGAAGGTATTTGTCCCATGAAGATTATTATTGCAAACTTTATGCAGTACTGGGGTGATCCTGCTTTTCCAAAGGCACAGACCTCCCCCAACACACACACACACACTTAATCCTGATCTACTTCATCTATAGATGAAATGATAACAGCACCATACAGTATGCTTCAAGCCCCGGTTTGCATGGACACAATTTCTGTGACATTCTGTGGGATCAAATTCCACTTTTTAAAATTTCAAATGTGGAATTAGTCATTAAACAATATAGGGAGAAAAACACAGGTTCAGTCCATGCAGCCCAAGGGGTATGAGAAGCCACCACGTCAGCTCCTCTGATGTTTAACAAAGCCCCTCTCCCAAGACTATCCATCAGAAGCCTTCATAATGCTACTCCAAACTAAAATTTGTCTTATGCTAAGTAATTGCATACAGTTTTTTATAAAGTAGTTGTGCCTACGAAGGAATAATAGGTGATTATGTGAAATAGATCGTATTTGACAAAACAGCTGGAAAAAAAGAAGTGTTCTGAATACTTCAGATTCTCTTTCATGTTTATAATTCATTCTTAATAAGGTTGACTATACACTAAACGATGCAGCTGATGTACAGCAAAGTGAAAGTTCTTTACATAAACAGTCACAGTACTGATCTTCTCCAGAAATTAGGTGGGTTTTGTTGACAAATACCAGGACTCATTCTGGTAATTTGCAATGGAGGAGCAATTGACATCTGTAGTCCTCTATTTGCATTATTACAGTAAAAGTCCTAACACTGTAATTTCACACACATTAAGAACCAGGCATGCCATACATACATTAAAAAAACCTCCAAACCATACACACACAGAAAAATGCCACAAACAAACAAACAAACCCCTACAAAACCAGCCATAAAAGACAAGGGATAGGCTTACAGCAGCTTTTCTTCAATGAACATTGAACTATGGCTCTAATGGTCTGCCATGACCAAGAAAACTTCTCCTGATTTAAAGTTCAACTCTGCTCACAGAATCCATGAAAATCTGGTTTGTATTTTGCTAAGTAAAGCCAGCAGGCATGAAGAACGGATTTGGTTACAACTCAGTAATAATTACTAGACTTTATTTCCTCCATGCATCAGATAATATCTATTTTACAGACAACATGAAGCCTCTTAATCCCTTGTAAAACCAGATTTGATGGAACATTTTATCACAGTAGAGGCTATCTTTAGTAACATTTAACTTATCTGATATTTTAATTTTTTCTCAAGAAAACAAAGACAAAATAAGAAGATTACAACAGAAAGAGAACGTGAAGACAAGATCTCAGATATTTAGTGCCTATTCCATCTGACAGCTAACATGAGACACAACCAACTCATTATTTGGCTCTGTAATTCTGTCCCTTTCAGCTTTCCTCATCTCCTGACACAAAACTTTGTAATGAACATGACATCTCAGTTCAGAAAATTAAGTAGTTCCTACCAAGTCTGTTAAATCAGTGACTAGAACTAAATATTTGTGGCAGGGTCACAAATATATAACAGAGATTAAAGGAAGTCCTAACTTCAAAGTGAGAAAATTATGAATCCATAAATACGTAACATAATTCTCACGCAAAGTAAGGTTTTAATTAATATTAATACATATCAGGACCCCCAAAAAAACAACTTTCTAAGTTAGACAACAGAGAGCCTGTGAAGTCAGTACTTTGTCTCCACATCTAGGCTGCCACCACTCTTACACCTAAGACCTAAAATACCTTGTGTGTTTCTCTAAGCTGCACACAGGCAGCCTCCCAGGCCTCTGCAGCCTCACTCACTGCAGTAAATCACATTGCTTGGGTTCTAATAAACCTTTACTCCTGTGAAGTGCTCAGGTTCATATTTTCTGAATTGTACACAGACAAACCCATTCCTGCAGAGCAGGAGCCACAGGAGAGCACCCTGTGGCCCGTGGGCACAGCACAGAATTCTGCCAAGCAGTGACATCTGTCACACCTTGTACTGGCTGGCTCTGGCTCTGCTGCTCTGGAACAAGGTAACAAGCACAGCTCTACCTTTCTTTTGTAGCTGAGCAGCTGGTGTTGCACCATCTCCTCAGTCATGTCAACTCTGTGCTAGCTTAGAGCTCTGTCTTATGTCTGTATGATCCACAGACACTTAAGACATTTTAAATTAAATTTTAATTACATTTTACTTAAGTTTAATTCATTTTTAGGATAATAAACCCCCAACCTACTAGGAGTTTCACCCACAGAAGACAATGCCTTCCATAAAGAGTTTATAAAATATCTTGATCAGAAGTAAGAAGTGGTAGCAATGGTTAAATGTAGATTGTGGATTAAGCATTAAGAAAATGCAAATGCTTTGCTGGTTCATGTAAACTGTAGAAGGCTCACAGATTTAACCATCTGGATTTCTATGTGTTCTTTTTACCAGGTTGAATTTCAAATGTATTTTATTTAGAGCTTGATTTGTTGAATTTGAATATTTCAAGACCTAATGAACAACCTATTTGAATACATATGAAACACTCATTGAACAGCACTATCTATTTTACATCTGTCTGAAATGCAAACCTTTGGTAGGTCCTTTCTTGTTCTGCATGGCCTGCTGCTCCTCTGTGATATTCAAGCGTCGGACCACATCAGCAAGGGCAGATTTGAGCAGCTGGATGTCATCTTCCTGCATCTGGACACGCTGCTCCAGAGAGGCAATGCGATCTGTGACCTCCATACTGCTTGCAGCAGAGGCACTGTCATCTAAACAAGCAGCAAGAAAAAAAAAGGCATTATCAATAATGGATAGCCATCCAGAAGTACCTTATGCAATTGGCTGCAGGTAAAAACAAGGCTTTTCTCAGACCTGATGACTTCTTGAGGAAGAAAGTTTTTGAGTGACCAAAAGGAAGAGATGGAAATAAAAATAAATAAATAAAAGATATGTACTTAAGTAAGATCTTATGATGAGGTTGGCTTCAGGGCCAGTTGTTAATTGGGTTCCGCTACCAATTACGTGCATGTCAGAACTGCAGTGATCAATCATTACCCTTCACTGTTCTGCTCAACACAACATTCTGCCACTGCTGGGCATTCACATAGAGAGCTACATTTTCTGATATGCTACAGACCCTTCCAGAGTTTTCTGTATCATATAGGTCATACAGATACTTTACAAATACATAAGTAACAGATAGGCTTACACTTTTCCAAGCTACCATACGCAGGTTGAAGAACAGATATTGACCCAATCTGCTAACCCCTAGTTTATACTAGCAGCTTTGAGAGAACATTCCATCTAACTGAAATAAAAGCCCAAATAATTTCAGAATTACTCAGTAACTATACTGTAAGCCTGCAAATTATTCAAAGGGTCATTACTTTGATACAATTCACCCATTATTTGGAAGTAACCCATAGAAGCTTCAAGACTGCAGATCCATCATGAGGACTACACATTCTTTCCACTCAAAACTAGTAATAAGAATATTTTTCCTAAATGAGCACTTTGGTTCCTATCACATAGAAACACTGTCTCTTTTTACAATATTAAGTTAGGAGAAATAAGAAGAAAGCAACACCAAAGACATCAAAGTCTGTATCAAATAGGGAAATAATATGCAGTTTTTAAAGAGAATTGCGAAGTTTTATTTAACTAGGTTTTGAAACCTAAAAAAAAGTTAGGTACTAACTTACTGGATGATCTTAAGCAATCTTAGTCAAGGATCATAGCTTTCAACTCATGACTTAATAAGTCATACTGTAGCAAAAATGGATATTTATGCTACTCTGCAAGCATAATTGACTTCTCCCCCATTCCCAATGCAAGTCTGTAGCCTTTATTTCTTCTGTTAAAGCTGAGCTCTCTTTGTGAAGAAGGTGGTATTTGTTTTCATTTCCTGTGTTCTTAATTCTCCTCCATTCCAAACCAGAGTTTTCCAATTCTTTTGTAAAAGGGTGCAATGTGAAAGTTAAATGGTTTGTGTATAATAATAACAACTCCTCTTGAAATTTAAAACAAAGTTAAGTGTTTAAAAAAGGAAAACAACTGCTTCTGAGTACATCTAAAAGCATACCCAAAACCACTAATGCATACAAGCTTTTAATTATAAGCATCTAGGAAAAAATGGCATTAATTTTTTTTAAAAAAATCTATTCATCTCCAAACCACTCCAATACAGATTGATTTTGAAATCTGTTCATCAGATCAGTTTTGGCTTCCTCATGTCTCACACCCCCAATAGCTATCTGTGGTTATCAAAAGCTGAATTAGAAACAACTCAGAAACAATGTAACAATATTGACAGTCCATAAATAGCTACAGACTATTATCGTTCATAATGCTTGTTAATTCTGTTAAAGGAGATTCAGACCTTATTTAAAATATCACCATTAGGATATTATCAGGCTGAATATAGTAGCAATGTAAGTATCTTGTTCTGAATGAACTAAATCAGAACTCAAGCTCCTGAAAAATGTTTAAAAACTTTCCCCATGACAAAGCTTCCCAAACTTTGGCCTAATCAGACTTCTGCTCAACACAGGACTCTGTCCTGTAGCTATTACAGGTAATTAGTCCCCAAACTCAGATTAGCAGCTATGCTGGCAGCAGTAAGAGCTGCCTGCAGAATTTAACCTTTCCTCTACAAACAAAAGCCCCATGCTGCTCTAATGACTTTACACTTTAACTCAGCTGGAAATAACATGGATTAGCATACTGGACAATAGGCAACCAAATCAAAAGCTTGATTTAACCAATACAAGCCAAACTCAAACTTCAGCCATTCTGACAAATTCAGTATCATCAGGAATGGTTTTCCTCTGAATTCAGTCAACAAGAAATAGCGAAATCCCAAAAACAGGGCAGTAAAGGAAACCCAGGGGAAAATCAGTTGGTGTTGAAATGATCTACCCTTGCTACAAAAGAAAACATCTTCATTGAAGCACCCATTTCACTAATTTTTAAGTGTGTAGAAACAGTAATTTTGCCCAGACATTAATCTTCAAGTGGTAGATCAGTGGCACTGGTTTATTTACAATCCTGTAAGAAATCACTCCCACTAATAACTATTAAGATGTACAGTTCTCTCCCTTCTTCCCCCTTCCCCCATCTGTCACTGTGACTCTTCCCCTCACACCCTCACTGACCAACAGGCCCCAGAAAACCCTTTCTTGGACACGTCATTTGTATCGTCCACTATCATCATTCTTGCAGGGTCCTGGCAACATAACCCTCATCCTTGCTCTAACCTACAGCTTGTTTGGTTTTTATGGTGGTTACTTCGCTGGGTGCAGTTCCCTTCCAAGGATGCAGAAAAAAATAAAATTTTAACAGCTTTCTGTAAGATTGCAGCTGGACACAAGATTGCTTACAGTCCAGTACCATTTCACTTTACCTCTCCTTTGCATGCATGTACAAGTAAGCTAGAAAAGAGACACAGAATACAACAAAACTACATTTTATGAAGAATGCAAAGTTCAATTATAAAATAAGCATAACCTATTTGTTATGCAAGTAGAGGGTGAAATGTTTTTGCCATTGAGATCATTACATCCCAGTATGTTGAGCAATAAAGTTGCACCTTCAACACTACCAAATAAGTGAAATGGTACAGTATTAGAAGAGAAAAAAAAACCAATTAATGCTATAAACTAACAATACAACAACTAAAATGTCACTGCAGATGTCACCTATTCTGTCCACACAAGAAAGAGTGGTATTGTTAGCCTAATTTGTGACCTGCCTCTGCAGTGTACCCTCATCCTCACAGCAAAGGACATTTGCAAGGAATATTTTAGCACACATTTGTAATGAAATTTGGAAAGGCATATGAAGGAGACTGCAAATCCAGACAAATTGCCTTCAAGTATTAGATCTCCTTATCAGTCACTACCACCCCTTGCCCATGGATGGGCAGAACAGACATCACACCACCTGCAGGGGTAGCATCAATAGCACAACAGAATTCATCATTCCTTTTTTCATCAATGGGAAGAAAAAGGACTTTACAGTGGAATTTCTGCAACATGTTTTTAGAAACCTGAAACCTGAGTCACTTTCTACAATTTTCATTTCTTTTCAGCAATTTTAAGGCATTGCCTCGAACATGTAAATCATAGAATGGTTTTGGTGGGGAGGGACCTAAAAGATTCCTGCCCACCTGCAATGGACAGGGAGTTAATCTACATCTCATGAGATAAATGCCACCTACAATGTCCAAAATTAGATAAAACAGGGAGGTATCAATTCAGATGCCTCATTTTTCATTGTAATAGGCATTTGTGGTCAAACTTGGAAAAAAGAGTCATTTATCATTTTTGCTTTGCTGAGATTCTGCAAGTTTCAAAGGGAAGGCAGCAAAAAAGGGGAACGTACTACATACCTCTCTAAATTGTCCAACCAGCTAATCCATGACCTCATAGATTGGAAAGATTTCTTATGGCAAACTAAAAGACAATACTGAGTCAAATGATTAATCTGCTTCCAGAGTGTATTCCAGTTTTACAGCAATTTAGTACTTGAGCTTAGCCAAATGTGAAGAAACAGCTGAAGCAAAGCCAACAACAGGATGTGTAAGCTGTTTACAAGAGTGATTTCAACACTATTTCATTTTATGTAGGCTAAAGCTAAATTACATACTTACACTATACTTAGAAGGAAGCCTATTAGATGCATACTATTTTCTATAGATTTCTTCTATAGAAAAACCTAAGCCTTCTGAAAAGCCTAAATCTTACCTGTATGTAAATGTGTATGAAATAATTAAAATAGGACTTGGTATTCACCCCCCTAGAAGAACTACTTTATTAAACATATTCCACCTCTGAATTATGCAGACATTAATTTTGAGGTGATCTTGTCCAGCTCAGACCACAGCAGTTGACCATGCAGTGGAAATATTAGGTACTGATTCTCAAAGGACTGGCAAACAAATTTGAGTTTATTCAATCTACATGGCATATCTGGAGCACCAATTAACAAGATAAAACTGTACATGAAGTACTTCCAAAACTGTTTGCAACTGTGGTTGCTAGACACTTTCTTTATAATACATTTTAAAGGTGGCATCTCAAAGTCTTTGCAGACTTGTCCTTGTATTTAGACACTCTGCAGGACATCAGGAAACAAAATGCAAGCCTTCTGAGGACAGCAAATGCCAGCAGTGGTCTTTGGCAAAAGCTAAAGATAATCCACATGATGGAAAACATGGCAAGGGATGGCAGGGGAAAGGCAGTATCACCCGCACACAGAGCAGCTCTTCTTCTAGCATAAAGACACAGATTGTGCCAGCAAGCCTGAACTGAGCTCAACTGGCAGGAATACTTTCTGTCACTGAGAGATATCATTAAGTGTATCACGTTCTGTACTTGTGCTGAAATCAGTTGGTACAAGTATTTACATTCCTTGGAAATAACTATGAACTTCAGGGCCACTACTACAGCCTTATGAAAATGTACATGGACAGAAAGGAATTCTCCACCCTCAGCATGCAGCTAACTCTATAGCAGAACATAGCAGCTGCTGAGAAAGACATGCCATCAAAGGAGAAAGTTAAAAACAGTAGTTATGAAAAAATAAGCAAACAACAAAAAAGCACAATCCTGCAGATTAGGAGATCCATAGCCTGAATTTGACCCAGTATACTAGCAAGGAATTAAGAACACTGAAGAGCCTACACTTCCAGAAACATCCTTCCACCCATAAAGGCCCATGGCTTTTGCACTCCACTAACTGCAAAACTGTCAGATGTGGCACATGACACTCAGCATGTCACAGGTTTGGCAAGTTCCCCTTCTCCAGCCCACATCATCACTGAGATCTCATGCAAGTAACTAAGATACTTCACCAACTTCCTTCAAGCATCCTGGGAGTAACACTACCACTAACTTTCAAATGACCTCTCTGCTTCACCTCTCTTGATACCATATGTTTAGCTTGACAATCTAAGAGAGCAGAAAAACATCTCTCTGTGGCAGGCCTCTCCTCCACCTTCCAAATCCTGCCCTCCCTATTTGGTTAATTTCATGCATCTTTGAGTCTGGGTCACAGAAGTCAGGCAGACAAGCTATTGGATAGAAACAGTTTTTCTGAGTTGACAGCAACAGAGAGAAAAAAAAAACCTGGGAAGAGAGACAATCATCCAACTTCTCTCAAAATGAACACAAGCAATTCACTGTAGCACAGAAACAGGGGAATGCAGCCACAACATTGTTGCCAGGCTTTGAAGCAAGATTGGAAAATACCAAGTATTCTCCTTGTATCAGTTTCTGTGGCATAATGTCAGCGGTCATTTGCAGACCAGAGCCTCTGTGCAAGGGAACAATGGGAAAATAAGACAGCAGGTTTAGTTTCCTTTGACAACACCACACCAGGCTCCTTTGTTTAAAAGATTAATGTCAACAGTATTTCACAGACTAAATATCTTTCCTCTGCTCACTTTTCTAATGCAAAACACTGTACCATACCTGAAACACAGCAGCAGCCCTCCAGGCTTGTCCCCTGGGGACAATGACAACACATATGGGCAACAGCTTATCATAAAGTCTGGTACATACTAGACTGGTCTGCCAGATTAGAGCTTTCCACTGTGAGAAGCAAGTGGATTTAAAGCCCAAAATAATGTTATCCTATTTAATCTTGTTACTTTGTGTGGTTAGGGGAAAAAACCAGGCAGAATCTTTTAACTACAGGTAAAACTGTAAACATTGTTGCTTTATGTGAAGTTTTGGAAATCAAAACTTGTTGGCAGCTGAATGTCTAATCCTCTAACTGTATTTTGCTATAAATGTATATATAATAGGATAAAAGTGCAAGCATCATATATACTTTTTGAGATTGAAAACTTGATTATGAGGAACAAGAAATCATATCTAATATTTAAACCCAATAGCTACAGGAACAACGCCATGCCTATCTATAAGTTTATGTATGTATACACACATACCATTTTTGAACAAGTAGGACAACTTTTCAGTTCATTCTGTATTCTAATGCATGTTCTTAAGATAAGAGTGATTAGCAATGTAAGGAGATGCCCTAGTTGGGTACAATCAGGTACATCTCACATTAAGTAATCTAAACAGCCCAGATTAGTTTTTCCATGTCCTCACACGATATGTATGTGTAGGAGGAAATGGGAAGAAAACTCTGTCCCACACATCTGCCTAATACCCTACTCTGGATATGCTGGGAACCACAGTAGCAGTAAAGTAAAGCATCATCTTGTGAGAACAGATCGCTTCTAAACCATTTTAATTAACAAAAAAAAAATTGTCAACTAATATGGACTACAGATGGTTATATTTGTGAACAGTATTTTCCTCCTCTAATACATCTAGCTATTGCAACCCAGTACTTATAAAATCTTATTACTGTATTTCCCAACACTCACTCAGGAATAACTTGTCCTTTTACAGTTTTACCACTGGAAACTTAAAGACAGGGAATATAATTTCCTAAAATTAGAGGCAGAATTTGAAAGGATAAATCCATAATAGCAATCATCACTCAGGGCCTCACAGCTGGGAGCACTGCATTCATTAACAAAATGGGAGAGAAGAAAATGATCTAACAGAACATTTTCAGAAAGCTCCTCGTGGCTAATTAGTTAGGAATCACTGCAGCAAAATTATAACCATGTGCCCTTGACCTGCCTGTAGCTGCCAAGCTATAGCCAGCAGCTTACTATTTTTCCCAAGCAGATGGTAAATGAACTTCTACTTGGAAATCAACCAGTTAAAAATTATCTTCCCCAATAGCACTTAAGAAGAAGATGGAAGAAATTTTTGACACATCAATAAATTAGAGGAATTTTATCCAGAAGAGGTCTATCAACATAAATGCTTTAACTGTTCAGAGCTACTGTGTTGGCTCTGTTGAACACAGAAGTCAATAGAAAATGTTTTAGCTAGTTATGATTCCTCCACATTATGCTGGGATCAGCCCATACCATTGAAAAAAACCCTTAAACCCCAGCATTGCAAACAGAAACCAGGAGGGTAAAGATAATATTCCATAGCATAATATGAATGCAAGGATAGTAGCTTGAAAAGGAAGGGACTCCATGGTACCTGCCTGGAGTTAAGAAACTGAAGATGCAGCCTAACAAGAACTTGCTAATGAAGGAACCAGTAGGGTAATTAAGGTATTAGGGCAGAATTGCTGGGCTGTGTTTTACCATCTTATATTCTCAGTGACGTGCTGAGACCTGTATCATACCCCTAAAACAAGAGAAGAAAAACAGATTGTGGAACATGGGAGAACATCTCCAATGACTCTCCATCTCCATGTCACAGCTATGGCTCAATGTCCAAGTCATCCAAAAACAGCTAGGAAGAAATGAATGCAAATTCATCACATGATGTAAGGGAAAAAACTTTGGCTTTTGTTTAGCACTACTAGACAAAAAGAACCAATTCAGAAGAGATTTGCTTCTCCTAAATATACTTTAAACCACATGCAAATAGACACCACACATCACAAAAAAGCTTTCTCCTTGAAACTTTATAGTGTTTAATTCAATACTTTTTCACTGCTGTAAAAAACTGGATGTTTCCGTTTCATTCTTCAACTATGCCATACGCATAAAAGCAGAAAGATTTATTTTTACTTGCAGTGACGAGAGATTCCAAAGGCAAGAAAACTGACTTAAAACACCTTTTAAAAGTTACTGATGTTAGCCTGTGGTAATGCATTACAAGTCAATTTTTTTTTCTTCTTTGTTGTGTATTTAAGTTATTCTACAAAAGAAAAGTTGATTCACAGTCTCAATAAACCCTAAGATATATCAGCCAGTAGCTGATCTGGAGTTAAATGCAGCCTTTATGTTACATTAGAGACAGGGCCATTTAAACACTCCAGAAACTACTTAGGTCAGCATACATTTTGTCATTTTCCTAATTTCCATATTCAATATTAAAATGAAAACTGATCCTCAAATTTATTTGGACCACTAGCTTTTTACCTATATTTTTTAATAATCTACAGTTTAATGAAAATTATAATCTTACATATCTATGTTTATTTAAAAATAAATTGAAAACACTATTAAACTTTAGAAATACATAAGCAATTAAGCACTTTTCCACTTAAGAAATTACAAATTTACTAAACTGAGACTGCATCAACAGCAAGTAATCCATAATTACAAATTTGAAATAGTTTATGTTTCATCTTATTTCATAAGTCTATCCTCTGAGAAATAAGAATTGGAAAATCTCAGCCCCTAATCCATAGCATTTATTTGTAAAATAAATACCACTCCCATTCTACATTTACATTTCTTAAAGGCTAATCAGCTTTATTAATTATTTTCTGTAGACTCAAACTAAGGGACACAATACAAAGAGAATAAAACATTCCTCCTGCACCTGCAGAAGGGGCCATTGATGTCTAAAGCAGATTTATCACTTTCACAGACTGGCTACTTGCTCTCAGCTAATGGCTTTACTTTCAGCAGTGGTCTGACTTTTCTTTAGAACTCTGTACCTTGTGAATATTTTAGTTTCTGAAATTAATGCAGTGTTAGGCTTCATTACAGGTTGTCACAAAGACAAATCACAGTCTAAATATTTAAAGGAAAAATTATTTCAAATTTGGAAAACTCTTAAAAGTCGTCTTTAAAACCTATCTTGTTCAGTACTGTCTCTAACAGGAGTATCGAATTCTTTTTCTAGAATGGGCAGTTAATCTAGTGCACGTGAGAAGTACTTGAATTAACTAGTGACAGCCTTGCTTGGATGGCAGAGGTAAAAAACCATCCAGAATGCTCATAACAGAATGGAATTTTACCCACACTGTCCATCATCATCTTCAGTTAGGATTAAGTCTTACCTTCATTTAAGTCTGACAAATATAATACAATATAATAATATAGTTATTAGTAATATACTTTCTTACTGTAAACTCTTCCCATTACATATTCCCACTCTCCAGCAAAAAAATCTTTGCTGACATAAATGCAGAAAGAACAAACTGCCCTTGCCAAGGACTCAAACACAGCCAGAGATACCACATTTGATACAATATTTGATGTCCTGGCATTAACCAGGAAGATGACGGCATTAAGGCTATTTAAGAGAAGGAAGAAAAAACCCCTTTATTTGCTATCCTTAAATAAAAAATGAATTCAGGTTTATTTCAGGAAACAGAGAAACACACATCATCTGAAAAATTATTTGGTTAAAAATGCGACCCCTCTAATTTCCATTAGAGACAATTCCATTAGAAGACAATTTCCATTCTTTTTATTTTTAATTGGGTTCCCTAGCATGAGATCATATTCTTATTTCACCACAATAGGGTGCACAGCATTGTCACAAATGTCACCCAGCTGTGATGCCATTCCCAGCACACTGTGAAGTGTGGTCCTGCCACCCTGTGAGAATGAGCGAGTTGTATTCTAAGGCTTGCCCCATCCTCTGCAGTACTTGGCAATGCCACAGCATGCATGTTGCCTATTTTTGAAAGAAATTCAAGCTTTCATGGAGGAGGAGACAGAGATAAACTATTTTATATCTTTCATATTGAGTGAAAAAAGTTTAGAAATATGCTTTGATCAATGAATGCAATATTGTCTCTCCCCAGAGCTACGGAGAGCCCTCAGTAAAAGTGACAGAGTCAGCAGATGCCTGGTCTGCCCTTGGCTGGGAACAAGCCCCAGGCCAAGGTCCAAGCTGAGCCTGGCTCATGGCTGTTCCTCTCCTTCAAGGACTTTGTGGGACTGATTTCCTTCTGGCGGCAGTCAGTACTTCTCCCGCAAGTTTTCACTCGAGAGATTAGATGGATGACGGCTGTGCAGAGTAAATCCTTTCCCAAAAGCCATCTCCTAATAGCACTGTGCTGAAGGACTAGTGTGAACAAACCCTGCAGAAAGCCTGGCTGATAAGGCTCTTGTAGCCCTGTGATTACTGGGAATCTGAGCTTCAGCCTTCATGATAAGGTGGAGCCTATCAGCAAAGACAAACCTTTAAGGCTAATACAGCCATTCAGTTTTAGGGCAAGAGCTCTCTTATGCTTTCTTAGCTCTGGATGTGGGTGGAACTCACATAAGTCAGACTTCTGTATGCAAGAGTACAGACACAAGTTAGGTCAAGTGCAGCCACTTGAATTAAATGAATTTAGTATTTTAAAGGCACTGTTTAACAATACAAACTTTACTTACAATTCAAGAAGGAACATTTTTTAAAGTGGTCCTGCACATAGATTAGTGGTCTACAAGTACGTAAAGATTATTGCAGTGATAAGATTTGCCCAAAACAACACTGAGGTACAGTAAACTTCCTTAACACAGCACAGAGCAGTGATTTCCATGGGCAGTAAACCGAGCACCACATTGAACTTGAAAATCACTAGATTTACAAGAGACGGAAAAACGTTGAAACTGGTTGGAAAACATTTCTCCCAACTCCACTGAAGAGATAGTTCAGAAAACAATATCTGCTCACAGTACATTAATTTTTTATATCAGTCGTGGCAAGCAGGAGATGCCTTTTTCGAAATATCCTTCATTTTAGCACAAGACAGTCAAGATTAAAGCCAGTACAGTACAGCTTCTTCACAAAAATACTTAGTTACATAAAAGCAACAAACTTAATACATAGGCTCATGCTAAGATAACACAGATCTCTATGCCAGAGAAGTCCAACCCCCCGAAGTTACAGCTTCCCTGAGCCAGTGACCCAACTCCTCCCTCTCAATGGCCTTATTTGTAACAGTTTCCAAGTGTTGATTCTTCACCAAAAGCAAAAGTGTTCAGTATTTGCAAAGCCAAAAGGTGAAAAGAAAGGAAAAATGATCCAGTTGATCAGGAATCCTGTTACACTTAAGCCAAGAAGCAACAGCTCTAGCAGTGAGTGCCACTAAGACAAAGGGGTCATACAGTCAAGTAAATCTATCCACAACTCTCTTTTTCTTCCTTTTAGATGGGAACAAGACAGCTTTGTAGGGCCACTATCAAGTAAAAAATAACCAACAAAACAAAACCCAAAGCAAAGAAACAAACAAGTTGCTTCTCAAAAGATCCACACAAGAATAAACCCAAACCCAAATAGTTAACTGAAAACTACATTTTGAGAAGTCATTCACAGAGTGCGATAGTTCCTGCTTCCCTAATCATTAAAAAAGAAAAATATTTTTCCTACTGTATTGCAAAGTTCAATACCCTACTAGCTCCCCTTGCATGAAAAAGAGGCTTTTGAAGCGGACATCAAATTTACTGGTTTCATATTTACTGCATTTCAAAATCACATTAAATACACTTATCAGATTTATCTGACTCCAGGAAAGTCTGTTTTCTGAAAATAATGAGGCCTAATTCCTACAAAAATTATAAGGAATGATTAAGTAATTAAAAAATCTTATAAAACATGAATAAAACAGTTTTGTTTTAAGCTTCATTATTGAGCCTTAGTTCATACATTTTCTTACTCCCCAGAGCTTAAAAAGGAAAGCTTAATAATTTTTCCAGAGGTGCTAGAACTTTCTATCAGTTTGCCACTTCATCCACAAAACAACCAACAACAAGGAGAGTGCATTAGCATCCATGGATCTGTACCAAATGATTTAAAAAAAAACATTCTGTTTCATGGACAACTGCTTACAGCAGAAAAAAGGCAAGTCCCAAGAATTTTCAAAGCACTTCCTCACAAACTCTGCAGGAGGCTACCCTCTCATGGTGCGGGTTCTGGAGTCTTCTTCTCTTCAACCTACTCAGCGGCTGGT
Organism: Geospiza fortis; assembly: GCF_000277835.1. Classification (NCBI taxonomy): domain Eukaryota; kingdom Metazoa; phylum Chordata; class Aves; order Passeriformes; family Thraupidae; genus Geospiza; species Geospiza fortis. Next base: position 4,618,413 of record NW_005054303.1, on the reverse strand, counting down.
GGGGCACCAGAACAGAGCGCCCAGAGAAGCCCCAGATGCCCCATTATTAGAAATGTTCAAGGTCAGGCTGGATTGGACTTTGAGAAACCTGATCTAATGGAAGGTGCCCCTAGCTCTATCACCAGTAAAATCCACCCAGCCCTAGCCCTGCAGCCCTCAGTCAGGGCTGTCCTGTGGGGATAAAGACTACCCAGTCAGGCATGGCAAAGGCTGGAGGACATTCAGCTGTGCTGCTGAGACCTGTACACAAAGCCTGATCAGCATCAGTACTGTGAGAGATTACAGCACACTCAGCAGAAACATCTGCTATTTTGGCAGCTCCCATCTGATTTCTGAAGGACTTGGAGGCTGGCAAACAGGACAGAGCAGCAGTGGGGTAGGAAAAGGGTCCCCACAACGGTGCCAAATCCTCCAGAACTCAGCCTGACCTTCCCTCAGGAAATCAAAGTGGTACTGAAAATTTGCAAAGAAAATAATATCTAAAAACTGCCAGCACAGACCAGGCCCTCACAACTGCCTCTTGACTGCCCACAGACAAGTCCCTGCACACAGGCAACTGTTGCTGCTCCCATCTTCATGGAAGAGATTGCCCCATATCTCAAGTCAGTACATGCAGGGATACCTTCCCATCTGAGCTGCACTCAGGAGTCGTGGTCCCAGGGCACAGGGTGAGTGAGTACCACCACCAGGTACTGGAGAGAGCTGGCAGCACTGCCAGGCTGGGAGCTCAGGGGCCTTCAGCAGGTGGGAGTGGGTCTCTGTTTGGGTGGGAAAGAGCTGGGATCCACTGTGCAGGTGGAAAGTACAGAATCAGGCTCCCAGATGGCACAGGACACAGAACATGGACAAAGTCCAATGCAAGCAGCCAGAAACATGGCAGCAGGAGAAGGGCAGTTGCCTGAACCCAATTCTGCTGCCACCAGTACATTTGGCCTGCTGATGATACTCTGCCAAATTAAGCTGAAGGTCCCCAAATCCCACAGGAATACTAAATGCCATGTATTACCTTCTGCCTTATGTGTGTCTCCCCATAATTAACTTTTCTGTGGACTAATCACAAAATTCATACACTATACGTAGGTTAAGGCCCTGCTTTATCTTCACTCCCTCTTCCCATTCTTCCTTCTCAATGCAAATTACAAAAATCACCCTCTCCTTTAGCTTTTTTTCCTGCATCCTTGACAGGTTGTAAAGGCAGTAAGGGTAATGTTCAGAACACACAGTGCAAGAAAGAAAGCTTATTATTTCTGGAAGTTAATTTGAAAGTGAATAAATAAGACACTTGGTAAGCCAATGCACACAGTTCTAAGATTATACCCATAACATGCTGTAGTAAGAACTTCTTAATGAGGCGAAGAGTTATTCAGAAGAAGAGTGCCAGTAGCTTTCCCCAGCTTCCCTTGAATTATTTCAAATGGATACAATCCATTTTCACTTTAAAACCTCTGCTTTACACAACTGTTCAGAGGGCTTTATCTTCAGCACAACATTGCTTAAAGAGAAATGGATACAAACCTGCATATCATTCATATCTAATGCCTTGCCAACCCACACCTTCTTTTTACTATCTAATTATCATGTGCAAGCCTGTCAAAAGTGTCAAAAGCTTTTTTTTAAGCTGCTACTTTTATCATGTGAAAGATGTCATCACTTTAACAACACTCATTTGTTTCCCAAGGTTTGTGTCTCCAAAAGGTCAGAAGAATTCCCTGGACCTCACTGCACTCTGCACCAGTCACCTTGGGAGGAGCCTTGAGGGACTGAGTTTATTTCACTGCTTCCCATTTCTACTCCCACAGCTGTGGAAGTGGGAATTCTGCTCATACAGATTGCACAATATGATAGCTGACATTTAGTATTCAGTGCTCAACCACAGCTTGCTAAAGGACAGGTAACATGGACTTGTAAGAACAACATGTCAATTTTTCCCAGTCATAACTGGAAAAGGGAAGATTTCATAACTGTGCAAGTTGCTGACTTGTCAGCAGAGTTACAGAATTGCTGTTTGCAGCACAAAGTGACTTTAAATTTTTATATAGGTCTACCTATTTATGCAGCAGAAGAAAAGGTACTCCAATAAACTGCATGTAAAACCAGATAATTTACACTTCTTAAAATAAATTAAATTTCTACGAAAAAATCTTACTACTACATTTACAGTAAAGATAAAGCTTCCACAGTGCACAGAGGAACACAGACAGCTTGGTAAGCTGAGCAATGGCTGCATGACACCAACTGTTTTAAAATCACTGTATGTATTTTAGCCACTACTAAATCTAGTAAACCTAGTTAATACAAACCAGTGCAGTGTCAGAAGTGCTCTGTGCCAGGAACAGCTGGAAACACCCAAACAGAAAGAGTTTCACCATGCCATAATCAAGATGTTTGAAATAGCTTTTTCCCCTCCCTGATGTATTGTCCTACTTCTTATTCTGTACAAGAAGACACTTATTTTAAGGGAGCCAGACTGGAAGAAGGTAGGAGTAGCCAGGAGAAGGTGGCCTGTATCTATTTCTTTCTTGGGGAAGTACAGGAGCAGGGCTGAATCAGAGCCTTGCTCAGAAGGTGAAGGTGCTCACTCTTTGGGACACAGACTGCCATGGACTTGGCAATTGTTTGCTCACTGAGCATGGGACTGGCAGACACTACATAGAACCAGAATTACAAAGAATGAGAAATTTCTGCTGGGGTTTTTGCCCCCACCCAAATATCTCTCTTTGCCTTTTCTGGTATTTGTCAATGGTCCATTGGGCAACATCTAAGATGTTGGGCTGGTCTGCAACATCTCCCTCTTGAATCTCTTGTTCCACTTCTTAAATGGATTAACCAGTTTCTAATGCCAGATATTAAAACACTGACAAAATGCATGTGGCTTTCCACACCACTGATTTTAGCAATTGTTCTAAATTAAAACCAAACCACAAAAGAGACAATCTTAGCAATTCTGTAATTTTAGAGTCTTTACTAAAAATCAGCTGTTTCACTTCTGTTAAAATATCTGCATGATGGAAAGAAAGAAAATGTCAAAACTTTATTATCCTTTTCCTTGCCTCCAGAGAGGCTTCAGCCAGGCAACAGCTACTTCAAAGCTTCACATCACACATGCCTAGAGATTTGAACCAAGAGAAGCAACTGCCAAATTCAGGAGGCAGTAAAAGGCTTAGATTTTGAGGGCTCCCTGAGGCTAAATATTTTTTAAAATTAAAAACTCAAATATAAAAACGAGAAAGGAGGAAAACCCCTGAAGTTACCCCCTCCTAGAACAATATGCACACAAATCTCATAACCTTCTGAGTCACAACTACCAAGGTTAATAACCCAGCATCAACAAAATGGTTTCTGGGCTTCACAAAATCCTACAGAGCCTTGCAGGAATCACTGGAGCGGCTTTAGACCTTTTTAATCTTCTTGGAAACAATGAAGAGTAAACAAACAAAAGAGTAAACTCTCTCTCAAGCACAAAATTTTTAATACAGGCCTTCCTATATGGGACTGCCGAAGATGATTACTACTAGCTCCTGCAAGAGTATTTGTGTTTAAATTCCTCAATGCACAGAGATCTTGTGGATCTTCCTCTTCTCTTTGCAATGATTCTCCTATAATCAAAACAATGCCCAGATTTGGTTCTGAGAACAGAGCAGCAGCATCACACTGATGATGTTTGTTACTGATTAATTCTAGTTTTAGCTATGTCTTTTCCTGAAAAGTTATGGAATAATCTGATGAGCACGCCCCTGAAACAAGTATGTTCCCAAGTAAAGTAATGTAAGAAGGGAGATTATTGTTCTTTTGATAGAAATTTTACTTCTATCTCAAAACTATAAAGGCAAATTATAAGAAATACAAAGCTACAAATTTCCAAAGTGCAAGAAAAAAGGTAGGTGATATTCAATTACTAATTAAAATTTCAGTTTAAAAAGTATTGAGTACACCTGTGTGCCTGGGGCTAACTATGATTCTTTTTTTAATTGAATGTGATGTCATATTCTGAAGAGCACATTAAAAGGATTACAACAAAGATTGAGGTCCATCGTTTCCAGGGAGAGAAAAAACCAACAAAACACACACAGACACACATGAAAAGCAATGACAAAACCAAAACATTCACCAAAGAAAGAGAGGAATCTCAATGGTAAAAAATTTATGTTCATTCACTCTGCTTAGAATGGGTAGGTGGACTGGAAATTAAATTTATGATGCAGAGGTAATTTTCTACCTCTATGAACCTTAATTCGATTTTCAATAATATTTCTAGCAGTCAAAAAGTAGTTTCCCCCTTTATTAGTCCTCAGCAGCTGCATGTCTCTCCCTTGTACTGCCTTATGCACTGTTTTAAAAGTTTGCCTAGCACCACTATGCCTGGCACAAGACAGGAAAAAGGGGATCACTTCTACCTGCTACAATACATAACAGATGGGCAACACTTCTAACTTGGATTAATTTATTGATGCTGTGCAACACATGGTGCCACAAGCAGCTGCAATGACAAAAGCAAGGGTCCAGTTCCACAAGACACAATGGCCATTCTAGAAGCCCCCAGTCTGCCTGCAGCACCCACTTCTCCTACAATTTATCTTTTGCTGCCTCTGGAAACTGATTTAATTCTCCAGCTTGGTGGAAAACTAACCCAGCGAAAGCAAAATCAAAATACCACACACAGATACTGCCTGGTTTTAATTTTTTTTCTGTTAGGTTAGCATGTTAAACTAACTCCTGACAATTGAGTCCATCAAGTAGGTAAAACCACAGACAGCAAGTGAGGGAAGGGGAAATGAGACCTTCCTTCAGCAGCTGCACAGTGTGGTGTGGTTTATCAGCCCCAGGTGAAAATGGAAATGGACAGTGGGGCAGGGACAACAGGTTTGCCCTCAAGATCAAAATCCACTTAACCTCTGTCTTCTGAATTTTACAGCGCTATCTTCCAGCTCCCACAGCTCTCTGGTTTATTAACCTTTACTCCCAAGGAACACTATACACCCTCTTATCACATAACATCTGAAGGACTGAGCCTGTCATCTTTAACATCCCTTTGTCTCCCCATCTATGTTACTTTGTATCCTTTCATTTCATTGAAACAGTTGAAACACTATCACATAGCGTTACTCATCTTCAAAGTTAGGAAAATGATTGTATTACATCCCTATGCATCAGAAACAAGGTACATTTTATTTTTAAAGGGCAGATGAAAGGAGAAAGAATTCTTTTGATACATCTTGGCCCTGTGGGAGGGTGGGAAGTAGTAGGCTGCCCTGCCATAGACTCCCCCTATTTAAACAAAATTTAGGAATAAACAGATCAATCACCCAGAGGTATGTGTTCACAGAAAAAACTAAAATACAAGCTACAGTATCTTACCAAGAACTGACAGCTACAGAACAGAATCTCTCAAATAATTTACACATGAGGCAATGCTGGAATAAACCACACTACTCTGTTCAGTGCTGTAAAGTTTCACCCTAATGCCTAAAACCCTGTGCTCCATAAAAAATGAGTGAGTAGATACAAATATATTGCTCTCGGGAGACCACACCAACAAATGTGTTTTCCAACTTCCATGAATTTTAGTTATAAAGCATTCACTTAACACAACAGCAACCATTTTTCAATTCCATAGCTGAACATTTAATCCCACAACTCAGTTATTTAACTCTTTCCTAAAACCAAAACAAAGCCTCCAGATCATAAAAGAAAGCTGAAATACCATTCAAATAACTAACGATGTAATTCAGCTATAAATTTGTTCTGAAATACTACTGGTGTGATAGTCAGAACCATATTTTTTCAGGCTTGCACAGATAACATGCTTATCCTAATTCTTTCAAACAACAGGTCATCCAATACAGCAAAAACAATCTAAGCAAAACCCACTACACAATAATCAATAGCAATCTGGGGAGGGAACCCCATAACCAAAGCCCTTACTATTTGTATCCTGTTCATTCAACTTTAAAACCAGAGATGGAAACACCAAGCTACTAAATAATAAAAAGGACAGGTAGACTGATACACCCATATTCCTTCCCCTCTTTCTGCCTTAAAAATGACTGGGCTTAGATTTTTCAGTAAAGCAGAACTGTTCTAAATGTAAAGCCTTGATTTTAGTTCTGTCTGATCCATTAAAACTTGCTCAAAATAAAGAAGTCCAGACTTTTCAATTTTTTGTTCTGAACATGATCAACACTTATAACGATCTTTCTGACAGAGAAACTGTTAAAAAAAAATCTTCAGACCTAAAGAAGTGCTCAAGCCCAACACAGATCCTGTTGTCCCCTGTTCACGATATTAAAAGTCTCTTCTCAAGAAAACCAGGACAGAACATCAAGGAAGCAACTTCTCTGTTGGTGTACTGACCATGTTACTTCCCAAATCAGAATGAGCAATGGTTAAAGACTAGAGAGTGGGAGAAAACATCTCTCAAAGGCTATGACCATTCAACTGCCCCAGCTCTTGCTGCCCCAGCTCCCTATATATATTTCAGTTTGTTCCCAAAGGATGCTTATGCAGTGTTTGTCACCCATCACCCCTCTTTGGCTCATAGAGAGGCCAAGTCTTGGGAGAGCACTCCAGCAGCACAGCTGCTCCAGTGCTGAAGTGCGTTTGGTACATGGCATTAAGTTAGAGCTAGCCCACAGTAAATGCACAGACACTGGATACCCCAGCCCTCACCACAAACTGTTTTGCTTTACAGATTTCTTTCTCTTTTCCCACAGTTCCTGCTAAGGTGGACATAGCAGGTGCTGAAGTGCAGCATCACAGAGCTAGTGCACTTTATTGCTCTTTTAAGAATGCAGCCCTTCAGCTGCAAGACCCTGCAGTACACCAGTCAAGAAAAGGCTTGTCTGTATGCCATCACTAACCAATCTCAGCCTCCACTGGGGGTCTGCTGGACCACACACCATCCCCCCAAATTTGTAAATGGATCTTTTCTAACTTCTCAGTAGAGAAAGGCCTCAAGCCTTGCAAAACATATAAATGCTTAACTTAAAAATTGTGTAAAATATTTAGTCCCAAAGGACCCCTCGTTAGTTCATTAAAACCTCTGAACACAAGGGAAATCACTTATTTCCAAACTGAAATACAGCTACCACAAGGACTTCTCATACTATCTAGCATAAAAGGGAGAAAAAGCAAGAACACACCATCACACCTCCTTCCCTGCATGGCATTATACAGAGTTCACTAAATTACAATAGATACCTATTTTACTATGAGAGCCAAAATTTCTAAGAATATTCTTTTTTTTTTTTTTAGATTCAACTGGACTTTGCCATCATTATTTCCAGAGTTTCAAAGTTCAGTCCTACTGAAGTCCACAATTAAATTTCTATCACCTGCACACTGTCTGGATTTTGCTTCTTACTCCCAGTCACATCAGTAATTATTTACTGTGCTACAGTGAGGTATTGTACAAATGCTTTATAACACTGCCTCATATAATACATGGACAGAAACTCATTAAATTCAATTTTAAAATTTAATTAATTAAAAACTCAATGTTTAGGTTCACAGTTAGCAACCTAAAAACAATGGCCTGATTTTTCAGATCATTTAAGCATAGTCCTGTCTGCCACT
>NW_005054303.1:4603051-4610831 GCF_000277835.1 Geospiza fortis | reverse complement strand
AACAAAGCCTGGCCTGAGCCTCAGAATATGCTAATGCCTGTAAGGTTTTTATCAGTTTAGATAAAGACCTCGTTGCCCCCTGCGGTCCGGCCAGCCTTGCTGGACCACCCATGTAGCCACAGAGCTCGGTCACCTCCAAGAAGCCACCCTGGGGCACCGCGCTGTTCACAGGGCACTGAGCACTGGGACAACGTGGGTAACAAAGTGGGTAACACACTGTACCTGCTCCAGGGGCAGCGCAGGGACACACCTGCCACATCCTGCAAGCTCTTGAAAGCAGCATCTCCACGTGGGAGATGGAAGGATGCTTTCCAGGCAGCAACAGGTCTGGGTAAAACAGCTTGTGAAATGCTGCATAGGGAAGGGGAAAAGGAAGTAACAAAATAGTAATTGGTTTTAGTAAGGATAAAATAAATATGAAACTTCTGTCAGGCTCTTTCTCAGGGGATTTTTTTTTTCACCAAAGGAAAAAAATAAAGTAAGAGCTGCTCCTAATGCTTCTGACTTCAGGGTACAGAAACCTTTAACAACCTCAAGGAAATTCTAGACACCAGTGCCCAGTTAGCCTCACTTGAGTGTACAGGAGGTGCAGTGGGAAATGTCAAAGGCTGTTTCAGTCTGCTGTTTTTCAACACAGTTGTAAGAAACAGAAAGATGTAATTTTCATAAAACACAAGGTTCATTACAAAGTTTTAATTTGAAAATATTTGCCTTTACTAGCTTGAAACAAAGATTGTTTCTCTATTTACATATCGACATGTGTTCATCTATTCTGCATCTTAGGAACCTCACTTTTCAAAGCTTAGCTTAGCCTCCTGTTCACACTCAATTCTCAGATGACTAAAAGCCAATGCTTCCCATATTGGCCTGCAACAGATTACAGAAGTCATACTTAAATCCAGAAAACATTTCTTCATTCCTGTTTGCAGGAATCTTGACGTAAGTTTCCAACCAAATACAGGGTCTATGCTGTTACGAAATGCAAACTGCTTTTATCACAAGTGTTTGTTTCAGATTTTAAATCCAAAAAGGTGATTAGTTTCTACATTCCACAATACCTAAAAGAAGTGCTAGAGATCTCCAATGCTACTTTTCAAATGAATATAATATATTTATTCAATAATCAGTCATTTCAAAGCAAGATGAGAATATGATGGACCATGTCAGATTTTACCCTTTGGAAGTAATGGAGTGTGGACAATCTCACTTAATTGCTTTCCAAAGAATTAATTTAGTGAAATCATGTTAACATATCATTATCCCCACCCCACCTCCCTAAAAAACCTCAGGGAGCTACTTCCACATTTTAATTATGTAATGGACGAACATTTTAAATTGTGATTCATGGAAGAAGAGCATCATCCACAGCTCCTTTAAGCTTTCACAATTCCTTATGGTTGCCCAATTAGTGTCATTTGCAAAGAGCAAGCACCCAACATAAAATGCACTCATTACACTGTTTCATACAAACTTCCTACTTATTCTCTCTCATCATCCCCAAGATTTTAGAGATCAAAAGACAGGTTCTTTATTACAGCTTCACAAAACTTCTCTTGACAAAAGAACTGCACATCAACTTTAAAATCTTCATCTTAAATTCCTAACGAAAGGAGAAAGAAGAAGGAAGTCAGAATAAAACCTATTAAAATGTATGTCACTGACTGGTGTACTCCCTCACTGTCTCCTCACGTATATTCACTTTTTAATAATGTACTTTTAATATCATTTTAATCTTATTTGAATTATTTGCACGTGGTTTAAGGTTCAATAAAGGAATTTCAGATTTGCTATTTTTAATTAGAACTTAAAACATGTATTTTACCAGCTCCGTAAAGTATTATTAAATTTTTTAAAAACTCCTTGAAGATCAGATAAAGCATGTTTTTCTGCTGAGAGCCCAATGCTTTAATTTGCAATTCTGTATGTTGTTTTATTCATGATAAAATACTTGATACTTGTAGTTTCTCTCCATATTGCTAACACTGACACAGATTCTCTGTTGAGGTTTAACTATCACTAGAGGATTCTCTCATGACTGGTCCACATTTTCATTTGTTTTTAGAAGCTTAGTTAAAAAAAGAAAAAAAGGAAAAAAAATTCCAGTAACTATAATTAACACCACTCATGACTAGCACAAGTGTTAATAATTCATGTTTTGGAAATAAATAGCTAATTAAAGGGCAACAAATTCAGTTTACTTATATAGTGTCTTATTAGCAATAATATTTGGAGCTCTAATAGGCTAACAATATATATTGTGCAAGCGTCCATTGCAGCAAGTTATTTTTAATTCATAGCATACTGATTTATTCTGTATTCAATTACTGCACATACCAACAGAAAAAGTGTCTGTATGCCACCTCTCCCTCCCCTTTACTCCAGTAGTGAAGAAAAATATTCTAGAATCTACTTATATTCTGTATAACTCCAAAATGCATAAAACTGACACTTAATGTAGAGTCCAATTCAGCATTTCCTTTAAGAGTTTGACTGCAAGAGCCAGAACAAATCTCACTAAAAGAAAAATTAAGAAAATGCTGTCTAAGCAATGCTGTCTAAGGTAATAAAATCTTCTGTCCTACAAAACTGGTAGAAGCTTCAAGTGGAGCATGGCCTCCATTCCTGAGTTCAAAACATGCTGCTGTTCTGGAGAGAAGAGGTCTAGAGATGAAACATGGGAAAGCCTGATTTGTCTCTCTGACTGTGTTGTTTTGGACTTCTGAGAAGAACAACATGAGTAATGCTATTAGCATGTTTGCAACATCTTTTTGAACATCCTTGCAACACCTTTTCCTACACACAGTGCATGAATCTGCCCAGTGAACACTGAATTAAATCCAACTTTGTTTTGCATTATTGCTAGGAAGTGATCACAGTAAAACAAATTACAGTCTCTTCCAGCCCTTGAAAGATTTGAACTGGTGCCCTGAAAGCTACAAGGCTCAACTTACCATTGTTCCTTCCCTAACCCATTCCATATTGTGTGACTTTGGTCCAGCTGTAGGAAGATGTGGCTGCATTTAGGAAGCTTAAGGACAGGAAATGTGAGAGTCAAATGGGAAAGAAGAGACAACCACCAGAATAATACTGTCCATACAGATTTCCTGTTTGCTGTGCTCACTTCCTCACTGACAGGCACTGCTCCACTTGCAGATACAGGAGTCAGAAAGAAGAGACACACATATTCCATTTGTTTTCAGGAATGGAGGAGAATTACAGAAACAGAAGATTCAAGCCACAAATAGACTGACAAAAAATGAGTCACACAATTTCATTTTCGTGACTTAAGTGTGACTGATAGTTATCAAAGCTACTACTTGTCAAAAAAGCTTAATGTGATTTTGGGGGGAAAGAGCCAAAAGGAACCATTGATTCCAAGGAACCATAAATTTTTAAGAAGTGTTTATTGGTATGTTCAGCCTGGAGAACAGGAGACTGAGACCTCATCACAGACTACAACTTCCTCATGAGGGCAAGAGGACAGGCAGCCACTGCAGTAACCAGTGTCAGAACCACAGGGCAGAGCCTGAAGTTGTGTCAAGGGAAGTTTAGGTTGGATATCAGGGAAAGATTCTTCACCCAGAGGGTGGCTGGGCACTGGAACAGGCTCCCCAGGAGCCTGACAGAGTTCAAGAAGTGTCTGGACAATGCTCTTGGCACATAGTGTGAATCTTGGGGATGGTCTTGTGCAGGGCTAAGAGTTGGATGATCAGTGATCCTTGTGAGTCCTTTCCAACTCTACATAGTCTGTGATTCTGTGATTATTTTTCTCTTTTAAAAAAAATGAAGTATAGCACAGTTTGTTTCAACTTAAACTTTTCTCTAACTCTAAATTTTTTACTAAAAATTACACTTCACGTAATCTGTTAAACAGAACTGTAATTAATATTATGGAGTCCCTTGCCAAATATATCAATTTCATTAAGAAATAATGCTTCACACTTTTTTTACTGCTTTACCCAGATACTCTGAAGTTGAAGCTTCTGTCAAACAAGGCATTTGTAGTTGCAGGAATGGCCATTTGACAGCTATGATTTTCCCAGTAGCCACATAAAGGACATTTAAAAGATGCTACAAGTTCCAAAGAAATCATAGCTAAATTTTCACTTCCATCTTTAAGTGTACAGAGGCATTTTGCAGGAATCCCAGATTTCACCCTTTACATTTCACATACCTAATAGTCATGCCCACAGCAATTACTGTGCTGAAGGTCATGTAAATAGATAGAGAATAGATAGATAGGGGTTTGTGGTCAGAGCACCCACAAAACTCTGCCCACACCCTACATGTCTTCCCAACCTGTCTGTAATCAGTAGGGATCACAGCTGCAGTTTAGTAAATCAGCTGGGGGCGAGATGAGCACTGTCTCTAATTCCAGGATATGTCTTGTTTGGCAGTGTTTCATGTCCAGCATGGTTCTCTCCACCAGTTTTTAAGCAGATGCTAAAAACCTCAACACTATCTTGCCTTATCAGGATCCTTCCACTTTTACCTTCAGCTTAAATAACACATGACTAACAACCTGATTGACTGTAGATAAACATACTGCCTTTCTACCTAAAAGTAACTTCTGTACCAAGAAAGGTATCTATAACCAGGCACAGTTAATATTATCTAAGCTTTATTTTCCAACATGCAAAATAAACCAACAGAGTCCTTCATTATCTAGAAAGTGACACGTAAGTTGAGAACTGTCCTTGGGCTTTAAGAGGAGTTATTTTAGTGTCTTTCTTAAAAAATAAACAAACAGAACAGGCAGAGCAACTAACAAAACATTCTGTGCATCTGAAGACTGTCCTCTGAAACTGGAGAGGGAGATACCAAACAAATCAATAAATATGATAAACTCCTCCAGAGCAGGCATGTACTTTCTGCTCAGTTTACAACTAGGGAAACTAAGGCATCAAGAATGAAATAAATTGCCTAAAATCACATTGGAAGTTTGTATTTCTTTCTTTGATGTTATCTCAGATTGACACTTGTGTTCATTAACACAATGTTTCTCAAATGCCAACTGTAGCTTTACTATTCTGTAAAAAGGAGTTTGAAGAAAGTAGGTGTCTTTGAACTAGCTGTGCTAAATATTTGCCCTAGATTTTAGACATGCAGCTCAAAACTAACATATTTGCCTCACCCTCTTTCTTCTCTCCCTTCCTTCTCCATTTACCTTCTTTTTTACACATCACAAGCTGTAAAAACACATTACTAAATAATCATGCAAACTAAATCTGCATATGAGTGAAGACCCAAATTCTTCTCCTGAACCCAGGGCCCTTTCTAGAAAAAAAGGAGCAACTCTGGGGCAAATCTGCTCTTGAATTAACTTTTTTCTCCCTGACCAGGCCTTCCACCAGTCAAGGTCCTGCTCCCTCATCCCCATCACAGCCTCCTGCCCATTACTGCTCCCTCCCTCCCTGTCCCCTCTTGGGCTCCTACCCACTCCAACAAGGAGAATGTATTGACAAGTGGGAGAAGCTGCAGCCATCCTTGGACCAGGATAGACCTTGCTTACTACCCTAGAGGTGACCCACAGATATTTTTTCAGGAGCACAGCCTTTACATACTGATCTTTTGAAACAATACACATGGACAGTCTCTTTATCCTTTATTCTGTTTGAGAGCACCAGAAAATTCCATCACGTCTTTTCTTGTACAACTAAAATTAATCCTATTCAGAACAGGAACCTTTACAGCATACAACAATGATCATTTTGAGTGCTTACCAGCCATTCTGTATTTCACTTTACCATATACTAAAATCATATCGTCTTTCTATCTCTACCACTTGCTTTGTTTGGTTTCTTCTATATGTCTGCCCCATTTCCAACTTCACATCATTTTTCATACTGCCCATTATGCATGCAAGACCTTTCCACTTTCCAAATAGAAGTGGCACTTCTATTTACCACTTTTCAAACTCAAAACCCTCACTGGATCTTCTATTTGTATTTTCTTCCTCATGGGTCGTGTGTGAAATACCCGATTACCTCAAGGCTGTACTCAAAGGCTTGATTATCTTTTATTCCTCATCTCATTTAATATAGTCTCAGTAAAGGCTAACTTGTAAAATGAAGGGCTTCTGAACTCGACTACTTTCTTTTATAAGCAGAGTATAATACAAACTTACAACAGCCCTTGAGGTCACTATCTACAATGAGACAAACCTAAGCAAGTGATTTGTTCTAGACACACATTCCAGAATATAATACTTAAGGATTAACTAAGATTTTAAAGCCTATGTACAGTATAAATACATATGGCTTATTTCCATTGAGTGTAATAGGTGCTCAGAGCTACAAAATCAACATGAGGGACAGTCCACAGGAATAACCTACTCTGCTTTTTCAAACAATTCAGAAAGTGATGCAACTCTCCTTCTGCTCCCACATGCAGGCTACTATCATGACCACTGCAAAAGCAAAGCCCAGGGATTTTGGTAGGAAGACAGCTTGCTTATAAATGGATTAGAGTTTAAACTTTGAAATACATTGCTGTATGCTTCCTTATTAAAAACACTTACAATGAAATATTTATTTAGTTTAGGCAAAACAGGCATCTGTTATTAGTGTACAACCCCCATAGATAGTCATAGTTTTCCCTCCTGAGGAGCTCCAAAAATATGGTGTCACTGCACAATGCCCACACACACAACTCCTGCTGCCCTGAAAAAGCTGCTCCCACAATCTCCAGGTCCACACATATCAGAGTGAGTTTTCTGCAAATCTGTCCCTTTCTTGCACCACACCACACAGAAAATAACGTGAAATTTGTCATCTTCACAGCTTCCAAGGAAAGAGGCTGCTATGTCTGATGCAGTTGCTGTCATGAAGCAATTTTGTAGGAACCTGACTCCAGCTGTTCAGACAGCAGTAGAAAGCAGAGACCACTACTGAAATGTAGAGCAATAAGAAATCCAAGAATATGAAATAAGAGATTATGAATGCTCACAATTTTGCCACTAGAAAGCAATAACTTGTACCAAAGTAAGGTATTTTGAGATTACAGTTTACCGTGAAGAACTCTCTGTAATACTTAGAATAGCTGATTTATTTCCCTCAAGGAAAATATCAGCTACTTGAATAATCCCAAGTACTATGCAGGCCAATCTCCAATACTGCCTGTGAGGACACTTGCAGTTCCTCATCTCCTTCCTTTTTTAGGACCCATCACTGCATCCTGGCAGCTCCCCTGTCATGCTGCCACCCAGGTGACGCCACCACTCCAATAACCCCTACCTTAAAAAAACAGCAGAAAGAAAAATCAGTAACTGCAGGCCAACTCCGGTAACTCCAGACAGGCACCTCGCACCTCCACACCGCCCTTCCCTTCGCCGGTGAGAGCGGCGCCGGTGGGCTCCGGGAGCGGGGGCGGGCAGGGGGCTGAAGGACACCTGCGTCCCACTGCGCCCCCGGGCTCACGGGCAGCTCGGCCCTATACGTGTATATAAATACAAGCCTTATACATATGTTTATTTATATGTATACATATATATTTATTTATATGTATATGTGGGTATGTTGGCATACGCGCAACGGAGACACGCAGCGGCGGGCGATCGCTTGAGCTGCCGGATCTGCCTTTGGGGAAGATGCACACAGACATCTCTACCGTCCACACACGCACACGTAGCTCCGCATATTCCCATGAAGGAGGTGCAGAAGTTGCTCGCAGAGGCGCCCCGAGGGCTGGCAGGTTTCCCGCCGAATAACGGGGGAGGCTGAAGGGGGTGAAGTTTCCTCCCTCCTCCTCCTTCTCTCCCCGAGTTGCGCCGCGGAGCCGG
>NW_005054303.1:4598821-4602477 GCF_000277835.1 Geospiza fortis | reverse complement strand
GGCGGGAGATGCTCGCCGATAACCCCGGGTTAACTCGAAGAACCGCCATGGGCTCAGTCAGGGCTGGATGCGGAGCAGGGGCTTTGCGATGCAGCTGTGCAGCCGGGGAGCCCCGCGGGCACAGCCTCAGCATCCCTCCCTGCTGCCTCTGCACTCGGCTGCCTTTGCCGAGCCTCCTCTCGTTTCTTCCGCTGAAGCAACAGCCTGCCTGTAATTGCGCCTTGTGCCCTCCGCTGCTTTCAGTGGCGATTCTCATGGTTACACGATGGAGCTGTCAAGATAACATTGTAATATGTACTCTCTTACAAAACCAAAAAGAATTATACACACTGTAATTCCTTATGCTATTTTATACAGTTTAAACTATGTAGTTCGAAGAGTGATACACTTTCCCAATACAGTATACTAAAATAGCATTAGCTGCTTAACACGTTTTTGTCTAAGTATATTCATAATGTCCGTTCGTGGTGAGGTGAAGGTGGTAGTCCAAAACTGGTGGCCAGTAATATTGTAAAATTATTTGATACATTTCGGGCTTGATTTCTGCGCAAAGAATGTTGAAGTGTCCAGTGACTGAAAGACATTTTTAGTTCAAGCTCCTCAAGGGACACAAGGGAAATAGTTCATTGCACATCTATAGCACCTTTCAGCTTGAAAAATGCCAAAGCACTTAACACATCATGCCTTCAGTCCCCAGTCCTTCCAGGAGCTTTTTGCAGGGCAGTTCCATCGTGTGGATCCACTTACAGGCATGGGTTTGGTATATGTGAGTCTTTTCACCAACCACTAAACCATGGCAGCTAACACAAAAGTATGCTATAAAATTAGGCAGAGATATCAGTTCCATGTTAAAGCAGAGTGAAAAGTGCTCCCTCCTGAATTGCCAGTGCCAATACTGGTAGAGTTGAAGTCATCTCCAGCACAAGCACTTACCCAGACTGATGTGCTTAAATTGTATCAGACAAAACCAACTGCATTTTATAGGTGTGGGTTATAAATAACAGAAATTTGTGGTAGTTTGGTGTTGTATTTTAAAAACACCCAAAACCAGACATTTAAAAAAATAGAAAATTACTTCAAAAATACAAAAGCATAGAGGTAATCTTAGTGTTTTAGATGAGTCATGATTCATTCTAATCTTTAAAATTAATACAGAGTCCTTAGGTTTTCTCATGACCTTTTCATTCATAAGCCATCAAACGTTTCAGCAATGCTATATTATTCTAAAACATTGTACACACACAGAAAGACATATGGGATTTTTGGCAGACAAGTTGCAACCACAGAAAAGTGAAGTTCATTTTCAGTAAAAATTCTGATTAAGAATTTCCTTCATTTTAAAACATTATTGCCATCATTTGGTTATTATTTTTGAGGTTGAAAAGTGCTTTAATGTGCTTATTTTCCACCATCTTGAGACAAGATGTGTACTCACCATAAGATGTCAATGTTACTTTCACCTCTATCTCCTTCTGATGTATAAGTTTTGGAAAACAAAAATATTAAAGCTATGCTATCTAGAAGTATTATGTTTGTAGTAAAAACTGTGTTGTCAGAGAGATTGCTACAAAGATAAGAGAAGGTAATGCCCAATAACTTTTATGAGATTTATTAAAGTAGGAGAAAGGCCGGAAAGAGGCAATGCAGCTCCATTGCAGACAGTAGAAATTAAAAGTCACTTAGAAACTCAAATCTAATCTCTTCTTAGAGAGAGATGCAACATGTAAAACTTGCAATAGATTTCCCATTGAAATTAACAGTGAAGCCTTTCAGCTCAGCGTGCTGCAAATCAGCTCAGAGATGTGACAGAAAATGGTCTCAGCTCCAGTCTCCAGATGCTGTTATGATTCCATTATACTCTAAGAGCAAGGGTTAGAAGAGGGAAACACTTTCATAATTTAATGATTTTGAGACCTGTAACAATCTCATTATACTAAACTGCACCACAAGGCACGAAATGAAAAAGAAATTCTGTCTGGCTGTGGGAACAATGGGACAATGGATTGGAAGAATGCACTGATGTGTCTCTGGGAATTCTTCTGGTATGGGAAAACAACAAAAAAACTCATGGTTGTCCGTTTTTCTGTATACTGTAGCCTTCACCATTTGTACATTTCAAAGCCAGTTCTGTGGTAAGTGTGAAACCATAAAGGTGGGAATGTGGCATCCTGAGCAGTACAGTGGGGCTGGTGTATCAGGAAAGGATTTGTTGCTGTACATTTGTGCACTGACTGCTGGCAGTCAGAAACTGTATGATGTTACATTTTTGAAAGCTGTATTTTATACCTAATGATTTAATTTTTGTTCATCTTGAGTAGTGCAATGCAAATAACTATTAGCTAAGTGAGAATAAAACAGCTTTCACCCATCCCTGGATGAATTTTCAGGAGTTAATATACTCCAATATTAAGACAAAGAAGACTTGCTTTCATTCCCTGTTAACACACTGTAGCCAAATGTCACCAAATCATGGAATATTCTGAGTTGGGAAGGGGTCACTAGGATCACCAAAATTTTGGTGTTGCCTTTATCCCTTCCTGAAAACACAATCAGGCTGCTTTCACCATGTGGCGGTAGCTTGGACAGCCTGCCCTCCATAGCTGCCCCCTGGGTGTGTGCTGAATGCCACTGCTTCCAGCAGGCTTGTGGGGGAGAGGTGATGGCACTGGCTGTGGGAAGGACACTGGGATTGGCTGTCAGTGGCAAAGCCTGCTGTGCAGAATTTACAGGAGGTGAAGGTTCAGTTCACCACAGACACTGGAGGGCTCTTCTTTCAGGTCAGTGCAAAGCCTGTCTGCTGAACAGATCAGGGAAGCTTGGGTGGCTGCTGTGCACACGAGTGTACATTGTAACTAGAGAAATCGTCATCAGGCAAAGCATCTAGCACCATCAGCAATTGTGCTGCTTTTGCTAAAATTTATCAGTGGATATAATTATAGCATCTATTTTACCATGACTAACTTTTGAGGATCCCCGCAAGCTCTTTAGCAATCATTTGATAGGTCACGTTTACTGCAGCATGATCAAAGGGAGCTAAGCTCATTTCTGTAACTCATTGTGTTTCCATTTACCATGTAAGAGTCCATTTCACCATTCACAGTCTTACTTAATGCAGCAATTGGTCTCTGCTTGAGCCTGGAAGCTTTTAAATTGTATGCTTATTCAAGGTTTGCTATTCCTCTGTGAGTCAGAAGTTTCATCTATTAAAAAGCTGAAGCACTGCAACACTTGGTGCCTGGGCCCAGACTGCAATCCAAAACACAAGGTACCATGTGTGTGCTTCTCCCTGAATCATCTCATTCAAAACAGAAGAAATGGGCATCTTTTCCAGCTGTTCATCCCCAGCACTGAGAGTTAGATGGTCTGAAAGCTGGCATCACAGCACAGGCACAGTGCCCTGCCTCAGCATTGGAGACACAGTGTTTTGACAGAAGCTGGGGGCCAGGGCTGAGCAGCACAATGCCCAGCAGCAGCAGCAGGAGCAGCAGGAGCAAGCTGCACACAGCAGGAGCCCTGGGGAAGGAAGAGCCAATGCCTGGTTTAGGAACTAGCAGGATGAGACCAGCACTTAGCAGAGAGAAGCTCTGGGGTTAAGTTTTAGATTTAGCTTCCTGAAATCTGATGAAATCCTGATTTATACTGATTTTTTTTAACCT
>NW_005054303.1:4556386-4598793 GCF_000277835.1 Geospiza fortis | reverse complement strand
ATGTTTGGGTTTTTAAAGAGAATTTCATGCAGTGAATATATTGTCTTCATTTTGCAGAAGTGGCTTTTTCTCACTTCTAAGAGTATCTCCAGGTACTGGCTGTCAGGATCCCATCATAGGCTCAAATAAGGATTTCCTCTCCCAGTGTGGTAGGAAAGGAAGAAGTGCCTTGCTGCCCAGTCTCCTTTGTAAGAACACTTCAACCACTGGAATAATCATTCATTCTAAATAGCAGGACTCCAGTGTTTCAGCCACAGCAGGGAGCTTCATGAATGTCACTACAAAGCAGACTTCATGCATGTGGGAAAGATGGGGTATAAGAGGAGGATCACCATTATACCAGCACAGTCTGAGTGCATTAAAAATACAATATAGCAAATGTGGGATGAAACCATCAAAGCTATGCAGGTTTAACAATCCAAATGAAAATATGTCGCAACATTTCTGTATATATCATGTTGTTTTGAACCACATATATTGGAATTATGGAAGTTTCCCTATAATTAATAAGAATAGTCTTAATCATATTGCCCTGGAAAAAAAATACTCTTTTGCAGGTTGGTTAATTTGTAAATACAAAGAGAATACTTTGAAGATGAAAAGAATAATGCTTTCCACTATGACTCTTCCTATTCAAAGAGGGGAGGCTGCTCAGCAAACACTGATGCTTTCAGATTTGCACCACCTTTTTGAAATAAATGTTGGCTTTATTTGCTTGTTTGGAAAATGGGAAGAAAAACATGACACAGCCCAGGTCATGCTGGGAAGTCTGTGACAGAATCAAGCCAAAATAACTACCAGTTATTGCACCAACTGCAATATGAGTCTACTGAGAATATCCTGCCTGTAAACACTGAAGATACTACATGTATAGTTTGTTATGAAATGTTTTCAAGCACAGTGCCTGTGGTAGAAATACTCTTATTTTTGCAAGATCCCTCACACGCTGGGTTCAATGCACATCAATGTATGTAATGGCCAAGTGCAGCCTTACTACATCCACAGCTGTGACATTGAGATTTGAAACTGATGAGAAGCAAAATGTACTACAGGTAGACAGGAATGCAGCTCCTGTTCCATATTCCATTGCAATCTGCAGATGGGAACAGCACTTCTGAGATATTAATACTCTGTGAGATTGATGTGAAGAGGCACAGTGATGGATGGCATCACACAAAATGATCCATCCACCCTTCAAAATTACTCCTTAGAAGTTTTCAGTTATAACTCAGTTCTGCAACCCTATTTTTGGTGGCTGCAGCCCCCAACAGAGCCTGAAAGCTTCTGCTAGCAGAGCTCTATGAGATCTGTGTACCCAGGGGCACAAATCCTACCTCTTGTGAGAGGGGCATCTCTGGTTCCAGCTACAATAACTTTGGCACAGGTTCACTGGTTCACCATTCAGGGCACAGGAGGATTGTCCCTACAGGTCTGTGTCACTTCCCAGGGGGAATTCCCTCCCAGAAGAAGGATCTTTCCTGCACCCACTGGAACCCCAGAGAGCCTCCAGAATGTAGGTAAGGGGAAATGCTTTCAGCAAGTATGAAAAAGTGATGCTTCTGTGTGGCTTGCAGCACACTGACACTCTTCTGCACATGGCTGAGATGAGTAGTTTTGTTTAATTTCTATGCTGTGATTATAAAGATGTTACTGCAACAGTATATATTCCAGAGATCTATTTTATGCATATATTTAAATAATATTTTGTTAAAATTTAATGTCTGAGTTGTTACACAAAGCCACAGCTACATAAATCTGTGCCTTCTGAATTATATTAGAGAAGAATGAGACTAGAGTAAGCTATAATAAAGACATATTTCTTTAAAATTATATTTAAATAACAGCATAGTAAGTTGATAATTTAAGATGTACACAAAAATTGCCATTTTTTAACAAAGTGCTTCTACAGTTCCCATTCTGTTCACCCTATAGAAGGAGCATTTTAACTGGAGTGTAACAATTCACATGAACATGTAAAACCCAGACTTACAAAACAGGATA
Organism: Geospiza fortis; assembly: GCF_000277835.1. NCBI lineage: Eukaryota > Metazoa > Chordata > Aves > Passeriformes > Thraupidae > Geospiza > Geospiza fortis. Next base: position 4,596,792 of record NW_005054303.1, on the reverse strand, counting down.
TTTGTCCAAAGGACACATCAGCTACACTGTGAGAAAGAAATCTCTCTTCTGCAAACAGATACCCACAGTGCCAGATGAGAGGGAAGGATGTCAGCACTCTATTTTATATTCCTTGGTGGGAATGGTGGTTTAAACCTGTGCTTTACCAGAACTGATATTCCAAATTTCCCAATTTCCCATGTCACTGTTTCACTGGTGTTGGGATCCAGCACAATCAAGGGCATCTTGTGGGAACTGATGTGTACCAGGAGAATTTACTGTCAGCCATGTAGATAACAAAGCACACATAAAAATGTATGGGTAAGACAAAGCACCATGTTGGTTCAATATATTAATACTAGAAGGGGCTAGACGATCTCATTTACTACACTTTCTACATTTGCAGCTATATTACTGGAAATTTGCCCAGATATGGAAAATAAATGATGGTAAATGTCTTCTGAGAGATAGCTGGAAAAAATAATGTATTTCTTCTAGTGATTTCATATGTTGTGCTTGCTTTTAGTGAGTGATTTATTGGAAAAACTGATTTGTGCTATTAAACAAGTAACTGGAAATGACTGCAGAGAGTTTACCTGTAATTTTAACTCCTGTCATCACATAAGCCCATTTACCACTTCAACTAACTTAACTTCAAGTTTTACTTATCCATCCCCGTGTATCTTTCACCAAATATAATATTAATTATGCCAAAAGAGGTTGGGAAGAAAGAAGACAGTATTTCATTTGTATGGTGTGGGTTATTTCTGCAGGGGACCATACCAGCTCCACTGGTTCAAACTCATTGAATTTCCATGAGCTTTCCTTGAGTGGGTGGAGGAACAGGAGAGTGGATTGCAGTGTGACCTACAAGGGCTAGGCAGGAATTCCAATCCACTACACTTGCAGATTCCTTTGATATCTTACAGAGCCCAAGACCACCTGCATTGAGACCTTCATCCTCCACTGCTTTTGCTGCCACAGCTTATTTCTGCTTTCCCAGCTCGAGATCCCAAGACACAACTTGGGGATGGAAAGAAACAGTTAAATCATCAGCTAATCTAAGCTTGGCTGGCTGGAGAAACAAGCAATAGGAAATAATCCTTTCCTACAGTTTTCAAGATTACTTTACACTGATTTCCAGCATAGGCTGTAGCTTTTATTTTTGTGGGTAACTACAGTTCTGAATTAAACTTTTTTTATTTACTTTGGAACAGAATTTGCCTTGGAAGAAACTTTTTTTTTGTTCTGGTCTGTGCAATCACTCAAGGCCCACAATGCGATCAAAGCAATTCTGTGTTAAATATATTTATTCAAAGTAATTTCTTTCTGCAGGTTCATAGCAAGTGCATCCAGAAATTTAGATAAATTTCACTTTTGAACTCCTTTGAACATATAAAATGTAAGCAATAAAATGCAAGAAAGGAAGTGGTTGAACCAAAGTAACCTTCACTGAATTGCCCAGAAACATAAATAGGCATTAGGGTTTACAGGGCAGGATCAGGTCCATACATTAATAAAATATTTGGCTTTGGTGAAAGAATTCTGGTTGTTCTTAAAACACCTCTGCCAGCCAATGCAAGGTGTAGGATTACTAATCCTCCTCAGGGTAAGCCATGCATGGCATTCTTCTCTTTGGTGGTGGCATTCAAGAGAGTCCTGGAGGAGGAAAAAGTAATAGGGGCAATAATGGCAGTGTCTGAATGAAGCCCTGAGAGCCAGCCCAGCCCTGCTGCCTGGCTGCCAGCCATCCAAGATGAAGAACAATCGTACATTTGTCTCAGATACCAAGTTACCTAATTTTCAAAACGTTTCCTGATGCAGCTCTTTAATTCTTAAGTATTTCACCACCTGACGTTTCTCTCTCAAGCTTTCAAAGAAGCAAAAGAAAACCAGAGCTACAGATAATTGAAAGAAGAAAAACTAAAATGATTTTTTCATTAGCAGCCATAATTTAAGGAAAAAAGGACAGGAAGACAAGTTCTTTTCAGCTTTTCAATGCCAGATAGCCCCTCATTGTCCCACTCACTTTCTGACAGAATAAATGCTAGGATAAATAATAGAGCGAATCTCAAAAGAAAAATATGTATTGTGTGCCATAAATTATAGAAGCAGATGCAGCCATGAACAAGAGATTTAGGAACATAAAACCCCTGCAGTGTACACGGGCTGGTGAAGGGCTAGGAGTTGCCAAGGGACGCTCTGTGACCATCGTGCAGACCAAGCTAAGATCTTACCCTAAACATCAGCCTGCAGCCCTGTTATGCAGGGGTCTGCCACCTTTTCCTTTGCATTCTTCCTCTTAACCAGCTTTTTTTTTTTTTCAGTAGCTGTTTAATGAATGTTTTGGCCATAACCAGGTTATAGTATATTTTACAGATGTCTGAGAAATCTTGCCCTGAAGAATTTTGCATCTTCTGCTCAAACTAACCCTTCAAAGATTCCCATATTAAGGTGAGTTTCCCTAAACTAAGGGATGGGTAAAATAGGTCAAGGGCCAGCTCTTCATGTGTAACCTCGCAGAGCACCATCAGCTTCAGCTGAACTCTTGGTTTCATTCCTTTTTATTTATTAGAAAAAGTGTTATATAGTTTTGTGGCACTCTACACAGAAATAATTACAAATAACCTAGCTGCTTAATGCTCATCAGAGACTCCATTCAACTAAACAGTCTTTTGGCAAAGTCAAAACTCTGGGTCCAGATTTTTCAGATTTAAACATCCTTAATATCTTGCTCTTTCATGACGTCTTTTATTTCAAGACATCAGCAGATATTTTTTATTCAGCACTCATTTCAGAAGGGGAAAAAGAGTTTTGCAATATTGATGCAATTTATTGTTGTGTGACCAATTAAGAAAATAAAGACATTTCAAAGTTATGTCATTCATTTCAGATAAGTAAGATGTATCACAGAAAACCCACATAAGACTGTGGTAAAGGACTTTTTTCTAACTTCACAAATGACATTAAATGCCATTTTATGACCATCCAAGAGTAAGGAGTAAATAATACTTTATGCTGGAAAAGAATACATGTGACTCATGATTTACAGCTGTTGTAGATGTGAACTTGTGGAAAATGATGCAATTAGAGGCCAGAGGCAGAGCAAAATATCTATTCAGCTCTGCTGAGCAGATCAGAACTGCTGAAGGGCTGGAGAAAAAAAAATGTCATTTTCTCTTTTGCTCATGTCCTCCATGGGCTACATTCTGCTTGGAGTTACTTCATATTCAAGCAGTACAGTTAAGAGAGAGTCTTTATATGATTTAGCATTTTTTATGTTTTCCATTTGTCTGATGAAGAGTGCTTGCTCTGTCATTCATTTACCATTTCCTTCCATGTGAAATTAGGAAATATGGCATATGAAATCTGAAACCCAGGTTTTTTCCATCTCTGCATGTTTTCCCTTGGAGCTCAAAAACTCAAGTTCTGCCAGTGTAGAGGAAGGAGAGGAAATGTAGCAATAAAGTTCCTGGCTTCGTCACAAGCCCCTTTCTGACCTGACCAGGCGAAAGTGTGTGGAAAGGGATTGAACTATTCAGGATACAGATGAATGGCAGAAGTATGTTCATGTGAAATCAGACAGAAAAACCCACAAAATAAGATCTAAGCAGGGACACGGGCGCTACAAGATGTCATGCTACAAATGCAGAGGAGGAAGGCCAGGAGAGTGCTGGTTCAGTACTCAGCGGTGAAAGGCAGCTAATGACAGATGACGTGAGCAGTGTACAAGTGATTGATGACTTTTTGCATCTATCTTCAGTAAAGCTGTATTTCAACAAACATAGACAATCCTATTGCTGATAAATGTAACTACACCTTCCTTGCCTCATTCCACTCCCTCTTCCTGACTGCTTTCCTTCATCCCTCAGTCACAGTGATCTGTAAGGGTGTGCAGAGATCTGGGTGGGGAACTGCTCCAGCTGAAAATTAACCCAACAAATAGGGTTTAGTTATTTAGATCAATTAGTTACTAAGATCAATTAGTTCTGCAGTTTGATCCATCTCTTAGCTCTATCACAATCAATGTTTTATTTTAAATTACGTAGATGTATCAACTTCATCCTCTGATGCTTAAAGTTTCTGAGTGACTGGGTGTTTCTGAGTGACTGGATGTTTAATGTGTCAGAGGATCAGAAGTAGGAAAGCATGGGACATGCATTTTAAATTGGGGAAAAAAAGAGTAGTAGATTATTGATCAGTTGATTAAATTAAATTTCTGCTCCAAAGTTCAGGATATTTTAGACATACATGTTTTGAGTGCTTATGTAATAAAAGGGAAGTGGGTAGCATTCAGTTTTCATTGTAAAGTCTGTCAAACCAGCTTAGTTCTTGCCATGCCTGTATTGTGCTGTGGAGAGGGAAAAGGGAGTTGGTGTCATGTAACTCAGTTTCCATAAGGCTTTCTGCACACTCATAACAAATCCTCTGATCTCAGAGGATCAAGATCAGAAGCTTGATCCTCTAGAAGCAAATGAGGAAACGCAGCCTTGCTGACCCTGCTACACCTGTTCAAACAGGTCTAAGACTGTTGAGGTAACCATAAATAAATAGTGGCACAAAAGGGAAGTAGGTATGAAATGTGATTCTGCACATCTTCCACCTTATTCCCACTACAATCCACTTTTTCATTAGTGACTGAAAAAGGAAGCAGAAGACATACTCAGTAAATGTGCTGGTTGCAGCTTGGGAGCTCTGCTGTTTTTTTCACATGAGGTTCACAAGCAATTGACTGGTGCACCTCAAATAATACCAATTTACTTTAAAAAAAGAAATCTCAATTGCTATGGAGCTGGAATATAAATTACAATATTGTTCCATTGGTTTTTCTGTGTCCTAAGGAGATCAATTTTTCCCCAGTGAAGTCATTGGTAATATATTCCTACCACCTCCAAGAGCAGGTGGTGAAGAAAACAGCTTAGTTTACATAGACCAGAAAACAAAGTTTATATATCAAAAGACAAGTCACTTTACTGAGTACTCGTATGCAGTGCTACTATTCTGGGGGCTAGTGATGGAGAATCAGCCTCTCAGTCACTGGTGTGTGTCAGGTTAGGTCAACAAGAAGCAACCACAGTCCACTAGCTCTTGTTATAAAATGAGATAATGCCTCTTTCATTCTTGTGTGGGTACAAAGCAGAGTCAAAACTTGGCCAAAAAATCACTATCACAGTTGCAACAGTGAAATACTAAAAGCCTGAGCAGGTATTAGGACTGAAGCGTCCTCATGATCTGCTTTCCTAACAGTACATGGGATGCCTGGGATTTCATTTTTCTACTCTGTTCCCTTTTTTGGATCCACTCCTTTAATGCTCCTATGGACAAGCTGATGAAGTGGAAAGGCAATTCACACTGACTGAAGTATTTGTTTTCAGTTAAAAGCCACTATTTGCTGCTTAGCAGACAAACACAAACACCTATGGAAAGAAGAGCTGTCATGGCATTTGAAGTTCCTGAGCATCTGTAATCAGCACATCTGAAAATATTTTAAAGTGAGTTTAGCCTATATATGTCTTCATATCACAAAGTACTGCTAGGGACAGAATTGGATGTTGGATGTGTTTGTATTACTCTGTTGTATGAAATGAAAGGCATTTATGCATCTCTTTTGTCAGCATTCACATACACCTACACATAAAGGCATTCTGTCCTCCCTTTCCCTTATAAAGAGTGGTGATCTAATATGATTTATGTCTTAGTGGCACAATCTCCTAAACAGTCACTGAAAATGATCATTTACCTCGAAGGCTAGACTGTCTAATTCCTGTACTTGCCCTTTGCAGTACTAACAGAAGTTGTTTATATAAGATAAATTTAGTTTTTACATTATCTAAGACACACCTTTAAAACAATTAAATATATTCATCTTTTATATATTTCTGAACCTAAACCACAATGTTTAAAATCATATCTTCACACTTTAAAAAACTCAGGTTCTGCTTGGGTATAGTAGTGACATTTGAGAAAGCTGTGGCATTTGGATCTGTGTCCAACAGAGGGAGGTGTTCAGAAACACGGCTCTGGTCCAAACTCTTTCTAAGACTAAGGAATTCAGCAGAAGGGGAGAGAAGGACACGGGCAGATGCATGTGAGCAATACATGCTTTACTACTGCAACTCAATTCCTTTAGCTGCTCTCTGAGAACTCAGGTGTGGGGTCACTGCTGCTTACAGATTCAGACCTGATCAGAAGATTTAAGATCAGAGGATTTTTAGATCAGACAGGTGACAATATCACCTCTGTTTTGAAAGGGAACTATGAAGCTCTTAAAAAGAAAAAACACTACTTATTTCATGTCAGCCTCTTGATGTGAGATAAACTCAAGCAGAGTTCCAGTCTGGCAGGCACTTTGGGCTCAGTAAAAACCTGAGGTTACTCGGCTGTGCCTTCCTTGCAGGCTGTCTCTATGGCAATGGGAAAATATTGTGAGGTATAGGAATGAAGGGAATATGACTCAGAGAGTACAGAAAAAGGAACATTCAGAAACATAATTCCCAACAGAGTACACTTTTCAAAATACACACAAATCAAAGAGAATCTGCCTCTGCTTTGTCCACGTGTTTTTACTGGAGAATGCAATTAATAAATAAGGAGCTGTAGTGCTGCTTGTTTTCATTCCCCCTATTATCAGAGGGAAACAGAAGCTGGTGGTGAAGGAAACAGCAGGACTCTGCTCTGCTCCTTTGAGTTGTGCAGCATTCTCCACAGGGCTGCCGTGTGGCTGGAAGTGTGTTTATCAGTAAGGGACAGGTTTGGACAGAGTCCCTCAAGTCAGTGTGGTACTTCCATGGCCTTTCCAAGTGGAAAGGCTCCTCCTTTCACTTGTGAAACCACAGAGGCCACAGGAAGCTCCTGTGTGAAGTCTCCTGTCTCATTGACCTGGGCCCCACCAAAATGGGATTTGGCCCAAATAAAAAGGCAGTAGCCCAAGGCAAGAGCCATCCTGCAGGGAGACATTCCTACAGAGCACTGCATGAGCAAGAACTCCCAGGCTAACCCAGACCTGTGCTCGACTGGCCCAGTACCAGATGGGCTTCAGCTTGCCACACAACAGGCATTTATAAATAGCTTTCCTCCTCAGTTTTCCTCTTTAGATATTTAGTCCCAGGAAACATAAATAAATATATATATATATATGAGGCAAACTCAAGTGGATATATATTTATATACATAATTTTTTTTCCTTGCTTAAAAATATCTTCTACCTCTTGCAGCTAATGATGATTTCATGGCCTGTATTAGCACTAGTCATTCTCTGAATCATTTATGATTTTGGCCTCAGTAGCACTCTGACACAGTTAGTCCCACAGGTCAGTTATGCATTGTGCAAAAGCCTGTCTTTTAATCAATTTTATGTACTTAGTTCAATGACACTTTATCCTTGAACTCCAAGAAGACCAGATTAAATGCTCTCTCTATAGCATTCAATTTTTTCCTACATTTGTCTTAAGCTTCCCTTCCAATTTGACTCAACTCCTTCAATCATTTCTGTCCTGAAGGAGGTGAGAGCTTCCTTCCTTCTGGGGCCTGTGGAATTTTGGGACTGTCCCTAAGCTTCCCCTCCTGACCTGCAAGCTGCTGCTTCTCCATGAGAAGTGCAGTGAGCTGATGCAGTCCTGGGCACCCTCTGATGCTGCTCCCCTGAGTTTCACTGGGGAAGTACAAGGGAGTCCTGAGGTACCAACATGATTATCCTGTATTCTCTCACTTTAAAAGTGCTGGCCACCAGTACTGTTGCCCAGCAACATGAAACTGTGTGTCACTGCTGGCTTCATTAAACTTTAAAAATATTTTTCCTTGCCAAGTCAAATGAATAATTGACGATGATTTCACTGTATATTTAGCATGTCCATTCAAATTCCAGTATGGAGGTAAAACCATTTCATATACCTAGAATTAAGAAGAAATGACTAATACTGGCTGTAAAATAAGATGCATGGCTGAAAAATACTTGCACTTACAAAGCAATCTGTATATTGCTCAAAGCTGCTGTATCAAATAAATGTCCAAACCCTGTAATTATTTCTTTACTGAACACACTGCGCCTTCCTTTTTTGCAAAGATTATTAAATCTTACTTTATGCTTTCTCTCTAGAAAAGACTTCAACAACTAACCTTTTAACTGCTTTATTATACTATTTATTTGCTATACTATGCCTATATTTGCTACTATAGGCAATTGAACACATTAAAAAAGCATAAATAGAGAAGAACAGATTTCAACACTGATATTTTCTGGTTGAGTAATAGTGCCTGGGGTTATTCAAAGAGAATGGGTTGTAAAACTCAAGTGTACTTTCTGTCATCTGACTGATGGATTGCTTGTTACTTACCTCTAGCAGTCCAGCTAAAATAAATTGCTGCAACCCTTATCAGTAGTTTCTTTTCTATTATATGTGAGAAGTCCCAATTTTATCTAATTGGTGGCATTACCAGAACATTTTTTTGCAAATGTAGAGGCTTCCTGGTAAATGCAATTGCTACTTTAACCCATGAGAGGTGCAGTTAGATGTGTATCTGTGAGCAGAACGGAGAGGACCTAAGCTGGGAGCTTTGGAGATCTCCAAGCTAAATGACTGCCAAAATAAACATGACTGAAGATAGAGGGATTAATCCTGTAATCCTCACTTAAGCAAAATTCCTGCTATCTTCAGTGAGATTCTCACTGGGGAACAGCTGTAAAAATTGGCCTAAATGAAGCAGAAATGAGAAAGGCCAAATTCTGCCTCTGGGTGTGAGGGTGTGACTTCAGCAAAACCTGAAGTGTGACACCCTGGGTCTGGGATAATCAGCACATAAATTCTCACCAAGCTCTATAGTACCAAGACTTTCCTTGGCATGAGGTACATCCATAACCCCACAGGGAAATGTTTTTATCCAAGTTTCACTAAAAAGTGAGAAGACAAGTGAGAATACAAGTACAAACTAACATTCAGAAAGAAAATGTTAATTTTATTAAAAACTATCTTACATTTTAACCAATCCTAGGAGTGTTTAGAGCATTTCTCTTCACTGAACTCAGAATTATTGCCCCCATTTTCTATCTGGGGTGGAAAAACAACAGGCAAAGTTAAGTGATTTTCCACAGACCACACAGCAAGTGATTAGTATCATGGGGATGAATTAATCTTGGGTGTAAATCCATAAAGATTAATGGAGCTCTAACAGGGATTAATTTGGCCCATCATCTCCAAGGATAGCAAAACCAATTAGATGATGTCATTAATCTTCTGGTTTGTAAAGGACTGTTTCTTAAGCAATACTGAAAGAAAGGCAATAAAACAGGAATGGCCAAAGGATCCACTGTAACAGATGAATTGGTTGTTCCTTGGCAGAGGATTCCCAGCAGGAGCCTTAAACAGTGACAGCAGCCTCGAGGTGCCCTCAGGCTCCCATCCCAGCTGAGATGCTCTGGGGCAATCATTTATTTGAGGATTGGAGAGTCAGCCCAGACTGCAATCACTGATTAGGTTCATGTCTTTTCTTAGGGCATGACTTCCACACAACTGATTTGGAATAAAATATATTTATTATGGCCCTGGGAGCCCCAAATCTTTGGAAAATACCAAGTGCTTAATGTCCTATGGAAAGTAGCACTTGAAAGATTCATAAGTTTTAAAGCTTCCACTCTGAGCTGACAAAATGTGAACTATCCCATTGGAAAGAAGCCAGTAAGAAGAAATCAATCCAAAATCTGTATAACTGACTTGTTCTGAGATTTTGGGGAAAAAATTATTCTCATTCACTGGTCGTGACAATACACATTTTCTCATCTTAAACTCTGAAGATGTTCCTGATGCTTGCAAAACTGGTCCACAGCAGAGTAGGACCTTTCTACAATTGGCCTCAGAAATTTTATTTTAAAAAGAAGAGAAACAGAAATGTTTTTGTTAAGGGGTAATGACCAACTATAAAAAATGCACACAAAGCAGTGATGACCAACAAAACCCAACAAAAACCACAGCTTCTAGACCATGGCTGATGGAATTTATGGAAAAAGAACATCTGTGACATTGGCAAGGTCTAGCATGAGGACATTGAATAGGAGATAGTGAATTTGTGCCTGAAAGTTGTGTGCATTACACAATAGGCCTGGTAAAAATGTTCCACTGGAATGCTGAAAGCAAAACTTGGCAACAGTGAGACCATTAAAACCCTACTGCATAGAAGCCTTCATTCAAAATGTAATAATATGTATCAGGTTTTTCATTTTTATTATGAGAAAGAATATTCAAGCTGTAATAGGGATCTTCCCATCAATAGTTCTGCCTAAGTGTTTAATGGCAGAGATTTCATAATTGGTGAAATGACTTAAAACTCCGTTCATGGGGATGTTCTTAGATAGAATAAAACCTCTTTCCTCATTTTCTATACTGTAGGAGTTCAAATGAGGTGATGTGCTCAGGCTGATAGTGCAGCTCCACTCCAGAGGGACGATGTTGTGACATTCCCTGGGCACTGTGGTACAGGAGCAGGGCTGGGAGAGACAGGGATTTCCAGCTTCCCTGGGCACCCTGGTACAGGAGCAGGGCTGGGAGGGACAGGGATTCTCAGCTTCCCCTTGTACCATGGTACAGGAGCAGGGCTGGGAGGGACAGGGATTCTCAGCTTCCCCTTGTACCATGGTACAGGAGCAGGGCTGGGAGGGACAGGGATTCTCAGCTTCCCCTTGTACCATGGTACAGGAGCAGGGCTGGGAGGGACAGGGATTCTCAGCTTCCTCCCCATCCTGCTCACCCCCAGCACTTTTCAGGAATGAAATGACACACTGCTGCATATATGTATGAACAAAGAACATGGCACAAGCACCTAATGAGAATATGAAAGAAACCTGGATTTTGGCAGGGAGACTTGAGTAGGGAAGATGGAGGGGGGATGATAATGTTTGATAGTCTTTCTGAGTTAGTGCTGATGATGTGATTATACTTAGGAGTTGGTACTGCTAAGTACTGGTGCATATAAGCCTAGAAAGTGTGATGTAGAGAATTCAATCAGCCAAAAATAAATAAAATGTAAATAAATGTAGATAAAAAGTAAATAAACCTACCAGGGAATGTTCCTACATGGTATCATCTATGTTTGAGAAGAGTAATGAAAACACAGGAAATGTGCTTCAGAAAAAGGTGTCAACTTAGGCCTATAAGATAGATAGATAGATAGATAGATAGATAGATAGATAGATAGATAGATAGATAGATAGATAATGCTCATTTTAACATCTTCCTTTGACAGATGGATGTAAAGAACTATTCTGAGAAATGCTTCAACACAAGCCTGTGCTTCCAGAAGATTTTTCAGACTATAAAATGAAAATATTTCTGTTTCATTTTTTCCTGACAATTATATTCAGTGACAATTTTAGAGGAAGAAATAATAAAAAATATATTCTTTTCATAAGTAGCCATTATATTTAACATTTTAATTTCTAGGCAGAAAGAAAATTGTGTATGTAGACAGTTGTATTTTGGTAGACTAGCTAGCTTGATCCTGATTTCCTTTTATTTTAGGCCACCTTTTTCATTTGTGATTAGGGAAAAGGGGTAATGATCACATCACCGCTTATCCACGTGCTCTCTAAAGTGCAAATTTGCCTGCAGCACAAATACACCTGCAGTGCTATAAGCACAAGACCATGTAAAGTCAGACAGTAAATGTAAAACTGTGCAAAAGCTCTGCAAAGTCAGTAGATATAAACCTGGTCATGCTCTCAGCTCTGGTATGGCCAAGTAGGAGTTGGATACAGATACCCTATCTCATCTTCTGCAGCTAATGTTTGTGGTAGAAACAATATAGCAACAAACACTACATCACAGATATTAGCTTTATGTAAATAAACTTATATTAAAAACCCTATTTATTGACCAGGGGAACAAAATCAGTACTTTAATGATGCAGTAAGCACCACAGTAAAAATACCTGTGATTCAAACCCAACAATCACAGGTCATCTAGTTCATACATGTTTTTTGCCTTTAAATATGTTCCAGCAGTAATTTATGAGGGAAGATATATGCATAGTCACAGTAACTACTGCTTCACAGGTCCAGTTGTATATCTTAAATAATTTGGAGAATATCAGAAAAAAAAGTAGTGATGGCAACTGTTTCTAAGCAGTTGTGAAGCTGAGTGGAGCCCAGACTTTGTCCTGTACACAGTGTTAGCTCTTTGCTGATCATCTGATTGGCATGGCCACTGCTGATTTCACTGGCAAATTAACTCTGGGTGTGTTTTAAAACCAGAGTTTCAGGCACTTTGAAATGAATATATTTATGGAAAAGTCTTTTATGTTGTAGTTTGAATATATTTGATACTATTCAGAGGATTACTGGGGTCTTTGTTTCAGACTGTAAGCACAATAATGGAAACATTTATTCCTTGCCTTGCATAGACATTTACTGCTGTGTATATGGACTGTGGAGATACAAGTGAAAAATTTGGCTTATATCACCAGAGACATGTCGTTTTCACACAACCCTCTTACTTCCTTTTTACAACAAATTAACAACAACATCCTTGCAAAGAAGCAAGGAACTTCAGCTGCAGTGGCAGCTTGTTCCCTTCAGAGGTACCATCTCAATCACTTGCTGCCATCCCACAGTGCCCTGAGGGAGGTAAAAACCTCATCCCTTAAAATACCCTGGAAGATAATACCAGCTGAAGCAGATAGCACAGGTCTGTCCCTGCCAGGCCTCCAGGGAAGGTACCACCTTGAGCCCTGTTTTGGAGGGAGCACAGTGCTCAGAAAACAGAAAAGGGAATTTTGGTGCCCCAGCAATTCAAGCCAGATGCAGTCCCCTTGCTTCAGGCACACGGCTGTCAAGGGAGTAAATAGGAAGATGAGACAGACCATGGTCTGAAGTACATCCCACAGAGTTGGTGTCCTTAAAGCATGAGCAGCTGGTTAATCTGATTAGAGGAGATGGAAAAACATCTTGAGGATGACATGGCCAGGAGGAGAACATCAGGATGCAATAAAAGCCAGATAAGTGCCTGGGCGCACGCACGGCTCAGTGTGGACACCAGAAGATGTGCAGGAGGCAATCCAGCCTGACCATTCCCTGCACAGCTTTGTGGTACCTCCAAAAGCCACTGTCCTCACATCCCATGAGTCCCCTGCATGCTGGGGATTCCCATCCCTCACATGCTGGGCAATGTGATCTCTGGCAGTATGATAAAAGTTGCATTATTTATGCACATCTTATCTCTTTCTTTTGAGCACAGAAGAACCTATGAGGATGGATTCATCACACCATCTATTATAAACTACTTTTGTTAAAAATGTAAATTATCTGATCTTCTACAAACCCTGGCATTCAAGTTCCCATCTGGATAGCTTCAGATAGCTGTAGGGATCTCAGTGTACTTCTGCCTTTCAATAGCTCCTGGATGTCTGACCGAGCACCACACTTGGCGTGTGCCAGGATAAAATGTCTTGGCTCTCCAAAGGATCTCCTCCATCCTCAGTGTGCCTATTCCACATGATCAAACATAACATTTTTGTGAAGCTCTCTCTGAGCAGAGCAGCCAGCTCCAAAAGCACCTTTCTACCTGGGCTGTCTCAGCTGCTCACAGTTAATGTGTCTCATGCCATGAAATGCAGCAGTGGGGCTGTCAGAAGGACAGGTCTGAGCCAGTTCTCGCTGTGCAGGGCCCAGGTTTGGTCTGTGACACAGATAAAGCCCCTTGCTGCTGGGGTGCCCATTGCCAGGCTCAGGCAGCTCTGTGGGTTCCAGTGCTGTGAAGGGCACCAGCAGCACCCAGCAGTCACTGGCAGCACCTCCAGGATCACCCCTGCAGAACACCAAGCCACTGCCATGTCCTGACAGTCACTGCACCCTGCCACAGGAGAGCTGGTGTTTCCAGTCTGGGGCAGAAATGCAACACATCCTTCTGTTTAAATCTTGTTTGGGGGCGTGCTGTAATCTACACAGATTAGTCTCTGCAGGAACTCTAGTCTTGGATTTTCTTGTCTAGATCTCAGATGTGGGTTACTTTTGTTAATGGGTAAAATAAAAAAGATCTATAAGTCTACTACTTAGGAAAATGAAATATATTTAAAATTAATTATATTGATTTAAAATTAGTTATACTGATAATTATATTATTGTTATTTTTCCCCTTACTTATTGAAAGCAGTTATATATAATATCAAGCTAGTAAGCAACAAATCCTTTCTTATTAAAGTAACTTAAACCATTAATTGCATTATCGCTTGCTTTAGATTTGTAGGTTTGTTTTTTTTTTTTACTGCCACCTGTCTTCTCTCCAGCCTGTACTGGAGGAAAAGGAAGGCTGTTTTCTGTTCTACACTCAGACTAAACTAGCCACCATGAACAGGTAATACTTATAAAGGACATATGATCAGGACAATTCTTCTTGCTGCAGTACAGTATTTAAAATCAGACTATACAGTAATGATACAACCTTACAGCTGTGCATCCAGACCCCAGAAATCATCATTGTACCATCCCTGTCTACTTACTACTTAACAGCAAGCCCCCATCACAATTAAAGAAAATTAATTACTTTGTAAATTAAGTTAAAACCCCAGCTGTTATAAAACATGAGGCAATCATCATTTCAACAGCAACCTGGGTTTAAGTAAAGGAGGAAACAAATGACCTGCGCAGAACTCTGGTGCTCCACTGTGGTCTGCCTGGGCTGGCTCCTCAGGGATGGATTTCATGTTCCTCAGCGATGCCCCAGGAGCAGCTGGGGGGTTATGGCCAGGACTCAAAGGGCTCTGCATGAGAGGCAGCTGAGTGCCTGCTCTTTTTATTTATGTGGATGTTACAATGGCAGCAGACAGCAATGCACAGACACTAAATTAATTAAGCTGTTTCTAAGCCACGGCATTAAGGTGATGTCATAAGAACATGCCTAGGATAGCAAGGTCACTGGAAAGGGAGAGTACATGTCCTGCAGTAAAAGACTGTAGTTTGGAGGGTTTGTGTTGGATACCTACTATGAATTTGTCAATTTTTTTCTCAAACCTGGCACCATCTGGAGAAATACCTTTTCTATCCACTGAAATATGCAACAGCATCTCTGATTTAAATAGGGGAAGAGCTGCTACACCTGCTTCAACTCTGAGCAATGCACACTATATGCTCAGTAATGTATAAATTAGATATATTTGGAAACACAGAGAGCTGGGAAAATATTTTGATGCAAGATAACATAGTTCATCTAATTTATGTCAGACTTTGTGTTTGCATACAAGCATGCTCAGAGAGGCTCATGTTGGGCAAGCAGAAATCTGCTCATCTTACTGCTTCCATTGAGATGGCATTTTGCATTGGTAGTCTGATTATATTGGACAACTGAGCCAGAGATTTTTTGTCTGTTTCTTAAGTAAGTAGTTTTGTAAAAATCAAGAACAGCAATAGTTCATTTTTGTTTCATTGCAGCTTTACAAAACCCCAAAAACTTTAGCAAGACTTTAACAGGAGAAATAAAACAGATGCTGATACATTGCAAGCTTAACAGTGCTGTTGCTTCACTGTGAAATATTTTAACTAGGAAATGTTGAGCATCTGAGCAGTAGCCATAATCCTCTCATAGAGAAGCCTTTTCTGCAGCTCGTCCAGGGTAAGTGCAAGCCTGTGTCTTCAGCGTTAATGGGATCAGCTGCAATGAGTAATGCTTTGTGTGTGCTGAGGCTGTGATCCTGGCCACGTGGTACAAAGATGGCAGTGCTGGTTTTTCTAGGCAGCCAGTCCCACACGAGGTGAAGTGAGTCAGAGCATTCGAGATGGATGAGCAGCTCTCAGAAAGGAGCTTTTGTTCCTCATCTCCAGTCTCTAGCAGTCACTGTGAAATTGTCTCTACCATCTACCTATTAGCATCAGCATCACTGGGGCTCTTTGCATGAGAAACTCTTGTGTATGTAAGCAAAGGTCACTCAAGGAGACTCTTGAATCAGGATTTATTTTATAGCAAGCTTAAAATGACCACACTGATGACCCATCACTGCCTCCCTTAAGGAAAGCTGGAGGCAGCTAGAGACACAAATGGGGATCAATTTTTCACTGAGAGCTTTATGGTTGCAACTATTTATCCTTGTCTGCAGTGCTCATACAAGCAAATGAAGAGAAACATTTCTATTCACTACGTGAGAGTCTCCTACCCTTTCTTTAGCTGTTAGTTGTAATTGCAGCAAGAATAATATCCTGAGGGCTTTATGCTGATCTGCTGGATTTGAACACCAGCCTCTCAACTTAGTCTCTATATCCCCCTCCACCAGACAAGTACACATTGTTGTGCTATCCAATAAAAGCATGGGGAGCAAGCTTAGACCTGCATAGATTTTACCACCAATTGCATACAAGGAATTGAATGCAAAATCCACTTGGTAATCATGCCAAAGGGGAAGGCAGATGAACTCCATTCCCCCCTCAATGTCACAGGGCACATTCTGTCCTGCTTCGTGGGTGACACAGCCGTGCTGCAGGCAGGGAGCTGCGCAGGGCCTGGCAGTGAGTGCCAAAGAGGGGATGTGCTCTCCTAAGTGTGACTTCTTGTAGCATCTCAGCACTTCCCAGTGCTCCAAGGTTATGTACTGGCTGTGCTTCAATGGTGCAGAAAAGCACTTTCCATCCAAAGTGAACACTCATCAAAGAATAGAGAAAATTGTTAAGTGCTGTCAATGGAAACATCTTGGCTGTTTTTATGGATGTGTTAATGGAATGCCCTGCCACAAATCAAAGGGGCTTTGCAGCCTGTGACTTCCAAGTGGTGAACATAATGACAAAACCAAATACTCTGTTACCAGCTGGTTTCTATTATTGGGCTAAATTGTTGGATTAAATCATGATCCTTACAGCTGAAGTCAAAGGATTTTGCCCAGAGCAGTGACTGGGATATCAGAATGTGCAATCTGCCTGATCCCCACAGAGGAGCTGAGGGGAAGCATGGAAGTGGAGGCTGTCAGCACAAAGGGAGGACTCCCACTCCAGCCACCTGGTGATGATGTGTGTTGGGAGAGTGAACTGCTACTCCATGGAGACACCTCCCCTCACATCCATCCATCCATCTACCTATCTATCTATCTATCATCATCTCTGTAGGTCCACTGCACAGCCAGGCCAAAGGCACTCTGAGTCCTGCCCATCTGCACAAGGAAGCCCAGCGTTGCTCTGTATGGATTTTTAGCATCTCCCACCTAATGCTTCACAGTTTTCTCAATGTAAAAGGCAAAAGTAACATAGACACTGCTGCTAAAAATAGCCACTTATGCCCTGGATGATTCATTTGTTGGTGGGGAATACCCATAAGCGCCTCTATCTAAACATTCTGTTCCCTGTCTCAGTATCTGCTCTGCCAGCTTGTATATGTCTCTCCAGTCTTGTTCAGTCTGCTTTCCTATGGGTTACATATTCTTCAGCTAAATATGTTAGTTTGTTTATCTCCCTCCATGGCAGCAAGACCCAAGTGTGGCTTCCTCCTGCTGTAGGAATTTCATAAATAAATCACTGTCTATTATTTCCCTGAGAGCATACAACATTGTAAAAAAAAAAAAAAAACAACCAAACCAGCCCTCCCCCAAAATTAAAAATAATAATAAAATAAGCCCCGACAAACAAAGCCAAGGAATTTCCCCTTTCTTAGGTTATATGTTAGAATAATAACAGAAACAGGAGTATGCTGCTAAGCTTCAGTAGCAAACCTCTTTGTATTGTTCTGGTTTATGCAAGAAATAAAGAATTGCACTGGATGACTTCTAGAACTTACAGCTAAGGAAGGCTTCATGTAAGAAGGAAAGCTTCATGTGACTTAAATTTCCAGCCTCCAGACATACCCACTTAAGGTGATGACCAGGTTTTAAATCAGCCCTGGAAATTGTCATGGACTGGGAGGAAATTAAGTTGGGCTCTTTGGTGACATCCTTGTACTTCAAGTGGTGATTTATGAATGTGTAACTGAGCTTATTGATAGGCATTTTGAACCTGAAATGGGCTGTATTTGGAGCTGTTGGATTTTTTGTTATCTATTAAAATATCACCATACTCCTGGAAGTATCCTTTATTTTTTGTATGCAAACTCTCCCCACCAGTAGAACTAGAGAGAATGATGGAACATGATGCTTCTTTAGCTGCCCAATGGTCTTCCTTATGTCTGCTCCAGTTTGAAGGGCAGGTGAATCAGAGGTGTTTAGCTGGGAGGGCAGGACAATGAGTGTATGTTGATGTTACTGGTGTGAACCCCAAGCACAGAAGAGCCAAAACCTGCTTTTCCTCCAGAGCATCCCTGCAGCTGCACATGGCTGAGTCAGGCCTTTCCTGGGGCTGAAACCACCAGTCAGTAATCAGTGTGCCCATGAACACCACCTTCAGAGGGGATGAATCTGGGACGCTGGGGTTAATGGCCTCTCCTCTCCTCTCCTCTCCTCTCCTCTCCTCTCCTCTCCTTTCCTTCCCATCTTTTGATGAGCAGATTCACTGGTAACTAATAAAACACAGCTGGTTTTAATTTTTGCTGCTGAGGACTGTTTTGTGAGGTATTTAAGTTGCAGTAGGATAACTGGGGAATAATGAATGAGTCCTTTGGGCAGTTATACTTAGTTCATAGAACCATAGAATTGTTTGGGTTGGAAGGAATCTTATTTACCAACAATTTAGTCCCTTCAGTTTAGACAAGCCATGTAACCAGATTTTTATGGTTTTTTTGTAACAAAATAGTATTTTCTCGATAGATTCACTGATATTATTTGGCAGCCACCTCTTTTATTTTTCCCTGTAGGCACAATCTGTCTTTGTTAGGAAACACTGTTATCCCTGGCAAAGGCAGTGATGTCTTCAGGCAATTCTGCACGTAATACTGCATGTCCTTACTGGAGCACGACTAGAGATACCAGCATATTCATCTTCCAATTTGTAAAAGTTTCCCCAAACATTTTCCCTTCCAACAGCATGTTTATGATTGCACATGCTTATGCCATACATATTATTTTAACAAGGTAACTTCGGAAAACTTGTGATTTATCCCTGTTTTCCTTCAAGAGCTGGGCGTGCACAGGTCCACACTCACAGAGGAAAACTGTTGGCTCCCAGCAGCCAAAAAGCAAAGCAAGACTCAAGTGCTGCAGTTCCCTCTTAATGAGTAAGCAGCTGGAAATAATACCTCCTGCATTTTCTTTGGCAACAGGGTTTATAGGCAATATTTATCCTTCTTTTTAAATTTTCTGTAAACCAACTAGTGCAAGATCACAGGAAACAACTGGAATGCAGACTCCAGTTTGTAGTGCTGTAGCTGGCTCCATCTCCAGCAGAGCAGCTTTGAAATGCTGGTGAATAAATCCATGAGCTATTCTGCTCTCTTCTGCATAGTAGTGGATTTTGCAGCTAGTGTTTCTCCTTTCATGTAATCTGACCCTATCTTGGTCCCACTCTAAATGCTCCTCACCATCAGCCAAGGCATTAATCTTGAGAATGTGTCCTAAGTCAGTTCCTGGAAAGGCAGTGGAAGTAGGCATCAGTGATATTTTTCAGTTCAGCCAGTACATGCCATAAAGATTACATTCGTACAAGGCACAACAAGACAAAGATACACTTGTTCAGCTGATGCATTTTTGGATCCAAAAACCTCCAAGAAAAATAAAATAGATGAGACCTTGAGGTTTTAGGAGCACGAGTTCAGCCCAAACAGTAGGTCCAAGCAGAGCTCCCTGAAATCAGTGAAAATATGGGGAATGAGAAAGACCAGCATGAATATTTCTAGATGGGAATGCAAACCAGCTCCAGACATCTTGCGACTGATTATTTCTGGTGGTAGCAATGACACATAGCACAGTTCAATGGCCTTTAGGGGTCGTGCTTATCCAGTGATGAGCACTTGGAGTGCAAGAGACTCACTGGGATTGATTCCCAACTGGTGAAGTAGTAGGCTGTCCCACTGGAGGGCATTAGGAGGAAAGGGCAGCAACAGCTGGGATGAGAAGCAGAGACCCAAGCAACTCCAACAGAAAATAACAGAATTAGAAAATATCTGTGAGTTGGGTCCTTAAATCAAGGTAATTAATAGCTGAAGAATGGCATTTTAAACCAGGGCCTTCATTGCCCAAGCCCATAAAATGAACTCTCTGAACTGATTTCTGAACCTTGTGTGATAGTTTTGATGTTCCACATACCTGGCACATTTACAGTGAGATCTATTCAAATGAAGAACATAATCATTGGATGCCTTTTTGTCTGTTAAGTGAGTGAGTGAACTTCATGGACACCTTCATCTTCCCCCTTTCCAGAAAAAGTAAAAAAACCTTTAACAGCCTCAAAAAAAGTTGGTCTTTTTTCCCAGGTATCATCACTCATGGAGAGTGCAGGCCAGCGCACAGGGCAGAGGAGCATTAGCATCTCATGCTGCACCCCAGCCAAGCAGGGCTGCCAGGGGCCCAGCAGCCCTTCCCAGCACAGCCTCGTGGCATTGCCAGGGAAAAGGTCAAGGTTGGTGGTGGAGGGTCAAGCAGAGGTTCTGCCCTGCTCCCTAAGTGCTGCTGCACCCCTCCTGTGCACAGCAGCCAGCCCAGGCAGCCAGGATGCCTCTGCCACAGCACTGGATCCTCTCAGGAGGCTGCAGGATAAGCACCAGAACTTATCTGCTCATCAGTGTCAAGGCTCAGGCATTTGTGTGTACACACAGGAGTGTCAAGTTCTCCTGAAAGATCTGAACCAGCCCTTTTAGCAGAGTTCTGGCACGTGTTCTGGCTCTGAGACTCAGGTACCCAAACCTTTGCTCCTCCCTGGGATTCTGAACAGTCTGTGGGTTTAAAGTGTCTCAGCAGCCTCAGATTTGCTCACAAACCATGAAAGACCCCAGAGGCTCAATTCCAGCCATCCTGTGAGACCCATCCTGGTTGGAACAGGCCAGCTGGGCCACCCTTTGCCACTGACTGCAGCGAGGTCTAAGTATCTCTTAAAATTGGCCTCTGTCCTTATTCAGGGAAACCTTCATTTCATTTCAATATTTCATATCAGTGTAAGGGCACAAAACCCCCAAAACAAAGCCCAAATAAGGATTGAGTTCATTAACCACTAATACTGTTCATTACTGGTATTTGTACAGTAGCATTTGCACGCATGAAACTTCAATACAAATGAAAATATATTCCTCCTTCACATGTTTCATCACCTCATTTATATGCAATGTAGCTTGTCAAGAGATGGCAAACAAAAGACCTGGGAGGATGAGGATTTACTCTGGATAAGCTCACAGCTACAAATGATTTTGAATCATACTAGAATTAAGTAACTTAGTGCCACTAATGCCACTGGCACTGCTACTAGCCTTGACACTACTGAGAGACTTAATCTAAAAGGATCTTTTGATTTCTCAGAGGCTCTTAATGGTTAATTTTCTATTCATTTTCCTTTTTTAATTTCTCCTTCTTTAAGGCTTGTCAGGAAGAAAGGCTGATATGTGAAAGAATCTAAGCTAAGCTAGGCTTAGGTTATGGCAGGCAAGGAGATGAGGAACAAAATAGGAACAGGGCAGAAAAAATACCTTGAAGTTTGTCTGAGCCACTAATATTTGCTAATTGCAATAAATATAGTACTGCACAGAAGCTCCTAATAAGCTTATATAAAGCATTTTAATGGGATGCTGTCAGGTTAAACATTGTGTTTAAAAATATAAATATTCTTAATAACTCCAAATTAAAGAAAATGAAGTTTGACCACCCAAATAATTTTCTCCTTTCATGCCAGAGTCTAAACTGCATTTCACACAACTCAGCCACTGAAAATAAGCAGGGCTTTGTTCTGCTGCTGTTGGGCTGGAGCGCACCTAGATCACACAGGAGAGGACGGTGCAGGGGTGTGCCAGGCAGAGCTGGAGATGCAGGGATTGAGGGGCCATGTTATGTCCTGGCTCACCAGGCTGACTGGGCAGCTCTTGTTACCTTGGACTTCCAAGACAGCAACTCTGGCATTTGCATGAAGGTTGTCCCCATGAGACAGCAGCTCTGGGGCTCGCAGAAGGATTTCCACCCCAGGATGGCAACTCTGGGGCTCGCAGGGGGGTTTCTACCTAGGGACAACAGCTTTGGGGCCTGCAGGAGAGTTTCCCCACTGAGCAATGGCATGGCTGGGTTTTCCTCTCAACATGGCAGCTCTGGGGCTTGCAAGAGGTGTTTACCTGGCTGTTAATGGGGCCATTGCAGCTCCACCAGGATCAGCCCAGGGTCCTCACTCAGCACTGGATGCAGCTTCCATTTCTTCTTTTAGCACATGACTTAAATGTTTCCATGTTTAGATTTTAGGCCTTTCAGGGCACAGTTTAAATCCAGAGCAGTGACTATGTTGAGTTTAACTGAAATTGAAAGAAAGAGCATGTGGAAACTTCTTAACAAAGAAGTTTTGTAAACAATGTCTTGATGCTATGGTGATGGGCCCTTAGAACGGCCGACTCCACTTTTCTTTCTATTCAATCCCTTATTTTTCTTCCAAACATTCCAATTTTAGTCCTGTCTACATGGCAGTGTTGATTGTACATTTCTGTGCATCTAACAAGTGCCAAGGAAATCAAACTTAGGGAACAGCAATGCTGGATTTACTTCTCAGCTGGCTCTCTCACAGAAAGTGCTGGAGAGGGCCAAATGCCTTTCCCTGTCTTAGTACTCTCCAGGGCTCTCTGGATGTACTCATCTACTCTGGATTTGGGTAAACCACAAAGGATGGTCCAAATCTGAGAAGGGTGAGAGTGCAATGTGTGAACAAGAAAATCCACCGCAGACCAAAGGGCTCGATTAGGCTGCATGTGGAACAACACCAAGGACATGCCTGGGGCCATGTCCTCTGCTGTTTGCATCACCTGCCTGCTGAAGGCTCCCCTTGGTGCTGGCCCTGCAGTCTGCAGCCCACCCTCCCACCAGGATGAGCCTGAAGATGCTGCTTGCAGTAGGAAGAGCTGGACTGTGCTGGCAATTTGGGCTTTGCCTGTGGCTTACAGGATGTCTGATCCTAAAAGCCCCTGGGTTTCAGGGCAGCATCACCAGAAGTCTGGGCAGGAGCAGCCAGCCTCGAGCATTTGATGCTTCTGGGTGCTTCTATTCACTCTCACCAAAAGGACAATGATGCAAATACAGGGGGCTGCTGCATTTGCTATCTAGCAAATTCTCCTCTCCCAGGTGAGATCTCCTCTGCTTCTTTTACACTGAAAAAAAAAAGAGAAAAATGCTGCCAAATAACTCACAGTCTGGATGGCTTCAACAGAAGCAAGAAGAAGCACTTGGAGTGTGATAGAAGGATTACTGTCATCAATACTGTGGTCTGCAGGAGGACAAGCCTGATGTGCTGGGAGCTTTGTAAACATCTCAGACTGCTTAGGGAATCTGCAACACAAGCTGAAATGTTTGAAAATGTATTTTTCCTAACCAATACATTTCCCTAATGGGTACAGACAAATTCAGGTCTGGAAGAAATCCAGTGAACATGGTGGACTACCATTAAAGAAGAGCAGATGCAATTGTTTTGTGCCTCCCTCTCCCTAATGGAATGATGCAATATCTCCTAAATTCCATGGCAGGGGAAATAGAAGGAAAAAGCCTATGCAATGTAATAAGGATGAAAAGTTTGTTCCAATTTTCTCAGCCTCCAAGCCTGGCACAAGCCTGTGTCTGCTCTATACTGCAGTCTCATGGTGTGGCTGAGTGAGTGTTTTCTGTTTACCTCTTTTTCCAATCTCTTCTGTAAGCCAAAGATAAAGCCAGTACAGCTCCAGCTGTACTTTTGAACCCGTGCTTAAATGGGGTGGAAATAAATCTTAATGAGATTGTCCAGCCCTATTACCTTAAGTAGTATACCTCAAATGAACCCTGCTGAAGCTGTAATTCCCCTCTGAGGTTTCAGTGACAGGAGCAAGTGGATCATATTTCACCATTGTAGTTTGTGTCAGCATTGGATACTTGGTAGAATTCCATGTTTATCACATAAGAATTGGAGAAACACACCTTTATTAAAGATGCAAAAATAGTAGAAGATGCTTTCTGTTAATAAGCACAAAGAATTTTCTCATACTCTTCATTGAGGACAGAAAATTACTTTTCATTTCTACTTCATGACTATTCAGATGTAAAAACATTATTCCCCTGAATTCTTACAACTGGTGTTTTG
Source organism: Geospiza fortis (assembly GCF_000277835.1). Lineage (NCBI taxonomy): Eukaryota > Metazoa > Chordata > Aves > Passeriformes > Thraupidae > Geospiza > Geospiza fortis. The sequence continues at coordinate 4,572,707 of NW_005054303.1, read as the reverse complement.
ATGCTCCCCTCTTTCCTCTCTGGATAAAATCAAGATATTCTCCCAAGGCTTGCTGGTGGGCAGAACAGGTAAGGCAGCAGCAGATGGGCAGGACTCGAAGAAGTGAAGAAAGGGCAGAGAGGTCTCAGAGGAAATGTCTCCAGGGAGCACCACACTGTGGCACAGATATAATTTATTTAGGCTCTCCTGAGGTCCCCATACACAGCTGAAGAAAGAATTTTTAAGTGCCTGTCTTAGGTAACATGTAAAAAAGAAAGAAGTGATCCTGAGTATTTGGAAACCCACAGCAGCATCCCTTAGGGCACAAGGCACGTGCCCTTCACATGAAGGGCATGTGCAGCTCTAGTAGGTAGCAAGAAGAAATCAATTTTCCAGCCCTAACCCACTTGGCTGTGCAGCAAATGGGATTTTAACTCACATTGTGCCTGCAGCATTCAGTGAGTAACCCACAAATGAAGGTCCAGAGGAGAAGAATCTCCTCCTTGTCTAAATTTAGCATAAGGCCTTGAAAGTACAGACAAGGCAGCCAAACATCATCAGTAGCCAGAGAATTTAGACAAGGAAGAAAACTCAGTTCTGGTTAGTGGTTTTGGGAAATAATGGAAGGAGAAACAGGGATCTAATAACCTCTTACTGAACTAAAGTTAACCTCCCTCTCTGGGCAGGAGCCTGGGACTGTCTCTGACCATAGTCTGAGCTCAGTAATTAGCACTCCTGCTGATTTTTTGCACCTTTTATAGATATTGGATCAACACAGAAATTGGAGTACATGGGCTCATCAGATGCTATGAACTGTTGAGAGGACAGGTCTGGGATCTTGCAGGTAACAAGTGATTTTGCACAGGAGAGCAAGGCCAAGCCTGCTGAAGCTGTACTGGAGGGTGCCTGCCCAGCTGCCTTCACTCCCTGGCATTCTCCAGGACTGACTGGTGAGCTGGGTGGCCCGTGGCAAGGCACTCTGTCAAGTAGTGGAAAATAAATTTGATGTCTCACTCTCCATGGGACTCATTGAAACATCCACTTGCCTCCAGTTCTCCACTGTCCCTCGAGGCAGCTCGATTAACAAGGCAGATTGTCAACTGAGCAATCGTCTCAGAACAAGGAAATCTTTAAAAATTTGGCACCATTATCTAGGACATCCCAGCTGCTGAACTTCACTAGGAAAAGGAAGCAAATGCACATGCTCAACTCTGAGGCATATTTCTGTGAGAGAAAGTAAAATCAGTTTCGTACAAACAAGTATTTTCTAATCCTGTATTATCCCCTTGGACAAAACTGAGATGTTCAGCTGGCTAGCTGTGTCTCATAGCCAGAGTGAGTTTTCTCCTGCTTTTTTGGGTGCTCCTCTGCCTCCCTTCCTCTGCAGGGACCCCTGACCTTGGGAATGAGAGACATGGCACAGGAGCACGTGTGGTACTTCAGAAACTGGCTTTGTCCTGCTGAAATCCCAGTGGCAGAATGAAGCAGGGAGATGCTCTTGCTCAGGGTCTGATGATCCCCAAAGCAAAAAGTGGTGCTGCATCCTTGCTGGTGTTGGTTATGTTTTGATTGGCCTGAGCACAAAAATTCCTGCAGTAGGGACTGAGACTCACCATGCCTCAACAAAAATGTGCCATCTGGTCAATTTTCAGTGGTTTTCTCCTTCCAGTGTAGTGGGAGAATAGTGAAGATGTCTTCTTACTCCTCCCACTTTATTGGACATCAGAGTAGGCAGGGAATAGTAAAGGACAGCAAAAAGACTCTCCAGCTCCTCTGTGTGCCAGGAGAAATGAAATAATTGTAGGAGAGGAGTTTGCTGAGAAAACAAACACTCCTCCTGTGAAAAACTGTGAGCAGATTGAATGATTTCCCTGGAGTTTTCCAATCTTTTTCATTAAATGATTCAAAATGAAAACATGCAGAAATGTGGTTGGTGTTTAGAAAGACAGCTTTTGTTAGAGAAGTATTATTCTCCATCCTACATATGTGAGCACTGCATGCCTCAGTCTACCATATCTGTTCCAGACATTGCAGATCCTCTCACACTTTCCCACATGATGCTTCTTCTTAAGCCTTGGATGTTTAAATACCTGACCAAAACATCTTTCCAAATAAACCCCCAGTCTCCAGTGGCATAACAAGCCCCATGTGTTGCTGACTGTGTGAAAACAGACGGTGCACAGACATTTTGACAGCCACCGAAAAATCATGACCCAAGAAACCTGGCTTTAGGAAAAAAAAAATTAAAACAAGTCTTAAGAGGCTCATGATAAACATCAGAGTTGGCAGCACTAAGAATAATCAAAGAGTTTAGATGAGGTTTCCCAGATAAATTGTCTCCACTTCATCAATGCACTGTCTGGTTTTAAACACTTATGCCTGAATATACCATTTGGAATTTATGGTAGATGCAGGAAATAACAGTTTCCTTCTCAAAATCCTTTCCACATGTGGTCCATATGCCTCCAGCACAAAGGGATTGCAGTATCATGCCTAAGTCATATGGGTGTCAGAAGGCCAGCTGACTATCACAGCAACAAGATGAACCTGGGAACCTCTGATTTGAGATAAAGAGCTTCAGAAAATGACAGCTTTAGTGTCCCAAAGACAGGTTTCCTGTATCAGAAATGTTTGTGTGTGAAGCTATTGACATTGCAGAGCATCTCCAAGCAATTGCTGAAATATCAAGTTATTATAACAAGTATACCCAGTGCTAGAGATCTAGTTCAAGTATCTTGTATTTCATGACATATGTGTTTCCAATATGCTGTTTATCATAACATCCCAGCTTCACCTCTAGAAGATATTGAACATGGTAAAGAATAGCATTCCAGGAAGATCAAGGACAATTTCAGGTTAAGTTAGCTTGAAAATTCTGCTGGGAACTGCATTGCATCTGTGCTGCAGCCACAGAGCAGCCCTTGAAGGGACAAGAGTTGGTCCATGGAGCAGCTGTGGAAAGCCAGGTTTTCCCAAATGGTCACCAATGGCAGATTCTTCATCTCCTCATGCTGGACCAGAGACCACAGGTCTGATTTATGGACATGCCCAGGGCTCACAGCTGCCAATGGAGCTTGAGTATGTGAAATACAGTGGTGTGCTGGGTGCTCTGAAAGAGGAGCTCCTTGGCATCTCCAATTACACACCCACAGCACTGGGAACTGGTTTTGGCTTAATCTTGATGTGCCTCAGCCTCTCACATATAAACTCTGAATAATTCTGCAGCCATGGCTCTTTGTGTGACATTGCTGAGTCACAGCTAGCAATGTTTCAGTAGGGGCAATATGAAACATTCATTAAGTTTTGATTAGTGCAAATATAAATACATTTCTCTGAGCAATTGTGCTGGGACAAGGTATGACCAATGCCTGGTGCTTCCCATGCACCACGAGTGCCTGCTGGTGGGGCCTCACCCAGCAAATCTCACCAACCACACAGCACAGGGCTCAGGCTGCTGCTCTGAGGAGTACAATGAACTGACCCAGCCACAATTTGTACTGATGGCCCAGGGGGATAAAGATGTTGCTGAGATTTCTGAGAGTGGTGACCCTTATTCATTGGACTGAATGGAAAGGCTTGATTTCAAGAAATCTGGGTCATGATCCCAAAGCATGAGTGGGAGAAGTGCAAATTATAAGTTTAACCTGAAGTCAGGTCCTTCATAATCACATGATCAAATGCAACCTGAGATGCTCAGCTTGCTGTCACTGCTTTAGATTTTTGAGTCTCTGTGAAAAATTACTCAGGTGTTCAGATGTTTTGCGCACAGCTCTTTTTGTGTGCTTTTCTTTCTTTCTTTCTTTCTTTCTTTCTTTCTTTCTTTCTTTCTTTCTTTCTTTCTTTCTTTCTTTCTTTCTTTCTTTCTTTCTTTCTTTCTTTCTTTCTTTCTTTCTTTCTTTCTTTCTTTCTTTCTTTCTTTCTTTCTTTCTTTCTTTCTTTCTTTCTTTCTTTCTTTCTTTCTTTCTTTCTTCAGCAGCAAGGATTTTACCATTTTCACAGTAACAATGTTAGTCACTGGGAAGTGTTCTGGGTGCACTCTGTGATTGCAAAGGCAGAGCACATCCTGCAGCTCCACAAAGAACACATCACAAAGGATAAGTGTGTACGTGTGTATTTATCTGCAAAATAAGTAAGAATCACCACATAGGAAATGCCAATTTTTCAGGTAGTGTCAATGGATTTTGAGGGGATTTTGGACCTTCCAAACATCTCTCCAAACTTAATTTCATGCCTTCATAACACTTGATGTGGATGAGCCTGTGTTCTCCCAAGGAGCACTGAAGTGGTGGAACCTTGAGCCATACAAACAGCGCTGAGAGCAGCGATGTGGGGCTGGCGGGTTCCCACCCGGGCAGTGTGGAAAAACTGCCTGAGATAAATCAGCCATTGGCACCTCTCTGAAATGCTCTGGTTTTTGTGATGGAGACAGCATTGTATTTCCCAAAGTCTTCTCAGAGTTTGTTGTGATTCCTCCAGGGTCACAACCATCTCACTGAGCCCACCTTGGAGTCCTCTGAGCAAGGGCTTGCTTTTCTTCCCAAAGCAGTTTGTGTGAGTGACAGACCGTGTGCAGAAGCAGAGAGCAGCTCTGGCAGTCCCCGTGTGCCCTGCTGACTCAAGGGTGACTTCAGCTGCTCCATGAAACCCAGGACTCCTGCAGGGAACTGATCCTGGGCACTATGAATGTGTCCATGCCAGCACCTGGCATCTGACAGGAGCCCATTCCTCTGCCCCAGAGCTTCTTTCCCACAAGGAAGAAAGCATTTGGGGGATCTTGACAATCTTTTATGTGAGTTTTAGAGGAGGTCTGAGATGTGAGGTAACCCCTAACATTACAAATTTAATTGGGAAGCCACAAGTGTGTGGAGAGGGAGCTGATCACAGTCTGTAAGGAAAGAAATAACAGGGACAGAGAAGCAACTGAATATGATGATGAGAGACTGGGCACTGGCCAGGTTTTTGGGAGGGCACACTGAGCATTCAGTTTGCAGTCTGAATGGCAAAGGAAAGGAAGGGGGCCCACCCTCTAAATTGCTGCCTGTACAACAGGTCTGCAGCAAGAGAAGGCTCCAGACATTGTTAAATGCAATTATGGCTTCCAAATGCTGATGGCTTAACACAGAATATGTTGGAAATACTGCAGATGTTATGAGGGATGGAGGAGAGGAGGAGGAAAAACAGTCTGGTTGTTTTTTGCATGCCTTAAGTTCCTGCAAACATCATGGAATAAGACTGTTCAGAAATGTGCAGTACAGAGCAAGTGCTCTTGCTCACAGACCCTGGGACAAACTACAGCTTCCAAGTATTTCTGCAGATAAGGAAAATCCTCCCACTGGGATGGGGGAGGAGGGGAGGAGCACTTGGGAAAGATGTAGCATCTTCTGTATTTCCTAACTAGATCCTTAACCACCAGCAGAAAATGTTCGTGCAAACTTCTACTGCCTCTACTGACTGCCTGAGAGAGCTCTCCTCATTCTGCACCCCTCCTCAAAGAAACAAACAAACATTTTCTTGTGCAAATGAGTGTTAATGTGTCTGCTAAATCAAATACCCCACTTGGAGCCTCTGCAGCACATAGCACACACACTCACATTCTGCTTCAGAGGAGCAGTGAACTGGCACAGGCTCTGCTTGCCAGCTGCATAGTTGGACTAGTCCAGTAGTCTAGTTAGAACAAGTAGACTAGTTAGACTAGTCCAGTAGTCTAGTTCTAGTCCAGTTAGTCTGGAAGGAAACCTCAGCTGCTACTTTAAAGGCAGAGGTGGGAGATGGAAGACTAACCCAGTGCCCGTGCTCAGGACACTCCTAGAACATAATCAGCTCCCACAGAACCACCACCAGGCCTGAGGGGCAGGACATCCATGCTGGAGGAGAAAAACAAAGCTAACAACAGAGTTTGCCATTTTTTTAATTCCAGAGGTTGCAAACTTTTGAGCTAGTTGTCAGAAATAACTTTATCAGTGGCACAGGGGTGTTGTACTACCCAGCTATGTACAGGTACATTAAGTTTGCTTAAGCTAGGCTGAATCCCTGTTGAGAACCCCCTAAGACTGGGCTGCAACAGAGATCATCTTCTTTCATCTTTGCTTTTGGTCACTAAGAGCTGTCTTTGCCATGTGTGGCATTTTGCCCAAGTGCAAATGTGGAGCTGCTCCTTGATCTCTCTCTCCCAGCTCTCTCCCTTTCTCAGTACAGAAATGCTTTGTGGTCTGGGAGGCCTCAGATTTCTCCCAAGTGGAAAAGCCCCTTCTTCCTCAACAAAACGTCTAAGGAGGTGCATGGGAAGAGAGCACAGCTGAGCCACGCAGCCCCAAGGCTTTGAAAGCCCTTCAGAGGTGGGAACCCCTCCTCAGCAGGCTCTTTAACCCAGGCTCAGCGCTCACCAGGTGAAGGCTGCACCCAGGTGATTTTAACCCTTCATGGACAGTAGCCTGAATTATTTTGACTCATGGGGCTGTCTTAAAACACTGTATGAACAGAGAGGGCTTTCCAGGCACACCTCTGGCAGGCTCCCAGTCTGGTGTCTCCATGGGGCTTGCTCATCACCAAAAATCTACTCCTGGGGTTTTTCTTGCAAAACATGGATTTCTGGGGCACCAGAGTCACTCATTTTTCCTTTTGTGTTTGTCTGACCTTTGTGTTCCAAACATTCTCTAAAGCTTTAAACCATGATTGTTTCATCATCATCATCCTCAGTGAATGCATGGCCCCTGCTGCTCAAGGCAGTTCTTGCACAGACTGAGGACACATGGAATTTCTGGAGGAGCAGCAGAGCTGGTCAGAAGGAGGACTCCCATCTGCCAAGATAATTCTGGTATTTCTATTCCATTTTCATCAAACTCCCAGATTTTATATTTGATTTTATTTTACCTGAGCATCCAAAGGCCTTCTGTCTTGCCCCCACTCAATTTCAATTTTCAAAAATATGGTCTTTAGAAATGTGTTAATATATTGTCATTGTCAACAAAAGGTTGCATTTTGAATTAGTAACATCTGTATTTTGTGATGAAAGAACACTCTATTGGAAAATGTGTGACTGCTTCTAATAGCTAGCATTCATCTCCTAAGCTGACTTCCCAAATGCAGAAGGAAATGAGTTTGCCAAGGGGTCCATTAATGAAGATTAGAGTTTCTGTGAAGTGTTTATCCATCCCAAACCCTGAAAAATGGTACAGATACTTGCTAGGTGCTCATCACCCCAGCACCCTGGGCTCACCTTCCCCTGGCAGAGGGTGCTCCTGGGGAGCTCTGAGCATGTAAGGCAGTGCTGGTGGTGTTAGTGCAGTCAGGAGCTATGGCTCATCCTGCAGACCCCTCTCTTGAGATGCTGGAGTCATTCCATTTCATTCCTAAACTACAGCACTGGCTCGATATGTGGAAAAACCTTCCCACTTCTCTGCTTATCCCTGAGCACTAGCTGCAGTCTGCACAGCCACTCTGCAAGGTGATTCCAGCCTTTGCCTCTCACTGAGGGCTCACCCTGCAAACTGTGATGCAGAAGTGGTGCTCCACCACTTTATCTGCAAAAAGGTAGACACTCTTTACCAAATCTAACAAAATGTGAATTTCAAGCATAGTCTTATGCTAATATGAGTATGTGAAAGTGGGACAATTTTATTTGACAGGAGTAGTGCTCATGTGTGTGCTGGGTGATGATCTTTTTTTACAGAAATGCACATGGGCCATATTTTATTCCCAGTGGCTGTTAGAGACAGTCAGGCGTGGGAGCTGGAGGCCTTGCTCACTAACAGCCTCTCTGGCTGAGATAAATGGACTCTCCATGACAGTGCAGAATGCGTTGAATTTCAGGAAATCTAAATTCCCATATTTTTCTGGGATATCCTAATTCGGAAAACACCAATTTTATCAACTGGCTCCAGTCTGTCTTAAAGACATGTTTGAAACATGTAATTTTAGCTCTGAAAGGAAGTATTTAGCTAAAGAGTCTGGAACATATTTCAGATGAAAAGTCTTGCTTCCTCCTCTACTGAAACAAGGCAAATAAAAGGTTGCGAGGAATTTTAAGGAAATTTGGTTAGATTCGCATGCCACCTGCTGCAGAACAAGCTACATCAATTCTGTTTCTTCCCTTCTCAGCCCTGTTGCAGTAAATAACAGAGAAAGTATGCATATATGAGACTCCTGGTGTTCTTCTTCAGCACTATAATCTTCATCTGTTATGGCTCAATACCCTGTGTTATTTCAACAGTGGTGTTATCCACAAGAAGTTACCCATGCTATTCAAAGTCAGTCTGTGGCTGAAAGGGGAAAGAAAGAAAAGAGGCACTTGAGGAACCCTTGCATGACTTCAGAGATTTTTCTGAAGTCAAAAGGTTTGTGTTAAGAAGCAGAACCATCATGACTCATATATTCCTAATCAAAATGCTGGGTGCGTGAAAAGCCGTTCAGTCGTTCAGAGACTGAGCCATGACTCCTTACAAGAGGAAAATAATACACACAAGGGGAAGCACTTAAATAATTGATGTGCTTTTCTTTTATCTGCTTGTAGGAGTGACAAAAAATCTATGTAGCTGGCACTAATGGATAGCATCTGTGTGTCAATAATTGCTAATGAGGAAGAAATAGGAGCGCGTTTGTCTTGAAGTGACTGATCTTTCTTTCTTTATCTCCCTGTGTTACAATGGGAAATTATTAGTGTAAATTTTAGAATTCTGTTCACTTTCAAATCTCAAAAGGTTTTCAAATGTCTTTTTTTTTAATAGGAATTCAATCCAGAATTGAACTGTACACTTGCTTACATGTAATCTGCATTCTCGCATTTAAGATCCTATTTTAATATCTTCTGTACTACATCCAAACAACAAAATAAAACTTTGTTTGCATCACATGTTTAAGTTTCCATTCCACAACAGTGAAAGGGTGCAGCCAAGCTGAAATTGAACAGAAACCAGTAATTTAAAAACACCCAATGCTTTCATCATGAAAAATTGCATAACCATTTCCAGCACTGAAGTAGGATACTCTTACTGAATAAAGTCCCTTAAAAAATTATTGGCGTATCAAGCCGTTCATATCCAGCTATTTAAGTCAAAGATTGTATTCAGCCATTGCCCCCAAGTTGCTTTTCTGAGGGAACAATTACACAGCTGTTCCTGCTACATTCTTGTGTAGGCTGCAAGCAGCCTAAAAACTCTGGCATTAATTTCCTGTAACTACGAAGTGCAACTCTCCAGGTTGTTCGTGAGGCATGCCCTTTGCAAAGAGGTTACTGAAGCACTACATACCCTTGACACTAATATTGAGCTTTGGCCACACTTATTTATAGCCCTGTGCATGTGTATACACCGGCACATGCACAGGGCTGTAGGGTTTATGTTCGAAGCAGGGCTCTGGACTGCAGCCACATTGCAGTGCTAATGATATCTGTCACTGCACCAACTTTTTGTAGCTGTATTATCTGGCTGCATTCAAAACCAAGGATTTTGGAAGTACAGTTCCAGCCTTGCTGTGCTCATTGGATTCAGCAAAGGGGCATTTCTGCACTAGTGAACACTAAGCAGTGCATTAGAAGGTTTGATGATGATTTTTTGCAACTCCTTTTATGGAGTGTTAAGGTTTAAATGGCTAAAGTTTTAAACTTTGACCTAGCTAGTCAAAGAGCAATAGCCACAAAGAGAATTATTTCAAAATTCCTTGACATGAAAAGCAAGCTGTCAGCAACTGGTTCACTAAGATTGCTTAATAAATCTGATGGAGTACCACCATTTCTCTGTCCACTGCTGGTTTGGTGCATATTTTTATATTAATATACATGCATCCACACGTCTGTAAGTACAGGATATTGTGCCAGGTCCATGAAGCAGCTGTCCCTTGGGACAGGTTCCCCTGGCATGGGGCAAGGTGAGCCCTGCTTCCTGGGAGCAGCATGGGAGAATTATTGGGGGAACAGAGAGAAATAAACCTGTTTCTGGCACATTTCTAATCCACGTGTAAACATCACTTTATTTTTCATTCCTGACCATAGGAAATTGCTTCCTTCCCTCAATGCATCCATGAATGTTTTTCTGGAAGAAAACTCGAAAGTCCTTTCAGCAGCATAGGTAATTGAGATATCAGTAATTTCTGCACACAAGATGCCATGCACTCTCAATATCAGTTTCATCATTAATATCAGATGCCAGCTGATACTGATACTGTCACCCTGAAATATCCCACCCCCAACTCAGAGTGCTTAATAAGCAAACTGGGGCCAGGCCCTTAAAATCAAAGCCTGTAGAAGCGAAACTTTGCTGGTTAACAGTTCACCCATTTGAGCAGATAGGCAGGAGATATTAATTTTCATCTCTCCTGTCTTTAGCTGATAGCAACAGCCCATGGAATTGTGCATGGTGCAGCTCACTCTGCACCATATACATAATTTATATTTTTCCACTCCAGTTATGACTGAGCCGTTTTGGACCTGGGATTTGCTCTGTAAAATGGAAGCATAGAGAAGAGGAAAAAAGAAAAACACTGCAGCAGCCTTCTCCTTCTCCAGCCACACTTTTTAGCCCAGAACCTCATCTTTGATGCACAGCCTCCACAGACCAATGGAACAGGAGTGCCACACAGTACATGTTGCATATACATATTCACGTGAAAAGATGCTTGCCATGGTAAAATAAAAAATAAAGGGCATTTCCAGTAGTCCATCTCTTTATTAGTAAAATGCCTTGGCAGAGAATCAGGCTATCACTTCAACAAGTTTCCCTTTCTACAGGCAGCCTAGATAATATTTACAGTTCCTACAGAAGTTTTTAAAAAACAGCTGAGAAACATGCTTCTTGCTGACATGCTCTTCTGCTCAGTGAAGTTTGACAGATACAGCCCTAAGCCCTAGTACAGGATTCCTTCCCAGACACACGCAAAGGGTGCAATGCCCATATTTTAACAATAATGTACATTTCTGTTTCCTTTCAGCAAACAAACCCTTTGCATTACATTTATCTGCCCTGGCTGTGTCCGTTACCATCCGGGAAGGTTTATCAAGGAGCAAACAGGACACACACACAGCGCCTGGTCCCACGGCACCCATGCCATCCCCACAAACTCTCCTCGGTGAGCTCAAGACATCGATACCATCATCCCTGCGGACACCGACCCACCAGTCCTTCATCAGCCTGAATTCCAGAACCCTTCCTCCTGCCCAGCCCCTGTTCCTGCGGAGGAAATCCCGGCAGTGCCACCCTGCCACCCTCCGCACGGACTCCGAGCCCCGCACCAGGACCCGCGGTGGTTTCGGGGACTTTCTGCTCTCCCTGCCGCGGCTCCGCGTGTGCCTTTGCAATCCGAGAATGTGAGCCAGCCGGCAGGACTCGGGGTAAATATAAATCTGGAGCTTACCCACAGGCAGTCCCTCGCAGTCTGACATGGTGTGGGAAGTCCTCCTCACCGGGGGCTTAGGGAAAAAACCACTGCGGGGCCGCAAGCGCGGGTCCTTCTCTTTGCAAAGGCAAGGGGGGAAAAATATCAAACAGTTTACAGCCACCCTTGCCTTGCACTCCACATCTACCCACCCAGAGAGCTGTAGCAACAGTCCCGTCCCTGCCTTCTCATTATGGGATGTAAAGATAAGAATGTGCTTTTGTGCCAAAAGAGTGTGCTATTGGTGGATAAATTTGTTGTCATCCCTCCCCTTCGCAGAGTTTCCTCTTTAATGTCACAGAGGCACATTACCCTGTCGGAAAGGCCATCGAATATTTATGAAACGGCTTTTAAGGGCTAAGCCGCAAATGCTGGCGGGAGAACAGAGCTAATTGCTGGGTGCCGGGGCTGGGAGCCGCCCGCAGGGCGCTCCTGCTTCCCGGGGGGCTCGGCGGAGCCGCGGGCTGGGGGAGAGGCTTTGCCAGCTTCCTCTGCACCTTCTCCTTCTGCAGGGTCCCGGTACAAACACGGCTGGAAAAGTGAGCAGAAGCCAGGGTGTATCTCTTTAAGGAGGAAGGGAAAAAACAGTCTTTGTTTATATTGTAATATCTGAGAAATTGTTTTGTGACACTGTTACTAAAGGCCGTTTCGTAGTTTATAATAATATCGTGAGTGCAGATTTCTCTGTAACTTCATGGCTTTTCTTGCTTAAAGCATGCCACTTTAATGCCAGTTTAGTGGCTGCTCCTACAACTTATTTTTTTAATCTTTGGAAATGTTTATGTGGGATTTGTTGGGTACGAGGTTCCCAGACTCGCAGTCGGTGCAGAGTACCCCTGCACGCTGCTGTGCTCATTAGGCACCTTAATGAAGTGCAAGCAAAGGCGCTGGCAGCGTTAGCGCCAGGCTGGGCTTGGCAGAGACATGTGCGGGACCTGGTGGCAGCTCGGCACCCGGGGGGCGCTGATTTGCTGCCGCTTTTTGTCCTGGCAACAGTCAGGAGCAGCCTGGGCTTGCCCTGACTCGGACCTTCAGTGTCTGAGCTCCTCACAAATGTCGGGATTTCAGACCCAGAGCCGGAGGAGGCGAGGGGGGGATCCATGGAGGGCGGTCTCTGGGAAGCACTTCCAGACCTTGTGGGCAGAGACAGCCCCGGGAAAATGAGCCATCGGGAACAGCTTTCTTCAAAATGCCTTGAAGGAAAAAAAAAGCATAAATTACATGAAGTATACTAGGAGCTCAGGGTGCCCAGCACCTCAGAAAAGTGTGGGCTGTTTTTATCAGATGCTTCAGCCTAAGCACCCAAAGGTTGGCACTGCCTGAGCTCTCTCTGAAGAGAAGCCTTTTTATACTCTGCTGGTTACTCAGCAGCACAGCTAGCCATGGAGTCAGTTCAGGATGTCAGGCTTCTGACTAAGAAGCAAAAATAGCTGCAAAAGTAGATTGTGACATGTTCCCAAAACCATTCCTCGGGTTGCCTACACAGGGCTGGGCAAGCAGAGCCAGAAGTGTCTGGCCAGCCTGAGGATCTGTTGGCACAGCTCTGTCAGGACAGCCCTTGTCAGTGCCTGCTCCTCTATCTGCTCACGCAGCACACGTGGAGATATTCACTGGGGTGAGGCTCACCTGGAGGGCAGCTCTGAGAGAAGCTGAGCCTCAGGGTGAGCTCTCTGCCAAAGGGGCTGTGCAAGGAGGAGAAGTGCAGGGCACCATGCCTACCCTCTCCATCCTGCTGCCACCCACAGACCCAGCGAGGGGCCGCTAGCTGCTCTGGCAGTCAGGGAGGTGTCTGCTCTTGATCTCAGGATGCATCTGGGAAAGGAAGAGGGCCTAAACCAGCCTGGGGGACTTTTCTTGCAGTGTCATCTGCCTGCAGAGACATATTGCTCCAATGTGTGAGAATCAAAGCTTTCTTAGCTTGGCCCTGTGCAAACGCAGGCTCCCAGCTCTGCAAGCATTTACGTGCCAATTCCACTTCAAGCCCCACTGAAGTTCCTGGAACTGCTCACAGTTATAAACACATGCATGAGTATTTGCAGGATTAAGGGCCCACCAGTCCTCCTTGTATTCACAGCAAACAGCTGCAGCTGGTTTTGAAGTCACCTCTCCCAGCTGTGTGCTGGTGCTCCTGCACTGAAGCTTAGAGCCCTCTAGCAGAGCTGGACAAGTGCCTGCAGGGAAGGCATGCCAAACCCAGACTGGTGTCTCAGCTCTGTCTCATCCTCCAGAGGAATTTAAGAAGCCTCTGCCTCAGTAACCCCCACCATTGTCCATGCCCATGTCTGCTGCAGGTGGTCAGCATCTTTCAGGAGAGGGGCAGAGAACACTGAGGGGGAAGGACAAAAGGACAAATAAATCTTAAACAATTACAGCAAAGTTGGCAGGAGCTCATCTGCCAGAGCCCTTACTAGGATTTGGCCTTGGGAGAGCTCTTCAGTGAAACACTAAAGCAGGTCAAAAGTTGAACAGATCAGACCTAATTCTTACAACAATACTCACAAACAAACACCTTCTTTTGATGTGGATACTTCAATCAAAAAATTACCTTTGATCTCTGGATACTTTAGTTATAATGCTGGATTTTGATAAATTATAAGACTTTTTTTTTCTTTGATTAAAACAGAGTATTTCTTTTAGCTTCTTTTAACAGAGTATTTCTTTATCTTCCCCATTTCTCAGCCTGAAAAGAGTCATGTTTGCTCCTGGAAAAAGGCCAAAAAAAGGCCTGGAAGATTTAAGGCTGACAGAGAAAGTTTTGGACATTTATGAATAAGCCTGGTGTCTGTCAGGGCAAAAAAGGCAAAAGTCAAAAACTGAAATAAAGGATGAGAGGTAGAGCACATATTATTTCAGCAGGTACTACACTAACAGGTGAAATGGGCTAAAAATTTGCCAATAACTGCTCTCACTTAGGCTTTCCAAGGAACCTGAAGGATGCTTATCCCTCAACATGCAGAGAGAACCATTTATAAATCTCTCTGCTTCATTCTACTCTCTGACAGACAGCTGTCTGCATAAATCCATGACAAGTGCCATGAGTGGGGCAGTAAATGCAACATGTGGAAGGAAGTGACTGGAGTATTTCCTAAAAAAGATTTTCCTGGACCATTTAGTCTGCTGTGGAAAAGAGTTGCATTTTCCTGCTGCATCTCAGAATACTTAAGCAACTGCTATGATGTCCTCCCCTCTCTGGAGATTTCCAGGAAGAATTATCTGCCCAGGAATGTTGTGGATGTCCCATCCCTGGGCATGTTCAAGGCCAGTCCTGACAGTGCCAAGGGCTTTTGAGATACAGAAGCCCTGGAGCTGAGCTGATTTGCCTGAGGAATGAGGGAGTATTTGGGGAGACCTGGGTGCAGGGCACCTACCATGGCACAAATACACAGTTGCCTTAGAGCCCAAATACTGTCACCTATATGAGCAGTGGGACTTTGTTTCTCATCTGATCTGTGCCTGATCTAAGTGCTTAAATATCATGGGAAATCTGGGCTTTAGGATTTTAAATCCCATGGGGAGGTCATAATTTCCCCACGACCTGACTGACCCAGCAATCTGGCTGTGAAAAGAGCCTGATGCACCTGAAAGCTCCCAGCTGAAGCAGAGCTTTTCCTGCTGCTGACTTGCCTCTTGCTCAGCCATGGATGGAGCCAGCCTCGCCCAAACCTCTCGGGAAGAGCAGGGAGCTGTGCTACCCGGGCTGGGATCTCAGCCCTGCCTGCTGACTTCACTGCTTTGCCAAGCTCAGCGCTGCTGCAGGGGCACGGCTGAGCTGCTCTGCTTCCCTCTGCCTTTCTCCTGACAGAGGGAAGTCGTGAGAAGTGAGAATTATTTCTTTAGCTAACCAAGCCAGATCTGATTATTCAATCTGCAATTTTCCATGAGATTGCAGCAAGCTCCTTGCTGCCCGCTTGGGCAGGCGGTTCTATCTGCCATCAGCGTGATTTGCACGCCGTTTAAAGAGAGAATGCCTGAAACGCGCTTCTCCCCTCTAATTTATGCAAATTCCCTCGGGTTTCTCCTGCCGTGTGCAGAGATTCCTGACTGTTGTGCACGGAGGATTCACAGCCCGCGGAGGGGGAAGGGAAGGACGAGGCGAGAAGAGAAACTGCAGGCTGCTATAAGCGGGTTGGCATCAGGATGGGGATGGCCTTCTCTCAGAGCCCTGAAGAGCCCAACATGTTAGGAATTTGGTAGCTAAGACACATTTTTCCCCCTTGAAAAGCCCTGCAGTTGTGGGGATAGAATGTGCCTTTCTGCCCTCTAATATAAGGGGTAAAATCAACCCCAGCTTATGGATTGCACCCAGTTACAGGGCAGAGCAGCAAGAGGGGAGCCCCCACTGTCACCCCCACCTCCTCTGAGTCACTTCCAGCGCCTTGGGGAGGTCCCAGAGGTACCTGTGGGACCAGTGGGCTCAAGCCAGGGCCAGTGGGATGCTGTGCCATGAGGACATGAGGAAGAGGAGGGAGCTGCTGCTCAGATGTGCTGGAACCTCTGTACAGCAGAAGGAAAAGCAACGAGGCTCAGTGAGCAGCAGGGCACCCAGGAAGTCCCAGTTGTTGGAATTTTATTTCATCATTGTTTTCTGACATATTCTCCTTGCATTTCAACTTGATGGATGGGGAGTGTAATAATGCAACTTCAAGAGGAGCTGGTGCCCTGACAAGATCTCATGTGGGTTCATCCAGAGAAGGAAGAGTTAGTAAAAATAGGCAAGCTGACAGCTAAAACAGCCCTCTAGGAAGCAACAAATACAAGAGTAATAGCAGCCCCCCAAAATAACTAGGCATGTCATAATTTTGCATTTATCTCTATTTTTTTTATGTTATTAGCAAGATTTTCACTCGTAAAAATTGAATCTGAGCTTTGTATTCAAGAAAGGAAATGTCTCCATCATCTCCTCTGATGTCACCCCAGAGAGAAGATTAGAAGATTAACTGTGTCAGGTGACACAAATCCAGCAGCCAGGAAAAATAAT
>NW_005054303.1:4543313-4556357 GCF_000277835.1 Geospiza fortis | reverse complement strand
ACCTTACCAGTGATAATTGCTGGCTCACAGAGAAAATACTTCATGCAAATGTGCAAATATACAATAAATAAGATCAAAGATTCAGAAGAGGATTTATCTTAAAGAATAAATTAATTGATAGTCTGAATCTTGGTGGCATTTTTATCCCATCTAATTTATAAAAGGTTACATTCTCTGGGGGGGAGTTATGAAAGGCCACTGCAATGATGTGAAGAAACAAAAAAACTACATTTGAAAGAAAAAGCTGGCTTCTGAGCTGCCACAGCTCTTGCTAACAAAGTCCTCTGACACACTGAGCCAAAATTAATCTGCTATGGCACTCAAGTGAGATGCATTTGCACAAGGTTGGAGAAAAGGTGAGCATGACAGCATGAGGCCAGATTTTGGCATCTGCTGACAAACATGAGTGGCTCTCTGCTGGGCAGCTCTGCAGGAGTCACCCAGAACAGGGGACATAACCCAAAGCTCTTTTCCCATCAATACATGGTAGTTTTTCATACTGTAATTACAGTCATTGGCAGTTCCCTCTGCAGAGGTTTCAGGTGCTACTGAACTGTCTCCCAGTGAACACGGAAAGCCAAGAGAAATTATATGATTCAGTCTGATCTTGCTCCTTTTGGTTTTAGGGGCATTATTGCTGTTTATTTTACTGGGTTTGAGTCTTGCACAGATGGGTGAAGCTGCATTTGCTCTGCACAGATCTGGTAGGAAAAAGTGTCGAGCCCTGAATGTAAATATTACAGTATCATGCGGTGGGTTTGAGGAGAAGGTGAGAGTCTTGCAAACCTGATTTGGCAGCTGCAGAAATAGCACTCAGGCAAACAGATGGTCTCTGCAAGGAGGGAAGTCTTTAAAAGAGTCACACGTTAATGAGCTCTGCCAGGATTTTAGTGGTTCCTACCAAAATTCCTATAAATCTGTCTGACTGGGCAGGGAGGAGGTGGGGACAAGAGGAATCAATAACTTCCCCAGACAGCTTGTGCATCCAAGGTTAGCTGACAAAGGCTTCAGAGCTGGGAAACCTCGAGAGCAATTACAGAGGCAGAATGTCATCCTTTAGGGAAGCAAGAGCCACAGTGCTTATCATGTACCATCCGTGCTCTGGGGACTAATTGCAGCTGTCTGTGATCAAGGATATCAGTTTGGTAACAAAGGAAGGTGAGGTGTCAGCCACACTGAGTTATTGGCTCATCCTAGGAACTCTGAAATTTGTTTTGAGGCAGTGAAAGCATCCTCTGTCCACTGCAGGTCAGAGAGAGGTCACACCTTCACCTACCTGTGCTAGAAGCAGCCCCAGAGAGCACCTAACCAAGGCAGAATATTTACAACAGCCAAACACAGCCCTGCCTTCAGACAAATGACATCTCATTTCCACTCTCATCCCCAAGACTTTATCCCTGATCTGTGCTATGTCAAGCATAGAAAGATGTTTTCACCAAGCTGAAGATAAGATGTTAAAATTGTCACTGGCCAAGGTTGGCCACAACCGGTAACCAAGAGATCAGGCTTCCATCCCAAATTTGGAACAGGAGCAAACTGTGCTTTTGGGAATGACCAGCAACAGAAAGAGAGCACCAGAGAGATCTGATCTGATCATTGTCCAGCTGATCATCTGTCCAGCTGATTTTCTCTAGCAAAGCAACTGCTGTGAACAGAACACTGAGTGAAGGTCTGCCATGCCAGGAGACAGAATTGATTAAGAAACTGATAATGGAATCAGAGGTGAACAGCAGGGAAAATGATTCATTAAAGTATCTCTGAGGTTTGTAACATGGTGCCTTTTACAACCCATGTTCACTTGCTTTTCTGCAAACATTTGTCCCCAGTGTTTGACAGCAGGACTGATCTGGGAGGAGTTTCCATCCTCACTCCCTTGGAGCCGCCTGGTCTATAATAAACACAGGCACAATGAACGGAAGTGGTGACCTTATTGGCAATTTCTGCAAAGAGGACAAGACTCCTTGGGAATAGTGAATTAAGCAGATTATTACCACTTAAGTAACCTCTCTCAGTCACGTTGTGGGCGAGGCATGTTGCTGGGGTTAAAAGGAAAGCTTGCTTGGGACTGCTCAAGTAACACACAAGTAGTTTTTTCCAACAGTTTTCATTGAAAACAGGACAGATTTGGTTTAGGTTTTCTGATATTGATGTTTTTCACTACAGGCATCTCTAGCTGTCTCATGAAGAAGTTCAAGACTGCCTTGGTGTGGTCAGACTCTTGGGTTTGGGGGTGGCAAGCCTGGGCTAAGATGCAGAGCAGGGACTGCCTTGGAGCTGCGCTCAGGCTCCTGACAGGAATCAGAATCCCCCCTGCCAGCAGGGAGATGAGGAAATCCTGGAAGGGGTTAAGTGACTTCCTTGGGGTCATCCTGTGAGTCTGTGGCATGGTGATCAGTGAGCCTGGCCCCTGTTCCACAGGAGGCAAAGGAAAGAATTCACTAAATCAGTCAGTTTGGAGTGCTGCCTGCAAACATGGAAGTCTCATTTGCTTATTGTTTTACAAAATAAAATAGAAAAAAGAATTCTGTTTCCACTCAATGCTCACGAAAGGTGTAACAACCTCTATTCTTCTTTTTTATTAAAAGTGTGAATGTATGGAAAAATATTGTTTTGGGCTGGGCTGATCTGGCACTGATCTCTTGGGATTTTGGACAGGTACAGCTGCTGCAGGACTGCTGGAAATGAGCTTTAGGTGTGACATCCTCTCACTTAGCCCAAACCTCTGCCTCAGTGTGCTGAAGTGCTGCAGCTGGTCCAGGAGTGCCCTTTGGGCACTTGCCAGCCTGGCTGCAGCTGCTGCATCCCCACAGAGCTGTGGCAGCTTTGTGATTTGCTTGGTGTCCACCTGGCTGCAATCACTTCTGTGACTGAAACATCTTACAACCATTCCTGAGACACTCAGCAGCCCAGCAGCAAGGGCTTCTTTCAATAGATGAGCAAATGTCCCAGCCTGCCCTGGGAGCTGGAGGCATTCAGGAAGTCCAGATCAAACATTTTATGCTTTAAAATTGGAGGGACAAGCTTCCTTGCAATTTCTTAATTTCATGCATGGAGCTGCTTTTTCTTTCTTCCTCTCCAATTGTGATCCAGGGAGAATGTGGGGATGGAATTTCCCCCTCTGCCTTTCCTGCACACAGGCAGTGTGCCCTCCCTGGTGCAATGAGGCCAATGCCAGCATTCTCACATGCAGTTAAACAAGCCCAAGGGCTCTCATCTCAGGCAGAGCCAGGGCTGTTTCTGCCTCTCCACATTCCCCAGGGCTGCCTCTTGCAGTTCTCAGTGATGCCTTGTCCATCCTGTGCCTTTACTCGCCTCCAGCACAAACCCAAGCCAACAGTTCTGCTTTATCCCAGATCCATTCCTCATCCATCTTTTTACTAATCCACAGAAATGACAGGAATTAGAAGTAGCAGGTGAATGCTTGCCTCTGAAAACCTGGTTTACAGCTAATCAACAGGGCTGGCACATGAAATCATCCTTATGTGTGCAGAGCAGATCCAGATGTGCTGAAGGGCCACCCCCAGGCCATCATTGCAGCAGCTCATGTGCTCTGATCAGGGATCCTGGCCTTCTTCATCAGTCTGTAGTTAGTTACATTTTATTGCAATATTCTACTTAAAAGTTACTAAACCTTATTAATGGCAAGATGTTAAACTTGGTGTGGAATAGACCAGAGAACCCCAAAGGCTGCAGAGCTGAGAATTAAGCCACCACTGATATACTTTTTCTTTAATTTAGAAAGCAGAAGAAGCCCAAGAGAAATTTGTCTTGCAGCAGAGCCCACATCTAAGGAAATTCCACGTGTGGTCAAATGTCAAATTGTTTCTCTTGCAAAGGTCAATGTGGCAATTGTATTTCCATTTGCAGAGAAGTTTTTTCCTTTGAGTTGAGTTTTTCAGAGGGGGGAGGGAAGGGACAGAAAGCAAAGTGAGTTTTCCTTTCAGCACACATGCATTCAGAAATCTGGCTGCTCATTTTTAAAAGGTCATGGCTCCCTTCCTCACTCCTCCCTGTGGCCCAGCCAGGCCAGCCACACCTTTGCCAGATAAAAGTTAAGCCCTTGGAAAGGCTCACAGTGCTTGGCACTGAAATAACCAAGACTCCCATCCATGTGTCTAGAGAGAGAAGTTGTCCCAGTGCTTTCTTGACATTTAAATATTCTTTTCCATTGCTGTTTCCTCAAGAAACAAGATTTGCACAGTGCCTTGGGTAATAAATCCTCACCCCATGTCCCTAGTTCCAAGTAAAAATGAGGTTCACAGGACATGAAAGTTCCTACAGCTTCCAGAAAGCTTCTGGGACTCTTTAAAGAGGGCAAATTCACGCTTGTGAAGGGGCAGGTGGCAGTGTGACCCACAGTCGCTGATGTGGCCAGGGAGGCGGTGCAGCACACGCAGAGCCCAGAGCTGCCCTGCAGTGCCACCTCTGTCCCTGCCAGCAGCACACACAGCATTACACTGACACAGGGGGCAGGGGGGGATCCAAAATGGGAGGCTGCAGCATCAGGCAGCACTGCAGTGGAGGCTGCTGGAGGGGCCATGGACACTGCTGTGATGTGCTGGGGATGCTACAGAGCCTGGGGTGGAAAAAAGGAGTCATTGCACCTGAAAAACACAGGGAGAAGCAAGCCAGTGTCCCCCAGCACTGCAGCGTTCAGGGGCTGCTCCTGGCAGCCTGCCCAGGGCCCACAGGTGCCCTGACCCCCAGGCAGTGCTTCACCCCAGCCCTGCAGGGCTCTGCCCTCTCAGGAGGAAGCTGCAAACACATCTCTCTGTTTCTCAAAGCCACCTTTATCATCCTCACCTTCCTGCCTCCTCTGTCCCCCTCCTGCCCTGCCCTGCTCAGAGGAGGGAGGCACAGCTTCCCCAGCTGTGGATCCTCCTCCCTGGCATCTCACTGCTCTGCCAGGTCATCGCCAATCCCAGAGGAGATCCCAGCTCTCCCTGCTCTCCTTTCCCTTTTCCCTGCTGGCTGCTATTTATTGCTCAGGGTGCTGGGGGAGGAATGCAGCCTGTCCCAGGGAAGGGCTGCTGCTGCTGCCAGGCTAAGTTTAGTTCCTGCCTCTGCCAGGGATCACCTCTCCAGCACTAATCAAAGATAAGATTTCTCCCTGCCTCAGTTTCCGTCTGCAGACAGCAAAGTTCCCAATTGTAACCTGCCTGGGGTGGGAGCTTGTACAATTCTGCAGCTTGTTCACACTGCTCCTGTCTCTGGGCCTCCTGCCCTGGCTGAGATCTTGGGGTGCTTCCATAGCCAGTACAGTCATGGCCTGTTCTCATCCAAGGTCTTGTTACACTTGTGGTACGAAACACAAAAATAATAACCAGAGCATAATTATAGCTCTTCACAATATGCTTCTTAAATTTTGTATGCAGTTCCATTTAATTAGTTGTAATTCTCTAACAAATACAATTACTTTGGGACTACTCTCATGCTTCTGAATATTGATGTGAGAGCTGATGTGGCCACAGACAGTCTGTCAGTGTTAGTTAGAGCCCTTCCCATAGGCTTCCCAGGAAGAAGTCAGTCTTTGGAGGTGTAACCAGAACTACTCTTTCACTGCAGGAATGAAATGAGAAGAGTCTGTGAGCAACAAGAAATGAAAACCCTCAGTGTGTGATGAGAAGGTTTGGCTCGATGTTGTCTCTTTAAAAATTTGCTCAAATCACACATTAAAAGGCAAAGCTCTTCTATCACATACATATTTCATCTGCACCTTGGAACTGTAATTAATGGCACAGGAGGCTTCATTTGACAAGCTGTCCTCAGGGCAGACTTTTTACTTCTATCTACATCAACAGTGCTCTCTGCTATTGCTTCCTGTGGCAAAACTGCTCAGCCTCACCCTGCTCCATAGCAGGGAGGAGAGCAGATGTGAGGCTAATCCACATTTCTCTCTCCATTGATGAATACTTCCCTCAGATACAATAGGACTAAAGAGAATAATTTTTCAAAGATGGAAGAAGACATGTGGGGAGGCACACAGCAGGAGGTGAAGAGAAAACTCCTGTTTGTAAAGCCTGCCTGCTGTGTGAAGTGATCAATGCTAATTCCGACTGAATACGATCGAAACGAAACACCAAGGGCCAAATTAGTCCCTGGTGCAGCACCAGTAACCCAAAGGCAGATGATTTGATTTCACTGAGCTTATGCCAGGAGTGAACTTGACCCCCAGCCTTACGTGGCATCCAACAGTACAGCCAAGAAACCTGAAATACATCACAGGCATCCAAGCAGAGGTGCTCTGGCTGTGACTGCTGCTCCAGCATGTGTAGAGTTTTCTGCTCTTGAGCGCTGTCATCCCTGACAGCTATTTCTGGTGGTCATTTACCCCATGCTTTTCATAACAGTGATGGTCATTTATCAAAAAGTTGCAGAGGTTCTCCAAAAATACAAATTAGCAGTTAGGTTTATGTACTTACCAGACATTGGACAAGCTGTATTTTTTTTCTAACCAAATCAATTGGGAAAAACAAAAAGGGAACAAAAAGTGGTAACCTTTCTGGAAGATCTGCCTGGTGTAACACATGCTCAAACGATGTGTGCTGAATCCATCACACAGTAAGTCAGCCTGCAGCAGGATGGAGATGCACTGACATTAACTCCAGGAAGAGCTGAGTGGTCTGAACCACAGGATCCCAAGGGCTTTCCAACACTGCTTTATGGATCTTGGGCTTTGAGCAGGAAAGAATAGAGGTTTCACATTTCCCACCATTTTTGCAGCATGTGGAAGCTGAGGCTGCTGAGCCTGGTTTCTCTATCCAAGGGCCATGGGGTGCTGCAGTTGCCCAGCTCTCTGCAGGGACACGTGCCATTGAGGCAGGGACCATTTCCAGGCCCAGCCCAGCCTGTTTGCACAGACTCTGCCTGTCCAGGACCTGGGCAGCCACCCAGCAGCTGGGCAAGGAAGAGCTGAGCTCAGTGGGAGATTTGCCACCAGCTCCCAGGGTACTGGGCCAATACCCAACAGTGGGTAATACAGCCTGGTTAGATACCAGGTACACTCCCCTGAAGATTTTTAATGCTCAAAAATAGAATTTCACGTTTAGTGTTCTGTCTCTAGAATTTATCCTGCTGATCATCTGCATTTGCATTGTATTGAGCTTTCTCATCTGGAATTTGGCAGTAGCTAGCACTGCTATCTCTTCTTACCAGTCATTCAGACACATACATACATTGCCAGGTTGGATGGGGCCCTGAGCAATCTGGCCTACTGAAAAGTGTCCTTGCCCATGGCAGGGCAGTTGGAACTAGATGATTTTTAAGGTCTCTTCCAACTCTAATCATTCTATGATTCTGTAAAATCTCAGACTTGGGATGGCTCAGCAAGCTCAAACTATTGGATGAGATTTTATGTAACCATAGCAAAAACTTGGTTTTTTATTTGGCTCTCTTTCTAGATTGCATCTGGGTTTAATTTGTTATTTGGATCTTCCAAAGAACGATTTTATTCTTTTGGTTGACTTATCCACACCTTGTTATCCACTACCTACAGGTCTCTCACTATATAATTTAATACAGCAAAACACTGCTTCAAGCTCATATCTATAGCCCTAGAAACAGTTCTTTTGAGTAGCATCATTGATCTTTTCAGTACTAAATGCTGCAAGATATAAAACACACAAGAATAAGGGAAACAATCAAACTTTGAAATTTTGGGACTCATATAGATGCCTGATGTTTCCAAAACGACTCTGAAAGCACAGGCAGTAATACAACTCCATGGTGAGGTGACACAGGCTATTGAGCCAGTGACAAAGGACACATAACAGAGACAGAAACATCAATATTGGACGTGGGGAGCTCAGAGGACAGAGCAGTAAGTCAACAGAAACACATGATTTCAGGATAGAAAAGGCCATTTGGATCTGGCACCCAAAAGCCACAGGAACTAACAAGGTGTCATTCTGTTAACCTGTAACCACCTTGTGCTGAGGAGAAATAAAGACGTAGGGGAATAATGAAAGTGGTGACAAGCTAGGAGAACTTCAGTAAGAGTTCAAAGTCTCACAATTTTACATCCCCTGGTCACTCTGGGGATGCTGGACTCACAGCTGGAGGGTCAAGGAGATCCCTTGCATGGTGCACAGAGGGAGAGGCCCTAGGACAGGAGCAGAGCCTTGAGAGAGCCCTGCCACTGCCATCACCCTCCAGGCTTGACACTGTTGAGTGATTTAGGCACCGTGCCTGCTT
Source organism: Geospiza fortis (assembly GCF_000277835.1). Classification (NCBI taxonomy): domain Eukaryota; kingdom Metazoa; phylum Chordata; class Aves; order Passeriformes; family Thraupidae; genus Geospiza; species Geospiza fortis. Next base: position 4,548,164 of record NW_005054303.1, on the reverse strand, counting down.
CTGAGGGGAGCAGAGGTGCTCATACCCTGAAGCAAGCTGCACGCTGCAGGCCTGGAGGGAGCTGGGAAGGATATCCTGCCTGTGCAGCTCCTTTGCCTCGAGTGGCCCTTAGAGGGGGAGCTTTGCAGCCACGCGTGAGGATTTGAGAATCCCTGTGAGTGCAGCGCCACCTGTAGAGCCATCAGTGCTTGTGAGGATGATGGGGGAGAGGGAAGGCTGGGACCCACCTGCCCGGTGGTAGCATGGTCTGTGTGACCTCCTGGAGAATGTTCACCACGCAGCCCAGCAGTGCTGCAGCTGAAATGGCAGGACAACAGCTGGGTCTGCTCCTCTGGTGGGTGCCAATGATGGTGGCCGTGGATCTGGTGGCAGGGCTCAGCTCTCTCCACGTGGGCAGGGGGTTTCTGTCCTCACTGATCCTCTCCTTGCTGCACTCACCTCACCCATGTCACACACCACCACACTCCTGCACAGTCCCTCTGTCACCTGCTGGAAAAGAGCAGCAACGCCAGTGTGATTAAAGATAACGAGCTGCTGATTAGTACTGGGAAACACAACTGAAAACATTTCATTTCAATTGCCTTTCTTGTTGAGTTAATTAATATAAAACACAAAGCCTCTCAGCTGTATTACCATGCCTGCTTGGCACTAAGCACTTTGACTGAACAGGTTTGCAATTAATATTTTTTGTTGACTTGCATCTTCCATTAGCACAACAAAAGAGATTAATAGCACCTCTCAGATGATTCCCAGGGATGTAGCTACTCCTGGGCTATAACCCACTTGCTGTGGGGATTCTTGAGCTGCAGGGAAGGTGCAGCACTGTCCTTCTTCCTGAAGAAGCCATGCTAAAGAGAAATGTCTATGGATCACTGCCCCACAGTATTAAATTTAAATTTGCCTTTGTGCAATGCTTAAATATCTGTCAGCTTCTTGAAGAAGCATCCTTCAGGAGGTGAGTTAAAACTTTGGCTGTAACATCAGGGAGAGTATTTTTGATCCCAGACTGATGGTTGGGAAAGTTCAGGTCTGTGTTTTAGTCTGAACTGCAATCAGTAAGGCCATGAAAGCAGAAATAAATGCTCATATTTGTTAGGTAACCCTACATATGTTGTGGGTTTACAAATGGCTTGTAAACCCTGTGGACATATCTGAGTGCCCTCTCCTGGAACATGATGGAGTTGCTGCTGCATTCTTCCAACCAGCTGAACATTAGACCTGGGGAAATTACTTTTTTTGAAATTTAGAGTTATATGTATAGGACCTGTGTGCAACACATATATCTATAAAGTATGTAAATAAAAGCTGTATGCTATATGTGTAACCTGCACTGCATACAGATCTATGAACTAAAGGCATAAATATATGAATTTTCTGCTATTCTAAGAGCATGGTTATAACTGATCTACTTCTTCATGCAACAGTTCATAAGTATACCTGCTCTTTTTACAGCTACTAATATTATCATATTACCAGATTTACTAAAAACCATTTTATTAACTGGTGCAGGAATACCCATCTCTAAGCTACATTCCATCTCTTATGTATGCATTACATTAATCATAGCAATGACTGAGAATAAATCAAGGATACACATTGATTTATTGTGCTTTTTCAGATTGCCATTGCCACCTATTTTTTAGCAGTTTCAGCAAAAAGCATACATAGGACCTGACTCTCTGTTAAGAATTAAGTAATTAATACAAGAGGTTTTAACAAAAAGCAAATTTCAAGCAATGACTGAGAATAAATCAAGGATATGCATTGATTTATTGGGCTTTTTCACATTGCCATTGCCACCTATTTTTTAACAGTTTCAGCAAAAAGCATGCATAGGATTGGACTCTGTAAAGAATTAAGTAGTTAATCCAAGGGGTTTTAACAAAACGTGAATTTCGTATTTTTATGAATGTTAATTGTTTGGAGAAGATTGCACTAGTTTCTGTCTAAATTCACTTTTAAGGAGTTCCTTATAACCAGGTGATAAGAGATCACCAAGAGCAGTAAAGGTTCATATTGTTGCTACCAAGCATCATTGTTCTGTGCAGATAATGAGCTTTTCTTCTGGGCAACTCAGAATCCCAGAATGGCCTGGGTTCAAAGACACCTTAAAAATCATCTGGTTTCACCCCTCCTACAAAGGACAGGGACACCTTCCACCTGACCAGGCTGCTCAAATCCCCATCCAAACACCTGGAGAGCAGAAAAGTTGGGTTTCATCACATCACATCAAAATATCTGGCCTAGTTTTGATTACTGTATTAAAATGCTTAATTTGTCTCCATTGTGGGAAAGAGGATGTGTAATTAATCATTTAGGAGGCTCATTAGGCTTGCCCCATATTCAGTATTACATTGGCTGGGTACTTTAGGCACCTGGAAGTGTCTTGCAACATCTTCTGCAACAGATTAGCGCCTCTCAGTAGCACTGGGTGAAGCAATAAAACCAATCAAATTCATTATCCCTCCTTTATGTTGGTACTACTCCATTAATTTTAACAGCCTCCCTTGACACACAGAAGTATAAAGGAATTCCAGACACCTGCTTTGCTATTTTTGAAAGCTGACTTCAATACAGGAAGGTCAGAAAAGCATGTGTGGGTTTATTTAAACATTCTTCTTTTTTTAACCTTCCAAATTCTTTTATTTACAGTAATTCATTTTAAAGCATTTTACTGATGAAAAAACCTAAAGCAGATATATTTGCTTTAATAGAGAAGATCATAATATTTTAAAAATAATGCTTGGAAACAATGAGAATTATGGGCCTGGCTGTATCTTAGGTTTATGCATGTTTTTAAAAGTTGACATTGATACTACAGGGACTACCACAAGAACAAATTCACTAAAAGAGGAAGGGGTGAGCTGCAATCATTCCTTCCTATTAATAGAGGTAGGGATGTTGAAACCCATAGGGTGGGAGAGCAGATGTAGCCCTTTCCCTGCCACCACTAAACCACAGCTGTGCTGGGAAAGCTCCTTGGTGTTCACTGAAGGTGTGAGCACTGGTGGCTGGGAAGGGACAGGACACCATGGTCATGCCCTGAGAGCCTAAATGGATGTGTTACACAGGACTTCTCTGTGGTTTAGTCATCCTTACAGGAAAAAAAATAAACCAATGAAACAAAAAGGCAAACACAATAAAACAAAAAAAATCAACTCTACCCTATGTGGAACAGTTGTAAGTAGAATATTTTAAACAAATAACACTGTGTAACATAACAGTGCCAGCTTGTGGCATCATATCAAGAATGGCTGGTCAAGGTAACACAGGAGAAACTGCCATAGTCACCAATGCTATGTCCAGCTTTTCTCTCTGCAGGCCCAGAAAGACTTGAAGAACATCTCATGCTCTACAAAACAGCTGAATAGAGCTGTGCTGAGTGATGAACATGCCAGCGCTTTCAAATCTCTTGCCTAATCAAACTAATCTCTCAAGCAAATAGTCATCAAAACCCCAGCATTCTTTTGTAGCTCCTGTGCAAAGAGGGCTTGGAGTGAGATGAAAATCACCTCTCCTGGGCAGTATCACTGGAATCAGCAGGGGGAAAAGTGAACACCAAAAATGCACAGCCAAAGCAAAACATGAGAGTGGGCAGATGTAAGATCCATTAGCTCATTAAGGGTGGAGCTGTTGGCCTGCTGGGAAATTATTGTCCACTTTATGTCTTGATATTGGAAAGAGATTAACTAAAAGAGCCAAGGCAGTTTTAGCACTTGAGCTGCTTAATTATGCCTTTTAAAGTAGTCTTTGAAGCCATGGAGCAAAGGATGAGGGAAATGCTCTCTGAATGCCCTCATTCCCTTCTCTGATGGCAATAATAATTACATTGTCCTACACTGGAAGGAGTGTTCCCAGCAAATCCCCATACTCCATGATAACATTTCCAGCAGGGCAGGCTGAGATAAAGACTTTGGTAATTAGAGCTCTGGCTGCAGGGTAGGGGAGCTAGGATGGTGACCTGTGATTGTCCCTCCTGGGCAGAGCATCCCAGCCTCACCTCCCAAGGCTTGGGCCAGAGGAGAAAATCCTGCAGCTGAGGGGAAGTCCTGCTCAAATTATTTGACTCCTCCTATGTGTGTGGACTCCAAAGGAATTTCCTCCCTTATTGTTGTGGCTGCAAACAAAATGGTAGGTGAGATTTTTGTTAGATTTGATTTTTGTTAGTTTTTAACCATAGAAACCCCATTATTGCCCTTCAGTTTGTGTGCTGCATGATGTACCACAGAAGCTGCTAATGAATATCCTGACTCCATTAAACATTGAAACCTATTCATTAATGGCAAAAGAGACCATAAGAAGGCAGTGGTATCCGAGCAGCACTTTTGTGCCATTGATGCTTCATCTGGTATTTGCACAGTGAAACTGCCCAGAAATTGCATCCCTGGAGCACCTGCACCTGTGGCAGCAGCAGCCAGGCAGTGGCAGATTGCAGTGGGACTTTCCCTGGCAGCACCTGACACGGGCATGAATAATGGAGGGACTCATTAATCATTTACAGAATAGCTGTTCCTGTGGATTCATCAGTATTAGAGACTCGTGTCGAAATCTTTCTCTTTTGATCCCACTGAGCATTCTGCGCTTGGCAAGGTCATGCTGTCCCTGGGACGGGAAAAGTCACACCAGGAGAAGGTTTTACAAGCCCACAAATCACAACACTTCCAAGTACACTGTGAACCTAAAGGGATGTGGCCATGAACCTAAAGGGATGTGCACTCTTAAATAACAAGAAAAAGCGAAAGGAAGTGAGGAAAAAAAATTAAAATGGAAAGTTTAAAACTGTTTAAAAATGTAACTGTTCCCCCCATGCCTCCCTGCTCGGTAGCTGTCCCCGGCTCCCCTGCCCTGCCG
>NW_005054303.1:4541542-4543126 GCF_000277835.1 Geospiza fortis | reverse complement strand
ATGGGGGCACGGGCAGCCCCCCGTGCAGCGGCTGCAGGAAGGAGGGAACGGCCGGGACTCCCCGGTTCCCCTCAGCACAGCGAGACCATCCTCACATGGCGTGTGACAAAATGCGGGCAGCCCGACCTGACACCGTGACCCGAGCGAGAACCGAGGGCTGTCCCACCCACAGGCTGTGCCACACGTGGGATGTCCCACCCGCAGGATGTGCCACCCGCAGGCTGTGTCACACGCGGGATGTCCCACCCGCGGGCTGTGCCACACGTGGCATGGAGCTCCCAGCCGGTCACCCCTGCCAGGAGCCCGAACAGGCATCCGGATCTCGCTGTGCCCGTGGCAGTGCACACCGCACTGGGGAAGGGATGATGCGCTGCCATTTCACCCTTCTGGAGCTTTTACCCACCAGCTAAGATTCCTATTCAGAGAACTGTCGCCCTGATTTTTTAAGATTTTCTAAGCCTTCTGATGTTTACATTCTTGTAATGAACTTTCTCACACGCTTTCTGTAAATAACTCATTGTTTTGCATTCCTTTATGAAGGAGGAGAAATTTGATGGACTGTTGGTTTGTCCAGTGTCATTGGAGAGGTGGCACTGTCACCCTCCAATCCTCTGTCACTTTTGGAAAACTATAAATGTTGGGGTCAGAAAAAAAACTTCCCTTTTTTCTTCACCTTGAGAGCAGCAGTGTGCGCTTGTGTTCTTTCATGTCCTATAGTGACAGAGAACATTAAAAAAAAAAGGTATTTTTTTCTTTTTTTGAATCCCTCCTTAATGTACATACAGTCGTTTTCTGGTTTGGCTGGACATTTCTAGATGCTTCTTAGCTCGAGCAGGGCATGGTGTGCCTACTCTGATCACTGCCTGGCTGTAGCGATACGGCGTCCAGCAGCTTAATCAGAGGTGGGGAACTGTGGCTTCAAGGCAAATATTGGGCTGGATCTGAAGCTTGTTGAAGTCAACAGGGCTCCCACAGGGATTTTTAATCAGGCTTATCATTAATTCCCTAATGAAGTTAGCCGCTTATCTTTATTAGATGGACTCTTCAATGAATTGATTTAATCTAGAAGACTTCTCCTCCCTGACAGCTTTTCAGAGCCCCATGCACTCCTGCTTCTGCGCAGAGCCCAGCCTGCCCTCACCGCCGTGCTCTGCTTCCCAAGGAGCTAATCAGCTGGCCCATCTCCTCTCAATCAATAAGCATTTATTCTAATTGAAACCAACATCGGCTGGATACCAACCAGGAATGCGAAATGCTCTATAAATAATGTGCATGAGCTGGAGCCTGGGAGTTGGCAGTGGCAGGGCTGTCAGTGGGAGTGCTAATGGGGGGGACACATGCCACCCAGCGATCTGTCACTCTCCCAATGCCCTATTTACAGCTCTCACCAGGGAGCTCCCTGACTCACTTTGATGATGAATTAGCTTCCTCTGATGGATCAACCTCCCAGTCCCCCATTGCAACACCTTGCAGAATGCATTGCCTATAGAGAATTCCTCATTAACATATAAATAATGATGTATTTCTTTTTGGCACCCCAGGCAAAACAATGGGCCAAGAGCTTCCCCCCATCAAGCTTTTCCC
>NW_005054303.1:4533931-4541505 GCF_000277835.1 Geospiza fortis | reverse complement strand
TTGTATGACTCCTCTGATGTGCTGAAGTGTAGACTTTAAGTAAGTATATGACTTCCCCAGCAAGGAAGCTTTCTCCACATTTTATTGCAGGTATGATTCCTCTCTATCATAACCACTTACTGTAGTAGGTGTTCAAGTGTTAGTTTACCAGCAACATCAGGTTTTTTTAGATACCCCACCTGCAATGGGGATAAAACCTAAATTCACAAATAAGGCTTAAGACCAGAAATCAGTGATAGCTGTACAATCTTTTGTAGACAGATCTGTTTCCTCCATGCCACATGGTGCAAGGACACAAGGTGTCTGTGAGTCAGGAGATGAGCAGCCCTCCTAGCACTGCTCTGTGCTGAAGTTAATAAACACTCCTCATAGGCAGTCTGGGAAACACCAGCAAAAACACCTTGAGGCATTTGGTGTTTTATATCTAAACTCGTAGGGTGATGGTAGGTGACTGCCTGTATGGACAAGTTAGGATCATCTGAATTAGTGACTTTTCAGTTCACTCACTAGAGTGAATAAAGAAATTGCCCCAAACTACCCCTGTTTCTCATTGGTTGGTCTGTGCAGAAACTCATTTCTGATTCTGTAATTTCATGTGGGTATGCCATGGGCTGATAGCAATGTGGCAGCTCTATCTGTCAAATCTGGCTTGAAAATGAGGACAGGGAGCGCCACATTGTCCACTGAATCAGACGAAGCCTGGTGAGGGATAGCACATTGTGGTTCCACCTCAGGCCTTATTGGTGTGCCCAGGAAATGCACCAGGTTGGCACAGCAAGCAGCAGCAGCAGGAAGGAGATGTTGAGTTCTGGAGCTGCAGCGCAGCCCCCTTGGAGCATCCTCTCCTTCCTCTGGAGATGCACCAGAGATGGCACACAGGACCTACCAAACCCATCACCAGCATTGTGCCAGTACCTGGAGAAGTCATGAGCGCTATGATACAGCTAATTTTGGGTCAATGGCAGGGAAACATTCTCATCCTGTGTGCTCTTCTGCCTTCCACACCAGTGGCACAGCCCATGTAATCTATCCTTCCCTCAGTCTCAGGGAAGCCTCTCCTGGGGCTTCCCCCATTCCCTGGCACATCTTCCATAATCAAACTTCCATATGGTGCTTTTGGCAAGAGGTGCCTGTCTGGAGAGCACAGCAGATGGTCTTTAAGGAACAAGACCACGATACCTCATCCCAGTCAGTGCAGCAGAAATCCTGTGAGTGTCTACTCTCCAGTTCATGTGTTTGTACCTTTTACTGGGGTCTCCATGGTCTTAGGGCAGCTGCAGAGAGGGAAAAGCTGAAATACCCAGCACCTGAGACCAAGGTGAGAAGCATTTCCCAGAGTGTGATCATTGCTAGGGCAGGATCTACAACAATATTTCCCACGACATCCTTCCAGGCAGCAATCTGCCCGCCCTGAGCTCAGGCAGCCCAGCCTCTGCCCCTTCCTCTCACCAGTGCTGCCCTGCCCCTTCCTCTCCTGCCTCCTTCCAACCCCATCTCTTCCCCATCTGCACTCCTCAGGTTGGGATAAATGCAGTTAACCATCACAGGCGCCATCTTCTTTTCTCCTCTCACCTCTTCTGGGAAACTTCCTAGCTTCACACTAAAATCCAAAGATAATTGAAATTTTGGCAGTTTCAACAGGAATAATAAGAATGATTTCACTGCCACAAATCTGCCTTTTTGCTGTCGTACCTTCTGCCAACGCTAGGCAGCAGCTTTCCTGCCTTTGCATCAAACACTGAGCGCAGCCTCCAAATTTAAGCACGCGCAAGCCAGCTCACCCTCCCTTTGCCCTCGTGTGTACCATCCATTTGCTACATCGCACGGGATTTAAAGCAAGGATACGTTTTTTTCTTGTTTTGTGTTTACAGTAGAGATTGGTATCAGTTTAATTAACTCGCCTCACAATGATTTTGTAGCAGGCACTGCTTTGCTTGTGCATCCAGCAGCGGAGCAGGGAGCCATGCAGCTCCGTGCAGCTCTGCTGGGGGGGCTGAGCCAGCTGGGCAAGGAGGGGAGCAGCAATGCAGCTCGGGGCTATTGCCTCCACAGCACTGCCAGAGCGAGAGCTTGGAAATTCCAGCAAGTCTTGGAAGGGCCTCCTTTGTTAACATGCAGGAACACCAAAAGGAGGTCTGATGCCATTGCTGCAAGGCGGCTAAAAAAATATGGCGCAGAAGGCAGGTTTCTCCTAAATCCTGGTGCTTTTTTGCTGTTTATGCATCACTACATCCATTTGTTTCATTTGTGCAGAGTGCTATTTTCAATTTTCCAACTTTTTTGAGGTGTTTTTCCCATACTGGCCAGGCCTTATCTGGTACACTAGTGTTAATCCATAGCTGTCCTGGCACCACTGGCTGATCTGGTCCTCCCTTTTTTTTTTTTCCTTTATGTTTTTCAGAAATTAGTAGAGAGGCCTGGAGCTCTGATTGTTTTAACTCCTGAACACTTCCTTCATGATTTTTAGCTGTGGGCTTGAGTCGTGGCTGTGGATTCTCCTCTACTGACTCACATGAGGGGAAGGATTCATCTCCATTGGAAGGCTGAGTGATCAAAATTATTCGTATCCATCATGCTTTCAAATTTACTCTGTGACACACAGACCCAAATTGTAAATGTCCTGTGAGGAAACGAAACCCACTAAGAGTGATTTTGAGCATGCCTCAAAAATCTGAGTTCCCAGGGAGCCTCAGCTGCCCCCAGTCCTGGGAGAGCTGTTGGCAGATGCAGCACAGTGACAGAGCTGCCCACTGGCTGCCACCAGCCAGGGTGACAGAGGGGTGGCACAAGCCAAAAGGAGACTTATGGTCATGTATGCTGGCTTTGGCTGGGGTAGAGTTAACTTTCTTCCCAGTGGCTGGTATGGGGCTTTGTTTTGGATTTGTGCTGGATACAGGGTTGGTAATAGAGATGTTTTTGTTATGGCTGAGTAGGGCTGACACAGAGACGATGCCTTTTCTCCTTTCTGTGCTGCCATGCAGGGAAGCTGGAGGTGCATGGAAGGCAGGGAGGGGACACAGCCAGGACAGGTGACCCCAAATGACCAAAGGGATATTCCAGATCATGTGCAGGATGTAAAGCAGAGGGAAGAAGGAGGAAGGGGGGACATTTGGAGTGGTGTTTTTGTTCCCAAGTCACCATCATGTGTGATGGGGCTCTGCTCTCCTGGAGGTGGCTGAACACCCATGGGAAGCAGTGAATTCATTCCTTGCTGTGCTTTGCTTGTTTGTGCAGCTTTGGCTTCCCCAGCTGAACTGTCTTTATTTCAACTCAGGAGTTTTCTACTGTTTACCTTTCTGATTCTCTCCCCAGTCCCACTGTGGGGGAGTGAGCAAGTGGCTGCTGGCTGGGGTGGGACACAACCCCATGGGAGCCTGGCTCCCACAGTGAGCACAAGGGCTTGTGCAGAACTCTGCCTTTTCTTAGAAGAAAGCTCCCAGCAACGTGGAGCAGTGCAATAACCAGGGTATGAAGCACTCAGGGGCACATGGGACCCTCTCTGGAGCTTCACCAAGGGCAGTGCATGACAGCCCCTTCCCCAACAGCCATCACCTCAGCCTGGCAGAGCCCCCATGGCTGGGGAAGCTGAGGAAGGGGATGCTGCTGTTGTGAGAGAGCAGATTCCTGCCACCAGTAATCAGGCCAAGAGTCAACACAAAGGAGATGCAACTCTCATACCTGGAGTCATGCAAAGTGCTTAGCACTGCTGCCATCCTGGCCTTACTCACTGTGCTTTCATAATCCAAGTTAATGGGTCTGCAGAATCCCTTTGTGCAGTCTTGTATTTAGAGATTTGGGGTTTCTGAGGCCAAGAGCTTTGCTACTACTTACTTGAGCTGTGCAAGCTCTAGTTGCACAATAGTTAAACATCAGTAACCAAGTGTTTCATCTGCTGTGCTGTCCCAGTCCCTCCTGTATACCCAGTTGCTGGCATGATGCTTATCTGACCACGGGGTAAGCCAGCTCAGGAAATTAAACCAGCAGAAAACTGACCTGGCAAAAAAAAAAAAAATTACTTTCTGCTAGGTAAGTTCCTGCAGTGTCTGGGGGATGGGAGTGCTCTCAGGGTGTATCTCCATTTGGGGAGGTATTTCCATTAGGCAAGAGGGGGACCATGCCAGTGCTGACCAAAGCAATTTTAAAGCAATGTGACAGAGCAATTCAGTTGCCCTATCACACAATGGGACAACTAGACCCAGGAGTCCAGGCAGGGTGATGAAATTATCTCACAAGTTCAAATTTGAGATCTTCCCTGAAATCCCTTGTAGAAGCGAGCTGATGAGCACTTGTGCTGTTCATGTTTGTTTGCAAGTAGGCTGTCTGGGGAGGCTGTGGAATCTCTCTCTTCAGAGATAATAAAAAACACCTAGGTTCAATCCTGTGCAATTGGCTGTAGGTGGCCCTGCTTCAGCAGGGAGGTTGGACAGGATGACCTCCAGAGTTCCCTTCCAAACTCAATCATTCTGTGATCATTCTGTGTCCCATTAAAACAGTTCAGAGGCAGCTGTAAGCACACCAGCCTCAGAGTGGAAGGCCCAGCCCCAGGGAGGAGAGCCAGAGGGCAACTTCTTAATTAAGGTGAGTCAGTCTCAGTCCGCACTGATGATGGATGGAAAAATGAGGTTTGTGCTTCTCCTTGGTTCTGGCACCCACATTCTCCTGCCTCCCTGGCCTCCAGACCACACTCATGAACCACATGTTCACAGCAGGGTTAACTCTATGCCTGCTTCAGGTTCAATTCTGTCTCCAATGCCTGTTGGTCTGGCTGGCTGTGAAGCAGCCTCGCTGCAGGGGATGGTGCAAGGGAAGTGGTGGTAAAGCCTTCCCAGAAACACAGATTCATATTTGCTTTAGTGGAGCACAAAACCACAAGGGCAATGCTCCTGTGCCACGGTGCTTCCACCTGCCACAGCTCTGCCCTTTCTCCTTTTATGCCCCCCTGCCCATTCTCCAGCCTCTCTTTCCCAATATATTCTAACCCATCAGCAACCTCCCTGTGGCACTTATCCAGCCAGCTTTTTTCTCACTAACCTCACACACTAATTTTAATTTCTTTTCTCAGAAAATTTTCTGCCATTTTAATGGGTGAAATTGGTTTTCAGGGAGCAGGAGCTCAAGGTACCAGGCAGAAGCACAGAGTCAAGGGCAGACATGGAGTTTGTGAGACCCTTTTAGCAATAATGAGGTGTTGCTTTGGCTTGACACACTGAAGTCAGATGCTCCTGTTTGTTCTCTCTCTCCAATTTAATTTTTTGTGTTCTATCCTCCCTGTACTGATAAAAAATGAGGTTTTTTTAAATGTGAATTGGGCTTGTAAATGTAGTCACTTTTTTTTCCCCCAGCCTCTGAACCAATCCATTTAACAGCTCCCTAACTCAAAATGTATGCTGTTGTATGACTGCAGTGTGGATAAACAGTAAGTTGATAGCAGGGTTGAGATGCAAATCTACAGATTTTACTTCAAGGGCAGAGGATCTCAGAAGCCCTGGCTGTACTGTACCTCAGGGGCAGCCCTGAAGAAGCAGAGGAGCTGACAAGAAATCCCTTCCCATCCTGTCCTCATGTTTAAATGCAAACAAATACTGAGAACAGAAAATTATATATATATATATATTCCTGCCATTCTCTGCATGTTGTTAATCCTCTTTTCCTCTACCAGAGAATATATTAGTGAGAGTAGGCTAATAATGCAGAGACATCTGGCTGAGACCAGAAAGAGTAGCATGTTTATGCATTATTAATGTGTCAGAAAAAACAGACTTCTGTGGCATGACTGTGTGCATTGGATCAGTATGGAATGGCCTTTACAGTAGAGTTAGCACTGATAATTGGTCCATTTTGCTTATCTTTTGTAATGGAACAATCTCCAGGAAGAGGCATGTTTTTTCTGTCAAACAATGAAAAAGATTATGTTTTGAAATAGCCTTTATTGAGCAGTTAGAGCACAACACTATTCCTAAAAGAGGGAATGTGATCTGGGAAGCAATGCAGGGTGGGCAGGGTAGGGAAAATGCAAATTTCCACCTTAGCCCATCTGTAATCACAAACTGTGATTACAGATGTCTGTCTTTGGGGATCCTTGGCTGTCTGAGAACAGCAGTGCTCCAGTCCCACAAGTGAAACAGAAAACCTTTGAGGGGAGCACAGAATTACAGTGGGGCTTCCTCAGGCATAACTTTGGCACACAGGAGATGCATTTTGTTGACTGGTTTATGTCTTGACAAATACATTTATTACGTCTTGACAAATACAACACAAGGAGGCTAAAAACGCAAATCTCGTGCAGTTGGCTGGGGGCCGTTGGGGCTACCCAGGTGTGGGACACAATGATCTTCCAGCTTTGTCTTCCAGCTTTGTCTCCCTTTAATTTATTGGTTGGATGTGTGATGGTAAAATCAGCAAGAAACTGAGGAGGCCCTGACCTTGGAAAGAGAGAGCTGCATGCATTCATGTGCTGCTCCTTTCCAAAGGATGGAGTGACTCTGTTAGCATCTAGCTCATAAATCAGGGAGCAAGGAGACAGCCTGGCTCCTGCTCCCCAGCCTCTGACATCTGAGGACCTTGGCTCAGCAGTAGGGCAGGTCACATTTCCAGCAGCACAGGGAGTGCACCAGCCCTCTCTCAGCTTATACAGACAAGTGTTGGCACCAAGCTCCTGGAATGGGATTCATTTCACAAGTCTGTGTCTGGTCACCCTGGGCTGCTTCTATAATCAGTGGGTGCTCTGAGGATGTAACTCACCCTGCGCAGGGGTAGATATCTAATAGGGGTCAAATGCATTGCCCCAGAGAGGGCCCATTGCTCTCTGCTGATTGCAGGGACTGCTGAGCCTGCTGCCTCTGCCACAGCTGCCCACAAGACACTGCTGAGATGTCCCTGCTGTGGCAGAGGTGTCTGGGCACAGCACCTGCAGCTTGGAACTGCCATAACACTGTGGTGTTCACATGCCTTCCGAACAGAGAGAAGCTGTGAGCCCAGCAGAGAAGGAAAACGCAATTCTTATCTTGCTTGCTGTGCCCGTGTTGAGCTAAAGTAGAATGCAATGTGGAGATCATTTACCCAAAGTGAGGATGTTTTGTTCCCTTGGCCTAGCAGGGCCAAGACACGTGTGTGTGTGTGTGTGTGTGTGTGTGTGTGTGTATGTCTGTGTACGTGTGTGTGTGTGTGTGTGTGTATGTGCGTGTGTGCATGTGTGTGTACGTTTGTGTATGTGTATGCATGTGTGTGTGCGTGTGTGTGTGTGTGCGTGTGTGCATGTGTGTGTATATGTGTGTATGTGTGTGTGTGTACGTGTGTGTGTGTGTGTATGTGCGTGTGTGCATGTGTGTGTACGTTTGTGTATGTGTATGCATGTGTGTGTGCGTGTGTGTGTGTGTGCGTGTGTGCATGTGTGTGTGTGCATATGTGTGTGTGTGTACGTGTGTGTGTGCGTATGTGTGTGTGTGTGTACATGTGTGTATGTGTGTGTGTGGTGTGTGTATGTGTGTGTGTGTATGCGTGTATGTGTGTGTGTGTCTATGTGCGTGTGTGTATGTGTATGTGTGTGTGTGTACGTGTGTGTATGTGTGTGTACG
>NW_005054303.1:4527929-4533433 GCF_000277835.1 Geospiza fortis | reverse complement strand
AGATACAATGTACATTGTCGCAGACATCTTTTCATTAAAAATCCTTTCTTAGGATTTTTCCTCCTGAGAAGCTGAGAGGCTTCAGGAACAACATGGAAACAATGGTTATCTGCTGCTGTGGAAGGCATCAGGTGTGACTGTGATTGGCCCATCTTGGATGTTTACAATTAATGGACTCTCTGTCCGAGACACAAACCTTTATTATTCATTCCTTTCTATTCTTAGCTTAGCTAGCCTCTGAGATGAAACTTTTCCTTCTATTCTTTTCAGTATAGTTATAATGTAATATATATATCATAAAGTCATAAATCAAGCCTTCTGAACATGGAGTCAACATTCTCGTCTCTTGCCTCACCTGAAAACCCCTGTGAACACCGTCACAGTACATAGTGTAGTATAATAAAGTAATTAATTAGCCTTCTGATGATGGAGTCAGATGCATCATTCTCTCACCCTCACCAACGTCAGAGTCACCTTTGATTTACAATACAACACGGGGCCGTGGGCATGTGGCTGGGGAGAGCCTCAGCTTCCTCACAGAGACAGCCCTGGAGCCCAGCTTGGTGGCACCCAGGCAGCTGCCCTTGGCCGAGCTGGCTCACAGGAGGGCCCCAGTGGCTGCTCAGGAGCTGGGATACACATGGAATCTGTTCCCTTCAGGGAACCTGCACAGCTAGCCAGTGCCTATCCAAGGCATCTTGAAATCCCAGCTGAAGCTGGGGCTCTGCTGAAGCAACAGTGGAACATGCATGAAATAAGATATCTGGGCTAGGCTGAAGCAAGGTGAACCCTTCCCGCACCAACTGCTTACCTGGCTTAAGAAACAGAGAAGCAGCCTTGTCTGGAGATGCCAAATGCATGGGCACCAATCTGCTCTGCTCTGCTCCGGCAGATTGAGGCAGGGCAGAGCTGCTGCGCTCATCCAAGGGATGTGCAGGCAGGCAATGGCTCCAGCTGCTCTTGGAATGGGTCAGGGCAGGCGTGCAGACACCAACTCACTCCCATGGATAGCTGTGCCACACTTGAAATGCTAAAAAACAACCGGATATTTGTCTTTTGAAAAGAAATGTCTTTCTGGAAAGCCACAAACAACTCTAAAACAAGTGACTCAGAAGCCTGCCACTTTTCAAGTCCCCAGGCATGGTGCAGCTTGACAGCAGCTCCCAGGCAGAGCCCAGCAGATGCATCCACCTTGCTGAGCCCTGGGATTGGGCTTGGGGACAGCACAAGGACCCAGCCATGGCTGTGGGAAGCACTGAGGCAAAACCCCACAGTGTGAGATTCACACCCAGTGTGTGGGATCTGACAGGTCTGCCACTTTGCAGAGCCAGGCCCTGGCCCCTGGTGAATACAATGACAAAAGGACAGATGCTGCCAGACTGCTTGGCCGTGCTGTCACTGCAATGGCAATGACACTTGGCTCAGAAACTTGGCAGCTCTGGAAGAGAAGTCCTAGTTCCTTGTCCTGCCCACAGGACTGTGGCTCTCCCCCAAAAGCATGAGACCATCTGGGTTTCTTGATGATATTTCCAGTCCCAAGAGAAAGAGAAGCCTCAGGAAATGCTGGTTTTGAAATTCATTTGAAAAAAGTTTGCACCTCTCTGGTTGAGAGAGTTTGAATATTTTGGCCACACGTTTGCAGTGCCTGACCTCCACACACACCTGGTCCTACCTGCATCCTTCCCCCCTTCAGAGCCCCCTTTTGCTCAGAGTGGGGAAGGGAAACAGTCTGACTTGGCAAATGACTTGCTATGAAAATGATGAATTCAAGAGCATGTGGAGCTTGTGGTTGAAAAAACCCGTCTGATCAGCAGAACTTTCCTCTCTCAGCAGCTAAGGGCAGGTTTAGTCTCAAGGCCAAGCTGCCATGTGGTTATAAAGTAGAAGCAGGCCTGAAGAACTGATCTAACTTTCTTCAATTGTCTGTGTATCTTTAATCATGTTCACCACTTAAAATGCAGCAGAGCTGGCAGCTGATAATTAGACTGAGCCTGCAGCAGCATGGCCAGTGGCCAGATCACATGGCTCCTTTCATCTGCATATTTATGCATTTAAAGGAGAGGAAAACTTTCATAACATTTTAATAACTAGGTTTTTCTGAAACCATAAATCCAGTCCTCTGGGCTTAGCCTACACTCTCCTTCTGATCTCACATGAGTGGAAGAGGGTGGGGTGTTTTGTTTGTTCTCCCTCTTCTTTTCCTGAGCATGAACGTGCAAAGCTCAGCCTCCCCAGCGTGGGGTCCTCTGCAGGGTGGGAGGGTCAGGCGAGGTAAAACTGCACTTCTAAGCATGAAGGCAAAACTTTGATTTGGTTCCTGAGGTGGGAACAATTCCCCTTTCCCAAGATAGCTCATCTACAGACTAGCAGGAATGAAGCTGCTTTGCTAAACAATGGCTCCAAACAAAGAATTCCTGATATCTGTATTTCAAACAGAAGCTACAGCACATGTTGGCTGATGCTTTTCTTAGCACATCACCATCAGATTCAGCCCTAGGACAGTGATCTTCCAGATCATGGGCTGAAAAGATGTCAAAACACAGGGAGCTGGTCCCAGTCCCACCCACCCCCTGCTCTGTTTCCATGCATGCTGCCAGAGACAGCCATGGGTGGGCTGAGTCCCACCATGAGGTGCCTCCACTCCTCCATGGACAGATCCCAGCAGTGCCTGACCACTGTCTGCAGCCACTGCCTTATCTCTGGCTGGGGAAGAGTCAGGGCAATGCTGTGAGGTGCTGTGGTGGGGGGATGCTGTGTCCAACTCCTCTGCCCGAGGGTGGCAGCTCCCTGGACAGCCTTGGTGACATCCTGCAGGCTTTGCAGACCATCCTCCCTCTCCCTGGAGGCATCACTGGCATGTGCACATGGGCTTTTCCATTAGCATGAAATGACAGCTACTATCAGCACAAAAACAGAAGGTGAGGATGACAGACTGATCCTTATGCTTCTGTGTTGTCTTAGTAAGATGGAGGAAGGCCTGTTAAAATAACAATGATCCACAGTTTTCTTTCAAAGATGAAGCATTCTGCTAAAATAAAATTTAAAACTGTTTAATGAAATGCAGTCCTTAAACACTTTTTTTAGGAAAAGTTAATAATTCTGTGCTGAAAGCAGCTTCTACCAAAGGTTCTCTGGGTGAATCAAACAATATGTTGCTGATTTATAAGGGTCTTGATAGAGGTTTTAGTTGTTGTTTTCATATAGCAAGCAAACAAACAAATCAATTTCAAGGATTAGGCAATTTCCAGAGTACATCTTAACCTGCTCTTTAGCAGTGCCAGTAAAACTGTGGGGTTTGACACAAATCTGGGGTTCAAGTGAATTTAGGTGGGTGCCGCTGCTTCATTCCAGAGGTAATGTTGATTGATATAGTTATGTAACAATAGTTTTGCTAGACAAACTGAAAGAGTCAAGCCCAGAAAAATGCAAACCATGGCATTAACTCCACTGGGAGGGACAATGGTTTGTTTCTTGTGTATTTAAAGAATCAGAACAAACAAACAAGGGCAAGATTAATTAGGAGTGGGAGTCAATGACTCCATCCCCAAGTGAATGAGGAACAGCACTGCACAGGACACAGCAGCAGTGCCAAAATATTTCTTGACATTTTCCACTGAAAGTCCAAGAGGATTTCCTTTGTGCTCCAGTGTTTCCAAGACATTCATAAAGCACATCTCCATCTATCTGTTGTGATGATAAACCTGTGTCCTTAGGTTTCATTATCAAGTTTTTAATCTAAACCTGAGCTCTCTGATCTGTCATCTGAAGTAGTGAGGGAATTTGCAGCAGGGTTTTTCCCAGCAAAGAAAAACAATTCACTTGCTAAAGACATTACGTGGGAGATATAACTCACCGATACAAGAATCTGAAAATTTGGGTGTTTGTTTTGTAATTTTGGGAGTTGCTGGTCTTTAACTTAGTTTTGAGGCTATATCTTACATTTCCAGTACTGTAAGCAGAACAACAATTTTAGCCAAAAAGTTCACTTGAGATTCCTATTGATTTTGATGAGGTTTGAGGATAAATACTGACAAATGTAACATAATGTCAGAATTTGCATTTTCCTAAGCCTTGTCTAGACTTGGATTTGGAAGGTGTGATGCACCATGTGACATACAATGTAGTTAAGGCAATGTGATTTTAATGGACAGCTTTAAAGTTGGTTGTTTTTCAGGAAGCCATTACTACATTGTATTTAGCACTTACAAATCAGAGGCAGGCTGATCTGGGGGTTGCACCTTTCAGATGTGGCCTCCCGCTGCACACAGGCTATTTCACTCTGACAGAATAGAAGTAAGGGCTCCCCAGCCCTGTGTGGTACTGCTTCCCCAGGGAAGTGGTGGAATCACTGTCCCTGGAAGTGTTAAAACACATGTGAAACTTAGGGACATGGTTTAGTAGTGGGCCTGGCAGTGCTGGGTTAATAGTTGGACTCAAGATGACCTTAGAGGTCTTTCCTAGCCTCAGTGATTCTCTGATTCTAAGAGGTCTTTTCCAGCCTCAGTGATTCTCTGATTCTGTGAATCCATGTGTTGGCTGTGAGAGTGAGAGGCAGTGGGGCCATGTGTGGGTGTTGAGGCTGTGGTTTACAAGGGGTTAACAAGAAGGTGTGCTGGGATGGCACAGGGGGAGCAGGGGTGAGTGAACGGCAGGACAGAGAGACTTGAGTGCGCAGGGTTTAGGTACAGGTTTGGGCTTGGGGGAGAATAGTGCTTGTGGTCCCTGGGAGCAGTGAGGAGAAGGCTGTTGTGGCAGCAGGGGCACTGAAGGGATGTCATTCTGTGCCCAGAAACTCCAAGCATATGTATTTCTTAAAATACAACCAGTATCTCCATCTCCTCCACAGATATGCCAAGAAGTCTTCTCTACCAGTAACCCCAGATCTTTTGCCATCTGGGCTGCCAGCTAGGCAGGCTGAGGCTCTGGAGGCACAAGCCCTTGCCTGGAGCTCTCACACAGAGCCAGGAGCAGGATTCCAGGCAGAGGAGTCTGACAGCTGTTCCCTTCAGCTATCACCCATCCTTGGTACACCCAGACCTGCTTGATGGAACCTTGTACATTTTCCCTTCAGCCAAGAACTATAATTCAGGGGAAATCCACCATCCTGAACTAAGCAGATGCTGCAGAGGAGGCAGAGGGGCTCACGGTTACCTCTCATAAAATTCTCTTCTGTGAATTTTCCCATCTCCACATTGCTGGTGGTGACACACTGGTACACTGGGACAATGGAAACCAGGGGAAACATTGCTCCAAGTACAACAGTTAGCAGGAATAGTCCACTCTGAAGTCCTACCAATCCACCATGAGGGGCCATTCTGGATACTGGAGTTACACTTCACTGATTCCTCAAACTGGAGCCCAAACCCGGCTCTTTCAACCCAGAAGAACCAAGTGCTCTGACTTCTAGCCACAAAATTCAGTGCTTGGTACACCAATTTATAGATGTCCTCACAGAATGTCATTTGGGCCTCCAGCTGACGGTGACAGATTCTTCTTTTCTTTCC
>NW_005054303.1:4516857-4527919 GCF_000277835.1 Geospiza fortis | reverse complement strand
AACTTTCATCTTAGTGTTGCTTAGAGCATCAAAGTTTGCAGAATATGCCATGTCAAAATAGAGGTATGACACTAATTGGTACTTGAACCCTGCCTGGTGCACCAGGAGTTGATTTTTCATGACTGGGCTCTGTTTTCCTCACTCTGTTTTTCAATCTGTCATGCAGTCACTGGTCATGTAAACGTCTGTGCAAACATACTGAACACGAGTAATGCAGCATCTGTTATTACAATACAGAATTAATTAAGAGTATTAAAGTTTTTGTCTAAAAAAAAAAATCTATGGAGGAAACATTTTCATATCCATTCTCTCCTAAAGGCAGCATCCTTTGGGAAGACGTGATAGACACATTTAGGTAAATATAATTCCTCCAGCACACATGGTTTCCATTGCAATTGATCCCCTGCTGTTTCCTTCCAAGCACTTTCTTCTGTCACATATTCCACAATGGTGGCTGAAATACTGATCAGCAATAGCAGAGACAAATTCACTCCAGCAAGTGGGAGTTTTAAGGGCAGTAAATGTTTATAGCTGAGTTTTTATCTACTGTAGTTACTGAAATACAGTTTTTAGGCGTGCACTGAAAATTTCAGTGGCATTGAAAGTCTAAAGTTGTTTGAGTTATAATTTAGTAAAAGGATAGAATGAATAAAGGCTGACTGAGTGAGATGGGGCATAAAGACAGTGCACTACAAACCAGCCACATGGGCCCAAAAGCTGTATAGAAGATGTTTTCTCCTGTAGGCTTCCCTTAGGACTGGGAACAGCTTGGGTGCTTCACACAGAGGCTGCACCTGACCCACGTGTGAGCTGCCTGAAACTTGGGGGTCACAAGCTTCTCACTGCAGAATGGCAAAGAGATAATCCTACATGCTTTTAAACTGGCACAACCATTGGTAAAAGTTTCTCAGCAGAAAATAACAGCAAGAGGCTGGGAAAAAGCAGGGTGAGAATTGCTTTTCCCAGTGACAGTTTCCTCAAATGCACGTGAAACTACAGCTCTAGATGTGGCAACTTCTGTCTCTAGCACGTGAACAGCATTGGTCATAAAGGTTTGCTCGTGCCCTGGCTACTTCTCTGTGCCAGCCAGATGAATGTGCTCATGAAGGTTCAGGCTCTAAGAATGTGCTTACTCCTTTGCACAGGGTGGTCTAAATGTCCTACATTGTAATTCTTTAAAGCCTAGCTTCCCTTTATGTTTTAATTGTCATTATTATTGTTTGTTAATCACTGTGTGCTCAAAGCTTTGAGGACATGATCAGTGGTCTCTTGTGCCAGGGTCTAACTGCAGGTCTGATGCTGGAAGCTGCATTTATACAAGTGACACTGGCAGTACCTGCAACGTCACCATCTGCAGAGGGGCTGCACGTGACTGGCAGCAACCCTACAATGAGCACTTGACAGAAAAACCTGCCACGTGAAAGAAGCATCACACTACCAAAATACACAATGTTCTTTTTACCAGGAGAAATTTTTAAGATGGGGAGGTCTTTCTAACACAAACTGGAACCACTTCAACTTTTGCATTTTGTTTCTTCGTCTGTGAAACGACCCCAGGTTGGCCCTTGCACAGCCTTGCTTTGGGGGAAGTACTTCTGCTGTGTATCTCAGGGGGCTGGGAGATATGGAATAAACTCCCTTTACCTCTTGCTAATGTAGAGCACAGCAGGAGTCTGAAGCCCTGCTCACTGGGTCGGTGTCAAACAATAGCAGCCCCCTGGCAGGACCTTCCCTTCAACTTCCACAGGACCCGCTGGAATGGAGAGAGGGGTCTGTCCCTGCCCATTTAAAAAGCCTTGCTGTCACAAAGCCTGCAGCAATGTCATCATCACAAGAGCCTTCTTGCTGTGCTAACTAGGAATTCTCATTAATTGATATCACTATGAGTCCCCCAGCCCCAGAGTAAGCAGCAGGGGTTCAGTGCATGAGAAAGACACATGCAAAGGCATTGCTGTGGTTAATCGAGTACTAACAAGCTGAAAGAGGGGCTCCTGCACTAGGAAACCAGGGAGCGACCATCAAAAACACAGCAGGACTCCAGGCAAGAGCTGCAGCATCTTCAGTGCAGGGGTGCCCCAGCTGCCACAAGGTCCCATATGGAAATGGCTGCATGGCTCCTGCTGTGTCCCAAAAGTTGTAATTACCGGTGTGGGACAAGCAGAAAACAATGTGGCATCACACTGTTTGTTGGAGTGTGGCTCCCCTGAACAAAGGCAGGGACCTTCCCTAGGAGGCATGAGGTCAGTGCTGATTTAGGCTTTCCCTCCAGAAGAGGTCCTGGACGGTCACTGCTCCCAGGGACTCCCAGCACTGGCACATTGCACTGTCATCTCTTACAGTCTGAAATGATACTAACCCCAGCTATTTTTCAGAGGCCACATCTACAATTTTAGCTAAGGGCAGTTGCAGGAGGCTCTTGGGACCACACAGTCTCCTCTATGCTCAGAAGCCTGCAAGTACAGCCACAGTGTCCTTCAGGACCTAAGTGTCCAAGGGGGCACAGGAACATTCATACACTGCTTGGAGCACTCACAGGCTGGCCTCAGGAGTGGGGAACAATGCTAGGTGAGCTGAAGCTAGGAAACACTGGCATTTCTTCATTTGGTAAAGACTTAGGCAATTAAAAAAAAAAAACAACTTCTCACAGCATGCTTAGAATAAACAGTCATTCTTTATCATACAAAGTCACACCTTACATATAAATAATTTGAATGTCTTGCTCTTTCACGGAAAGTAACAGAGAAAAACCTTCAAGGTTGATACATGGGAGCTGGTATTAGAAATCACATAGGATTGACCCCAAATCCTGCATCCAAACACACAGATATTTGGGTCCAGTGTTGACATGTACACCACTTCCCGACCCTGCATGGAAGGAACTGAATCAGGACCCTCCTTGGAGGACCACCCCCATCATCAACCTCTGGTTATGGGTCCCAACCCTGCAACCTTGGCATCATCACTGAAATCCAGTCCTTTACATTTGCAGTAGTAAGAAAACCCAGTCTGTAGCTGCAGAAAGAGCCCTTGCCTTCTCCAAAGTGCATTATCTGTAGAGTTTTGGAGGGGAATGAAGTAACTAAGCCTACCCAAGCTGGATCCCTTGCAGCTATTTCTATTTCTTGGCTGACAAGCTGTCCAAAGCAGCAAAGCTAAGTATTGTACAGTCTAGCAACATCTGACTAAAACTGAGACCATTTATGTGGAACAGCAGTGTGGGAACAGAAAAGAAGCTAGTGGAGCAGCAATGAGAAATTTGAGCTTTGATCAAGGAGACAGCAGCATTTGACTCTATCTGAGCTGGCAGGGAGATCCCATCCCAAAGCAAAATAAAACATGTCATTCTTTCCAGCAGATGAAATTCTCCCCAGCAGTTTTTCCTCCCAGGATCATTTTATGTGATCTCATTGTCTTTAAAGTCTTTCCCCTGAGGAAGCTGAACGTTTAATATAGACCACGGCGTTGGTATCCGGTACCAAATCAGTCCAGCCACTCTGAAAGGAGGCGAGTGGGCGTCCTGGAAAGGAAATAAAAATGCAAGTTTAATAGAGGGGAGAGGTTCACCTTGACCCATGCTATTTATTGCAAAAGGCACAGGAACACACTGCTTGCTCAATGGAGGGTCACTCTGCCCTGCCATAGATGTGTTTTACACTCCCAGTAAATTCCAGATGCTCAGAGTGTGCAAAAGGAATGCATCATCCAACCCCAGAGGCTTTTACATCTTGCTTTGCTTTACCAAGCAGCCCCAGGAGAGACCAGCACATTCCCACAGCTCTCATTAATCCAGCTGGCAAACTTAGGCACTTGGCATTTCAGCCACACAGTTCTGGCATCCTTGGCTGCAAAGATGACCCATGAAACTGCAAGGAAGAAAAATACCAGGAAGGGAAGCACTAAAGACCTCAGGCATGGTGCAGGACGTCAGGGATCAGCACCCTAGCAAGGCACTGCAGAAAGGGTCCCTGTCCCAGTGCTTCTCCTGCATCCTCACCGTGGTTTCAAGCAGGATTCCTTCCAGGCAGGACTACACAGAGCACCAACAGCTGCCCTGTGAGGCAGCCAGATGTGCTGTGCTAGGCACAACTCACACAATCCATTGCTGCTGTGGAACTTGGTGGCTTAAAGAGATTTATGTTGCATCCATGTAAATGCTCCTATGTAACCAGTTTGCCACATGCCAATTGCACACAAGCCCTCAGAAAAGCTGCATTTTTGATAGTTTAGAGGGTTTTTTAAAATGTCATGTGAACTGACAAAACATGATTCTTCAGCATCATTGTGAGTGAAAACACTCATTTACCTCATTTAGTGTTTTACTTCAAGAAACAATTTAGCCCACGCTTGAAGTGTCAGCTAAATGAGATAATTTAAAATAATTCTGAAAACATGCTAACTCTAAGAGGCTATAATCAGAGCTAATTACAGGGACATTCTGGAAATCCCTTGGCTTGGGGCTTTAGTTTTGATAAAGGGGATAACAACTTGTAAGCTATGATTCTTTTAATTATAACAATAGTAACCACCTTCTTTTACACAGCTTCTTTCATCTCTAAAATCCCCACAGCTCTGCAAACTATACATACCACAGGGATTGTTTAGCCTAACACCAAAGTGAAGCCATCTCTGCAAGAAATGAGTTGGTGTTTAACAATACCTGGCAGTCCTGAGCAACATTTGTAGAGGAAAAAAGGTGCAGAGGGAGAACATAATTACTCTTGTGTCTCCTTACAAACACTCAGGGGATTTCTGGATGCCCACAGTGGCAGCCATCTGAGCTTGAGGATAAGGAAGGCAGCTTTTAGATGTGCCTGTAGGCTCAAGGCACTCTGGAGGAAGGCAGCAGTACCACGTGCCAGCACCCTGTCACCCTGCCTGTCGGGACTCAGGACATCCCTCTGGTGCTCAGAGTTGCTGGAACCCCTGCCACGGGGCTCAGAGACCCTGGCACACAGCCCAGAACACCTGTGGATTTGATTATGACCCGTGGAGCAAATTGCCAGCTTTGTATGAAGACCTGAAAGCCACAGAAGTTTAATAATAAAGTTATCACTGGGATTTTGGGAATTTTGGGATTTTTAGAGAGGGGGTTTTGGGAACAAGATGGAAGGACTTGGGCGTGTCTAGCCTTTCTTCTTCTTCTTCTTCTCTACCTCCATCTTCTGCTGTGATGCTGGCACTTTGGGATTGGTTTAGAATAGAATCTCACTGTCTAACATAGGTGATAGGTATTGGAAAGTAATTTTAAACATGTTATATGTAGTTTGTAGTATAAAGAGACAACACCGCCCCAAGGGCGGTCAGAGTGCCGCTGGCTGCCCTGCTGAGCGGACCTC
This sequence comes from Geospiza fortis, assembly GCF_000277835.1. Taxonomy (NCBI): domain Eukaryota; kingdom Metazoa; phylum Chordata; class Aves; order Passeriformes; family Thraupidae; genus Geospiza; species Geospiza fortis. The sequence continues at coordinate 4,522,583 of NW_005054303.1, read as the reverse complement.
GGCTGGGCAGGAGAAAAAACTTTTATAGATAAGATAAAATAAACAACTCTGAGACCGAAAACTGAAGAGCTCTGACTCATTCTTTGAACGCACGGGCCGAAACAGAGACTTTTCACATATCTCAGGGCTGCAATTAACTGCAGCACTCCTGAGACCTGCCCAAGCTCACCTGTCCAGGTCCTGTGCTGGGTGACAATGAAGCTTTGACAGTGCAGCTGGGAGTTGCAGATGGCAGCGGCCTCCTCAGGGCTGTGGACGGACAGCAGGCAGCCCAGGTGGCTGTAGGAGGGCCAGCACTTGTGGCCTTCTCCTTCCACCGTCCGGAAACCCTTCAGGGAGATGTAGTCTGGGGACAGAAAGAGGCTGTTTGGGGAAACCCTCCAGTTGCACTTTCAGAGGCTGGCCACACCACACAATCAGTGAAACTCAAAAGAATTGCAACGCTGACAGACTGAACTGACCTGCCAAGGTGGAGTGAGGTGGAGCTGCAAAGTTAAAAGAAACCCAAATCTTGCTCTTTGGTTCTGCAGTGGAGCACAGGACTGCAACTCCCCCAGAGATGTAGGACAGGGGTCAAGGGCGAAGGGAGAGGGGTGCCACTGCAGGGCTGGGTGAGAGGAGGAGGCTGCTGTGCAAAGCCACAGGCTCTCCATGTTTTCCCTGGAGGAGTCAACCTCCAAACAGCCTCTCCTACACCCCAGCCTCAACAGCAGAAGCTCGTCACAGATCCAGCACCAAGCTACATGGGGCACAGACTGACCCACCCATCACGGTGCCACCCACAGAAACAGGAGATTGAGGAACCCCCCTGGGGGAAAGGGAGGCCAGATCCTGCTCCTGACAAAAGACCTGACAAGCCTGAGCAGGTGTTGTTCAGGCTATTGTTCACTGACTGCTAGGAGTCTCTCCCCACCTTCCCACACCTCTAGGATGGTGATCATTTTGGCACAGTGCGAAGCCAATAGACAGGTGTTGTTGGAAAATACCAGTAATTCCTGTTAAAGCTGCTGGTCCTTCCATGCAAATGACCAGATATCTTTGCTTATAACAGTGCAAATTATAGTTCTTTCACATGCAAAGAGATTTCCTTCTGCAAGCCACCATCACCCACCACCTCATGTGAATGCTCAGGAAAACGCAAGCCACAGTAACCACTGGATTTTTGAAATTTTCCTTTTGATCAACCTCATCTCTACCACTGAATGGATCCTTTACAGAGGAATGCACCTCATAAAGGCACATTTATCCATCCACAGGTCCAACAGAAAGATCTTCAGAGAAAAGGAACTTAGAGGGCATGAAGGCTCCAGATAACCTGCCACATTCATCTTGGTGCTGTCACCTCCCCACTCTATGTTTCCATAATTTGTGCTCAGCAGACAGAAGCCACACAGTCAAATGGGAAGTTTGAATATCAGCCCAGAAAACTGGTCTGTTGGCCCAAAGGATGATAGCCCAAGACAGGAGCCACTCAATCCCAAACACATTCCCCTGAGACACTGATGTTCATTATAAGAGTATTTAGAAGCAGTGCAAACACATGTCCATGCAGATTGTCTGCACTGCTTTTACTTTGCAAAGCACAGGTTTTCAAAACCATACATAGCTCCCATGGATTAAAAAAAAAACCACAAAAACCTGTTCAAAAAAAAACCACTTCTGGTGCTTTTTCTAGTGACTATAAACTGCCTAAATGTAGGGGAGATCGGAATTTGACCAGTTACCAAGTGCCTCGCTCCCTCAGTAGTTAGTGTACTTAGAGCATTCAAAATCAACTACCTTTCAAAAGAAGAGGTCTTTTCTGAAGATAGAGCCCAGACTTGTACAGATGTAAAACCTTTTCAAAAGCTCTCAGGGTTTCATTTATTCCATATCGTAAATCACCTACATTTAAGGAAAAAGATGACAAAGATAAACAATTCCATGAAATACCATTTAGAGACTTCTAATAAAGAAGTTTATGAATATTAGCTGGTACCTGTTGCATTCAGAATATCACTCAAAAGGGGCCGCAAAGCTGGTGGTGCAGAGTGTGGCAAAAGATAGGTGAAAAAATACCTGCAAAAAATCCCACAGGCTGATTAGAATACAGTGCCTTCATTTCCCTGGTGATTAGGTTGTCTACATTTTCCCGTGACTTGATTATCCATATGCAGCTAGTAAGTCTGCTTTGGTTACAAAGCTGTGTTTGAGCACATCTTGGTGCCTCTGATGGTTCCTGTGAGTTGGGCTGAAAGCCTGCTCCTTGCTGCATGAAATCTACCTTGCAAAGCTTCATGCAATAAAGCTTCCCCTCATTCCCCTGGGCCATTTTTGTATACTAAGAAATGTATTTCCCACCAAAAAAAAAAAAGACCTGTCTAAAAGAATACTCATACAAGATCCTTCTCTTGCCCTGAAAAGGTTTGACCTTCTTACTGCCCCTGAAAAGTCAGGATGACTCATTTCCTGACCCTTCCACAAAATTCCTGTCCTAGGGAACAAGTGCACAAGAGACAGGGGCAACTGCAAGGCTGCAATAATCTATGCAGGGATTTACCCTTTAGCACTGAATCCTGGAAATGCAGGCTCCCTTGCTAAGTCCTTCTGTGTAAATATCCAGCTGCCAAGGCTTCCCTCCAGGATGTGACCTGCCAAGCATCAGTGGTGAGGAAAAGTCCCTGAGTTTTCAGCTGATGGCCCAAGTGAAGTGCTGTAGCAGCCTCAGTCCCTTGCCTTTACCTGCCCCCTGCTCTCCCACAGGAGCCCACAGGGAGATTCAGAGATGAAGGGAAGCACTGGCCAGCCTGTTCCCAACAACAGGACTGAAAGCTGGTGGGGTTTGGCAGGTAGCCTGCACTGCCACTGCTTTCAGCAAGCACAGCCTGTAGATGTCAAGCACCAGGGTTTGTTTGGCAAACAGCAAATTTACAGGTGCAAGCTCTGGGGCAAGTTTTTAGAGGGCGTTGGGGAAAGGGAGCAGCAGAAGAAAGATGCCTTCATTCCCACCAGACAACAACTACACAATTTTCCTACCTTATAAGGAAAATAACTTGCTTCAAAGTGATTCTTAACTATCCTCTGACAGAGGTGAGGGGAATCACCACATGGAAGAAGAACAAGGTGCTAGAGGCTGCATGGCAGGGCATGAGCTCAGCCACCCCAAATCTTCCCCCATGCAGCTGGACATACCGATATGCATTGAACAGATTCTTCTTTTCATTTATTCCTTCACATTTCCCAGCCACGGAGCACTTGAGAGGGAAACTTTTGGTAGGGAAGTCGAGTGTGCAGTCATTATCTTCCTTGCAAGACAGCTCCTCGGTGCTAGCATCATCCATGTCTGTCACTTTTAGGTTTCCATCCACCATAACAAACTGCCTTGGCTGGAAATCCAAGAGGGCTATTGAACCCAGGGGGGAATGTGCCAAGTAAAACAGCAGTTTCACAAGACTCAGGCAAATCTGAGAAAGAGAAGATGAATATGCATGGGAAAAAACAGATGAAAAACAGCTATTAAATTGGAAGTAGAACAAAGGGGAGGGCATTCAATGAAATTAAAAGAGAAAAAAGGCATACAGAACTTAAAAGGTAATTATATGTATGCTACAAAATTTATTATCAACATTGCCACAGGATTTGACTGGTAAGTAGTTTAGCAACATTTTTTAAAAATGTGTGTACACAAAAAGAGACATTTGCAGTTAGAAGAGCTAGAGGAGAAAGCTGTGAGGAAAACAATAGCAGTCTTCATGTTTCAGGAGCTATATTGATTTGCTAGCTGAAATCAGAAGGGTTTTTCCCAGTCTGGCATAAAATTAATAGATTCCCCTCCCTTCCCCCATGCTGCTCAATACAGACTGAGGCTCCATGGTCATTAATACCAGATCCATGCCTTGCTGCATCCCTCAGCAGTATGAATTTGGGCACACAATCATGCTTCTGAAGAATTAGTCAAGGCTTGCAATGTATTTATTGCCAGCTTTTTTGCTTTTATGACAACTTTCTGGCAGCAGTGAAAGGCCAGACAATACCTGACCCAGCAGAAAGCTTGGTAAATTATTTTTAAACAAACCAGAGCTAGAGAAGTGCATTTATAATGCACCAGCACTTTGCTCAAGCAGCTTTTTGCAGCAGTTTTCATTCAGTATCAGGAGCCCTGGCATCAGCAAAGTGCATCCTCAGCTGGGTGTGCCAGGCAGCCCCACGTCACCCCTCGCCACTGCCGATAGCGATCTGTGCAGGCGCGAGGGTTTTTTCCCTTGGAACAGCTCGCACCATCCCTGGTATCTGATGTGGCTCATAACAAGGGAATCCCGTATGTTTAGACACCCTAATTAGGAAACAGGACTAGACAGTGCCAGGGTAATTCTGAGGTAGTGTCTTCTGCAGTCAAGAGGTTGTTAAAATCTCTAATGCCACCATACCAAACTTTACCACCAGCTAATCCAGCATCATGGGAGACTTTGGCACGCTTAAGAAGATGAGGTGCTAGGAAAGCTATGTAGAAGCCAGTCTGGAATTGAAGAAAGTAAAACTCCCCAAGCCAAGAGAAATGACTGTGGAAGCTCTGATGCTATTTTAACTTGTTTAGTGAAGCAATCATAAGAATCCCAGCTTTGCATCCCACAGCTGAGCGAGCGGTTGCCACACTCCCCCTCTGGCTCAGACGGCAAGGCTCCCCTTCAGCGTTCAGGACCACGTGCAGACAGAAATTTTATTTTAGGACTTTTGTTGTGCTTTTATTTTGCCCAAAGCATTTCTTGCTGACACTAAGATACCCTTGCTTTTCTACACGATGGGGTTTTTTTTTTTGCCTCCTGGCACCCAAACAAGTAGTATTGAACCCCCAATTGAGCCCTAGAGGCAAACTGTAAAACAAGCTATAACCAAAGTAAGTGCCATGTCACAAGTCATTTATATGCCTGGGGAGCATATGGGTCCCTGTGCAGGATGCCTAGGGGATGAGGCAGATCTCACTAGAAAGGCTGCAATCCTAGCACCTGTAGCAGAAGGAAAGCAATTTAGTAGCGATTTTACTACAATAATTCCTAAAGGGCCAAAATCAGAAACACCACATAAACACATGGTGAGGGTCAGCTTGCTCAGCTTGTTGCCTGGAACAGGTAACACCCAGCAAACCACAGACTCGGAGCATGGTGATGTGGCTTTCCCAAGTCAGACTCGGGTTGCCGAGCGCATCCTGACCAAAGTCCTTCTGCAGATATATATATATATATATATATATGTATATAGAGAGAGAGGCAAAACGAACGTTATCGTGTTATCGAAGGTATTAACCACCGCCTCACCACCGAGTACAATTTTGTGTCTATCTCCTCCCAGATGAAGTTCTTTTAACACCCTTCTATAGAGAAAGAAACTAACCGTGAGATACCAAGCAAGGACTGTGTTAATGTGATTTTAAAGGAATGAAAAGGAAACGATTTACAGACAATTTGCGGGATCAAACGGAGTGTCAGCAGGAGAATCCCGTTTGTCCCAGCGGTCACCACCGGCTCTTCGCCGCTTTGCCCAGTTTGTGGTCTAAAAGCGACTGATAAAACTCCTTTGCTTTGTTTTCTTACTTTAAATCTTTCCTCCCAGGGGGTCTGCAGGAGCTGAATCATCTCCAGCGGGGATCCCAGCTCCAGCATGGCTGTGACCCGTAGCTCAGCATCTCCGCTGTTGTCATAGCATTGGCCGTGCAGCTGTGGGAGAGCAGAAGCCACGGTCGGGGCGATGTC
>NW_005054303.1:4502648-4516141 GCF_000277835.1 Geospiza fortis | reverse complement strand
CGGTTCTAGAGGAGGTGGCCCGGGGTGGGAAGCGGAGGTGCCGGGTGCGAGCGGCACATTCCCGCAGACACCCGGCCACGCTCCACGATGGCTGTTCATAGCAGAACGCGCGGGTTTCACGGGCGTGAATGTCGGCAGCCTTGCTAGAAGGTACCGCAGATTACAGCCGAGGGATGTACGACGGGTAAAAAATCAGAGAACTGGGATATCGCGTTTCCCTGCCGCTTAAAACTCTCAGGTTAGGTTTCAAAGAAGAGCAAACACTGGCAGTTACTCTTATTAGAAGGATAAACCCTATGAGGTTGAATCAGTAATGCACTGCCTAAGCACGGAATTGGAATTTTTTCCAGGGGAAAAAAAAGTCAAACCGAACCCGTGCTCCAGCAAAGCCAGCCAATGCAGGCAGAAAACACACATCCGTCGTTTGTGAGGCAATGAGATCGATCGGCGTGGTGACACAGCTCAGGGTTGCCTTCTGTGACACACGTGCACCTGCGCTGGACAGGAAAGTTTCCGGCGCGGGTGCGAGAAGCAGGACAGGTCCCTGCCACGGCTCTGTCACTGCTTTTGGACACGTGTCTGCACCGGGATCTGCTGTGTAGAAAGCCAGTCAGGTTAGCTTAGGGCAAAGGCAAATGCAGTTTGTCTGCTTCTAATTTAGGCAATACGCAGTTAACTCTCCTCACTGAGCAGCCTGAAACAGCAGCCAAGTGGGTGGATTCAGTTTTTTATTTATGTTTATGCTACCGAGTTAGAAATTAAAATAATAGTCTGCCTCTCCACCTGGTCTGCTTCATTTTCTGCCCCAATGTTTTCAGTGGCATAACTAGCCACTGGACCCTCCCCAGAGAGGGAGCAGGTGATGCACGGCACAGCTGGGGTTGGAGGATGCTGCTGCCCTGTTCCTGTGACACGGCCCTGCTGAGAGCCTGCAGCTTCTGGCAGCTCACACACGGGCACACAGTGGCTGAGATCGCACAGGGTGTGCCCTGGCTGTGATCAAGCAGTGGGACCTCAGTCCTGCAATGCTGCACTGCCCTCGGGCACATCTGCTCCATCTTCCCCCCTCCATGCACAGCAGTGCCAGAACCTCTCTCCTGACTCACTCATAACACTCTGTGCACTGCTGGGGTCACAGCCACAAGTCACCCCTGCAAAGGAACCTTTGTGAAACATCCCTGAGAAATTCAACTTCAATGTCATGGCCAGTGGGATGAGATTTTCAGAGATTACAGCAAGTCAGCTATCATGACTGGTGATCTCCAAAGCTATTTTAATAAAAATAATGTATATAAATGATCACTTTGATCACTTTAAAAAAGCTTCCTTCCCAAAAGCCTGCAGAAAGTTTCCCTTTCACTTCTTGTTGGTTCAATACCACTGGAGCAGCCAATGAGACAGAGTAAACTGCCTCAGCAGAGCACAGCTGTTCAGTAAGAGAGCAGGAGAAATGAACTCTGAACTCAGGTCATTTCCAGATGGCAGAGTTTGAGGAGGGAAAGCAAAACAAACGGTCTGCCTACATGTAAAATAATCAAGTGGAAAATCTCAGGCCTCCTGTGCTTACCCATGCACAGACAGGTCAGAAGCTGATCCCAGAACAGCTCTTTCAGTAGCTGAATTTCCTTTGTTGCTTTTTAACCCTAATAGCTCTTTAATTACTGTTCTTATTTTCAAATCAAGTATACATCTGTGTCATAGTTATGAATATTCATTGTCACTGGGGAGGCATTAAATACATTTTTACCTGTGTTTCCAAGGGAATAGATGCCAGCTGTGTGTACTATTATCTAATTTCAGCCTGTCCTCAGCACTGTAATAGTATCAAACCTATTAGAGAAGACTCACAGATACGTAAAAAAATAACAACACATGATTATTTACTTGCTCTACAGTAGCACTTAGGGATTCCTGCCAAGACCATGGCTCTGCTGTGCAAGGCTTTTTGCAGATTATGGCACAAGAGGTGGCCTTGCTTGACATAGCTGACACCTGAAATGGGAAACACAGCAAAGTGCTGCAGCAGGGATGTAGCAGTGGAGTATGTGATCATTTGAGTGTCTTTTAGTTCCTTGGAGGGTTCTGCCTGAATTTATTGCCTATGATAACATGTGAGCACTGTGTGGAGCAGATGGATACATGCTGCAGATATCTGCTTTGTCATTGTATGGTCTCAGCAGCAGAGGCTGCTTAAATCCAGGGAAGGCCTCCTGTTGCAGCTCTCATCATACAACCCCTCCAAGTGCAAATCCACACATGGTTAACCTGTGTGCTCCCCTAGGCCCACTAGTATCTTATACTTTCTTATCTACATTCATTCCTTTATAGGCTATAGATGGAGCAGAAGGCTGTCCACTGTTCAGAAAGTATCAGACTGTGCTTTATAAGTGTGATTGAATCCCATGCTTCTTAGCTTTTTCTGGCTTCCTGTAAGGGCTGGAATGAGATTTCCCTCATGAAAAATTGTCCTGGCACTAATGCTAGCTGGGCTCCTTTCTCAAAATGTGATGAGTCTGTACATGAAGTGTAGATGAAAATTTGGGAGTCTCCTGTGCTCCATACTAACTGGGGTGAGAAAGTATCCCATTTTCCCATGCCAACACTGAAAGTGTTTGCCTTCTGACAGACAGACACCTCTGGGTACAATTTCCCTAGCTGGTTCCCTTCTATCCCAAGAGATCTAGGCACGAGCATTTCCCTGTTTCTTGTCTCTGACACTGATCTAGAAGGGATAGGATCAAGTTCTTGGGTTAGCATAAAAAACCTGGGGAGAAATCCTGGGGGGAAAGTTTTCACTCTGAGCACACACATGAAAGTCCTGGGCATCGGTCCAGAAGAGGGAGGCCAGGAGTTTATAGGTCTGGGAGAGGGATCAAAGAAACCTGCAGCAGCCACTTCAGAACAGGAGGAAGACTCAGACAGCTCTAATAAAGACTCTTGGGAATACATGTCATCACTGGTGCCCTTGCCTTTGAGGGCAGCAGTTACCCTGACTCCTGCCAGCTGAGCTCCTGGCTGCCTCCAGACAGTTCCTGTCCAGCTGCAAGTGTGCACATCTGAGGCAGGGTGAAAGCCAGAGGAGCTGCTGGAGGGCAGGCATTTACCTGCAGAGTGCAGGGGCAGCCTGAGCAGCCTGGCTTTGCACTCCCATGTCAACTGAGAAAGCCTCTTGCATCCAGCCTCCAGGCATGCAACACTGACTGGCCTGTGTGTGGCCATGCCTGGGTGGCACCCAGGAAAAAAACACCCCAGCAGCCATTTCCAGATTTCTCTTTGTATTGCCCAAGAGCCAGGAAAAGGGTAAGAAGAAAGTCAGATGCAGGTATGATACCTTCCTACCAGCAAGTGAACTAGGGAGACAGACCTTGCTCTGCTTTTTTGCCTTACCAACCAGGAACCCCAGCCAAGGGCTGGGTGCAATAATGATTGCCCTAGAACTGAAATTATGTTTCTCTTCCCCAGCAGGAAGAAAAACTGTCCTTTTCTGTGATGTCCAAGACAGATGCAGCTCCCAGGTGTTTTTGCAGCCCATGGCAGGCAGAGCTGTCTCCATAGGTACTTCTGGTCTGAGGTTTATCAACAGGGTTTAGCAAAACTGATGCCAGCACCCAGTTGGCATATAGGGCACTAGGAAACAGCTTTCCTGAACCTGCTCCATTTGAGGTTTTTTTTTTTTTGGGGGTTTTGTTTTTGTTTTTTTTTTTTTTTTTTGGGGGGGGGGTTGTTGGTTTTTTTTGGTCAGACAAAGGATGACCTCCTGGCTAGAGGTACAGTTTGAAACCATGAGAACACTGCAGGGCATTTGCATGGCCCCACAGGCTACCATGTCCTCCAGTCCTCCAGTATGAGGAGAGCCTGACCTAAGAGAGGAGCTGTGAAGGCTGAGGAGTGCTGCTGCTGCTGGGTGCATGAGCAATGAGTGCTTGCCATCTGCTGGGAGGCAATCCGCCTGACAGGAGACACTCCTGGATGCAGGAAAAAGAGCAAGGCCTGGACCATTGGCCTGTAAGAACTGGATGGCATTTGGGCTTGCAGAGAGAGCAGGAAGAGTATCTTCTGAGGAGGGTAAGCACAAAGCAGTCAGGAAGCTCCAGTCTTGGGCACATGAGGGCTGACAGAACTCACTGCAGAATTTTAACATGCTTACACCCCCCTGAGCCCTCCTTGGAGGTGCCTGACCTCACTGCAGAGGTGGCAGAAGGCAGTTAGGTGTGTGTAACTAATGAATCTCAGCTAGTTCATTGTAGCACTGAACAGAGCCCTGGTGTGGTGGCATCTCACATTTCCACAGCACAATTTGCCAGTGTCTGTTGAGCTGTCTGTGTGCTGTTCACAGCATATGCCACTCCTGTCACAGCTTCCCCCCCTCCCCACAGCACCAAGATACTGTCCTGCCTTTGGCATATTCCCAGGATTCAGGCATTTGTTATGCCACCAGCACATCCAGCCTGCCTGGCATGGGACATCCTGCATCAGCTCCTGGGAACACATGTCCAGCTGAAGAGTCCTCAGCCTTCCCAATGAGCTTTCATAAATATCTGGGAGGATATAATCAGATTTCCAGCACATGGTCTTGAAGAGCTGGTCTACTGATAGATGGATTAAACTTTCCCTTGCAATACAGGTACTTGTACCCCAGATGAAAGTCATATTATTACATTGTGAGGTATTGATTGTATAATCAAAAGCAGCATCAACCTTCTGGGCCTGCTATCCCACTGCTGCACTGAATGAGATGGTGCACAACAGCAGCAAGGTCAGGAAAAGCTCTGGGATGTTACCCTCCTGGTATGGAATCCACCACAGGAACCTGACAGTGTACAGACTGTGTTCTTGCTCTTTTAATTCAGAAAGATAAGAAACAAAAGTGGCAGCATCAAATACCTTTAATTCTCTGTATTTCATGATAGAGGAGGCCCAACTCCTATTAGGTATGCGCATTTCTGGATAGCAGCATTTTCAAATTATATTCTTTTCTCCCTAGCAGGGCCTGGCTGCAAGCCTACATGCAGTGTTCACAGACACATCTTCAGGCACATCTGCAGCAGAAGGGGGTGCAGGACCTTCCTGTCTCTGGCTCAAATTGCAGACACATTTCTTCAGTGGCAACACCATTTTAAGTAGCATTTAGTTCAGGCACTTATTTGCAGCCCTCCTGTACCTGCCAGACCATCTGGTCTAAGTGTTACTGTAGCTTTGTGGCAAACAATATGGGGAAAATCCAGGTTAAAATAAACACAGCAATACTTTCCCCACAAAGAAGAGTGTCTCAGAAGAATGAGCACAGGCTGTGTGGAGGGGTAGGAGGAAGCAGGATAATCCCTTTCTACACGGTGGACTGGGAATCTATGCTTTTCATAATATCAAAAGAAAAGCAGAAAAGACTGAATAAAAATCAGGCAGTAGCACGAGGAAAAAGTAGTGGCCTCGGACTCTGACTTTCTGAGTTTTTTTCAAATTGTTCCTATTATTTGATATTCACATTTGGAGCAGGGATAGAAAAATTGCTTTGACCAAGAGACTATCTCCAAACATCTCTTCCTAAATTCAGCTCAAATCTATGCTCTACTCTTTTCTGATTTCATTGTGTAAGTAAGAAACTCCCCAAACAAGGGCTTACTTAGACCATGCTGTGTTGTATATAAGCTTAGTGGAAACCATGAACTAGGTTTTCTTCAGTAAATTCTAAGGAAGTTTAGAAATAATTTCAGTCTAGTAGTCCTCTAAAGGGGTCTGCAAAAATCTAAGCTTTGATTAGTGCCAAGATTTTCAAAATCAGAAGAAACACTACCAGTAGCATGCCACGCTCCCCTCCCTGAGCAGTCATGGCTGGCATCGTCTTGCAGAGCTCCTTGGCTTTAATTTACATATTACTCCATCTAGTGGCTTTAAAGTTCCAGCCTCAATGAGTTGAAAATTCTGTCCTGGCACCAGCTGTATTTCAAACCTCTGCAGCAGCTTTGCCATCACCACTTTTACTTCCATCTGTTAAGAAGAAAATAGAAGTCATTGACAGCAAATACAGCTTAAAGTCAGTCTACCATCTTATACTGCTTTGTCAATACAGAGATTTGAAAGTTAAATGTTACTCTGTTAATGCAGCCGGTTGAGTTTGGGCAGGGAACCTGGGACTTCCTGGATTCGAAGACAACTGACAGGCACTAAGATCAGTCTTTCTGTTTATGTGTTAAACCCATTTTGGAAGTCAGACTGTAAAACTAAAGCAGTCTGAGCACTGGTGCTTAGATGAGCTCACAGCACAGACCCAAAGCGCTGGCCTCTGGCTGTCCTGAAATGCTCTCTGCCATGCTCACATACATTAAATTGTTCCTTCATCCATGTAGCCCCTTCCTCACCTTCTCTGTGCCAGTTCTGGCTTGTGTCCTCCTCCAGCTGATGTTTTTCCTGCCTTGATTCTGTCAGTGGCAGCCATGAGATGATCCCCAAGACCCCCTGCTTGACCTTGGCTGGAATGTTGACTGGGATTCCCATTAAGGGGTTTGGATTTGAGCAGGCTGACCCAGGAAAATTTGGAGGGAGTGCAGCCTGCTGCTCCTCCCTGCAGACACCTTGGCTGCATGGATGTCTGCTCCTGTGACAGCATTTGAGAGACATGCCTGTCATGGGCATGAGGGGCGATCTTCCCTCTGAGGAGAAGAGGGGCAGTGCACATCACTGTGGCCTCTGGTGCCCACCACCACCCACGGTCAGCACACCCTGAGCTGGCCCAGTGCTTGCTAACCAAGTGTTGTTCCAGGCCTCTGCTCACCTGTGCAAACACCTGCCCGATGCAGGATCGAGGTCCCAGAGAGAATGGAAAATAGCAGTAATATGGCCTGCAAAGAAAAATGGTCAAAATTGTCACTCTGACAACTTGGATGTAAAGAAACAAGCAAATATTTCATCACAGCAGCAAGGAAATGGTCTAAATATCCCCTCACCTAATGGACTCATTAAAGCAGTCTTCAAATTAACTCTTTTTTGCTTCAGAGCAGCAATACAGCTCAGCAGCACCTTTCCTTGTCATCTCTCTTTACTGCATGGCTCAGCTGCCAGAGCTGTTTTGATGCAAGCCAGCCTTATTTCAAAGCTGAATGTCAAGCACACTCTAAATGCTCTTCAGCCCTGTCATGGGGACATCACAATCTGCCCAATTATTGCTCCTTTGGGCAGCTCTGTGAGTGAGGGGGTGTTTGGTTTAGGAGACCAGACTAACTCTAGGCTGAAGGAAAACTCCTGACTCATGAAGTATCTGGTGCTGATCTCTGCATCTGTTTAGTCACTCACTGGTTCCTCCTGACCACTGACTAGACTTAGGCTGCCTGCCCACATGGCTGAACAGCATCTTCTCTCCCTCAGGCCCTTCTCCCCTGTCTAATATGGAGACATTTCAAGCACCCTGGGACCAGGGCTGTCATGCATTAAATGCTTGCAATGTACTAAGGCAAATATTCAACCTGGTTTGGGCTCAAAGCTTTGACTTCAATATAAACATTTAATAACAATAACATTGGTCTTTTTTTTTAAAGGTAACGTGGTCTAAAGAATTCTTGAACAAAAGCTGTGCATTATTGCTCTCTATTTCCATTTGGATGATTTATTTTACTCATACTGGAATGGAAAAATAGTTTTATTCTACTTTTCTTTCCCTTAAAATCTCTTCCTGTAATGGTTTCTTAATACATATTTAATAACATGGGAATAAAAAGGAGCTCACTTAGGTGCATCTTTGCTGAATCGCTCTGGATCAAAAGTAAGTGGATCCTTGAAAAACTTTTCCATCCTTCCCATCACATAAGTGTTGAGCTGCCAAAAAGAGTTTATTTTTGTTAGTCAGGAGCAACACACTGAAAATGCCTCTTTGCTGTCAGAGGTATAAAACCATAAATGCCTTCCACTCTCCAGTCCAACTGAGAGTCTTAATCCATACCCCAGTTTTGGTCAAAATTTTAGAGAAGCAAGTATAAATATGCCCAGGGGAAGATTTTGGCCCTCTCATCCACATTAACTGGGGCAGCTCCAAGCTGCTGCAGGTGGATGGGACTCACAAAGACCGTGGTGTTGGCAGGAATTCTGATGCCATTGATGACGTGCTCCTTCTCTGGCCTGCGGAGTGTCCCCGAGACGGGCGGGTACAGCCGCAGCGACTCCTTCAGAACCTGGGGCAGCAAAAAGCACAACAGGTCAGTTAGTTTATACACTGCAGGAAGCAGAAATAAAATTAAGTACCTCCCTGTGGCCTTTCACTTCTGCTAAATGGGAGATTATGACTTTTTAAATGGATGCTGGTCTATCTATCTTGGACTCCTGTGGACAAAATATATTTTGTCAGCTCCTTCAGGCCTGGTTCTTTCTTACAGCTGGTAAAATAGAGAGAAAAAGACACAAAACCCAGAAGAGATCCTGGAACAGATCCAACACCTCAAGTCAGATGAACAACTAAGCAAAAAAGTATTAGGAAGCAAACTCAGAGGGAATATCTAAGAGTGAAGTCTCCTGCCCCTGATGAGCTGCTCTAGGCACTGGCTGCCATGAGGGTGGGTGATGGTTCCCACCTCCTTCCCACCCTCAGCTCCTGCCTTTGTCTGCTTCTGCCTTTGCTTCTGCTGCTTGAGGAGCTGAGCCAGGTCAGAGCCCCAACAGGACAAAAAGCAACCTAGCAAAGGAAAATGAATAGGGAATGTTGAGAAAAAAATGGAACAAGACCATTTCTTTTGGTGTCAGTGAGCTGTAAGAATGGCTTATTTCATCAAAGTGAAACCTAATTAACAGTGCACATGAGCATCGCACTGAAAATGCAATTAACAGTGTGCATGCACGAGTGGACTAATGGAAAAGAAACCTGGACAAAAGGATTCAAGATTGCCTGAACAACAGGAGAGGAGCCCCATAGTCTCTGATACTCCAGTGATGGACTAGCTCTGACCAAGGGTGACTGATTTTGATTGTACAGATCCAAGATTGTGCTGTTAAATAAATTGTCTGCTTTGAGGAGCTCTCATGTGATCTGTCTTAAAACTCAAAGGCTTAGATACCTCATCCTAATTGGACTGGTATAATTGTGATGGTGTTTGGAGAAGCCTAAGGAAGCCTGCTGATTTCTGTAATCACACAGAAATGCCTTTTTCTTATGAGAAATAGACCTCTGAAATCTATCTGCTATCAATGCACAATAATTTGTAGGATGGGATATGCCGAATGGTAAAAAACTGTTGCTCACCTCAGCAGGGCAGTTTAGAACAAAAAGGATCATGGTGGACTACTAAAATCACAGGGCAATTTATGCAGAACAGCTGCCAGGACTGTGATTCAGCCTCTCCTGAGGGCTACTGGTGTCCCCCATGTTGTGAAGAAAGGAAATGCAACACAAACACTGGCTAATAGCCAACCCTGGCTTTGCAGTTCATTACCAACCAGCACTTCTATACACAAGACCTCTCTTAGGACCAAACTCTTCCCCCCACCACCCCCAAGTGACTGAAGAGGGTTTCAAGACTGAATAATGAAAAATTGACATTAGAAACCCCAGCCATTATTTTTGGCTATCCTCAAATCCCACTTTATATCCCACTGCATATGCTGAGATCATAGCTGGAAATGCTTTAACAATAATCAAACAAAAATGGAGCAGTGAATAAGGAAAGTGTGTGGGATTCACACACAGGTTGGGCTCAAATTTACACACCTTTCTTAAAATTACAGCTATTGTTTCACCTTAAACAGACAGGGATTATGCAACTCTACTCTAGCTTCCAGACTGGTAATAATTAAGGAAAGCAGCGAACAAATGCGTACATTTGAGGATCTTCCCAGTAAGTCTGGACTGCTGCAAATGTGTCAGGCTATGTGCTGGCTGACACTCTGAGGACAAACACTATCAGGATAAAATATCAGCCTAGTTTTTAAAATTTTAGAAGTGTGGGGCTCCTCCATGACATGTCAGAAGTGCTACCAAACAGATCTGCCTGGTACCTTACCTCACTCCTACAGTACCTGGGATAAGAAGGTGAGCTTGCTAAGATCCTCGTAGTCAACGTGTCTCTTGGCACCAAGAACCTCATCCACTTCAGCCTGAGCCCTGCAGGTCAATTAAAACTTGTGAGATGGCAGATGCCTGTTTCTTGCTAGGCAAGTTGATAAATCACATTATTTTACATTCCAGACACTGAGTTGGACTTAAACACCCATCCTCAGGCAAAATGCCAACCAATTCCCATCCAGGCTTCCTGAACTTGTACGTCATATCTGGATGAGGCAATGTGCATACAAGGCAGGTGAATCAGGGGGCATTTGGGACCTGCATGTATAAAGGCTTTGAAAAAATCACCTAGGTGAAACTGAAATAATCTATTGTACCATTTTGGATATAATGGTACAAGGAAACTGTTTATTTTGGAAGGTAGGCTAGAATTTAATGATCCTATCTTTTTAATAACCCTTACAATTAAGTTCACCTTGAAATTAACATCTAGCTGGGTCTGAAAATTGGAGCACACATACCTTTCCAGTATTTCAGGATGCTGACCCAGTGCCATTACTGTAAATGTCATCTGATTGGCACTGGTTTCATGACCTAATGATAACAAAAAGTAGTTTAAAAGTTAGTATGAAATAATAACATGATACAAAGGTAGTCTACAAGGTGATTGTGAATAGGAAGCTTTAAACATCAAACCCTGAATATTTTATTTTAAATATGCTAGAAAATAAAGGAAATAATAAAAGGTATGTAAAGTCTACATAAAGAGCTTTCAACAATGACAAGAAAAGGACATAGCTGGCAAAGATATGACCCATCATGCCCAAGCAAAGCTGCAGTGGTTGCATGCAGCACCTACTGGTCATGAGCTCCCTAAGAGGAGGGCCAGTGAGGGCCAAGATTTGCCTTGTTGTATTATGGGACACACAGTTCTGCCAAAAAGGAAGGACTTACTGGTTTTAAGGGAAAACAGAGCTTCTTATCATCTTTCTTTGAAAGGTCTGCTTTACATGTTAGGATGACCCAGCTTGAGCAGGGAGTTTGGACCAGAAGGCCCTTCCAACCTTACCCACTTTGTGACTCTCTGATGTGGACACTTTTCCCTTTTTTTCATGGATAGACATATGTACTATTTTTAAGCATTACAGAAAACAGACTTCTGCAAAGATGTCTGCTACAATAACATCTTTCTTGCTAAAGAACAGCATTTTGACCACACCTTCTTATGAACCTAAATCATCTTGATCTGCAAAATCTGCAAAAAAAACCCCAACTATCTCATATAATTACTCAGCCCATACATTTTCTGATTGGCTTGACAGTGCCTTCTTCCACTTAGGCAAGAATGGCATTTAATCATGTGGGTGAGGTGATGCAAAGACACATTGAACATGTAAAAGATGTTTTTGGTGGGGTTTAGTGGGATCTGGGTGGCTTAGTGGGATCTGGGTGGAAGGGCCAGAACCCCATAAGGAATAGCCTTGTACCCCAGTGGGCAGTGGAAAGACAGAGGCTGGAATACAGAGTGGGAAGCCAGTGGTTGGAAAACAGCAACCTGGCATTATTTGCTGTGTTGGTATCACTGAAAGAGGACAATACATCATTTGCCTGTTAAATTAAGAATTCTCTTCAGTCCTCACCCAGCTGGTCCTATGCCAGTGTAATACTTGGTCTTCCAACCAAGAGACTCCTGTTTGCAGCATCATCACATGGAGTGATGATGTTAACCATAATGTTAATTATGATTAAAAAGGATGTTAATCTTAACCTTGTAGACAGCTCAAGAATGAGTACAGCTTCCCACATGACATACCCAAGCATTAAAATAGCTACCAACCTGCAACAAAGAAAGTCATAAAGTTATCCAGAATGTTTTCATCATCTCTAGTCTCCTCCAGAGCTGTCAAGATATAAAAACAAATGAAATCAGCAAATGGCCCTGTGCCCCAGGTGGACCAGCCAGAATGCTCTGCCCTGTTTGGCACATATTGGCTGAGGTGGCATCAAGAGAGGATGCTGAGTGGGCATTTCAGTGGTGACTCGTGACCAGTACTTGATCCAGCACAAAGAATTTTCAAATCTTCAGTGTGAAAACAACTTTAAAGGAAGATCCAAGTTTAGATCCCCTAAACAATCCTCCCTGAATTTCACAGCAAAACATACCACAGAGAAATTCACTCAAACAGTGACAGCAAGGTGTCTCTTACCATCTCCTTTCAGTATCTGTGTAAGAATATCCATTGTGGCTTCTTTCCCATTCTGGATGGCTTCTCTCCTCTGGTCAATGCACTGCTTCCCCACACGTCTCAACAGCCTCACGCTCTCCCTGGTCTCCTTTAGCATCTTCTGCTTTCCTGGCATGAACTGAATACAGAATTTCTTTTGTCATTTTATTCCTTTTGCTGGTAAAAAATAATGTCAGTGTTATTTTACATGCGAGCACCTTGTTTTGCACTAAATGACACTTGTCACAGAAACATTTGCTCTCCATGCAACAAACTGAATGCCTGGGGGATGAAGGGTTTGGGCTGAAATAAGAAATATTTCAATTTGTGCATGTTGATGTCGTGTCTCGTCAGAATCAGAGCTGATGTTTTGGGCACTGTGAGCAAAATCCATCACCTCTCAAACTGCAGCATGCAATGCAGAATCTCACCCCTGGTCTCAAAAAGGAAAACAGGAGCTCTAAACGCCTGAACTACAGCTTTCATGAGACACTGGAATAATTCTTTACTTAAATATTTCATATGACATCCATCATGTTCTAGCAGATGAATATGGTAGATGAATTTGGGTTGAAAATATAATTTTTTCACAGCAAGAATGCTCTTCCACCCTGAGTGAAGGCTGCCATCCTTCATGGACAAATGGCAAAAATCTCAATTTTTAATGGGTACAAGAGCATAAAACCATATCAGAAGGAGACACATGCAGGGGGGAACAAAATTAATTTCTGAGTTTTTTAAAGCAGTAATGAATTTTATCTTGATGCCCATTGGAGGGAAATATCTACAGATGACTGTTTCCCTGATATATATGGACCTTGCATAGCTCCATGAACTCAAGGAGGAGCAGCTGAATGGGAGGAGAGGGGACTAAAGTGAGGGGAGTACAGACCCTTATGAAGGGGTCGCGTGCCTTGTTCAGTCCCTGCATGATCTTAGTCACAGCGTTGGGTAAAGGTGTCTGGTCATCACTCAGGGCATTCAATTCCAGGCCAAAGGCTGCCTGAAAAGCAGGAGAGAAAAAGGCAACTTGCTGAGGTGGGGGTGAAAGAGCAGGATAGCCTCACAGCACTGCCCTTCCCCCTAAAAATATCTCATTAAATCTCAGTTAAATATCAGGCTGGATCCTACCTTGCAGGTGGCTGTGAGGGGTGGCCAATATCAACATTATGTTTTCTCCTTATTTGAGTGGATTAATAATTTACCATTATTCTCCATTCCTCCCAAACTGGCTTGCATAGAAAGGTCAAAGGCAGAGTAAGGCAGCCTTCCTGCCGACATGCCATAGC
>NW_005054303.1:4497938-4502634 GCF_000277835.1 Geospiza fortis | reverse complement strand
AGCCTGCCTGGTGACATGCAATGGCAGTAATACAACCTCCAACCATGGAAGAGCTCTGGTGTGTCCCTTTTGGTATGGAGGGGTGGGAGGCATGAGGCTGAAAGGACTTTTGCAAAGCGTCTCCATCCTGCAGGCCACACCTAGACTATTCAAACCCTTCCCTATCTGCCCTTTCCCATGGCTCAGCCTGAATGGAAGTGGCACTATTAGTCCTGCAGGTCTTCTGGAACTGCTGGGTAAAGGTCTTTCTCCCTGCCTCCAGCTCCTGATCCCATCCTGATGCTGGTAGGCATCACTTCCATCCCTTCCTGCCAGTTGAGAGGAAACAAGAAAGGGACAGCTGGTACCTTTCCAATGACATCCATAGTCACCCGGCTCATCATCGACAGCATGCTAAACTCTGTTTTTCCATCTGCCTTTTCCTCCAGCTTCTCCATCAGCTCCTCTGCTTTTTCATTAAAAGTTTCCATCAGACCAATCAGGTAGCTGAACAATCAATAAAGATGAGTATGGGGGCTCTGATCTTTGCTCAGTCAAAATAACCTTTGTTATTTTCCATAGAAAGTGGTAACGTTTTTTAAAATTTATAATTAATTTGCCTTAATACATTAAAAAGCAAACATATAGAATGAGCTACATTCTTCTTACATCAGTCCTGCTCTGCCCTGCCATGTAATTAACATGTGTCATGGCAAAGGAAGGTGGCTTGTGCCCTTTGCAAATAGACTTTATCTTTGGACCCTACATACAACCCTCTGCCTTCTCTTTTCCAACAGAATAAGGCAGCCATACTCCAGGATACACAACCCTGGGACCTTTCTGCCTTTGCTGTGTTCATAGGGGTGTCACTGCTCTGTGGAAAGTCTGGTGAAATTATACTTAGCATGGGAATGGAGCGCTGGATTCTATGTTAAATATGATTTTGGCACTGAATGTTGGGGTCTTTTTCATCCAAATATCAAATAATGACAGGAAGAAGCATGACAACAGAGTAGAAGTAACAGTAGAAGGTCCCAGAAGTATTTGCCTTACCTTCGGCTGAAGGCTGGATCCATTACCCTCCGCTGCTTGTGCCAGTGCTCATGGTTGCAAACAGTTACCAAGCTATTCCCTAGAAACCTAGCACACAGGAAAACAAGGAAAGGAACGGGTTTATGCAAATGGGTCTGATGAACCCCGTGTAGTCACAAATGCAAGTCTTTCACATCTACTTTCTTTTATTTTTCCATGTGTAGGGAGCACCTTTGAGTATGCAACCATCACAACAACATTGTGGATGACAACTGAACCACAGATTTTTTTCTCCAGGTAGGTGTAGACTGCTGAGTCCAATAAGATGCTGGTTCATTACACCTGTTATGTAAATAATAAATATTATAACTGGATTATTTTATTTTTAAAAGCTTCAGACTAACAAAGGAAAATTCCCTTTTTTTGGAATTGAATTTAGAAGTTGCAAACTTCCATGCCTTATGGAATGCTCTAAAATCAGTGCTCTAAAATCTGAGAGCTTTGATGATGGTCTTGAGCAGACTGCTCTGAGACTAACTGGACAACCCCAGGGGGAAAAAGGATACATGATCAAGGTAAAACAAAATCCAACATATCCTCCTCCCTGACTGGGAAGACACTTGACTTGACATATAGTTTAATAGGTACATGCTGCTTATGTGTGTCTGGAATCAGAAATTATTCCCCATACTAAGGTAAATGGTCTGAGTCAAAATGACATGCCTTTGATATTATTAATCTTGCACTTATTTCCAGATCACAGTGGCTTCAGATGGGTTTTGCCTACCTCTCACCAAACAAGCTGAAGAGGCTACCATACACCGTTGGATCCTTTGGGTGCTGTGGTGACATCAAGAACTCCTAAAATCAAACCTCAGGTCAGTGAATACTGCCTGCAATCTGTTTCCCAGACAAAACACAAAATTTCACTCACACATATGTACTCTCCTCTTCTGCAGCTATAGTCTGAAGAGTAGATTAATTATTTGGTATGCCCTGATTCCCCAGTTCCTGTGCTGCTAGCTTGCTTTGCATCCCTCTAGCACTTTTTTGCCCAATGACCTGAAATCTCACTCTGTTGTAATTGCAAAGATTTAGAGAAAGAAATTTGGTCTCTTGTGCCCCATTCATTTGAGATACTAAGCTCTTGCAGACAGCCTGCTTTTCACAAATGGAAAATGTTTGCTATATGTGCTGTTTAAATAAAAATAACAAAATAAAATAACTGATCAAGGAAAAAAAATCAGGACAGCCTGGAGAGCAAAGCACTTCATCCTCCTAACCCAGCCAGAGCCAAGCACGGATTGACTGCTCTGTGCTGCTCTGATCATCAGGCACCAGGTCTCCTGTTATGGAGGGATGGGCCAATCCCCACCATTGATTTGGCTTTATTTTTCAGTACCTTCACTCCTTCAGGACACACAATCAATACTGAGATTCTGTGAAAGGCATTAATTCGTACAACAGGTCCGTATTTCTCTGCCCTGTAAGATGAGAAAATTTAAAAAAAGAGAATTATGGTACAAACTAACAACATGTAACAGCTCAGACCTAATAATCTTGAAGGACCACATTCCAGTGGGAACTACTGCAGTCCCCAGCCAATAAAGCCATTAAGAGAGAATCACAGGACAGAGTAATCAAAGTTGGAAGAGTCCTTCAAGATCATCTGATCCAACCATCAACCTATCACCACGATAATCACCCCTAAACCATATCCTCAAGTGCCACATCCAGATGCCTCTTGAACATTTTCACGAAGTTACTCCACCACCATCCTTATTCCAGTGGCTAACCATTCTTTCAGTGAAAAAGTTTTTTCTAATATCTAATCAGATCTGAAAGATCAATGCTCTCTCTCTAGCTCCTTTGCCAACCTTCTCAATGATGCTAATTATGTAACTCTGTAAGGGTCTTTGTGCCTTGATCTCTCCATATGTGCTACAGGACTACCACATTCAATGTTATTGATGTGCCTCAACTTACCACCGCAGCAAGACATCTGGAGTGAACTCCTGTTTCCTCACCATTCTCCATATGATTGGCAGGTGTCCAAATAAAAAGCTGCAGAATATGAAGGTTAAGAGTGTCATGAGGATGCCAGCATAGGGTTTTGCATAGATTGCAATCCTGGTTGCTCAGTGAGTGTTGCTCATATTTTCCTCGTAAGGAAAGATGAAAATAACTCTGAGCTGTGCCAATGCCCAGCCCTCACCAAGCTGGTGAACTGGGCACCAAAGACAGACTGGTGCTCACATGCAGCCAGGAAGAGCAGCACAGAGATGAAGGATGAGATCTTTTTCTTATGCTGTATTGTAGGAGATGTTTGGGTCTGGATGGAATCCCCCATGAACTGCTTTGCTCTTTGCCTGCCTGAGTGAATCTTGACTGCAGCTGTTACATTGCTGTACATGAAAGAGATATTTGCATTAAATGCTCCTTAATACATGCTTATCCCTGGTAAGTGTAACTTCATTTCTGTCAATGGATGTCTGTTAAGGGAAATTAGGAATCATCTCCTGTCCCAAACTGCATAATTTCAAATACTGAGGATGATAATTACTGGTTAATATTGAAACTGAAGAAATTAATAAAAAATGTTAACTCTTCAAATATAGCTGCATTAAAAACTTAGAGATCAATTTCTTCTTTCAGCTGTGAGTGGTGAATTCCCACTGGTTTTGCATAAATCTGAGGGAAGATTTGGCCAAGCTCCTCTCTAAATGAAGCAAGCTGCACTCAAGATCTGTTTTCCATTTGAGAGACAGAGAGCCATGTTATCATCCTTTTTAGTATAAATAAGCTATGGGGGAAAACAGGCTCTTATTTTATTACTGTTGGAACTGGGAGGCACTTAAAATAACAAGAACTCAACAAAGTTACTCAACATCTACAGAAACTTTTAATCCTCCACTTGTTTGACTCTTCCTTTGTAATTGTATCCCAAAAAGATGTGAAAGCCTGAAACACAACACAACTGCTTTGTTAGCTCTGGAAACTGCTCTATGTGCAGCACAGGAAACAAGGTCCAAACAAGGTCCCACTTATGGCTCCTCTGGTGTGCCACCACACCACGGTGTTACTTCACAAATGAACCCAAGGACGAGCAGGTTCAGGTAGTACAAGATCATCCTCTCTCTACTCTTGGTGTCTGACTACGATTACACAAGTAGGCTGTAGCCTGGAGGTGGGCAGGAGAGTGCTGGTGTCTCTGTCAGGCTGTGTATGAGTGCTGGCGTCTCTTCCTGTGGCATGTTACGGGGGGCATGTGCACCCACAGGTGAGGTTAAGTGGGGAGCTCACACACTCCTGCAGGAGCCATGACTCCTTGTGACAGCGCTGCCACTGCCTTACTGGCAGCTTTCTCATCACCCCTTATCATTTACGACATTTGTATTTATTTTTGGCAGAAGCTAAACACCTGGCTTATGAAGAGGGCACGGAAGGTGCCTGGCGGAGTTAGTGTCAGTGTGCCCCCCGGCGCAGCGAGGGATGGGGGCGGTGCGGTCCCTCCTGCGCGGCTGTCGCTGCCGTCAGGCCCCTCTGCAGGGTCAGGAGCGATGGCGCAGCTCCTCCGGGCGGCTCTGAAGCGCCCCTCCGTGCCGCTGCGGCCACTCGGGCCATGTACGTCAGGACACGCAGCCCCGGCCGGGCAGGCCCTGCTGCTGAGCAGGCTAAGGAATCC
>NW_005054303.1:4491104-4497395 GCF_000277835.1 Geospiza fortis | reverse complement strand
CCCTACGAAGACAGGCTGAGACAGACGGAGCTGTTCAGCCCATGGAATAAGAAGGTTCCGGAGAGACCTTATTGCAGGGGCTGCAAAAGAGCTTGTAACAAGGGCATGTAGTGATATGACAAGGGGGAATGTCTTTGAACTTAAAGAGTGTAGATCTAGATTAAATATTAAGAATAAATTCTTTACTATGAGGATAGTGAGGCACTGGAACAGGTTGTCCAGAGGAGTTGTGGATGCCACATCCCTGGAAGTGTTCAAGACCAGTTTTTTCATCCCCTGTTAAGGCTGTGGTTTTAAACCTGCCTGTTTTCAGAAAAAGCTACCATTCCTTCCCACTGGTCAGGTAGTGCATATAATGATAACACAGTATGAATATCCACCGCTAGGAAAGGTATTGCTGATAGCAAGAATAGCATCACCCAGACAAAGTTTAAAAACTAAAGCTAGCTGGTGTTTAAAAACTAAAGCTAGCTGATGAAACCATGGTTTTAAAGACATTCAGTGAACTTCCTGATTAAACATTGATTTTTGGAGTGTCATCAATGTTTTTTCATTCAATTTTCAAGAATAGATCATAACTATGTGTAAGTTGTTGTTTCATTTGGAATCAGTGTCAGAATAACTCCTATGAAAAAGCCTCACTTGTACCTTTTTTGTGAGCAGCTAACTGGGAGGTGATAAAATATTTTGTATTTTATATATTTTTATGGGAGAGGCTATGTCCTTACTAATCCCCAAGTAAATCAGGTACAGTCTCACAATTAGGCTTCTCAAGCAAATATAATTATCCTGATAATTCCCCTAAATATTCAGCCTGGATACGCTGCAGAAATTATCTTATTTTTCATGCTTTAAAGATGAACTTCAACAAAAGCTTTTGTTATTGTCCCAACAAACTTTAATACAACCCTTTGTTTGTATTCTAACGTGTTTCTATACCCTCGAGTGAAGGACATGATCCCGAGACACTCCTGTGTTTGTGATCTGCCCGGCAGCCACACGCCGCGCTGCGAGGAAGGAGCAGGGCTGGGCTGGGCTGGGCTGGGCTGGGCTGAGCTTCCCCGCGTGTCCCCGTGCTGCTGGGGACTGAACTGCCACCGCGTGGACATTCTGCCAACCTGCACATTCCCGGGAAAAGGCGAGGAGCGAGAGGGATCTGGGAGCCGACCACAAGCGCAGAGAATTGGGAACTGGTAACAGGTCAAGTTCCAAGGCAAATTTGAAAAGCTGGTGAGACATAGGGTTGGTCCGAACTCCTGCTGTCTTTTGCTTGGCTTTGCATGGCTATCTAGGTTTGAAAACATTCTGTTCTCTCTCTGAAGGTGCAGCATTGTTTAAGTTGTAAGTGAGGACAGCAAGGAGAAGGCAGAGCATAGGCAGCTCTTGTGCTGGGAAATGCCTTCAGCAGCATACAAATAGCCAGAGGGCTGGGCTCTGGTCACTCAGAATTTACCACAGCAGATGTGGACAGGAAAACTCTAATAACAAGTTATTAATGATAATAATGATAATTAGCTGACCTAAAACCACACCTCTAGCCACAGATTGATATAGCTGGATATAGGAGTCAAAACAAAATCTGCAGTGGGTTAGGTGTTACTTACCCAGCATTGCCAAATACAGACCTTTGCTGTGATTGTCACCCTGAGTCAGTTGTCCCCCAGCCCTTATATACTGAGGTCCTGATCATTCTCAGTCAATAAAAATTTCCAGCATGGAGTGGACAAGTGAATGGCAAGATGTTATAATAACAGGAACAGTCTGAGGGTTTAGTGATTGCCAACAGCTAATGCCCCTGAGGAACAAACTACTTGATGTGATACTTGTACAACTGACTGAACACTACAACCTTTTTTTTTTTTTGTTAAAAATAGCATCCCTATTTACCACATTATTGCAAAGGAATGATTGCCATTTCCATCATAGCTGCTTTTCTGACAATGTTGAAACATTGCTCGAGGCAGCTCTATATCTGCACCTGTGCCCCAGACATGAGAGCCTTGGGAAAGTCATGTACGAGGCAGCAAGGTATGAACACACATCAAATTAGTTCCATGTTTTGCTGGTTTACAGAAGAAAAAACCTATGTTTTCTTAAAGCTTAAATTTGGAATACAGTTAGTAGTTATCAAAAGATGCTTACATCTCTTTTCATATAGAAAAATGTATGTTTATGTCTGAAAGTATCTAAGGGGGCCAATACATCTCACATGCCAAACTGTCCTTTAGAGAGGATTACTGGCATGTTTCCAATACAAAATCATGCTTGGATATTGATACTTGTGACTGTTTTTCTCCTCTGTGCTGCTGAATTTCTATGTTGACCACACCCAAAGAGCGAGAGGCTGAGCTCTCCTACAGAGGGATGGATTTGTGCTGGGGACTGTCCCCCCCACAGCTGCATCAATGCTAACTCATGAAAGAGGCAGGCTGAGCTGGACACAGCTCTGGGAGTGGTTTGCTGGGTTTGGGCCCTGGGGCAGAGCAGGCATTCAAGAGCTTCTGTTCCCCCTTGGCCATCGTAAAGCCCAACACAAAGGTCTGACTGGTGAGAGGCTGATAGGGGAGATAAAGGCAAGACAAACACGATGGCAGCACGACGGCAGCACGTGAAGCTGAAAGCCCCACGCTCACATTTGCACCCTGTGCCAGTGCCACCCACAGTGCCACTGAGCTTTCTGGACTTGAGCCATGTCTTCAGTACAATTTCAATATCAATCGATTTCTCTGTGCTTATTTAATGTGATACATGTGCCTCATTCTGTTCACATCCTGCAGCATGACCTGGACAGAGCCAAAACTCCCCTGACATGGAGGATATCTTCATGGCATGCTCCAGCCAGGGCTCAGCTCCAGGAGGGTTTTGCCAGCATTTGAGTGAGAGCCCCTGATACAACACCCTACCTATTTCACTGTCCCTCCACTGCTTGAGCAGCAAGCTCTAAAGATTATTCCTCGATATGTTGGGAAGATTTATCTATTGGATTTCTTGGAAAGAGCATGGTAAGTTCAAATGAAGATAATGTCAATACTGCAGACTGCAACACAGTGTAGCAGTGAGTGCTCAGGCTGGATGCTGGGCTCCACAAGGATGTAAATGAAAAATCCTGAGCTCTGGGCAGAGCTACTGTGCCTTGAAGGTAGAGAAAAAGACATGGAAAGGTTGAGTTTACACCATTCCCTTAGAGATATGCTGGGTCCTCTATGTGATGCAGCTGTGCTAACTTAAGGAAAGATATGGAAGGAAAAATGCAGGTGCTTCAGTCTCAGTCACAGAGTTGAATGAGGAGACAAGGCAATAAATGATATTGCTACTAGACAAAACTTTGGGACTGCCACATGAGGAAGTACATGAGGAAGTCTGGTTGCACTGTGGGCTAGTTTAAGATGTATCCTGAATTAGCATCCAGGAAGTATACTGTCAGTCATGTTCAAGTGTAGCAGCAGGGCTTATTGGTTTATCTAATGCTTACTTGGTGTGACATCCTGCTATATAAAAATTATATCACTAAGAATCCTATTAGACAACAGATGAGAAAGCAGGTACTTAAATGCATGTGTACTTGTGTGCTCTAAATAGTACAGGCCCATCATTTAAATACCAGTGAACTAGACTGACAGATACCAGGAGTTAGAACAGATATATTTTAAGCTTGGAAGGGACCACAACGGTCAGAAATACTTTGCCAGATCATAGCAGTGCACTGAGCTGGCAGGCACAGACATGCACACACAGCCACGTGTGCTGAGCTGGCTCAGACCTATTTGAACACCTTCCCCACTCGGTGCCAGCTGGGAGAAGGCATAAGAGGGAAAAAACCCCTGTACTTAACAAGTCTTGTCTCTTTCTCTGCTAATAAATATTTCCCTGTGGAGCTGGCAGCACCCACGTAGCAGCATCACAAACACCTCACCAGCAAACGCAGCATGCAGGGCTCTGTGCCAGCACTGCCAGGCACAGCTACTGTCACCCAGAGCTGGCTCTCCTGTGCCCCTGGCTGCCACCAGAGCCTGTGTGTCACCCTGCCTGCCCGCCAGGGGTGGTGGAAATCCCCACCAGCAATATCCAAGATGTACGTGGCCTCTGCTTGTTCTCAGGACCTTCAAACACACTAAAGCAGGTGCAGGGTAACTAACAGTTAAATTAGAAAAAGAATACTTAATAGTTAGAAAATGCTGGTGAAATTCCTGCCTAATTTGTCTGTGGCAGACATCCTGGAATCACCTCAATTCCTTTAGGTTAACTTTTATTGTGCAGGTCTTTTTTTCTACCCAGAAGTTTTGAAGTATAACTATGACCAAGGTTCTTTTTAGAATGTCTCAGACAGAGGGAGCTGAAATTTGGCCTAGGAGGCAAAAGAAATGGAAGAGGAGTTTGGAAAAAGAAAAATTATATCTCCACCTTCTATTTTCTTCCAGCCCTCTAGTCTCACCAGCTCAATAGCTTCCAACTCTTTTAACAGAAGAATTTACAAAGAACTCTCTTGTTCCCTGAACATTTTGAAGTGAATTTCTGCACTTGAAACAAATATGTTTGCAACTTCACAGCAAAGGGAAAGGCCTGATAACAGTCTGGTGCATGATGCCATTTGTAGGTTTTCAAACGAAATGAGAGTAGTACTTCTCAAAAGGCACTTCATGCATCTGTTTCTCCTTTATACTTCATAAGAAGTAGGGGGAAATACTTTTTTTTGGATCATCTGGTTTTGTGTATTGAAGGTGTTCTTTAATACCAAAAACAATTTAATGAGAATTTATCAGAAAGTTCAGGAAAAATATTTAAAACAGATTAATTTACCCTATATATGTTTTAGGCTTAAGAAGATACTGCCAACTTGAAATTGGGTTAAATTAAATAACCACAGTAAGGTCTTTAGATACAAGGTTTTGCTTGTGAACTTTTCTAGACACACTGGTCATTTTACATTTGAGAGGTTTTAGGGTTTTTGGTTTGTTTTTTTTTTTGTCTTTCTCATGTTCTTGTGTGTGAGCAGCAAGACAAAACCTATCCTGATTACACCAGGGAAAACAAATAACCAGGCCAAATGCCTGGTTATTTGTTATAATATGACACGTGTCTCCCATTGCCACTCAGGTGAAAAACACATTTCAGACAAAACAAAATAGGGTTGCTTTTGTCTGCTTTTTTTTAATATCCTCTAAAAAGGGGTAAATATTACTGGATTATTGCCCCAGTGCATTACCTCTTACCTGTGAAAAACTGAATGGAAAAACATGTACATGTTATAAAGGTTGGGGAAGTGGAAAAACATGTACAAAAGTATCTTCAGAGCTAAACTGCATAATGATTCTGTGCATCTAAAAAGGGACAGATTTTCAATCCTGTTCATGTAAAAGGGGTTAGATTTTCTTTTCACTTAGGCTAATGTAAACTGCAGAAATATTTTCCATGCAGTACACTATGGTTTTTTTTCTAAATCACCTGATTTTGCTTATCCTTGATGACCAATAGATTTATACCAATAAAAAGCATTACAGAAAAATAATTTTCCTTTAGAGTAGTGAGTGGAAGGTTAAAAAAATATATACTTTTGTAATTTGTAAAGAAAGGCACAGATTTAGAAAGGCACGTCCTCAGAAACCTCAGCTTAGATCTGCAGGTGGCAAAGCAAGGCAAACAATGCAAGTGCTTCCATAAGAGTGAAACACAGTCATTTGGGAACTTATTTTTTGGCAAAACATTGTGATGCACAGCTGAAGAGTGCTATATTTTGAAATGGGAGAGTAACAGGATGCATCTCTTTTCTGATCTATAAAGGCTGACGGGAAATGGGAAAGGGCAACAGGATGCATCTTTTTTCTGATCTATAAAGGCTGATGCTTGCAAAAAAAAAAAAACCCCATAGAAATGCAGCCCCTGCCCACAACATACTCAATTCAGTGCTTCATTTTTTTTTTCTTCCCTCTGAGGCAAATGCGTGGGGACAAACATGAAGAAAACATAAGATTACTTTAAACAGATGCAGCATCCCCATGGCAGGGCACACCCTCCTCAATACTGCAGCTGGTTTAGAGGGTTGGGCAGGAGAGGGATGACTCCAAGTCCCTCAGCTGGCTGTTGTCACCAGTCTGTCACCTCCTCCCGGCTGCACACCACACCAGCATCCTCCTCGTGCTTGCAGTTGTGCGTGCCCACCCCGGCGTGCGAGCACTCCAGCAGCGTCCTCTCCTGCCCGGAGCACTGCACATCATCCAGGAGGATGCGGAGCGAGCTCCCTTCCCCGAACTCCGCCTTCTTGGCGGCCCGCACGGCGTGGGGGAAGCCGAGCTG
>NW_005054303.1:4471559-4491090 GCF_000277835.1 Geospiza fortis | reverse complement strand
CCGGCCCCTTCCCCGGCCGGGGGGCTCTGCCCGGCCCGGGTCGGGTTCTTGGCGGCGCTGGGGTCCGCGGGTCTGGGACGCCTCCCCGCGGAGCCTCGGCCGTGGGCTGCAGGCGGGGATGTGCTGCTGGTGGTGGTGTTTTCATAATAAACTCTGTTGGGGGGAAAAGGTAGAGAACCGTGAGTTTGTCATTCTCTGGGCAATGCTTGAAACCAACTACACCAAACTCCTTTTGACTTGTATAACTAATTTCTTGGAATTTGTCTACTTGGTCCTGTTGGGAAGCAACGACACTCTTAGCGACCCTGTATTTCCTCAGTGAAAATGTTGGCTGCTGTTAGCTAGCAAAGAGGACTGCAGGGCTCAGTGCCAACACTGAGCCTCTCCCAAAAAGGAAGCTCCAAGAGGTTTCTTGGCAAATGTCAGCCTGGCCCTTAAAGGGTCGGTGCTGGAGCTTCACAGTCAGGAGAGGAGCTCTACACCATATCCCGGTGAAGAGCTGCCGAAAGCACATTACAGACAGGCTCTATTTCTGCTCTTCTCTTCATTACTGAGGGTTGGATGGTTACCAGAGGAGAGTGTGGCCTCCCCACTGGGCCAGATGCTTTATTCAGAGGAGCTGAAATCAGGAACATTCAAAATCAATTCTCTCTGGCAACTGGAATGTGCAAGAGGAACAGAGTTGCCAGGACAACACATAAAACAGGATTTGGGGTTGGGTTTGTTCTTCCTTATGAAAAAAAAGGAAAAAAAATAAAAGAGCCTTGAACTCTGAAGAGATGAGAATTCTTTGCCGTCACAGTTTCCAGGTGTTACTGGGTTTACTTATTCACATGTGTTTTATCTTTAGCTTAAAAATAAGTTTTAGTTTGCCAGAAGGAAGCAATTCAGAATTTCATGGAATAACATTCAACAGAGCTGGGACAGTGTCACAGACATTTGCAAAGACATCATGACTTTGAATTATATCCCAAATTTATGCATCCTCATTCATCATTTTGTTTGTAGTACAGAGAGGAGGAAAAATATCACTGTCTTATTTGTGCTTAGTATCTATTGTCCCCAAAAGACAAACCCTCACAGTGGTCCATGCTTTTGGACCACATGCTCTTTGAAAACGAATTGTGTTCATGACATGAAAATATTTCCTTCCTTTGAAAGCTGTGGTTCTCAAGGCAAGAAACAGATTTGAAGGCCTTACCTGTGCACAGCTCATTTGCTGGAGCCTGGTCTGGCAAAGCACTTGAAAACCCGGGGACTGATTGAATACTGTGTAGGACTGCATGACAGCTAATGGTCACCTGGGAGTGCTTTTCACCTCACTGGATCAAAATGTCATTATATAACACTCTCTATTAAACTCTTTATTAAATACACTTCCAAAAATGCACTCATAGCTAATACAAGGCACATGCCCTGGTGATTCTGTTACATTCTAAATACTAACCAAAATAAAAGACTAAATAACAGACTAATAAATAAACCAATAAATATTTACAGCTACACATAAATAAAAGACTAAATAACAGACTAATACTAACCAAACCAATAAATATTTACAGCTACACAACCTTGTTTGCATGCTTCTGAATCAAAATGGCCACGCTTATTTTTCACCAAAAAGAGAGTGTAGCTCTTGACACACTAGGTAGAATCTCTTCCACCATTTCTAAGTTTTAATTTATGACAAAAGCTGCCTTGTAAACAAGCCCAAAAGATTTAGTTATATGTATAGTTTAAAAAACTGAACTTTGGACTTGTGTAGAGAATAATGCATAAGCAGAAACAGACAAAAGTGGTTGAACATGAACCAAGTTACTAATATTTGGAAGCTCCCTGCCTAGCTAGAAAAGGAGAACATCTCTGAAGATACTGAGTGCCCAGGCATGTCAGCAGTCAATAATTAGCTTTAGAGTTTGTTCCACCTTAAAGACTCAGTGTTGCAAGGTGCTGAGTGCCCTCATGATTCCCTGAAGCCAAAGCTGTAGGAACTGTTAGTGACTCAAATGCCATGTAACGTGATTAATGTAATTAAAAATTAAATAAAAGTATCCTGACTTTGGAGTTCCTGCAGCACCATTAGCTTTGTTCATGGGCTATGAAAGTTCATGGACTATGCAGAGTTGGAAGGGAATTTGTTGGGGTGCTGCCTAGGTACCTACATGTGTAAATTAAAAGCACAGGGGAAAAGAACAGTGATACTCCCTAGTCTACTTTTGGGATCCTAATATTGTGGTTTTTGTACCTCACATAAGACCCCAATATTGTGTTTAGGTTTTTGTACCTCACGTAAGACCCCAATATTGTGTTTAGGTTTTTATACCTCACGTAAGATCCTAATATTGTGTTTAGGTTTTTGTACCTCATATAAAGAGTACTCGGCTTGCTGCAGATTCAGCTCCACTGACTATTCCAGCTTTAGCAGTACAATACTTCATGCAGCATGAAGCAACCAAAAGGCCCTGGAGGGCTTGGGTAAGCCAAAAGTTCACCTCAGTGTGTGATCACTGATTCTTTTGGGAGCATTTTCTCATCCCATATTTTCTCACTTTCAACTAACAATGACTCAGCTCTCATCTTGCTCAGTGAGCTACTTCCTAACCCTTTACCCATCATATCCTCTCCACTACTTGAAGCTACTGCAAAAAATCACTTGTCACTGAAAAGCACTATTGAGCACAGGGTCTCTGGACAGGCACAGTTACAGGGAAACCAAGCTGGTGGTAATGAAACGTGTACAATGTGGCATGGAAAAGGGAAAACGAACAGGATCAGAAACTACAAAGGAAATTTCACATGGCCAGGAAAGAGGAAATACTGTATGACTTATTTGAACCAACTCTTCAGATCCAAAACATCTGGAAAGATTTAATTTTGAGGATACCCTGAAGAGTGAAGTTCTGGGTAGTTTCCACATATGTGGACAGATAGTGTAAGTCTGGAGTTTGTATCTACTGCCAGCTAACTTGAACCAATAATAAACAGCAAGAGTTGCACTCACTCTCCTTTGGCACAAATGGGATGCGCTTGCTTTTGACTTTCACTGGCGATGGCTCAACTCGGCATTTTCCTGGTGGTGCTGTCCTTCAAAGAAAGGGACACATACACTGTACAATTAATTCCTTTCCTCTGGCATTGCAACACTTTGCTTCCCATTGTTTTTCTAAGAATATAATTCTTATTGGGAAAAAGAAAAAGTCTGTTTAAATGATGCAACTAATCTCTTACATTAGAAAACATAACTAAAGAATCACAGATCACCATTGATGAAAGTCCAAATATTCACAAAGCAGTGGAGTCCTCTGTCTGTGTTTTCAGTTGACACTATTGAAGCCATTAAGGAAATAAAACATTGGCAGGTTCAAGCACTACAGAAAGAAATCAATCAAAATGAAAATAAAAATTACAAAACTAGACAGTATATGTTGAACATCTGACACAAAGGTCATGTGTATGCAAGATTTCAGACTGTTTTCACGGAAGCAAAATAACACACTATTATTCATACAGAAAGCCCAAACAAATGTCGTGCCAAAAATGCATTAGTTTCAGAAAAGAACTCTAAGTGTCTCCTCAGAGGCTTTGTCTTAGTATGGTGCTTTATTTTGACACAATTTTTTTGCCACAGAGATGTATCTCACTTCTGGGAAGTCACATCCAGCTCATCACCACTTTTTCCTATGACAAACATCTTGGTAATCCTCAGACTTCTTCAGAGGTTTTTAAACTGGTTCAAAAATGCATTTGGAGGGTATAACTCCTGGGTAATTAGGATTGTTTGCATTTACATTTCTGTGGAAGGCAGAGAGCTTCTCTCTCAACTGTCTATACAAGGATGTTCCCTACTTTCATGAACTTTCCAATTGCTTTTTTTGGTACTCTGAACATGAATGAAGCTTTTTTTAAGCTTAAACTCACGGCTGGTGTTTGACTCCTACTTTCTCTATTTCTGCACAGGTTGCGTAACACCAGCTTCTTCATACACAGTTTACAGGAACTCTTCTGTTGCATTAGATAATGGAAAATGCTCCTGACAGAGGAGAGTTGGAGGAAACACATGACAGATCTGGGGGCTTTTTAATTTTGGGGACTGGTTTCATAAAACATAAAACTAGACAAGTGGCTTGGTTCAAAATCCTCAGATAGCTAAAGCTGTAAATTTAATACATTAAAAAAAAAAGCTGTAAAAAATTTCACTCTCCATTTCTGGCTCAAAGTAGCTTGGTGTTCAGCCAATAATAGTAACACTTTAAAAACAGGAAGATGGAAAAAACAGCTGTAAGTCTTCCCATAGAACAGAGCTATTCCCTGCCTTGCCCAGTCTCAGATACAGGCACATGGAATCCAGGAGGTGTAATGATGGTCCTTTTTTCTTGTTCAATCCATATTGCTCTTTGAAACACTAAGAAGAATGTACTTTTTGCTTTTCATGTCTGGTTTGCCCAAGAAAGCACTGCAGGTCGTGCTGGTCCAGCTTTGGCTGCCGTGGTCTGGGGGAACAGGGCTCTTGTGGGAGATGAAAAAAGGGATGGAGAGGAACCCAGAAAAAACACCTTGAGAAAAAGTGCCTCCTTTTGGGCAGACATCTAGAGAAACTTTGCCAAAGAAAGACAAGCCACCCATAAAATACTTCTTTAGCATTCAGGAAATCTCCAAACCCACATAACACCCACAAGCCCCATAAAAGTTTGGCACCAGGCATGTAGACCCCCACGACTGCAGGAGCAAAACAGACCTGCAATGGGTTGCTCCAGATGTTCCTTGATTGAATTCCCCAGAAGAGCCCAACATGGGAGGAGAGTTAATTAGTCAGCCAACATGATTCATCACATCCACACCATCCACACCAGGACTCACTGCACCATCACCAGGCCTTGCAACAAGAACATCTCATACCTGGAGGTGTCCACCACTTTGTACACCACTCCACCGGGAGCTGTGGCACTTGGTACACCAGTAGATAGGAAGTACAATTCCCCTGGTAAAAGAAAACCAGACACACCCATGAAAACTGTCCATGGAGTTTCTGTCCTTTATAGCACAAAGGGATTAACTCTGCATCATGGGTCTGAGAGTCATCTGCAGTCCACTGGCATAAAATACTCTTAGTGAGTAGTAGCTTTTACAAATTGTCATGAATTACTATTTGGACAAATTTCCAGTGCAGGTTCACCTGCCCAGACCTTCCTTGTCATCTCATTATGATCTGTGTCCTTTGACTTCTCAAAAGTAAACCAGGTAAACCCTGAATTACTTTTGTTGAAATGAAAGGAAATTAAGAAAGTTCACTGTCTTCTGGTCATTTGGGTGAAGCACTCCTTTGGGGTGAATTACAGGGGAACAAGATTTTGCTTTTGCTTTCTCTAGCACACCCACAGAGTGAGACATATCTCAGACAAAAGGCATTTGATTCATCACAGCTCTGTCAGGTCACATTTTCAGGGCTCAGCCTTCAACTAAACAATGTCCATCACCCTTTATTTGACTTATTTTTTCTTAACTGCATTTCTATCCTTCTTCTCCTGTTGTGCAGAGGAGACTGGGATATACAGTCCTTCTGGCACTATTTTGAGAGCTCAAGTGCTTGAGAAGTGCAACAAAAAGGATCAGAGAGAAAAAATATACTTGCAATATTTCAAAAATGAGAGAAAACAGAAAAAGAGGCTCTGTGGACTTGCTTAGTGAATAAGGGAGATTATTTTGGGTGTTCTGTGGGTAATCCAGGGGGAAGAGGGGAAGGAATAGAGAGATCAGTGTGGGCAAAGGAATGTGTAGGCCGTTGGTGGCAGCTGAGGCTGAGCCTCCGTCCTCCTTCCTGCTCTCCTGTGCTGCCCTGGGCTGAGCTCCTGGATAATCCCAGGGCACAAACCTTTGCCTACCCCTGGCTGGTGGCTTCATTTTTCTGGTCAGCTTCATTAATGACAAGCCAGAGGCAGCCTTGGTCCCAATGGGGATGGGAAACAGCTAGCACTGAGTTTTGTGGTGATGTGTGTTTTACATCCTGCCCCTCTTTCCTGGAAGTTACCAGGCAGGAGTTTGGATGCTCAGGCCATGAAGCACACAGGCTACACACATGTGACCCACAGACACACTGCCTGGGGTCTCTGACAGGTTCTGCTGGCCAGGGATGGGACTGATGGCTTTATAATTGCAATGAGCCATAAATAGAGATCTCCCCACAACATTTACACACCCACTGCAGCAGGTAGATTAACATCCATCAGAGCAACAACTCCAAAATTTCAATGCTTCTGTGAAGAAAACCCTGTTAAAATAAACTGTGTGGCAAATTTGTAAAACATGAGATTTCTAGTACACAAAAAAGGTGAAGAGAAGACTGTTCACAGCAGATAAAGCATCCTCACCACACTGTTATCACACAGATTTCTTTCCATTACTATAAAGCAAACACAAGGCAATTAACTGCCTCTGAAAAAAGACTCCAGCCCAAATCTCCACTCAGCTCTATCATATTTATGCAAAGTACAGTGTAGGGCAAAAGGGTGGCAGCATTTCACCCATGCTTTGTCCAGACTCTGTTGACAAGCACAGGATGAGGGAGATCAGCCTCATGTGCATGAGCAAGGGCTGCAATCAACAGCTTGATATTGCACTTGGCACAAAGCTGATTTGAACTAAGTTATTTGATTTTAGGTTAACATATCCTTCTCCCTACAGCACTGTGAAATAGCTGTAAATTCCATTAATATTAACCATTAAAGAAAATTGAATTTAACTCTAAAAAAAAGTCAAACTTTCAAGCTAATACTTAACTTGGAGGGTTTGCATTCACAAGATAAAATTTGCATTTATATGATTTGAGCAACATCCAAACTTGACATAATCTGCAGGAAAAACCAGATGTTTAAAAGCTGGGGCATTCTGGAAGCAGGTGCTTGTGATCACAAGCCAAGACCTCCCTGGAGCAGGGCAGAGCACAACTCCTGCACTGCTGGGTCACACATGAAGCACACATTGTGGGGCTCATCCTCTGCCTGCCCCCAGCCAGGGGCTGCATGGGCTGCACATTCTGCAACACCCTTGCTCAAACAGTGGGAGACACCACCAGCTTGCACCCCAGGACTCTTCATTTCCTCCTCTTCAAATCACAGCAGCAGTTCCCTTCCAGAAATCAAAATGTCTGCAGTCATGGAAACACAGCAAAGCTCTACTGAGATGGTATCCTTCAGTCCTATGCAAGGCAAAATCCCAGCTGGCACTAATAAAATATGGACTTAAAGACTCTTTTGCTGATGCCTCATGCAAGACATAACACAGGCTTTTGATCTGCTTCATCTTGAGAGGTACAAATACCCCAGCCGCGGGTGAGCAGATATATAATTGCTGTTCTTGACATCTGCTTCCCTGTATCCATTAAGAATGCCCACAGCCTTCTTGACTAGACAGGAGGATAGACTTTGTCTCCCTTGGGTATCAGCTTCTGTGGCTCCCACGGCCTGCATTACCCTCGGCATGGCACTGTGAAGAATGAGGTTTCTTTTCTAAGTTTGTTTTATTCTATTTGCCCCTCTCTGCTCCCTGTTCTCCAGAGGGAAGGGCAGCAGCACATCCAGCACACCAGACTCAGTCCCAAGGCAACTGACTCTCCATCTCCCACTGCAGGCACTGCATGGCACTCAGACCTCAAAATTAGCACTGTAACTTTGGTTTGGTATTTGGGAGATGCTGGGAATCTGGCATTTTAAAGACTCGTGCTGTGCCTCTCCACAACCTGCTGCCTTCTCTGATCCCCTCCCTGGTGTTTTGTTCTGAAGAGAAACCAGAAAAATGCCATTCAGTTAAAAGATTACCTGCTTCATCTTCAGCAAAGGAGATGATGTATTGGTAGTAGTTATTGATAAGCCCAGGGAACATGCACGTTTGTCCTGTCCCCATGCAGATTTCACTGTACTGCCACTCTCCAGTAGCGTGATCCTCCTTCAAAGACATCAGGCGTCTGCAAGGCAAAAGAACACATCCACAGCCTGACCCAGATGATTTATGAATGTTAGCATAGACACCTGAATGGATATTTAATGCTTCCTGCCCACACTAGCTGCAATAGGAACTGCAATTTCTCTGAGAGAAAGATTGTTTAATATTAACCCAAATGTACGACACACCCTGCAAGCCCTTGTCTTCAAGGGCAACACAAGCCCATGAAAAAACAAGAGGGGAGGGTTGAAGGGCTATCAGGCCGTTTTTTGGGGGGGATTTTGGGCTGGGGGTACAACTCTGTGAGTGCCCTAAGTGTATACTTACCCACTCATAAAATCACCAAATATGTACAGGCCATTCAGGTTTGGAGACTCACAGCCTCGGTAGACGTAGCCTCCTGTAACAGATTTCCCCATTTTGTGTGGATATGCATAAATTGGAAGCACATCATCTGTAAGGCAGAAAAGATCTGTCACTTGTTTTGCACATGCTGCAGAATAGCTCTTTATCTAGATTGTTCTGAGACTGGCAGAGTACAATCAGGTTCCCTGGTGCATCTTCTATTTAAATGAATTTCCAGTGGAGTTGTATTTAGTTTGACTTTCACCTTTTCAGAATCACATTTGATTGCCCTGTCCCTCACCAAGACACCTCAGCATTCTCCTGAGCCCTTCTCCTCCCACTGCAATCCATCTCTGTTAGTGCCACTTCAGGCACATTTCTACAGAGCTTGTCTGGTTTAGCTGCAAATTCACAGGTCACTCCTAGAGCCACTGCACCCATGCAGGAAATGTTTGCCCAATGCAGCTTTGTCTAGGTGGTAAAAGGAAAAAAAGATATGGTTGACTCCAGACTGCAGGCACTGATGAAAAGATATGTCAGATGTCAGCACAAATAGCTTCTGTTCCTCTGAGATGGAGAAGCAACTTGAAAGGACCATCAAATATTTATGGGATGGCAGAGGCATGAATGATGTAGTACTGGCACATTCATTGGGAAATATAAGGTAAAACATAAGACAAATGTAAAATGGAGTGAGATGTCCTGATTTTGAGGGTCTCCATTAGATGCTTCCTCCCCATTATTTTGAAACTCCTGGCTCACAGGTACCTCATGGTACCCTTTCCCTCCTCATCCTCACAGCCTTTCTCCCTGCCCATGTAGCAGATGCTGCAAGTAGCAAACCCAGCAGCTCTGCCAGCAAGGAATTTGCACCAGGGGAATTTCCTCTAAAGCAGGTGTTTTCCACACTTCAGCTGTACTTATCATTCTAAAGGGGCTGTGACATTTCACTGTTCTAACAAAGGGTCTCTAAAGTCATCAAAAATTGCTCTGAATCCCTGGAGACCTCAGTAAAGTGTCTGCCATGAATGCTCATGCGGATACTGTCACACAGGAGAGCAATAAATGAGCTCTCTGACAACTGCTTCAGCAAAGGGAGTGCAAAAAATCTGCTCCCTGCTCTTGACATCTTTATAAAAAATTAGTTAATCACTTGTACTTATAGCAAAGCTAATAAAAGGAAGGAATTTAAACTGAGTTAATATTAGGAAGAAAATTAGACAACAACACACAGCACATGGAAGAGAAAAGAATCAGAATCTCAGCTAATGCAAATCAGTGCCAACCCCTAAACCTCTGAGAAGAGGTTCCAGCACAAGACATGGTCCATGTCAGCCCTTGTAATTCAATATGTTCTGACTTCACATGCTCACTAGAATTTCATCCTCAATCCAGTTTTGAACAGTTTAAAGAAATTAAAATAAAATGAGGTTTTCCTTTGTGGCATAGCTAAAAGAAATGAAAATACATTCAGTTACCTGCAGAGCAGGCAGCATGCATAAGGGTTGATCAGTCAATGTTTTTCTCTGTTTTTTTAAAATAAGGTTGAGTTATGGAGAAAAATACAATTCCTCCAAATTTTTCTTGCTTCTGCACAAAAGCTTATTTTATGTGGCAAAGATGAAATTGTTCCTCTAACCACAGAATCACGAAATAATTTCACTAACAACACCAATCACCTAGAAAAACAACAGCTAGCATGTCTCACTTTCCTCCTAACTCAGAAACAGTAACATTTGTACTTTCAGTATCTATGCCAAGCCAGTTCCCTTCTAGAGGGACAGTAGAGGTTTACATCTCAAAAAGGTGGGTTTGACACCAAGCAGCCAGGCTTTGAAGGCAGGAATTAAAAAACGTATTGATTCAGGGTGACCCCAATGTAGGGAATAAGGTGCTCTGACTCTATGATTTCAGAAGGCTGAACAAATGCTTTATTAAGCTATATTGTATTACACTAATACTATATCATAACTACACTAAAGAGATACTAAAGAAAAACCTGTGACTGTCTCCAGACAGTCATGACACAGCTTTGACTCAATTGGCCAATCAAAAACAACCATCACTGGTGTGCAATTAACAAATCCCTCTCGGTAAACAATCTCCATAACACATTCTATACGTGCCAAACAACAGGAGCAGCAAGCAGAGATAAGAATTGTTTTCTCTTCTCCCTCTGTGCTTCTCACTGCCTTCCCCAGGAAAAACCCTGGGAGAGTGAATTATGCCTCTTTCTGTTCAGAGAATGTGAATACCACAAAAAGGAGAGCACATCTATTTACCCAAGGAAGAATTGGTGCAAAGTTTCTTATCGTAACAGCTGAACCCTTCCCTCGCCCTCCAGCCGTAATTTTTCCCTTTCTCCACGATGTCGACTTCTTCGTATTTGTTCTGCCCCACATCTCCGCAGAAGAGCCTCCCCTTCCCCTCCTTGGTGTGAGGGTCCCCCCTGTCGAAGGAGCAACGCCACATGTTCCTCACGCCGTAGGCATAGACCTCGGGCCGCGCTGCGGGGTCGCTGACGAAGGGGTTGTCGGGGGGAATTCGGTACAGCGGCCCGCGGTCGTTGTTGTTCACATCGATCCGCAGCACTTTGCCCAGCAGGGCTGATCTGCGTTGGGAGAAGAAATGGAAAAGAGAAAGAAATAAGGCTAGACCTTGGCAAAAAGTCAGAGCAGGGTGCGAGGGTGGGGTTGGAAAGTCTAGGGTTTCACGGCATTGATTTCCCACACCCTGGAGCTGCCATAGGGATGGATCCACCCTGTTGTGTTGTGATTTCAGGGTTTACCTCAGAACCTCGGGTCCCTCCCCTGATAATTCCATCCCAGGTGTGTCAGTCACCTCTCTTTTTCCCTCCTAGCACTGTCTGTCAATCCTGGAATTCCAGAAGGGCGTCGAGTGATTGGCAGATTCAAAGGATGCCCTCTACCCCTGGGGGGGCATTGGGCCATCCAGGTGTCCTTTGTCCCTTAAGACCTCCTCCTATGTACCTGGTTGCTGGGATCCCTACCCCTTCCCTCCCCCTCTCCCTGGGGTTAAAAGAGCCAGCAACCACACGGTTTGGGGAGTTCTGTTGGAGCTGTTGCTGCATTCAGAGGCCTGTGGGCCAGGAATAAAGTTCTGGATCGAAACCCTCCATCAGAACCGACTCCTTTCCTTCACCATCACCTTGAAGCTTCTCTGCCAGAGTAAACCCTAGGAGCAGACCCTGTTGGGGGGGAAGCTCCATTCCACAGCCACCAGAGCTCCTGCATGCCTGGATTTGCCTCCAAGCACCCAGCTGCAGCACCCAGCTAGCCAAAAGTGTCTCTGGGGTGAAAACACCACAGTTGCCACTATCTGGTTCAGCACCAAGGGACAGACAAGCTCAGGCACATCCCATCTAGCTATACGGGTATTATTCCAATACACTCTTACTTGTTCTGGGCATTTCCAAAGGTGCCAAAAGGATCCCCAGCCATGCCTCCATCTCCAGTGAAGATGTAGAGATACCCATCATCTCCAAAGAGCAGCTCTCCTCCGTTATGGTTGGAAGCAGGTTCTTCTATTTCAAGGATTATCCTAAGTGAAAACAGGGAGAAAGCAATTTCCTACTGCACAAGCACTATGCAAAGGGCAGAGCAACATCATGATAATGTAATTCTTGACAGATGGAAGCAGCTACAGATTGGTTTTGATACAAATTCCTCCATATCCATGTTACTGATTTTTTCTTGGGCATAGCTGATTTTCTAACCTTAAATAGTTTTAACATATTTTCCAGATTACAGAAACACCAAATTGTGTAATATGGAAAGTCTGGGAAATCACATGACAAAATATACTTTTAATTGCTTAAACTTTTCCTCTGATTCTTTCTTCCTCCTCGTTAATCCTCTTTTTTATTTTTCTTTGTAATTTACTAAAGAAAAGGCATCTGAGCTTATAACCAACTGGAAATTGTAAGAGAAAGGACTCCAGTCCATCTGTACATCTGTGCTGCTTTTGGCACAGTCCTGCCAGGCACTTACAAGGCGAACATAAAACTTCTCAAACATTAAGGAATAGTTAAATTCTTAAAGAGAGAAGAATCCTTAAATGATAATTACACACCCAGGACCTTTTGAGTTTAAAGAGCAGTTAAAAGCAGCCTCAACAACAAACTGAATTTACCAAAGGTTATTTAAAGAAGTACCAACAAAATTTACCTTAATTTTAACCCCAAATTCTCTATTTTGTTTGTTTATTTTATGCTCCTGGAATCCCTTCCATAGCATGAAAGAGAAAAAATACATAAATTATAATTTTATAGAATGGTAAAGCCACAAATACATGCAGTGGAAGTTCCCAAGTATAACAACTGAAGTTTATTATTTCCAGCTTCTAAAAGAGTCCAGATTTCATGCTGGCAGTGCATCTTAATAGCTACAAAAGCAAATTATAACCTTTACTTACACCACCTCATATCTAGACAGTTTTTTTCCATTCTGAAATGTTGATAGGTATTGTGAGTTGGGGGAAGGAACCCAGCTATGGAGTTTACTGTCACCTCCTGTTAAATGTCAGCACCTCTGTGATAAGGTAACTGCAAGAGTGCACAGGTTCCAGCTGACAAAGGAGTGAGGGAGGATCCTGTATGGACACAAAGGTGAATCTTCCTCAGCCTCCCAAAGAAGATGGAAAAAACCAAAATTCATTGAGAAACATCTGAGGATAAACAGACACATGCATTTGAGCCAAGGCAGTGCACAGCACATGTCAGCCTGAGCTCCCTCTCGGGCAGCAGCTCAGGATGAAGTCAGTGGGACCTGAGCCTACACAAGCACAATAGGACCACAGTTTTGTTTTCTTAAGCTTTTGCTGTACTAACCATAAGCTAAGTAAGCACAGAAATTGTTACAAACATAGAGCCTGAGGATTCTTAAACAAGACAGCTCATGGGCTGTTGGCATCTGCAGGTTTCTGTTCCGCTTTCCTGAGTGCCACGTTGTAATTCCCCTTACCTGTCATCTACAGGGCTGTTTACACTGGATTGCTGAAATTGCTTTATAAACCAGTATCCCCTCTCTATCATTAGTCTATGTGCATTTTTGAGCTAGAATCATCCACAGCTGAGTGTTCAGAAAGCCCCTAATAAAATCCAAATAATGAAGAAAAAGTCTTTGAATTAGTAATATTCAAGGGTCTCTTAAAACAGTGGTTCTATAACATAGTTCTGCAACAGGTTATAGATCTATGAGCCTGATTCCACAAACAAGACTCTTACCATCTGTGCATATTAGTGTGGAACAACTGCAAGACCAGACTCAAACAAATGACATTTGCAATTAAAATGCACTCCATAATAATACGGTGACTTGTGTTTTATTTAATTTGATATTAAATTTGTAATATCAAAGGGTTGAGTTGTTGTTCAGATAGAGAAACATGGGACCAAATCCATATTTGGTCTGGTATCACTTAGTTTGTTTATACTAATTTTGGAAACCTTTGGCTTTGGAATGAATTTCACTCATTCTTTGCAGAAGTCTATTTCAAAGGGTAATCACAAAAGTACAAAACAAACAAACTTCAAAGCCCCACCCAACAATAACCCCAAAACACTAACTATAAATAATGTTTAATCCATGTTTAGTTAAATCCTCTGATATGCCAGAACTGAGAACTGTACATGTTTTACTCCTGCACACTTGCAGTTCATCCATGAAGGACACACAGCTTCTGCACCTCAATACACTAGGCATGGACTTGGACTAACTCTGGAATGCAAAGACATGAAGCTAAGTAAGTCTCATTCATTAATGGTCTTTAAAAATGCACAAGTGGCCCTCTAAGAT
This sequence comes from Geospiza fortis, assembly GCF_000277835.1. Classification (NCBI taxonomy): domain Eukaryota; kingdom Metazoa; phylum Chordata; class Aves; order Passeriformes; family Thraupidae; genus Geospiza; species Geospiza fortis. Next base: position 4,476,994 of record NW_005054303.1, on the reverse strand, counting down.
CTTTAAAAAAACATGTGTATAATACCTTTCAGAACCATGGTCCAAGGCATTCATGTCAGTAGGAGAAATTCTGAACTCACTGATTCGGATTCTCTCTTCATAATGAACTTCAACTGAGTAGTAGACATACACTTTACCATTAAATTTGAATTTAGGATGGAAGACAATACACAGAAACCCCCTCTCATCTCCTTCCCACGGCGAGGTGAGCACAGCCTCACTGATGTTCAGGAATGGCTTTTCGAGCCTGGATCCGTCGGGGAGGTAGGCCCACACCAGGCCGACCTGCTCGGCGATGAAGAAGCGGTGGGTGCCGTCGTTGGCGTGCACCATGGCCACGGGGTTGCGCAGCCCATTGGCCACCTCCAGCAGGCAGAGCTGCAGGCAGCCCTCGGCGTCAGCCGTCACCAGCCCCAGGTTCTGGTTCAGGTGCTGGCTGGCCAGCAGGTGGGGGAAGCAGTAGTCGGTGTCCTCCAGGGACAGGTAGCGGCAGAACTTTGGCGCGTTGTTTTCCAGCGCAGTGAGCTCCGGCTCTGCGGAGAGAGCGCGGAAGATGGAGCGGCAGCTGTGCCACAGCTGCCTGCAGTAGTCCTGGCACAGCCCTGGGATCGTCCGCACGGGGGTGGAGGGGTCCTCAGCGTCATACAAGTGAGCTGCATATGGAGAGCACTCCTAGAGGGAGGGAAAAAAAGCTTCAAGTTATTTATTGGATCAGATTTGAAACAGCTGAGCAGTGATACTAATTGGAGATGCAATACTAATTGGAGATATTTCATCTTAATTACAAGATATGTTGCGGTTTATTTTGAAGATACGTTAACAGAGGGAAAGATCTTAGAGAGGGGGTTTGTCTCAGCACTCGTGGAAATTATCTTCAATGTTCCTGGTGAAAGCTGACTTCCTCAAGCTGTTACTCATTTATTCTAACCACAGAACTCTTCCAAAAACCCTGCAATGACACCTATGTTGCTGCATCACCCTAGCAGACTGCATTGGGGAGAAAGCGACTTTTCTTCCTGGGATGCTCTGACTTTATCTATGAAATAAGATTAATCACAGAGCAGAAGTGAAACCAAAGAATTAGCTGAGAAGATTCAGGCCCTGCACACTGATGATAGAATGGGAAAGGCCATCAGGGCCAAAGCCTGGGACATTCATACCTCATCATCTGATAATCCAGGCATGGACCTCAAACATGGATGTGATTTAGAGCTTGGAAGTGGGATGTGAAAGTGGAGGAGGAGGGGAGGACACCATCCTTGCTTGGGTCCAGCTGCCTTTGCTGGTGGACCTTTGCCTACAGATAATTTACATCCCCAGCCAGGAGTGGTGAAAGGCATCTCATGATCATGACATGGGTCACCAAGTTCTGTGAGGGATGCTGAGTTCACAGGATTTCAGACAGTGAACACAAAATGGCCATAATCCAGGCAAGGTCCTGGCAGCAGCTGCAGCTCAACCCTTGTTTATGGAAGGTGCAGCCTTGGAAATCTCCTTAAGGACTGGATCAAGTTCACAGAGCTCGTTGTAGTCTCCATGATGAGAACTCCTATAGACACATTTTCCTTACGAAAAAGCTGCAATTCAGTAAAACTATCTGTAAATTACAAACTGACCAAAGTGACTCAGTTCTGTTTTGCAAGGGTTTTTGCTTGTAATAAAGACAATATTTTCCAGTTATAATGCATCTTCCCAACAAGCACTTCAAAAGTGCTCTTCAAATAATGCAACATGACTCTGTGGAGGCTCAATTATTTTCAAAGTTATATTTCAATAAATACCTGAGGCAATAAAGGTCAGAAGAGAAACCACTATTTAAATAAATTCTGTAATCTTTAATTCCTATCTGTCATTGCTTCCTTTTACTAAGCAAAACCAGCTTAATTAAAAAAAAATAGGGAGCTGTTTCTAGATCTATAGGGAGACATTTATTAATGCAGATTACAACTCTATTCAATACATGAAAAGATGTAACATCTGAGATTCTGAACTGTTTAAATTAGCCGATGAGCATACACAATATTTAATTTTTATTTTATTTTCCGTTACATACCATAATAAACTGAGAGGCCATATAACAGATCATTAGTGTACAATAAGCTTTCCTCCTGGAATGTCAAGCCATTCATTGCAAAATGAAGGTTATTAAGCTTCCAAATGAGCAGCAATTAATGTGGTAAAAAGAAGATTGCTTGTGAAACAAAACACTGAAATTACACAGGCAGATTGAGTAACACACTTGGCTTGGTTACACGAGGTGTGCCAGGGACAGAAAGAGACAGAGCATTTGTCAATTCACTTGTAATGACTGAAAAAATTGCCTTAGAAAACAAATTGAAATGAGATAGAAAGGGAATTAGATGGGAGGGCTGGGTGGCAGCTCAATCTGTTGTTGCCTATGGAGGTTTCCCATTCAGAGAGTGGAGGCCCCTCACTCGAGTACTCAGGTGCAACTCATTCTGTGAAAGCCTCTTTCAAAGCAAGCAGTGATCTTATGCATTACGAAGCAAAGCCCTGGCTTCAGCATCAGAATTAAAAATAGCCCAGAGACAAGGATTCCCTGTCTCTGCCATTGCAGGCTGTTCACCACGGCCTCAGCTGTGTCTGAATAGGAGTGTTGGACAACTTCTTCCCTCCTTACAACATTCCTGGTGGCATACAGCTAATTACAGCAGCATTACACTGGCAGTGAAATTCAGAGATCTATCACTAGCCTGAAAGTACCTAAGCATGTCCTAGGGTATTTTCAAGACATGTGAATTATTTTCCAAATTTTATTCTGGAAGAGATGGAGCCTCATGCCTTTTGCTGAATTTCTCTGCTTAGAAAGCAAATGTTGTGGTCCTTTAGCCTTCACATCATCCTGTCATGTTCACATAACTCAAAATACCAAGAAGCTCTACCCGTAGTCAGAGCCCAGAATCAATATTAGATCTAAATTGTCATTTCCAAATGATGCTGTCTGTTCATTAATTTTAAACTATGATGTGGTCTAAGGACCGAGGAAACTACTGGGCAGATGATCAGTTACTTCAGTAGGGCTGGAACAAGTTTGTACTACGAAAATAACTCATCAGAAAACAAAACAAGTCACATTAAGACAGGCTAACCAAATGCATCCTGTCTGTTCCAGGAATTCAGCGGCAGCTCGTTATCTGGGGAATTCCAACAGTCTGAATCTGATGGAACACCCACATCAGGCAATGTCTTATTTGCTGCTGCTATCAGCCTGGAGGAAGCAACAGGACTCTTCAGAAAAGCATTTAACCTCCACATTATCCCTGACATTCCTTGACCACCTCCATCTGGAAACTCAAGCCTTTAAGCAAGCTGTTCCCTGAGAAGCAGCGTGAGGCATCTGCTCTTGCAGTGTGGTGGAGAAGAGAAGGCTCCAAGGTAATCTCATGGCACCTTCCATAGGAGAACTGGAGAGGGATGATTTACAAGGCAGTGTAGTGATAGAACAAGAGGTAATGGCTTTAAACTGGAGAAGAGTCAACGCAGATCAGATTTAAGAAAGAAGTTGTTTACAATGAGGGTGGGAATACCCTAACAGGTTGCCAAGAGAGGTGGTAGAAGCCCCATCCGTGGAAACATTCAGGTTGAGCAACCTGATCTAGTTGAAGCTGTCCCTGCTCATTGCAGGGGAGGTTGGACTAGGTCCTTTCCAAATCAAATTGTTCTCTTATTCTATGAATTCAGGAAAAGGCAGGGATCCACAAGTACAAACTGAGACACTTGTCAAAATAATTTTATCCCATTTGAGAGAAATTCCGAATTGTGAGCAGAAAGAGACAGAAGTGTGCTGGGTAAATCGCAGGTAATTCAGGTCTAGGATATGAATTGTATATACAATGAATGAATAGAAGGAGAATGTTTCTAGAGTGTTTGCAATGACTGAACTTCCATGACATGCTTGTGCAGCCAGAGGCAGTGGTGTGTAGCCACATCTGTGCTGGTGATGCACTGAGCTCATCAGAACATTTCAGTGAATCATTGCTCCCCCATGGAAATATTTCTCTGCTTCTGAAGACATTTTCAACAGTTGGCTTTCTGACAAACACAGGACACTTAGTTATCACTTCCAGAAGCAGGAGTGCTTAGCACACATTACTAATTGGTGTCCTATCTGTGAATGGACTCTTAGACACCACTTGTTTCAGAAATATATTCAAATGTTTTTTGCTTCTAGTACAATGTGAGATGAAATAGAAGTCAATTCTATAGATCCTGGTGTGGAAAAGTGTTGTCTTTCTCTTTACATTTTAAGGAACCCAAGAGGTACTGGCAAAATGCTAAGAGCAGGATTTCTGAAAAGCCATTTTGATCCCATCTGAGCACAGCAGACAAGACTCCACTGTCTGAATTAATTTAAGGTTTACACTTGCACAGTGCTGAGCTGCTCTGTCTCAGGGGCATTTTCATACATGCAAGGCCTCCACTGATGATAGGGTGAGACACTTTGCTCTGTGCAGACTGTGATCATCCCATTATCATATCTGGCCCCAGAAGATCAGCTCTGAGTGGAAATTCCCCCTTGTGCAGGATGGCCACCACAGAGGTTCCTAGGCCACATCCACAGGCACTGCTGTGCGCCCATCACCAGGACTATTAGCACCCGGCACATGCTAAAAGTTCTGTAATCCAATACAAAAAAAAGCACCTGACCCCATCAGCTGGTCATTACAAGGAGCAAGATTTGTGCAGGCAGCTGCCCTGTGGGTTTCTTCACCAGATCTGGTATCCTAACCCTGGGAGGGTGAGGAGAGTGTGCAAACTGAACTGCCCACTTACCTATCTCAGAGACTGCTGCTCCTAAACTAAAGAAGAGCAACATCCCTGCCTCTCTTTTAAACAACTGCCAAAGAACAAAAACTCCACTGGGATACTTGATGATGGACAGTCAATCCTTCCATTCCTGGGAGCACAGGCCTAGGCGGCTGTGCTACCCCTGATGCACTGATGTGTGGGCTGATGTACCCATGCCTGTGCCCAGGCACTAATGCCATGGCTGATGCACCTGTGGCTGGGTACTCCAGTCTGGGCTTGGGAATTAATGTGATGGCTCACACTCCTCTGGACTGTCCAAGGTTCCTGTGCCTGGATCAATGCATCCATGGGATCAATGCACCCCTGTCTGGGCCAAAGCATCCACACCCGGGCTCAATGCAGCCCTGCACGAGTAGATGCACACACCTGGGCCAAAGCACACTCAGAAGCATCCACGCCCACACAGAGCTCCGTGCAGGGGCTGACTGGCTCTGTGTGCTGAGCCCTGCGCGGCGGGATCCCCCAGTGCATCAGGGGCTCCCGGGGGTCTCACCTGGCACAGCAGCTCCTGCAGGTGCCCGGCGCAGGCGGCGTAGGTGCGCTCGTCGAGGCTGGCGCTGAGGCGGTAGAAGCGCTGGAGCAGGGCGCTGTCGCGGCTCGGGTCG
>NW_005054303.1:4446549-4471263 GCF_000277835.1 Geospiza fortis | reverse complement strand
CAGCGCCCGCACGGGCGGCGCCGCTGCTCGCCGGAGCCGCGGGTTTCCGCGGTGCCTTTGGACGGGAGGTTTGGTTTTGATTCCGCCCAGAGCGCTGCCGGGCAGGTGCTTGGCGGGACAGCCGGCACAGGGTGTCACTCAGCACCACAGTGGATCGTACTGGGAGCTGATTCCTTAGATCGGCTCCTCAAGGGATGTCTGCTGGACTCGGCTCTGTCGCTGAGGCTTTTGTGTGATCCAAACACGACAGAATAATAGCACTGAGAGTTTATGCGGCTGATGGACATGTTTAATAACAAGAAAACCCAGCTTAGTACAACTAGTGCTTCTGCGTCCTTTGTCAATCTCATCCTGGGCTGAGACTGATTAGATTTAGCTTTGAGGCTGGAAAGAAGAGGTCTGGTGTAGTCTCTACACCCTAGGCAGCCCAAGTGACATACTTTGCTCTGTAAACACTCAGAATGGTGCTCCCTTGCCCAAATAAAATAAAACTGCTGAGGACACTTTCCTTACCCTAAAGTTCCTCATGGCATGCCCCAGGAAAATAGTTACTCCTCATACACATCACATAGCCATGTCATATGTGGTCTTATCAGCTAGTAAGATCTAGTCTCATGTAGATGGCAGTTTTTGCTGTTAAACACAGCTAGCATTGTGTATTTTAATATTAACACACTGACTGCCCCTCAAAGACAAAGAATGGAGTTCATGCTGATAGACTATTTCTGACTCCTACTTTGAGAGCAAAGAATGACTGTACAGTGCACGTGGACTATAAAATCACTGCATGGCTTGGAACATCCTGTCAGGAGACCATATGTGTTACACATTTAATACAAGTTTATTTTCTCTCCATATGCTTATGTAACTGCTGTTAAGGTCACTCAAAACTCTCCAAATGTGCAGGCAAGCAGAATACCCAATGATCTCAGTTGAGAATTCTCTGCCCTTTTATTTTTGGTCACTTAAAACCGTTTTTTTTTTCACAGACAAGGTTTGCAAGTGCTTTGGAAAGCACATGATCAAGTTACTGCCCCTGAAAAGTTTGAGAGCCATGCAAAAAATGAGTATGCAGTTATGCAACCCCATATTGCACAAAAACCTGATGTAAAGACATCTCCCTCTTCGACCCAGCTAATCTTTTATTCCTGTGGTTAACACTGGCTGTTGTTTCAGTGTTTATAATGATTATCAGACACTGTTAATTAACACTGAAACAATGCTTAATAAAGAATGGATTTCAGTAGCCAAACATATTCTGGATAATGAGATTTATCCCATAGCCTCCTGATTTGCTATTGGAGTTCTTGATTAGTTTGGCATCCATGAAGTGTTTCAGAAATGAAAGGAAAGTTAAATGCTGTGCATATTTAGCAGTGAGTTGTAGAACAAGAACTACAGACCTGGTCTGCTCATCACTGTGAAACATCACTGTGAGCACTTACAATACACCTCCCATGCCAGAGCTACCACTGTTTTGCTCTTTCAGGCAGGGCAATTATTTGGTTGCCCCTCAGGCTGGGGGCTGCTCAGCAATTCACAGGCAAGACCCTGCTGAAGCAGAGACTGGAGCTGCCTTGGCTTATTAACGAGATCACTCAATTAAAGATGGCTTAATTTACAGCTTGTTGTTAGCTGAGTTTTGAGGCTTCCCAGGCCACAGGTAGGAGCTCCTGGGCTGCATTTGAGGGATCTGTTGTGTGGTGGATAGAGCACAGAGCTCTGCCTTTCTTCCCAGCTCTGCCTGGAGACTTAACTTACTATTCCCAAGATACTGTGCTTCTGCCTGGATTCTCCCATTCCTGGAATGAGGGCAGTGAACGCTCATCCACCCCATAGCAATCTCTCAAGGTGTTGTTTATTTATATTTTCAATCACCTTTTCCTCTTTTTTTACGAGTTCTCAGCTGAGCCATTGCTAGAGACTAAGCTCAGAAGGGGAACTGTTACCCTTGGCCTGACATGCTAAATTTGAGGTTGCCCTTGTTCCTACCCGAGGGCCATAACATGGATCTGTGCAGCAGCCACAGAATGGGGAGGAAGTTTGATTTAAGCAGTATTCTCCAAGATCATATGGTAGGTTGAGAATTTTGTACTCAGAAGGTTTTGTATTAAGATGACTCATTTTTAATTTGGCTAATTTGAATACTCATTCTTGTGCCTGATGGCCTGAATCAATCAATTAAATATTTTGTGCTATATATCAGCTATTGGAAACAAGTCCTTTTTTTTTAGTTTATTTTTGGTGGCTCTTTAATTGATATTTTTTGTTAAGATATTGGATTTTTTGACTTTACATTGAATTTTTTGACTTTAATTAATTCTCAAAATTAGAATTTTTATTGATGGATGAAATTGAAGAGCCAGGTGTGAAAATGCAGTATTTGCTTGCAAACAACACAACATTAAGGCACAAAAAACCGATATTTAAAAATGTTGTTTGTTTTGGTGTATGAAACCTGAAATCTTTAGTGACCATTGAAGCAACTGATAGTTGTAGGTACTCTGCAGCTCAAAAAAGCTTCCTTATGTACCTCAGACTGAGCTCCTTGAATGTGCAACATCCAGATTTTTTCTCTTCCTGCATACATTAGAATTTGGTAGTGTTCATGGGACTGTGGGCATGAATGAGTGAATGTGGGCACATCGATTAAAAATGTAAACAAATTGCATTTATTTGATCAAATGACCAATATTAGACCTTGTGTCTAGAGGTCCATCCTTAAGGAGAGCTTAATGCTCTAATAGCCAAAGGACACACTGCTCATACCCAAGTCAGCTGTGAACAGCATCCCTAAAGACTTAACATTCAGGAATTAAATACAGGGTTATGGCTCTTCTCAAAGGAAATTAGGCTTTGCCTTCTCAATGCTCATCTGATCACAAAACCCTTCTGCTCCTCATTTGTCTTCTCAGTGTTTTATTTTCCTGACTGGTGGAGATACTGAGGACAGATTGTTATTATGAGGATAAAATAAAGGAAAATGTGTGTGTGCCTGCACACACAAACCCACAATGCAGGTGAGGTAAGACCTGAACAGAACAGAACCCATGCTGGGCAGTCTGTGATCCACTGGCATGGAGACTGCTCATTCACACAGCTCTTACTATTCTACACAAACAATTGAAAAAATTTATTAAACCTTGGGAAAGATGAAAGAATAGTTTTACAGCACAGTCAAAAGCAAATGGGCATCTTCTGTTCAAGGTGATTATCCAGGGAACACAAGTAGCTGAAGTCACACTGGCAGTGACAGGCACACAAATACATTTGATATTGGGGAAGTGTTTAATGCAGGAAGCCTGGGGAGCCAGCCCAGTGCAGGCAGCCCTGTGTGCTGGATCAGGAACACTGGCAGAGGGTTCCATAAGCAGAATTCCCACTGTGTCCTGGCATGCTGGGATGACTCAGATGTGGAATGAAACGAACTGCTGCAGCATCAAAGACCTAATTTCTCATTCTAATGGAACAATGTGAGTCCATCACATCCTTTAATCGTGCTGTGATGAAGCACCTTCAGCAGTAGCCTTTGGTGCACATTTCTGGGCTCTGTGTCATGTGTCATGGCAGATTTTTGTACAAAGCAGCGAGGCAACCCTGCAGAGGATGTAAATCAGCAGAGCTCAGCCATGGTGTATAATATCCAGGATTCCCATACAGGTGACACATTGCTAAATGCTTTTCCTGTCCTTCTTATGTTCATTTTATGCACAGGCAGGATGAAAACACCACAGTTTTACAGCATTCACAGCATTCAGAAAAATTGCTTTTTTTGCTCTCAACTTGCTACCATAGAAATTCTAATGTCAGAGTCCTCATGAGACCATATGGGCAGTAAACATTCCTTATGTGTTGCATGTGCAGAAAGAACATATTTTCTTATCAGTTCACACAAAAGCAGATCATGCAGAAATGATTTTTTAAAATTACTACTATTTTCCCTGCGGTAACAGCAATAGAACAATAAGTAACAACCCTTGAATGGCTTCTCTCTGTTTTATAGTACATGGATCTTTTTATTTTGGTCACAAGAGAAATAAAGACATGAAAATTTATATTTCTTTTCAGAAAGTGTTGTATTGATTTTATGTAACATCTGAATACTTTGTGTTGTAACTTAACATATAACCATATAATTTGTCTGTAACGAGAAATACACCAAAAGACTTGCTCAGTGAATTGTACAAATGAGCCTTTCCTCATCAGTGATCCAAGGCATAATAAAATACCCCGCTTTTTCATTTCCCTCTGTGAGGTGAAAAAGCTCACTTACAGAAGCAAGTATATTCCACTGAAAGAAAAGGTTATTAATCATAGCTTGAGCTCATACTCAAAAGGAAAAAATCCCATTTGGATCCAGGCATTTGTCCCAGGATCATTCAGTTCCATCTCTAGTTTGGAGAGAATAAGGCTTTTTTGATTAAGAACCACAGAAATGTTACTTTGTTGGAAGAAAGCTAGCAGCAGCCAATGCTGCTATTACACCACCCCTGTTGAAGGACAAAAAGTTAATAAACAGGTTGTTCAGATATTTTCTAATGGTTGAAAATATAAGTCATAGCCAATAAAAGCCAGCTGAAACTTGAAAGATTCTTCCTCAAAGTAATCAGGTTATGCAGCAAAGAATGGATGCTGGTCTAAACCCAGAGATATTACAAATTTAGTATTTCTGAAATCGTTCTGAGAGATGAGGTGTATAACACTGACAGCTCAACCAAGCCCTCAGACATGTATTTCATAAAAAACATACCTAGAGGCCAAACAAATTGTCAGGAAGGACAAAATTGGAAAGCAAAAAAAAAAAAAGAAATTGCAAATGTCCATATGGATATTCTAGTGGGCTCTTTTCTGGAGGAACAGGGATCATGGCTGTGCAGACCATGCATACTATAGGACCCCTGGAGAATCCTGGACCAATCTGGCAACTCTTGGGTAGTTACATCCCTTGCATATCTGCCCCAGTACCAGCAGGCATCTGGTAACCACACTGCCACTGGTTTCCAGTCAAATCTAGTGTCTTCATTAAATACTCAAACAACTTTCTCTGCTAAGGGAATATGCAAATTTTCAGTTTATTTATAGTACTATTGCATTTAAGAGCCAAGACAACCATGCTCCTCCATCAGTGACTTGGTGCCTTTCCTTTCACATTCTCTGGGCAAAGCTGAGAAGAAATACGTGGTCATTTCCCTCCCCAAAGCTGAGGAGGCTTTGTCCCCAAACTGCTGTGAGGTATCTGCCACTGTAGGGTATCTTCAAATACCTCTCTTGGTAACAGCAAATGCTGCAGTGGTCTGGGAACATTGCAACTAAAACCTGCTCTAGGGGCAGCACCTGGAAACTTGAGGGAGATTCTGAGCAGGTTCTGATTGCTTCCCTTCCTGTTGCTGTTCTGCCCCACAGAAAAGGCTGTAATGCAGCAACAGTACTGCAGACTACTAAATTCTCTCATAGCCTAATTCTGGAGGAGGTTCATGATGGCCTTTTACAAATCCAAGTGGGTTAGGTGCCTGCCTGCCACTGCTGTCCACACAGGCTCAGTGTCTGGTGTGCCTCAACATCTTTGGCATTTCCACTGTCTGTATGTGCCTCTAGACTTTTGCACTTCCATCTCCAAAGTCCTATTGACCTAAATAATGGAATTAATTCCTAAGTTTTGAAAGAATGGCATTTTCAGACACTTAGAGTTATTTTGCCATAAGCAAAATGTCTCATAGTCTGTATATCAGTTATGATTTATGAGTCAACCTGACATAGTTCAAAATGCTCAAAAGCAGATGTGGCACTTTAAAAGCTTTGCAGAAACATAGCTGTGAAAGCCAAAAAGGCACAACCACATCAACAGGCACAAACTCTAGGTGTTGTGCAGGATTTTTATTTTTGCAGAGTTTTATAAGGTCTGCTGGAAATAACTGCAAATTAGAGCTGTATTTATTTGATGTTTAATTCATGAGCAATAGTATCTGTTGCTGTAGGAGTACATGGGTTTAAAAGAGTTTCTGCTCTTGGCTCTTCCCTGGCCTCAGCATTGGCTGCAGCATTTTCACTGGGGACCTGATGGGTATCAGGAGTTGTCAGCTTTGGCTGTTGCAGGCAGGAAGGAGCAAAGCTCAGGAGCAAAGGGGTTTTCCCTGTCAGTGACCTGTCATAAGCCCTGAACAGGTCATCTCTGGGAAATGATGGTCTGATCACCTCCCACAGCCCCAGCGGTCCAGCGAGGCGTAGGTCAGATAAGGAGGTCTTGAACTAACTACAGCTAATATATGTCAAAATTAACAGCCTGATTGTCACACAGAGATAACTGGGAGGTCACTGGAGATCACACAGCATTGCTATTCCTGGATGCCCTTGGGGCATCCTGCAGTAACCCAAGCTAGATTGAGCAGAGCCCTGTTCGCTGTATCAACATCTGGGTCAGGAGCAGAAGGAAATCCCCTCTGAGCAAGCATCAGCAGTGAAAAAAGCTCCTGGTGCTTTGGCTGTTCCTCAGCTAAGGAGGATCCCATGCTATTTCTAAGTGCTGACTCTGTTTTATGCAACCCAGGCAGTGCTCCATGAAATAACCACCATTTATCCCTTGACTGAGAGCAGCTTCTCAGAGCCTCTCAACTCTTTACTGCTCCCAAATGCTGTGGATTGAGGAGCAGAGATGGTGCCTTTCAGGGTCACTCAAAGCCCAAGGAAGGCACTGAGGTGCTCCTGGGTGGATTTCCTCTGGACTCCACTGGAGGAGACAGCTGAGCTCTTGGGATAATGCAAATCTTGCAGGTGCTCTGAGCTTTTGTGCATGAAGCTCTGCCAGGATACAAACTCTTCTGTCAACAGATTCTCACTTAAATTGTGGTGTCCAGTGCATAGCCTGCCACCATCGGGATATTTCCTGTATCTGACATGGCAGAGACAATGGGATGGATCTGGGTTAAGGATTAGTACTTTTCTCTATCCTTTATGCTACATGTGGACATGGCAGAGACAATGGGATGGATCTGGGACTTTTCTCTATCCTTTATGCTGCATGTGGATGGTGGTTTGGTCTCCAGTGGATCCAAACCCAGGTTTTCACCTCAGAGTCTTTGTTTCAAATCTGGTTCAGTAACACCTAAGGGCTGTTACCACACAAATAGCTGCCATGTGAGTTGTATCCAAAGGCATCTTTATCAGCCTCTATCAGCTTGGGAAACTGGCTTGTTCACAGCACTGTCCTCACAAGGGAATGCCCACACTTAGCCTTTTTCCCCTCCATGCCTCTTCATCCAATGCTGGCATCACAGCATGGCCAGCTTCTTTATTTGTAAGCTTCAAGAGAAAATTTCCTGAATACCTCAACTAAAGGTCCTCTCTGTGAGGCAAAGCATTGCCTGCACTGATGCTTCATGTGGCATGACTCCATCTCCTGGTGACCAGGGGGAAATAAAGCCATCTGCTCTTTGGGAGTCCCAGGATCATTCTTGGCTTTTTGCTGTTACATGGAGTGTGTGTGTCCCCTGGCTGTGCCAGTGACTCCTGAGGGTGTAAATGGAAGCTGACCACAGGGTCTGGATGCCTCCAGTGTGAAACCCTCTGTGGTCAGGCCAGCCTGATGGGGCCAAATATCTCTCTGTTGCAAGTACAGCACATGAATTAGGAGTATTTAGCCCATACTGTACAGATCTCACCTCTGATGCTTCAAGGAGGGTTGAGCCCACCCAGCAGTAAGCAGGTAGCCATGCTGGAGACTTGGATTCAATTCCCTTATGATGAGATCACCATGAATTAAAGGTGTTCAGGATACCTAGGCAGGAGGTTAGAGTATGTAGCCTAATTTCAGTGCTTAGTCTCTTCTTTCCCCTCTTTCCATCAATAAAAAGGGGAGACAGATCTTTTATACTTCACAATACCCTAGTATTGTACCAGTGCAAGCCATAAAAACACACAGAAGTTCTCTTTTCATCTTCTCAAATAAAGACTTATTCATTTTGGACAAGAACAACTTATAAGACTTTAAATTATATAATAGACAAAATATAGATAATCATAAAAATAGAGAAGCTATAGAGAAATGGTAACTGATGCAGCAGTTCACTACAATGATGTAAAAGGTTCCTAGAAATGGAAAAATTCCTCCTTCACAGTGATGACTCTTGCCCTTTAAAAAACAGCCAGATGAGACTTTCTACCCACAGGGCTCTCCTGCAGTGACAGCTACATTAACCTTTGCTGACAAGCACTTCTCTTTGCTTGTAAAATCAGCTTAGTGAGTGCAAAATTCTTCCAGACTTTAAAATGGTTACCATCCTAATGGAGATACACTCCATGCAAAACAAAACATCCTCGTGCCTCACAATTACTCCTGGTTTTTTTGCTTTGAGATCTCTGGGTGGGCTGATAGAGGATGATGTCTGGGCATCTGTCTGCTTTGGCTAATATTGCAGAAGAGATGTGAACGTAGGAAAGGACACCGAGGTTTTTCCTGCCTTTCTCTCCCTGGGCATTTTTCCATGCTTATCACCAGATTGTCTGGGCAATGAGCAACAAAGCAGAGGAGCAGTAATGTATGCTTGGGCTATCTGTCTGTTGCTATTAGAGAAATGCTTCAAAATTGCAGGAGCAGCCAGCCCTCTCCCTCCTGCGCAGGGGCACACGCACACGAACGCATGCTCCATCCATCCCTGACATCCTATTTCCCCCTATTAATTCCACATCCTTCTGGATTATACATCTGAGCTCTCCTATACATGCAAGCAACTCCTCCCATGCAAAGGGAATTCTTCTGGGCTTGGGCAAAAGGAGGCTGTGCCAGTCTCCTCCCACCCTGTGGCAGCACCCAGCCTTTGAAACTGGGTCACACGAGCTCTGCCACCCCGTCAGGGTTAAGCCTTCACATCACCTGGGGCCATTTCAAAGACTTCACAGCCCCATGGATTGAATTTAAACCATACAACACACACCGTTTTGATGCACTCAGCAGTTCTGTGATATTTCTATGACATTTGTAACTGCTGACCAGAAATCTCCAGGACCAGGATTTTGGCATAAAATGCACCCAGTCTAGTGCCACCTCGTCACAAGTCTGTCCTGTCCTGGATATCAGCAAGGTACAGGAATCCAGTACATCACTGAAAAGATTAAAAAAGATTGGACCAGAGAGAAATAAAAAGGAATGGAATGGAATGGAATGGAATAGAATAGAATAGAATAGAACAGAATAAAGATTAAATAAACTGGAATAGAAATATAAATTAAATATAAATAGAGTATAAGGATTAAAAATTTATAAAGATGCTTGAAATTATGATTTTTATATCAGGATAATTTTGCAGTGTAAACACAGTCTATTCTTACACTGTCTCTCCTTTAAGTGCCAACCCATGACATTTATTGCAAAACTCCTACTGAGCTCTAAGATGCAAACCTTGCTTTCAAGCCTGTCTTTTCACTGTATTTGGTGGGGCTGGAATTGCCCAGGTCAAATAATTGACTGTTAAAACCTTCAAGTAAAATATTACATTAAGTGTCAGAAGGAGCAATCTGCTGCTGCAAAAGCAGTGGGCAAGAACTTTGCTGCAAAGATCAAGTGAAGTTACTCTTCTAATAACTCCCAAATTAAGCCACTCTTCTTATTTGCATTATTCTGGGATGTTGGATTCGAGATATCTTTGTAAAGATGCAAAGTTAACTGGCAAATCAGACCAAGAATGCTGAATTCCTAAGTTAGTTGCATGTACTTAGTATTATCAAGTTAAATTTTGGAACTGACCTCGTCTGCTACGTGATAAGATTTAATTGTGTCATATGGTTCATTAAGGAAGGGTCCATGACTTGCTGAAACTAGACTGAGTCCCTTTATAAAGTATGTTTATGAAAATTTGTTTACTGGCATTTAGAGGGGAAATTATTTTCGGTCTCCTGTATACTCACTTGAAGGACTACCAACATCTTTTTTAACACAGGTATAATTCCTTTATTTTGACACCAAACAAGAATCGAAATTTCAATATAAATACAAATGTGAAAAATCAGACCTGTTTTCTGCAGGCTATGATAAGTCAATGGCAGCACAGTCCTTGACTTCATTTGGACCAGGATTTTAGCCAGGATACTTTGTCATCCAAGCTTCCATGTGAAAAGCTTTAAAATAACCCAGTAAAAAAGGAAAAGATCCTGGATAATGCAGTCAGGGCGTATCATTCAAATGGAGTTTAGAGACAGCTCATAAGCCAGAGCTCTAAAACACAGCACAGTTGTTTGGATGGTGAGTTCCTTGGGACTGAAAGCAATTTTTTTGCTTCCTTTGCTGGGCCACTGAGATGCTTCTTTCATTGGTGGACTACTTACAGATAATTATTACAAATAATTCCAGTGAATGGAATTAGTTGTGCAATGTTTTTTTCCACTGCCTCTGCCCATTTTACAAATTCACTTTTTGGCTGGTGGTGATCAGCTACAGGCTCTAAACAGCACATCCCTTTGCTAAGGAAAAGAGATAATTTAAAAGCCATGTGCCACCCATGTGCCTCCTGGGTACTCTCCACTCCCCTCAGTCTTCAGTGTTCTGCTGCCACAGGGTCCCAAACCTCCTGGCTGCTCTGTGCCCATCTTTTTCAGACTTCCACACCTTCTTTATTTGCACCTAAATTGCTGCTAATAATAAAAGAGCAGTTCAATTTCTTAGCTTTAACAGATACATCTGACTTGTGCTTTTGTTTCACAGTTTCAGTTATGAATAAAACTAATCAAGGCATGTGAGAAAGCCTTGGGGTCAGAACAGTTTAGAAAAGGGTCACTAATAATCTAAAACTGTGGTCAGAATGTCTGGTTTCATGTCTGAAAGAGCCATAGGAAGAGAAGGCAATTTTTTTCTGCTCTTAAATTCACATGTAGAAATGTTTCCAGTTTAATATCTGCAACTCTTTTGACTTAAATGATCCACAGTTTCTGGGAACAGACTAACAAATCCTGAAATTGGCATTTGGGAAGTGGTGTGATTATTATTCCAGTCTTGATCCAAGATCTAAAAGAATTTCTAATTTATCATATCAAGGTTTCCTGATGAGTAGCCATGAGGGAGATTTCAAAGGTCAGGAGAAATGAAATGCAGATTTAAATTCAAATTAATCAGAGGCAGACTCCAGACTGGCTTACACGTACATGGGTAAACATTCACCATGGACTATATATCACTCCAAAACATGGAAATGTAATCTAGAATTGAATTTCAGAGCACTGAACAAAATGTAAGCCATAAGAAAAAAGCTGTGGCTGAAGGTGAAAATCACACAGCAGAGACTGGGGAGCAACAGAGCAGGGAAATGGGTGGACATGACCCAAATCTACCTGGCCTTCCCCTTATCACTGGGGCAGGGGAAAAGCTGCTCTGATTGATTCCATTGTGAGCTTCAAGATGGTTTTCCATGATCAGATCCCTGACCTGCTACTTTTCTGGGATTTGTCATTTTTTCAGAGTGGGAAGAGACCCTTAAGGACCTGTAGCCACAACTTCTGAAAGGGCTGAGCTGTGTCACAGAGACCACAATGCTGACCAGGTCTGAGGCTCTGAGATTTTATATGACAGCTGTTGAATGTCTGAAAGTTTTGGTCAAAAGTTTGTCAGGCACATAGAAGCTCTAGTAGATGTGTTTGCTTTATTTAATCCATATATTTGCCCATTAAATAATTCAGAAGGTGTTGTATTAAACAGACTTCAGAGAAAAGTGATGGGAGTGCATTTGCTGAAGCAAGAGCTTGTATAATGAGACATTTCATAAAAGAAGCTGGACTTTTAAAGTCAGAATGGATTAAGGGCATGAATTCATGTGTCCCATGAGAACTTATTATAAACTCGAAGGACATTCAGAGACCTTCAGCAAGAAGCAGCTCTCACACTTGAGTTTAATTTTAGTACCATTGCAGTTGTAAATAAATTGTTTTTATAGTTGTTTCAGTGTGAATAAGAATCTTATCTGATCACCCAATTATCAGTATGGGGGGGGGGTTGTAAAAAATGAGAAATGTATTACGGATGACTCTGTGCATTTCTGAACACAAAAGAATATATCTACAAAAATGGTATCTTTCTTTTAAGGCTAAAAAAAAGAGAATTTAAATTATACCGAATAAACCACTTCGAAAAAAAGTCAAATAAATGAGTTTTTCCCTATCTGTGGCATTGTTATAACACAATCAGTTGGACACTGATAACTGCTCATCATACTCATGGTTGATTTCCTATTCTCACACAGTAATAATCACATTATGATCATGCTAACTACTGTGTTGCCAAAGCTACAGGAAAATGATAACCTGCCTGAAAGTATCACCTTCAGAAGGAGTGCAAAAGAAAGAAACCCAGACTGGAAACTTTCCCATTAGTCCCCAGTTGCAGGTGAGAGCCTTTTTGGCCAAACCTGGCTGTGGACAGAGCCAGAGCAGTGAGGATGAGGGAGGTGGGATCTCCTGCTGCCAGCACCTGAGGCTGGTCTCTCCTTCAAGATTTCTTTTTCAGAGCCTATTTTGCAAAGCAAGCTTCAGTGTGGCTCTCCCCCTGATGCCTCAGCTAACACAGACACTCTCTTCCCATCCTATTCTATTTCCCTTTTCCCCCTCATTTCCACAGAGACTTCAGCTTTCTTTTGGCCAACCCAGTTACAGGGAAACCACCCTTCTTAGTGGTGATTAAGTATAGGCAGTGATTTAAAAACAAGAGAACAAGAGAACAAGAGTCCTGCATTTAACTTTCACTAAGAATTTAGAAAAAAAAAGGCTGTATAAATGGTCACTCTATTTTAATTCCTCTTTGATTTTTCTGTAGCAGAAATAAGTTGTCTCCCTTATTTATTTTAAAAGTGTTTTTGAGCTGTTCAACATTATTCCTGCTTTGGACATGAGCTACCACTGTTACAGGTGTGTGCAAATTGTGTAAAATAGAATGTTTCAGTTTGAAGGGACCCACAATGACTACTTGGTCCATCTAGGCTGCTCTTTTATGGACTGATGGATATGATGGACTTACATGATGGAGCTTTTGCTCAGCTGGGGGGCAGGAGATTTTTATGTCTCACCCATCAGCTGTTCCTGCTGCCAGAGAGGCTCTTTCCTGTGGTTCTTCAGCAAGGTTTGACCTCTGGTATGTGACAGGTGAAAGACAATGACTGATCTGAGGCCTGGATCTCATTTGGTGATTCTGCTAATGAAGTAGCAAGTGGACAGGCAACAGCTTTCATTAGCTGTCCGTTTTTTCAACTGCTGTGTTTTAGGTTCACAGCAAGAGTTAAGGATTGTAGGATGGAGTCTGAGAAGAGGAAATATTAAGCTCACTCAGGCACCAGATTGCCTTCTCATCACAAGTTTTGTACTAAATAATGATAAAATTAGTTACCATAATGATTTTTATTTTAAAAATATATGATATCATTTATCAACTGCAAACTAATTTCACTTTTTCTGTTTTATGAATTTAAGATTCATGTAAGACTGATCATACTGTAAGTGAAAGCAAATCCTATTTTTACTTAGCCAAAAGAGTATTTGCAGTATGTTAATAGTTAATGTCATAGTCGCATTTCTTACTGTTCCAAGCCTTTTGCATTTCAGTTGTCAAATGCAAATATATAAAAGTTGCACTTCTGAGATTTTTTAACTTTTGGTGTTGTATTTCGTTTCTTTATTTTTTTAATGAAACTATTAGCCTAAGATTTAAAGCAGCTTCATTATGTCATCAAAAAATATCTCCTCAGTTTGCATTCTCTTTGTTTGGCTGCTGTAGATACAGATCTGCCATCTCTTGCCTTGCACGGGTCTCTGAAGGGCAGGGACAATTTCCCTAAGATTTAAGAAGAAGATAAGCACTTTAGCACTCCCACAGTAAAGAGCAGGAGTGTGTGAAATTATTGGAACAACAGGGCTTGGTATCTCTAAAGGCTTAACCCTTCTCTTATCGCAGGGGCAGTGAAGGGAGGGGGCAGTATAACAGAAGACATTTTCCCCCATCAGCACCCCCCACCCTGGCTGGGAGCACATTTCCAAGCTCATTCTGGTGAGTGAGTAATTCCTGTCTCATACCCAGGGAGGGATGAGGCCCTGCCAGGGATGAGGCTGATAATTGGTTTCTCTTTGAGGCGCTGAGATGGGCACACCTGTTAATGAGAAAGTTGACCAAGGACACCAGCCCCACTGACACCAACTATTTAGCAGCTGTCGGGCAGTAATGACTCCAGTCACTCCTATCTGGCCTGGTTTGAACCAGTAACCCAGAGACAAAGGGCTCCTATCTCATTACTGCCTCTCCCTGGAGCCAGCCCCTCATTTCCAGCAGCTGTCTATCGCATTAGTGTCAAAATCTTGCATTTAAAGGAAGAAGTTTGTATAGGTACATCTGTCCAGCACCTAAAAGCTCCCTCCTGAATCAGAAAGTTCTGTCTCAGGCTGCCAGCTGGCAGGGGGGTACTGCAGGACCCATCCCATATTGGCTCCTACACTCCCACATCCCTTTGCCTCTCAATGCCCACTGTACTTCCGAACTAGAAGTCTTTATTATATTCTTATTAAGAGCACTATGTGTGGCCTCTTAAAATACCTGGGGGACAAAGGAAGGGGCACCAAATTATAGAAAGGTATAAAATCCATTCAAGTTAGCTGAGCTGCTCCCACTCACCCTAAGAGAAGATTCAGCTCACCCAATGAAAATAAAATGAGTAGGCTTACTAACATACCTGATAAGTACAGGGGCAGCAAAATAATCTTCCTCTAAGGATATACATGAAAATATCAGCAGCCACACACATTTTGGCTTCACTTTGTCAGGAGTCTGACCCAGATAGTATTCAGTAGTGAGCACTACCCGAACTGTATCTACAAGCTCCAAAACAACGTGCTTCTGGGATAGAAATGGCAATAAAATGTTACCTGAAGACACTACAGGCAAAAAACAACTCCTGCATCTTCCCCTTTCCCTTCCCCCTGCTTTCAAACTGGCAGTGCTGAGCTCTGCCTACGGAAATGAACAGCTCCTGCTCTGGTAGGAATGCTGCTCCCAGCAGGGCTGTGCTCCACAGAGGGCAGGGTCCCCTCCCAAGCCCCACGGCACCTTTTCCAGTCTGTCAGGTCAGGTAAGTGAAGAACAAAAGCATTGCCGTGTGCAGGAAGGGGAAGGGATGGCAGCAGTGACCTGTGGCTCCCACAGCCCACCTTGCCCCAGCCCCCAGCAGTGAGGAGAGACCTAGGCTCCAGGTTTAAAGCATGGGAAAGAAAGGCTGCTGATGTTGGTGGTGAGGTGTAAGTAGGAAGAGTGTTGGCACGTCTCTCAAATCCTCTGCACATTACTATTACTATTGTTGTTATTATCTTTATTATTATACAGTTTGTACAACAGTCATTTCTGTGGCCCCCAGTTGCAGACCCCAGGCCATGCAGGGTAACAGTGGCTGCAGAAAGGCTTCCTCTCTGATCAGCAGATCTCTCAAGGATGCCAGACTTGCATCTAGGAGTTCTTTGCTCTGGATAACCCGTGCAAGAGCAGCAACAGCAATCTTTCAGTATAGCAAACCATGGAAGATGACGATGTGCTCAGTGATCAGGGTAGGAAAGGGAGGTGGAGCTCTTTTACCATCACAGATCTCACACAGATGCAGTTCTGGGAGTGGTGATGGCAGCAGACAGGCTTGAGGGGCTGAGCAGATCCCAGAGGGACAAAGGGGCTGGCCCATGTACAGGAGGATCAGGAGACTGATCACTGCTCCCTGCTCCCTAGGCACTGAGATGGCTCCTGGGGGACACCTCTATTGCTCCCTGAGGAGTTAGGTCTAACCTAGACACATCGCCTGCCAAAGAAGCTTCCACCTCTCTTTTTCCCTCTCTCTTTTCATTACTTGCACAGGGTTTCTGTGGAAATATGCCTCCCAGCTCAGGCAGCATGAGAACCTCCTTTCTCACAGCCTCTCTCCTTCACTATTCTCTGCAGGTGCCTCAGCTGCAAACAAAACAGAAGTACCATGTATAGCACTAACTACTATTTTTCTTGGCACAGAGAAATTCACTGTGTGGGACTATTCCTAGTCCAGAGATAGACTTATTGAAAGGAGCAGAGCTAAGACAAATCTCTGGAAACTTTACAGGCACAGCCTTCTGCAGGTGGCAACGTGTGCTGCTCCCTTGTTGCACTGCATCCTTTGCCACCACCCTGCCATACTTTCTACTCCTGAGCCTCCAGAAGGCCAGCCCAGGATCAGAGAGCCACTCCAGAGGGCCCAGCTGGAAGCACCAGGAGGGTTGTTCAGTCCACTGCACATTTTAACAGGCAGGCAACCAGATCAGAGTATCTTCACCAACAGGACTGGTGCTCATGGCTGATGCTGTTGGTGATCTCAGCACTAAGGCTGACCTCAAGGACAGGGGTTGAGCTGCAGGGAGCACATGGGCGTGATAAATTCGCTTTGATTGGCTCTGTTCAGCTGGAACTTTGGTTTCCGGAGTTGTCGATTCTGAGAACTTTCCTGAGCGTTACATTCAGTTCTAATGAAGGCAAAGCAGGGAGTACAACAAATAAACTCAAGTGTGCAAGCAGAACTGATCAATTAAGCCTGGTACATCCTGCATGCTATCAAAATCAATGTACATCATGGCTGAAAAGTAGTATCTGCAAAACAAAGCTCGAGTTGTACCCAAAATGTAAATCCTTGAATTTGTTTGCTCTGGAAATGAAGAGACTAAAAATAAGATTATAACTATGGGGATCTTTGCTGCTCTGGCTGCTCAGCCCTAGAATGGTTCCTGTGTCTGACAGATTATCTCCGTGCTGCTAAAAATGATCAGAGCCCCGAGGCAATTAATTCCTCACTTTCAGAGTTTCACTTCTGCGGCAACAACGATTGCCAGGGACAATGAGGGGGCGGCCGAGAGGGGCGGGAGTGGAGCGGGGCTAAACAACGCAAGGGGCAGAAAATGAGCGGGGATACAAAGGCACAGCGACCTGCTTGCTGCACGGAACAGCCCCAGCCAGAGCAGCGCTGCCGGGGGAAAGCCTTCATCCCACCGGTGACAGTGCAGAGGATGCAATCACAGCCAGGGCCATGCTGGGAAGGGTGCCCCACCTTACCCTGGCAATCTGATCACCTCACATCACCTGGAGTTCCCCCGGGCTCCCGTGGGTGGACAGTGGTGTCCTGTATCCTCTCTGCATTCAGATGGCATCCCTGCTGGTGATGGTGACCCTGTCTGGCAGGGGCAGCAGATGTGGGCACAAGAGGCAACAGAGTCACCTGCCTCCAGGACCTGCTGTGGTCACCCAGGCCAGGAAGGGGATTTCAGCTGCACCAAAAGGTGTGTGGACTGATGTCACCTGTTAGCAGGTCCAAAAAGACACTGCCTTCCTGCTTGGTTCACATTTGCAGAGCACATCACGTGGTGCCCAGCTCCACACCACGGAGCTGGCAAGGGGTCAGTGCTCTCAGGGTCATCCCCTGCCTGTCACCATGATATTTTATGAAAAATCCCTTTGCCAGGATTTCTTCTCCTGGGAAGCTGGGAAGCTTCAGCTTCTCCCTGTTTTGCTGCTTTGGAATGTGATTTGGAGAATTGTTTCCCCATCATGTGAATTGTTTTTAATTAATGGCCAATCACAGCCAGCTGTGTCAGACTCTGAGTCCATCACGGGTTTTTATTATTCATTCTTGTCTAGCCTTCTGATGTACCCTTGCTTCTATTCTTTAGTATAGTTTTAGTATATAATTTCTTTTAATATAATGTCATAAAATAATAAATCAGCCTTCTGAGAACAAGGAATCAAATTCTCATCTCTCACCTCTTCCTAGGGACCCTCACAACACCACAACACCTGCCCAGCACCCAGCCTGAAATATCAGCCCAAGCAAGGGTCACCAATCCAAACTATGGCCTGAGAAAAACAGAGTAGAAAACAGATTGCAACCTCCAGAGGATTTTTTTAGTTTCACACAGGCAAGGAGAGACAAGCTGTGAGTGCTACTTTTAAATCAGAAGTGGAAGTGTGATTTCCTGGAGGGCTTTCCCTCACTCAATTCAGTGTGATAGTAAGGGTCTTTTGGAAAAACATGACTCTGGCTTCAATCCAAAACATCCTCAGAATTCCCAGATCCCTGATGGACCAGCAGCATAAACACCTGATCTCCAGCCTTTGCTTTGGACTTAATTGTTTTGAAAGGCAGCTGCTATAAGGAACAGAAAGTGATCCTGGAGACCTGTGACAGCAACCTGGGGTCTGCAACATCTCTGCACCAGGATGGGCCCAAGAGAAGGGCACTTTTTGTTGTACCTTTTCTCAATCCAGGCCAAATTTTATTTCATTCCATTTCAAATACCACACAAGGCAAAGGTAAGGGGTAATGTGTCAAATCAAAAGGAAATCCCCATGTTTTGTGTATCACCCCACTTCATGTAACACTGTTGCAGTTCTTCCTTGGAAAGACTGATAATGGATTTTGTGTAAGAAAGAATTTTGTGGAGTATTAATTTTTGTGCAGCATGTACTAAAACTGGATGTTGTCACTTAAGCCACTGTTCCTTTAAGTTGTGCTGCTTGACACTATGAATTATTCAGCTATCTCTATGATATATAGAAGTGGCGTCAGCATTTTAGGGCAGGACTCTCCTCTCTTATCTGCTATAAAATCCCAGTGGCTTCACTGAACTATAAAAGGCAAAATTAGGTCCTCAGCAGCATTGTTGTCTTGCAAGCAGAATATACTCTTTAACACTGAGTGAAGGGTACCAACAGGCCTTGCTTATAGCATAAAACCAGATTTTGTAACTCCCTGGTGCATCAATACATCTAAAAGGTCATTTAGTCATTCAGGAATGAGAAATCAGAGTGTAATGAAGATGGGGGATAGTGTAACATTGCCTATTTTCTCTATTGCAGAGTTACTCAGGTTGCATTGACCTCATGCTGCTAATACCAATGGGCTCGTCTGCTGAATAGTGAGGTGTCTGTGCTGTAGGCAGCAGGGCTGAGCCTGAGCACAGAGCTGTGCTGGGAAAAGGAGGGTGGATGTGGAGTGGAGGAGCCCAGAATAGCCCAGGGGCTGCTCCATCCCCTACAGACTGTTCAGGGCAAACTTGTCAAGCTCAGAGGCTGATTGGGCTACAAACACTTGCCATGAAACTGAACAGTCCCTGGGAACAGTGCTGATAATTTTTCTATCCTTGCATTGATTTTTTTTCTCCTGTTTTTAACCAATGTTGTCAAAGACAATTCCGTTGAAACAGTTATAAATTCATTGTCAAGCATGGAAGAACATTCACTCTGCCTCCCCAAAACTGAGGGGTTGTTTGAGCTGTAAGAGAAACAAGGATAGAGGAGACAAGAGAAAAAAAATATGCATGTGATGTGAATATACTCTTGGCAAAGCCAGGGTTTAAATTACCAGTGGCTTAAATGACAGAGATCTAAATTCCTGGAGTTTCCTGTGCCCTGTCAGTGTGTGGATGCTACACACTCAGGAAAGATGCAACTATAGACCAGAAAGTGCTTTTGTCTGGCAAAATAAGCTCCTGCAAGTTCCTCAGCCTTCAAGAACCAAGTTCTGTCCCCATATATGCAGAGATCCCCCCCATGCTGTGTGCTCTGGGTGTAACTCAGGGCAGAATTTGTCCTCAGCGATGCACCCTGAAGTCAGGGTAACTGAGGGCTGCAGTTTTGTGCTGCCAAGGCTGATGTAAATTCTTACCTTCCATTTCTCCCATCTCTTTGTTGCAACATTTGTTGTAGGTATTTACAAAAGAGGTGTTTTAAAAAGGCAAAGATATATCAAGCATTTCTGGCCTTCTTCCCATGTTGGATAGAATGGTAAATATTTTTGGAAGGGATGTAAACCTTAATGCTGCTGGGAAGAAGCCAAGAGGTACCACATGGCAGAGAGGAGGAAACTCACCCTATGGGCAGGTTTTTCACAGTATTCTCATCAGCATCTGGTATTTGCCACTGGCAGAGACAAAACAGGGGCCAGCACTTGGATCCAGTCTGCCTGTCTTTCGGTTCCTGCTACTGATTGATTTCTTACCTATTCAGAATAAGTTCTGTCAAATTATTTTCCTGACACACACTTGGATCCAAAATCTCAGTGTCTCTCCTCTTTGTGTGGATGATAGTGGAGGATGTGACAGCTCCCCAGCACATGGCTTCAGCTCACAGGCATTTGGCAATCCTGATGATTCAAATCTTGTAAATGGAGTTGGGAGATTTTTCTTAATACTTCAAAAATTACTCTGATATTGTATGTATTGTGTGTAGCCTTCTGACTTTGCACAACAAAGTTGGATGCCCACCATGCAGTAAATTAGCAGTGAAACTTCTGCTCTAGTTGTTTTGTATGTGTTTTGGACATGTCAATCACGTGCAGCTCCCAGGTAGGAGCAGCATTGACTACTCCTTCTTAGGATTTAGCTTCCAGTCCTTTCCCAATGTACAGATTAGGGATGAGGGAAAATGCCTCCATATTTAGAGTTATAAACTTCCATGAAAATGAAGTGGTAGTAAACACTGTGGGTGAGGGGATTTTTATGGGCTTTCTCTATTTGGCTCAAACATACCATGTATGCCCACTCTGCAGCTGCCACTGCAAGAGATCTGACTTGGTATTGCTCCACCAGCCCTGTAAGGGTGCCTGCACAGAGCAGATCTGGACCCAACATGGGAATGTGCACCTCTTGGGTGACTGCAGGACACTTTGAAATGGACTGGAAAACAGCATTTGAGGCACATCTGGAGAACACACACCTTCCATGCTTTCCTTCAAGGCACAGCTCTTCATCTCCACTGGTCTTCAGTTTGGATGCTACTCTTTGTGCAATGTTTAAAGGCTACTGTCTATGCCTTCTGGAGGACCTGTTTTTCTGGCAAGGCAAAGAGTTTGCTGGTCATAACCATAATCCTTCTTGGAATATCCTGAAGTCCTTTAAACGAGTTAGTGCATTGGAGAATTTTACTAGCAGTTTCAGGGCACAAAATAAGAAGGCTTTGTGGACACAAGATGAAAACCTCCAGTAAAACATACTATTTTCATAAGGAGAGAGAATGAACTGGATGGCCCAGATTTATTGCCAGAAGCCAGCATTTAGAAGTGCTGCATAATCTTCCAAGAAACTGCGTTTTCCTCATTGCTCAGCCAGATGGGCAAATGGAGGCACAAAGGCTTCTCACAGGATGGTTCAGCCGATCTGGGAAAAAGCAGGAAGAATGACACAAGAGAGTTCTTCAGGTCGTTGCTACTTGGAAAAGTGCTCTGGCTGAAAATACTGCTTAATCAGGCTGGAAGGGAGGTTCCTATCTTGATAGCAGAGTTTGGAGCATTGCTCAGTTTTTGTTATCACACAGCTTTGTCTCACAAAGAGAGCTCCCATTGTTGCAATCTGTGTGCTGGATTTCAAAACATTAATCAAGGATTAGGCCTTGGTGCTGATTTATGGGAAAACACCAGTGCCACAGAGGGTATATCCCATGTAAATGATTAATGGAGTATGTTCTTTGAGATGGGTCCTCGGTGCATATAAACTGGATCACAGTCCGGATGCACAGGCAGCAGTGTGTATTTCTTAGGATGCTTCAGAAAACCAAGGTCCAGGAGAGTCTCACTGGGATTAATCCTGCCCCTCTGCCCACTCCCACACCCCAGAGTGGGCTTTGGAAGAGCCACCCTCTCCGGGGAAGGGAGGGAAGCGGCAGCACAGCTCTGAGCGGTGTCTTCTGTAATACTGATGTATCCCTGTAGAGGGAATGCTTTGGTAAGACTTCAGGGAGGCTGTGTATCGCTGTGTTCTATCAGGGACCAAATTCATTTCTTGCATTACCTGCTGAGTTCAGGAGTTAACATCAAGAGCATTTTTACCCAGTAGGTTGCTGGTAGTTGTTTTGTTGGGATTTTTCCCTACAATTCTTATTTTGCTACAATTCGCTTTAAAATTTCATCCCTGACTGAACAGGGTGGAAATGCCCATCTGATTCAATGCAAGGGATAGGCTTTGATGCTGTCTTACATGAGCATCAAAAGCTTAAGATAACATGCATATTAAAAGTGTTTTTCACTGGCAGCTTGCAGAAGGCCCCATGGCCAGATGTAACAAGAGGGAATCCATAGCGTGTTGTTTATCAGCTCCTTCTACACTTCATCTAAAATGCACAAGGAAATCACAATGCCTTCTGAACAACACTGGGAAATAGGGTTTTTTCACTAAAACTAAAACTATGAACCCATTAAAAATACCCCAACATTATGTGTTATTTGTGTTGATTAAAGTATGCTTTGCAACACTGGGTTTGTTATTGACCATAAAACTGCGCACTGACCCAGTCTGTTCCCTCCAAGCTATCAAAGTATCAAAAAACTTATCTACACCCAGCCCTTGGTTCCACTGTGCCCATGGATCACCTGGGCCACGGACATTTTCTGATACCTCTCCTGTAGCACTGCTGCCTTGCCTTTCCAAAATGAGGGGATTTTCCTCTACTGCACTGCAAGGCCCACCTTGAAGGGAAGATGAGGGAGCAGTACAGGTGATGATGCACAGCGTCCTCTTTATTCAGGTCACAGCCACTCAGACCATTTGCCATCTGGACACCTGACAGCTTCAATGCCATCTCCTGAGCACACAGGCCTCTGGATGCCCAAGCACAGCAAGTCACCATCCCTCAGCAGCCACCTGGGCACCAGAATGACAGCAAACCCTTGTGGGTGGCATCAGGGTGGATCTGTGGTGTTAACATTTCCAAAAGCACAGACATACCCTCTGAAAGCAAGTCTTAATCATCACAGGGACTTCCTCTGTGGATATGAATAATCTCCTCACTTCCTCTGAGGAACCCCCCTGTCTGCTGAGCTCTGTTTCTGCAGAAACATCAATAACACTCAAACTTTGAAAGGTTTCACCCAGGAAAGACAGCTTTTCTTGGGAAAGGGATGGAGCAAACATCTCTTTAATAAGCAATAAACTGCCCAGGCCAGGCACTGCCACAGCACAGCTTCACCTGTGTCTATGACACAGCTGCCAGAGGCTTCTCCCTCTTTTTGACTTCGGTCAATGATGAACAATAGGTCTGCAACATCCCCCTGCTCTGCTCCTCCTTCCCCCGGCCACTGGCCAGGGACCTGCTAGTCAGATCAGCACATGGGAGGGTCTGGGAGAAGCTCTTTCCTCTTCCTGTGGGGAAGGATATGATTAAAACCTTGTAAATAAAAGGCTTGGCTCAAAAAAATGCCTGGGTGCCTTCTGGACACAATGAGCTGTGGCTCGGGGTGGTGAGAAGCAGAGGTGGGACATGGCATGATGCCGTGCCATGCTGGCCATGGCCTGTCTGCCCAGACCCCAGGAGCAGTGACCTCTCAGCACAGACACCTGATGTTTCCATGTCCTAAGGGCTAACTGAGGTGGCAACCTCAGGAAAGCCAGCCACAACCAGAACTGCACCTTCTGGAGAACTGTCACCAAGGTGGAGCCCAGGTGAGAGCACAGCTCTGGTCCTGGGTGGTGCCTGTTTCACCTGCTCGGAGCCATCCCCCTTGAAAGGGGCAAACAGGCCTCACCACTGGCTGTACAATGTGATTCGCTCCTCTCTAGGGAACTACCCTGGTGTGGGTTTGTGCTAGAGGAGAACTGTCCTCTTCACATCTTCAGTGTGCTGTACTGGGTGCTACCAAGAATCCACCTGCAAATCCCACACGAAGTGAACCAGTGTCCGTGCTCTGCCCTAAGCTCCTCTAACCCTTTTGATAATAATGGGATGAAAAGCTCCCTTAGGAGGACAGGGACAACAGAGCTCATGGAGGGGATGGGCTCCTCCAGAAGCAGGGAGGGTCTGCTGTTTTGCTTTAGTAGGGAGTAGGCAGCTGTCCAGTTTGCCAAGGGTATATCTGGGCTCAGAAACCCAGCAGCACAGACTTGTGCAGAAAAACAGGAAGAAACTGCAGCTTTACTGAGACTGATAACATCAAAAGGCAGAAGTTGCAATCCTCCATCCCTCTGTGTTCCGATGTTCCCTCCATGCACAGGCCATATGCTCTGCATCCCACGCTCTGGCATCGGATTTGATGTCTCTTTATAGCTAGAGGGTGTCTTGACCAGCTTTCCAGTGTGGTCAGAAACCTGATGTTGCACTGGATTAACCCTGGAGTCAAACCATTTACTCAGGTTCCTAAGGAACACAAAGCTGGCAATTCCCTGGGGCTTTTTAAGGATACCCATGCTGTGTCCTGGTGTACCTCTCGTTTTAACAGTGTGAGACTGGCCAAAAGGCAGCAGCCCACAGAGAGATATCACAGCCCAAGGAAAAGTGCATTAGACTGAAACTCAGGGGATGTGATGCAAAGATATAGGAAATCTGCCCACATGCTGCCTAGGAAATTCACTTTATGAACTTTCCATGCCCTTTACTTGGCTCTGTCCGATGTGTGCAGAAACTGAGGCTGGAACCGCAGCCTCCTGACAGTAAGGACCAGAACCTGTGACGGTTTTACCGAAGAATAAGCGTTGTCTGCGACTTCAGGGCCGTTTCCTCCCGCACCGCTGAGGCATAAAGGAATCTGCCGTTCCCAGGAGCAGAGGCGGCAGGGATGCTGGAGCCAGCTCTTTCAACCTGCCGAGGCAGGAGGGACCCGCGGACAAAGGCGGCCACCCCAGAAGGAGCAGGGCAGAGAGCCGCGGGTGACAAAGCCCTTGGCGGGGGCGGCAGCGGCGGAGATGCTCCGGGAGATGCCGCTCCGCTCGCATCCCAAG
>NW_005054303.1:4379004-4445630 GCF_000277835.1 Geospiza fortis | reverse complement strand
TTGCCCGGGGTAAGTTGGCCGATCCCTGCGGAGGCTTCGCTTGGAGAGTGCAGCGCTTGGCTCCCGGCTCCGTGTCGCCCCCAGCCTCCGGGGCAGTGGGGGCGCCTTTTTTTATTTCATTCCTCCCCTCCTCCCCCTTTGGTTTGTGTTTTCTTTTTATTATTATTATTGTTATTATTATGGGGTCTCTGGGGGAGCAGAATTTCCATTCCGGCGTTGCTCTTCTTCCTTGTCCAACGCTCAACGGAGAACTATAATATTTATTCCCCGAGATGCTGCAGTGATTTTTAGTTATAGGAAATCAGGCGAACAAAATCATCCGAATAACCCGAACCATTTGTTATCCTGTGAGAGCAAACGCAGCCTAGGCACAGATGATGGCAAAAAATTCCATGGAAGGGTCTAAAGAAGACCTGAGCAAAATTACGGAAGAGGAGATGCTGAGATGGAGCAAGGAGGAGCTGGTGAAAAGACTGAGGAAAGTGGAGAATGAAAAGATGAACTTAATGGTGGAACACGGCAACTTGATGAAAGACGTGAACCGGCGGCTGCAGCTCCACCTGCACGAGATCCGCGGGCTGAAGGAGGTGAACCAGAAGTTGCAGGACGACAACCAGGAGCTGCGGGAGCTCTGCTGCTTCTTGGACGACGACCGGCAAAAAGGCAAGAAGCTGTCAAGGGAATGGCAGCGCTTCGGGAGGCACACGGCCAGCGTGATGTGGAAGGAGGTGGGCATGTACCAGCAGAAGCTGAAGGACCTGGAGGCGAGGCAGGAGACCCTCCTGCGGGAGAACGTGGAGCTGAAGGAGATGGTGCTGATGCTGGACGAGGAGCGGAGCGGGGCCGGCTCTCGGAGCTCCATCGACAGCCAGGCCAGCCTGACCAACCTGAACGGCGGCTCGGCCACCAGGGACGTGGGGGACGGGAGCAGCACCTCCAGCACGGGCAGCGCGGGCAGCCCCGACCACCATCACCACCACCTTCACCACCACAAGGCCGGCGACAGCAAGGCCGGGGCCATGCGGAGGTCTATGGATGACCTGTCCGCGCCCCTTCACCACCGGAGCATTCCGAACGGCCTCAATGGTGAGCGAGCCCTGCCCTCCCTGCCCTGCCCCGCTGGCCCCGCGCCGCCACCCCCGGCATGCCCGGTCCCCCGTGGCCGTGGGTGAGCGACTCCGGGGAGGGGGGTCCTGGCCATTCCCAACCCTGTCCGTCCTTGTGGCCTCTTTGGCAGAGCAGCCCCGGGAGCCGGGAAGGCGCACCTGTGTGCGGGGTGTGTGTTATCAGTGCGTTCACTGTGTTATCGATGTCCTGGGCTGAGGGTTGGAGCCTCTTTTATCTCCAGCAGGGTTGGTGTTTGGTTTTGTTTGTTTGTTTTGGGTTTCTATTTTGACAAAAATCAGCCTGAGTTTTCAGGGTTAAATAAACACTGATTGTGTTCCCACTCTTCCACCTCTTTCTCTTCCCCTTTAAATATTTTGGTTTATGTTTGGCTTGTTTGTGTGCTAGTTTGATAAGATTGATAAAGATGGGATGAGATTTTGGAGGCATCTGATGAAAGTTCAGGTTTGTCCCACAGAGCATCACCTGTTAGCTCCACAGGCTCTCAGGGCAGGCTGGCTGTGGAGTGCTCAGCAGTTTTGGGGAGGGGCAACTCGGTTTTCCCGTGTCCACTTCAGAAAGAGGAGTTTTGTTTGTAGAGAAGAGATTGCTCTCGAAGGGACGCTGTACTCACGATTTTGTTCGGGCTAGTCATTGAAGTTAGAAACAAGCTCCACAACGAAATCGTGCCAAGCCTCCTCTGGCAGCTCATATCCAAGCAAAGTTTCTCCTGTTGTCTAATAGTGATCAGGCATTAACATAACATTGAAATATCTTTAAAATGGATATTTAAAAAAAATATTTTAAAACCAGCAAGGCCAAATACGTGACTTTTAGAATGTGTGGTCAACAGGATTCAGTAGGAATCAAACCAGGCAGCAATCTAAAAACTTCTTACATATAAGACTACTTTTAATGTTCTTAATCCTCTTTTCCTACCAGAGAGGGCTATTTTCTTTGTGGGGTGTCCTTTTCCCACCTCAGAGCACACAGAGGGGGATGGAGCCCCAGAGGTTGGCTCCGATTGATGTCAGCAGTGGATGTGCTTACCAGATAACCATGCTTTCAGCTCCCAGAGCTTTTGGTGCTCTTTTTTATTTCTGGTGATTTCTGGCAAGTCTTTATGTCCCAGGAGACCTGAGGGCATGGAGGACTGATCAACTCGTTTCACAAGTGTTCATTTATGAACGTGCTGTTTGCAGTCCTGTTGCCTCAGTGTGTGTCAGCTCACAGCTGGAGATGTTCTGGCCACCTTGCCCAGTAGTCAGGGATTGCTGGTTTCAAGGGTGATCCAGTCACCAGATGCATGCATGCATATGCTGCAGCAAACATCTTTAAATGTTTGGCGTGGAATTTTTTAATCTCTCTCTCATAGAGATGTGTAAATCAGAAGTATCTGCTTTTAAATCTGCAGATAGCTTCTGCTCTTGACGTGACTTGACTTTATTTTCATAAAGCATTGCTCTCCACAGAGGCTTGAAGAGCACATGACAGGTACTGGGTGTGCTGTTGCTGTTATGGAACAGAAGGGTTTCACAGCTCTGGTTTGTGAGCCTTAGACCGTGTCCCTTTTAGGTGTTGGTAGCTGAACGGGACAAAGCCAGTTGAATTCATCTGTTAACTCAGGGCTCTTGAGTACACGAAACATAACCAATGCCTTAGAGCTGTCCCTTCAGTCCGGGGTGATGGCACTGTGGGACGCTTCACCTGGGACTCAAAGTCGCCGCTGTCAGCACAGAGGGAAACCTCTGCTTTCAGAGCTCGGTCCTCATTGTGCTGTGTGTGTGCCCAGCAGCATCTTTAGGAGGGGGCTGAGAGCCGAGTCTCATGTCCTACCGTAGGGTAAGGGTAGGAGAGGGAGGGTGACCATGTGCACACAGTGCTGCCATGCGTGCCTCTGCACACCCCTTCCCATTTCCTCTGTGGGAAGCATGGGTATGGGCTCGAGCATTTCACTAAAACCTTTAGGTTTTGATGACTTCTTGTTGTGGGGTGCCTGTGGAAGGTGCTCTCTGTGGGAAGAATTGAAGCTCTTTCCTGTGAACCAGCGCAGCTTCATTTCTGAGGGTGCAACGGAGATGATCGGCACTTTTAAAGCTAATAATCCTTGTAAAGATGTAGACAAGCCTGATCTCTCCACTTAGGTAGTGAAGCTGTAAAATGACTTGAATAGTTGTCATTCTCAGATAGCATCGGTATTCAGCAAGGCCATTTCCCTGGCTGTGCCTTTGGAAATGCCTCTCAATACATATGCAAATGCAGGGCTTATCAGGCCCCTTTTTTTGACTGACAGCAAGAAGTCTGGGAGAGGTGTTTGCCTGGGACAAGCAACAATTCTGTCAAGCCTGTGACGGTGTAGAGGAGCAGGGCAGGAGC
The DNA here is from genome assembly GCF_000277835.1 of Geospiza fortis. Taxonomy (NCBI): domain Eukaryota; kingdom Metazoa; phylum Chordata; class Aves; order Passeriformes; family Thraupidae; genus Geospiza; species Geospiza fortis. Next base: position 4,442,150 of record NW_005054303.1, on the reverse strand, counting down.
AGGTGAACATGAAAAACCACTCCAGTGAGTCAGGTGGGCGGTGGAGCTGTCACGGAGCAGCCCCGCAGGGAGCAGCGAGCCGTGTCTGCTGCTCCTGTCCCTGCTCCTGTCCCTGCTCCTGTCCCTGCTCCTGTCCCTGCCTTCCTGGGTGCAGCCGAGAGCTCAGCCTTTTTGTGCTGTCCTCTTGGTCACTCTTATTTTCCTCAGGAATAAAACAGAAGGAAGGCAGAGGAAAGAGAGTGCATGGCCTTTCATTTTGTTTGGTTGTAAGCTTGCTGTTGTCTCATGTCTTTAAAGCACTGGAGAACTAAGCAGAGGGTGAACCAGGGAGTGCCCGGCCAGCTCAGCTGATACTGAAATGAGCAGCTCTGCGTGCTTTCTTAAAGAGAGGAGGTGGCAGAAAGGGATACAGTGCAGAATTTAGCATCTGTAGTAAGAACTCAGCAGAAGCTTTGGACAACTGGTGGGAGCAAGGTTGCTACTTCTGAGCTGCTTGCTGGAGTATTTTTGCTTATGGAAAAGCTGGAAAGTCCTGAAATTAGGAGCTGAAAATGCAGAACTCTACTGCCCCTGCTATCGGTATCCATTGAGCTTCACTTGTTAAGTGCTTTTCTAAAGGAGTCAGGAGTATTGTGGCTGTTAAAACACTTGCAGGAAGGTTGATTTTTAGTAGAATCTTAGTGAGCAAAGGTGGGTTAAATGTTTCGCATTTTCTGTTCAGCGATCCTTGGAAGTGAGTTGTTGAACCAGGGCTTGATTTATTGGCCCCAATGACCCACCCCAGTGTGAGGTGATGAACTCTAGATTTGTAAGGTGAATTCAGAATAAATGGTGTAACTGTAAAAAACACCCCCAACCCAACTGGTGGTCCACCTTTGCTTCAATTTTCTGAAATCTATTTACTTCTGCAAGTTGTCTTTCAGAAGCTGATAATTAATTATTCGCTCATGGAAGATAAGATAATAATTATAACATAGTGTGAGAATGGGGAATATTAGAAGACATGTAATCCTGCTTGTTGGGAAAGTGAGAGGTTTGGTTAATATCTCTGTGCACAGGGACCTGAGCTGTGGGACAGGGGCACCCCAAACTGTGTGATGGAAACTGGCCAGGTGCCTCTGTAAGGATATGTCACAGTTCTAAACCTACCCAGATCTAGGGCAGAAATTGAGGCACAGTCACTCTGTGTGCTTGTGGGTGCTTTGGCTTTCCTTTTTATGCATGGTGTGGATCTCTGTGTGCACACACAATCTTTCTGCCCATCCAGCTTTAGACAGCTCTGTTGAAGCAGCTGCTTGGAATTAGGTTTGAAAAAGAGAATTAAAAAAAAGTCAGGCACATTTTGTGGTATTGATGTTAACATGACCTGGGGGAAGAAAAACCCCTCAGGTTTATTCCCACAGGATATACTCCTGGACTGTGAGGTATGTGGGAACATTGGGAGGATGACTCAGAGTTCCCTGAGGCCAGGGCAAGGGCTTCCACCGGTTTTAGCCTTATCTAGATCTCACTGGGACAACTGTTCATCCATCTTCCAGCCTGGAGGCATACAGACTCAACTAGCAATGTGCCAGGGACAAAATCCTGTGCGTGCAGGCAAAGCATTCAGGCTTTAGCTTTATTGCACACCCATCAAGTGAAGTTGTCATTAGAACTTCACCTTCCACTGGAACTGCTTGCTCTAGGTTCCCAAAATGGACTGGGTGGTTTCCAGTGTCTCTGACTTTATGCCAGTTGGGTGAAGTGTTAATTTTGATGTTTTGTTTTTGTAAATTATTGAAAACATCAACAATTAAAAAGTGGTCGGGGGGCCCAGAAAAAAGCTCTGGGTACAGCAGAGAGCCTGTAGTAGCAGAGATATTAATCTATGGCCTCTTGTTGCTGTCTTCTCCAGTGAAAGAAGAATGCTCTCTCTGGGTGAGGGGGTGGGAAGATCTCGAGTTGTATTGATTCCCACTTGTAGATGTCCACATATTTACCTAGAGGGTACAATATATTGCAGTTAAAATGGTGGCAGAGAGAAATGGCTGCTCTCTGTGGGTTGGTATTGATTGGTAATGCAGCTGCCCTTCTTTGCACACCCCTAAGGCCAAAAGACTTTGTTTTATTAGTGTATTAATAATCAATATACTTATTATTTATGATGGCATATTAATGAGGCCTTTGAGACGAGAATATGCAGGGGCAGAAGCGAAAGATGAGATTCATCCCACTTAATTTATCTCCAGTATAGGGTTTAACATCTGCATTCCCTTGGACATCCTTTATTGGCCACATAGAGAGAGGCACTTTGGTGTGATGATTTATGTGAACTGTGTCTGCATCAAAGAGAGCAGAATTGTGTGCTGGTTGTGCTCTTACCCTCTGCTGATGCCTGGTCAGTTCATTCATATGCAGCCATCTAAAGCCAGATGAGATCAGCCCTGTTCCAGGTCTTGTGGTGACCATTGTCCACTTTTGCAGGGCTCCTGTCCTAGCTCTGGTGAAAGAGAGAAATTGCCTTTCTCAGCAGCATTCAGATGTCACCCCCTTACAGTCCCTCACTGTGTGGGCAGGCCAGGTCAGAGAGAGTCCTGTTCTCTGTGCTGGAGACCTCTCAGAGCTCAGTGCCTCCTGCCAAGCTTAAGCACAGATTTGGTTACTTGACCAATTATTTTCTTTCTTATATCAAGAGCACTTTTCATCCTATGAAAATAGCTTCAATGTTGTTTCTTTAATACTGCTGTTTTTAACACATTGGTATTTTTGGTGCTGTAAGCTGTTACAGACTCCTTGTGATTAAGACAGGAAATCAGCTCTGGGGTGGTACACTAGATAGGGGTAAGACCTCTGGAGAAACACCTGTTTCCATCTCTGCTGTAAGTTCAGTGTGTTCTGCTGTTTGGTTATCAGTGCTGAAGACTCAGATATGAAGGGTACAGCTTGAGTTTTTGTGGCCACTAGTCACTGGCCACTCATTCAAAGGGCTTCCACAGACTGCTTCATTTGAGGCATCTTTGCCATTGTCCACTCCTGCCTTTTGCTGGGGCCCTGCCTGTGTGCCAGGCTGCTTGGCTCCCAAACCTCAGGCTAGCTGGTGTCCCTGAAAACAAGGCTCAGGATGCTTAAATTAAAATTGGGCCATATCTGGAAATATATTCTCCATGGTAATGTGTTCTAATTTTGTTTTCCTCTTGCGTATTATATAGAGATATCTTATTCTCAGCTGTCCTGTTGAAGGAAAAAACCTTGTATTGATTAAAAGACAATTTTCTATGGGCCTTTGATGGAATTATCCACTTACTCTCATTGAAAGCAGTCAGAATAGGGGAAGTAGCCTGTGCTGGTTACATGTAAATGATTTGGCCCTCTGGAGACATTTCATCAAATAAAGCTGAGGATCGAATTAAATGGTGATCTAATGAAGTGGCAGGCACAGGAACCCAAAATGCAGCCCTGGCAGGTGTTAGACCTGATGTGTGTGTGGAGAGGAGAGCCATGAATACCAACACTGACAGAGCATTGCATCTGAAAACTGAAGGGTTAATACTTTGTGGGGACAAGGGTGCCTGCATCCATGCAACCTTGGGGACGCTGGGGGCCTGCCCTGGGAGGCATTGGGCTTTTTATCTGCCCCACAGCATGGCTGTGGCCTTGCTTGCATCTCTCACAGACATTTCCAGGGTCTGCTGACGTTGTCCCTCCCGACTGCCCTTGCAGCATCCTTCTGTGCTGGGGCTGCCCTTTGGAGTTGCTGTGGGAACAGAGAAATGGACAACAGCTGATGGTAGGTGAGATGGGGTGAGGTGCTTAAACTGGCAAAAACATCTGGTATACATCAGGTGTGGAGTGAGGCTAATGAGAAGCATCTAAGCCCATTTAAAATTCAGCTAAAATGCTTGAATCCAGAGGGCTGATGTTCTTTCCACACTCACACACACGCCTTAATGCATCCCACTGCAAAACACACAGCACTGCTCGCCTGGAACAGGGAAGGTTTGGAGGCTGCACATCCAGTTTTCCTGCGAATTAGCTGCAACTGGCTGGGTTTGCTTCTGCATTCTGTATTTTTAACCTGACTTTTTGTCTGCCAGCCAGAATTCATCCTGCCCTGTCGCCAAATGTCATCATCCCCTTGTGGTTAACTTGCTGCAATTCATGAAACACTTGGCTGCCATAAATAGTTATGTGCAGAGGTTCCTGTGCGCGCGGGGCGGGCAGAGCGGCGCTGCGAGGCACTCGCACACAAACATGTCCACCAAGAGAAAGTTGACCCACTTCTGCAAATAGATAACTCCTGGCAGAAAAAGTAACACTGTCTCAGAGAATCTATCTTCCCCTTGCCTACTGAATTGTGAAGCAAAAAGCAAGCCAGCTCCATCTCCTGAATTAGCAGTGATGTGAGCACAGTACTCCCCATTGAAACCGGGCTGTGTAAATCGGCCCTTGATCTGAGGAGGGCTTAAAATGGCCACAATTTGGTCGTGATTTTTTTTTTCCAGTATAGTGAAAGCTTTTGTTAGTGAACAAGGTGCATGGGGTTCAGGACTCAGCTGCTCTTAGGCATTAGGAAACATTTATCACCATGGCAATTGAAGGCTGCTGGGCAGGTTATTTTGAACACTTTTTCTAGTGACTCATGTCTGGGTCAAGACCATTTATGCCAGGTTACTTTAGCCCCTGTACATACAGGTGTATATAGTCTTCCTTCCCTTAAATTGTTTCTTGCCTTGCTATTTTGCTTCTGTCAGGGAACTCATTGCTTGTTCTGCCTTATGCCTCCAAGATGGTGGTGCCAAGCGTTCACCTTGCTCAGAGCCTCTTCTCTAAAGGGTCTTTGTGACCTAAAGTCCTTGTGAAGTAGATTACAGGTTAGTTTTGACTGGCTTTGAGACTTCACGGATCTTGCCGTGAGATTGAAGCAACCCTAAATCTGATGTGAGTTATCTCATTGTCTGCTGGGGCTCTCCTAGGGCCTGTAGGACGGGATGTCTCCTGTTTGCCCAGGGTGGCAGGGCTGTCTGCAGCAGAGGGGGCACCGTGGGTGAGTGTCGGGCTTGTGGCAGCAGGGCTGTGGCCAGCTGCACGCTGCAGTGGCAGGGTGACACGCTAGCTGTCTGCTGTGGTTGTGTCAACGCCGGCTCGCTGGCAGAATTAGTTCAATCAAAGCTGGAGTGCTCTGAAAAGCCCTTCAGACTTTGCTCCATCCCTGAGCTCTGTGCAGTGACACTCAGGACTGCATGCATGCTGCCTTTCCCCCCATTTCAGCCCAAACTCCTCTGCTGCTGGGGTTTCATTCGTGTGCAGGAAGGTCGGCTGCACTGGAATGTCTGTGAGAGGTGAGAGATGGAGTGTGCAGAGCAAATGGATGGAGTAGGGCCCAGGCTGGGAAGCAGAAGGAGATACTTAGCTGCTCTTTCAAACCATCTCCAGGACAGTAAGATCAAACCATCTCTAGGGGTGACTCTATGCCTGGGGGTTTGATGGCTGTGTCTGACCTGTCCTGCATTCCCAGGGGAGTGAGAACCCCCTGGCTGCCTCTCCGTCCTTGTGCTGGAGACAATCCATGAAGAGGAAAGGAGCAGGCAAAAGGACTACTCAAAGCAGAGCAGGAAAACCAAACCATTGTTTTAGAAAAGAAGAGAAAAGAGAGCATTTCCAGTCCCCAAAGTGTAATATTTCTATGGAAATAGCAGGAAGAGGCTTGCTGTCAGTTTCTGATCTAGTGGGACTGACTAGATTTTGTTTGTTCTTCCCCACATCTTCCATCATCTCTGGATCATCTGAAGACAGGTTGCTGTGCATCACAAATGCAAGATTCCTGGTTTCTGACTTTTGATTAAGTGCTAAGCAGTCTCTGGAGGACTGGCATCTATCTTTCATCTGCAGTTTTTTACTTGCTAAGGTACATTTCTCTCACTCTATGACACTTATTGATGATGCCTTGTCCTTTAAATGCCGCTTCTGTGACACTCTGCTCCTGGCTGTGACTTCTTATGAGGCCATGGACTGTTCAGTGCTGTGGTACATCTCAGTGGCCAGTGAAGTTACTGTGGGACACTGCTGGACTTGAATGAAATTGAGACTGGGACTCTTTACATTTGCTTTTGGTATTTTTTTCAAAGGAAATCCAGAGTGTCTTTAATCTCCAACAAGGGAAGTAATCTATCCTGTTTAAGCAATGTTCTGCTTGATTTTTGTGTTGCCAGAGGACTACTGCTGGTTATATACATTCAGAAATTTATCATTTTCATGTTGATGTTTTCAGTGTTTCCCCTCCCCATTTTTCTGTTTAATAGGATCTAATAGAATAGGTTCCAGGACAATCTGCGTTAAAGTCTATTTTATGGAGTAGAGTAACCACATAGATGCTAACAGAGTATCAGTAATTAAAAATAAATAATTTTGGTTGATGCTGAATCTTTTCCAGCTCATAACAAAGGTGTTAAGAAAGTCTTATTTTAATGTACAATCTTAAAGGGCTATTATGATGCACAGTATTCTTTTGTCTTCTTGGTTTCCTTTTCTTATCTCCCTTACTGGGATTTGCGGTCTCATATTTATCTATTTCCCAGCAGCTGAATATAACTTTGATCTATGCTTTGGATCTACGGAGTTTTTAATCCCTTTCCAGTGAGTTAAAAGCTTGTTTGCTGTTGAATGTGATACATAGTTACAGGTTATATGATCTTCACCAGCAGTTCATGCATTGCACAGGGATGGCACATTGTGAAAAACTGATAAAATGTTCCCTTGTTCATTTTCCTGATTGCAGCTGAAGCCCAGCATGGGAGTGAGTCAATCATTCGCTCCTGGTCAAGCTGCTGATACAACTGTCCTTTGCTGTTACAAATACCTCTGCACTTGCTTGCTTTATTTCAGTTATTCATTCATTTCTCTTAGAGGCTTATTTTTGAGGCTACAAACCAGCTGAGTATTTCAGTCAGTGCAGCAGCCTTTCCATCTTTCAGTTCTGCCAACATTTAGAGGGTTTTCCTTTTCCATCCTTTTAACACCTTTTAAAAATAGGAATCAATTTTTAAAGCCTATGTGTTTGTTCCTCTTTGATGTCTTGAAGCATGATAATATATGCCTTGTTTGTGGAGATCTTCTCTTGTGGAGTGGCTGCAGTTTCCACCTCAGGAGCAATAATGGTTTCTGCAGCTCTGTCCTCCAGGCCATGTGGGTGGAGCTGCACCTGTGTGACTGTGTTCAACCATCTTCTGAAAGTTCTTTTCCAGTTTTGGTGCAGGTCTTTGCTTCCTGGATTCTGAGCAATTAAGCTGAAAGTCCCTCCCATGCTTGTCTCCTGACCTCTTGTAACAAAATGCAGCCCTCTTTTTATGACATCGGTTAAGACTCTATTCTTTGAGATGTAAGCTTTAAAATAACAAAAGGATGGATGGTTCTGCAAGTTGGAGCACTGAGCTGGGACTCAGATTTGGAGTGCTGTCTCATTGTTACGTGGCTTTCTGGTGTAGTCTTTTAGCTAACTTATATGATTTGTGGCTCTCCTTTTATACAACCAGGCTAATCTATTTCCTTTGTTTTCCCCAAGTTTATTGTGGTGCTCAACAGAATTAGACCCTTACCTCAAATGGGGCCTCTGACCATTGCTATGACACCAGTGATAACAAACAGGTTTTGAGTTATATTGACCTAGCAAGGAAGAAGACATCTTTAGAGTAACTCCACACATTTCTAATTCCCAGTTTTGGAGTTGCTTCAAATCCTGTTTCAGTTTTACTGGGATAAAAGCGCTTTACATGTTGGGTTGCTTCCCTCTGTATTGCATATACTTCTTGGAACCACAGGATGATGAAGTGTTGTCAGTCTCTCGTCACTATAAAAAACCAGAAACTTGTCAAATAATAATTCAAATGAGAAGACGAGAAAAATTAGATAAAAATCAGGGTTTGCCTCTCCGCAAACACAGACAAGTGCAGAAAGATGCTGCTGCTGTCACAGCAACAGATTACCTTGATACCTTTCAGAGAGTGGACACAGCATTTGTTGTTATTTCAGCTCATCCCATCTAGGTTGCCCAGTTGAATATTATGCTATATATGTGTATTTAAAATGTTTATGTGTCAGCCTAGTGCAGTTTTGACTGAGGTGAAGAATCACAGCTGTGAAGTAGAAGGGTCCTGCTTGCCACATTGCTCCCCATGTCACTGCAGAGCAATGCAGTGCAGAGTAATTGCTGAAGGCACTCTTCCTCTTTCCAGTTAAATTCTTACCTGATCCCTTGATTGCTTTATTTCTGATGCTGGTAATTTGGTAACTCCTAATGAGTCCTGACTGAAAAGTCATCAAAGTCATTCTTGGGTGTGAACTCAGAGTTTCTTAACCACATGGGCTTTTATTTCCATTTGCGTGGTGGAATTGGGAGGGAGGATCTGTTTGTCAGCGTATCACTGACGCCTTAGGAGGGTGACAAGACCACAGTAACTCTTCCTAGGCAATTATGTATGAAAGGTTGTCAGCATGAGTAGTATGGGAAGTTAAAAGCCTTAATTTTCATTTGGAATTGAAGCTCTAATGACTTTCCACTCCCACGGCTCATAAAGACCATGCTTCAGCTTCTAGTTGACCAAGAAAAAAAGGGGAGGGGACATCTTTTATTTCAGACTTCTTTGTGCAAATTTTTAATGAAAAAACAGATTTATGAGTCACTGTTCTTTGTATAAAAGATGATTACTGGGGTATGAACCTCAGAAAAGTGACATTTTATGACTTTGCCACTAGCCACACAATTTTACTTTCTCTCTCTTCAATTAGTTAAGTTAAACAACATCTCAGTTTGAAAGGACCAATTTTATTCCTGTTTGTTGTTTGCCTTATACACTAATTATTTTCTCTATGTAAAGCTAAACAGCAGAGAGGAGAAGAGAAAGGATTATCCCAAATGAATGCTCTCTAATTTTCAAAATGATGGGTGTAGATCCCATGGGGTTAAGTGAAGTATATACAGTCACATCCCTCACTTGCAGCTTAGTAAGGAAGAGAAACTAGATCACACAAATCCTTTTGTTAACCCTAGGAAAATAATTGACTTCCTCTGGAAATCTGTTCTTTAAAAACACAGCCCTCTAAACATCAATGTTGTTTAATCTGTGCTTAAAAGTAAAGCTATGTTTTTATCCACTTCTGTGTGTCTGGTGGTTGTGTTATTTGTTTTTTTTTTCCAAGAAATAAGGGAGCATTTTGTAGCTCAGTAGCATCTGCTGCCTAACACAAGTGAGAGCCCAGGGCAGGCGTGTTGGTAGAGGTGGCATGTGCAGGTCACAGTCCTGCTCTGGCTCTGTAGCAGCAGGTCCAGAGCTCTCACAGTGCCAGGTGATCCACAGCATGTTTGTCTTTGTGGGTCCACCAGGGATATTGAAGGGCATCTTCTGTTCAAAGCACAGGCGCTCAGCATTTTCGGGGTATTGAGTATTCTGAGAGTGATGCAGGCTTTATTCTTGCAAGTGGCTGAGGTGACTAGCTGATTTTCTTGGCCATGGGGCTGTGTTCTTGAGAGAGCATTGCTCCAGAGCTGTAAATGCCCTCTGTCCATAGCAGCATAGGTCAAACAAGTTTTCTGATCCCACAGCTCTGGAGACAAGTTTGCTCAGAGACCTGCAAGATGAGGAATGGATCATGTAAACAGCAGCTGATGCAGTTGTTGGAAAGACCTCTATTTTTATTTTCTTCTTGTTTTCATCTTGGCCAGGTTGGACAGAGAAGATTTTCAATGGAAGATCTGCTCTCCTGTGCTTCATTTTGCCTTATTTGGATAAAAATTATGGGGCTGTCCTTTTTAAATTTTTCTTCTAGTTGGCAGTGTAAAGTGAAGGAAAGATAATATTTTTGGGACAGCCTTGGAACTGCCCCTGTAAAAAGAATGCTATATAAAGAGTAAAACTCTCTGACTGTTATGTTCAAGGTTGGTTATGTTCAATCCATATTTGAATTTGATCTTTTTTTTTACAGGAGAGATTTCGTGTCTGTATTTGAACCAAAACTGTGTCATGCACAAAGGGATGGGTTTCTTCTGTTGAAAACATCTGTAGAGCTGGAGGGAAGGGCTGGGCTGCATGGAGTGTGTGTCCTGGCATAGGGAGCCACGGAGGTGCTGACTTCCTGGAGCTGCTATGGGAGGGTAGAGAGCAAGAGGGCAGTTGGGGGCAGAACTTTCATCAAGCTCAGACGAAGCTCTAATGCAGCCCTTGTGCTGTGCTGGGGGAGAAGATGTCCTCAGCGTGTGAGGAGTGGGCAGCAAGAGCTGCCTGCCTAGCTCAGGATGGGGTTGGAGACCACCACAATGGGATGTGGTAGCAGCCAAATGAGGGGATGGAGTAAATCGCTGCAAAGATGTGGTTTGGGAACTAGCTGTTATTTTTAACAGCTGATTTTGTTGAACTGGATTGAACTCCCTCCAGCTCAGCATTGATGATGGTGCCTGGAGCTATAAAGATTGTATTTTGATCAGCAAGTCAAAAGCAAGTGTACCACTAGTTATGAATACATTTTCAGAATTACAAGCAAAGGAGATCTCAGAATAATAATGGGCAGAAAAAGTTGCCTGAAGGAACCGGTTTCCTTGATAAATGCTGGAAGATGTGTGGACCTGAACTTTGCACTCCTTCTCGTATCAGCTTTTTAAAAATGTGCCAACAGATCTAGAATCTGAGTTTTGAACTTGTTAAAATCCTGAGTAGACATAATGCAATATGGCAGGAAAACCAATAATGTTGAGGTTTTGAAAATACAAATGGTTCAGCTGTAGATGTGTGATGTGGGTTAAAAAGGGTGTGTGTGTCCTGTGCTGTATGTCGTTGACCCAGTTGGTTATTCGGTGATGAATTCTGATCTGGATGTTTCGAATGACAGATCTGGGTTCCGAAGTGCTGATGATTAGATTAAGACAGTGTAGTAAACCTTAATGGTGCATGAAGAGCTACTGCTGGATTTGCAGTATTACCTACTTTTCTGCCTTAGAACAGCATGAATAATACTTTATGGTTGTATAACTCCTTCCAGACAAGGAGTCTAGGAGTGCTTTGTAAACGCTAATGAGTTTGGCCTCATAGCATATTTATAAGCCTGAGAAGAAGCATTATTCCTCTTTTTTACAGTTTGGATGTTGACTAGCCTAAGTATGCAAAGAGCATGCAGCAGAGCTTTCATCTGCTGACCCTCAGTCCTGGGCCTTATCTGCAGGACTCACTAGGCTTCCTAAGTGTGTCTGAGGCATGCTCAGAAATTTACAGCAGATTCATTCCAGAAAAAAGGTTGGGTTTTTTTGCAAACCTCTGAGTGTCCTTTGTAAAGCGTAAAGCATTGTAATTATTTGATGATAATTTCGTGCTTGCCGTCTTGTTCTACAGCAGCAGAGATTGAAATTAATCCTCTGCTGGAATGAAATCAGATTGGGCATTATGAATATTGTTTCCTTGCCCAGAACAAAGAGACTTAGTTAATGTGAATGCAAACTTCTGTTATCTTTACGTTGGAGTTGCAGGTGGGTAAGGAATGTGAGGTCAGGAGGATTGGGAGCAGATAATTGCCGATGTCAAAGGGCAGCGAGAGTGATGCCTGTGAAAAACGCCTTGCAAAGTAGGTGGGATCAGACACTGCAGTGGGCACACACAGATCTTTCCTTAGCAGCTTTCTCAGATGTTCATCCCAGAATGTCTGCATTATTTCTACAGATTTATGTTGTGGGATATTCTGCAACATGAGCACCGTGTGGATTGTAGATAAATTTTGTAAATATTTTGGGTGTGAATTTAGTGTTTGGTGACACATGCTGTAAAGACAGTTCTAGAAGGGTAAGTCCCTCTTCAGCTGTGGGATAAGCATATACAAGCAGACATTTCACACAGTGCTTTCACATCCCTAACCTGAAAAACTGCTTCCAGATCTCACAGCTTCTTCATGGACTGGAGACCAGTGAAGATCCCAGCAAAGAGTCTGTAAAGTTCTAGATGTGGAGATGGTGATATTCATGATGTGGTTGTTAGAATTAACAGCACTCCTGGTCTCATAGAATGACAAAATAGTCTAGGTTGGAAGGGACCTTTAGAGATCATCCAGTCCAACCCCCCTGCAATGAGGAGGGACAACTTCAACCTGATCAGGTTTCTCAAAGCTCCATCCAAACTAACCTTAAGTATTTTTTAGGGATGGGCATCCACCACCTTTCTGGGCAACCTGTGCCAGTGTTTTACCACCCTCATTGTAAAAAATGCCTTTCTTAGATTTAATCTAAATCTACCCTCTTTTAGTTTATAACCATTACCATTATCCCTGTTGTATCCAAAAAGGCCCTAATAAAGATTTTGTCCCCATCTATCTTACAACCTCCCTTTAAGTACTGAAGGCCACACTGAGGTGTCCCAGCCAGCCTTTTCTTTTCCAGGCTGAAGAAACCCAACTCTCTCAGCTTTTCCTTGTGGAGAGCTGTTTCAGCCCTCTGATCATTTCTGTGTCTCTCTTTTGGACCTGCTCCAGACATGGACAAACAGGTTCATATCTTTGTTTTGTGAAACTGTGCTCAATGTGTTTCTGCACTTCAGACCTGTGTATCACTGAATCAAGTGCCATTAAAGCAGTTGCCTCTTCCTTATGACTGGACTGTGATTTCTGTCTGATTCTGGTATATGAAATGCTATATTGGCATGTGACTTTTCCCTTATCTGGCTACTTCTGGAATGCAGCTTAGCCTTAGCTCGTCAGCACAGAACAAAAGCTTTCCTGAAACTGTTTGCACATGGCTACAAATAGAAACCTCAGGTGATTAGCAAGAGGTTTTGGCAAGTCATGCAGATACACGGGCTATTTCAGTGTGTGATGTGGCATCCTTGCAGAGCTGGGGGCAGGAGCATCCTGTAGGGAGGCTCTAGTTGACTGTGCAGTGCTTAATCTTTCTAATACATCCCATAATGTGTAGTGGAAGATCTAGATAATGCAAGAAAACAGTTATTTATCTGGGATTAACCTGCATAAAACATTTACATTGAGCAGAAACTAGGCCAGAACACCACTCAGTCTGATGAGGACTAGTTGAGGGACCTGGGGAAGAGGAGGCTCAGCTCCTTCCTGCTCTCTGCAGCTACCTGAAAGGAGGTTGGAACAAGGTGAAGGCTCGTCACTTCTCCCAGATAACAAGCAATAGGAAAAGAGGAAATTAGCTCAAGTTCTACCAGGAGAGGTTGAGTTTGATATTAGGAGAAATTTCTTCAGCAAAAGGATTGTCAGGCATTGGAACAGCCTGCCCAGGGCAGTGGTGGAGGCAGCATCCCTGGAGGAATTTAAAAGATGTGTGGATGTGGCACTGCGGGATATGGTTTAGTGGTGGACTTGGCAATACTGGGTTAATGGTTGGACTCAATGGTATTCAAGCATCTTTTCCAACTAAAATGATTTGATAATTCTATGATCCTATGAATTGCAGTGTGGTATATCTTCTAAAATCAAAAGAGCCTTTGTGGTTCTTTCAGTGAGTGGACATTAGCTCTGGATTTTGTCTTAGTACGTCTTTTTTTGGTTTGTACCACTTGACTTAGTACTTGAGCTTAGTACTACAGTCTATGTGTATTGATGTTTTTGTATTTAAAAAAAAATCGACTTTGGCCTCCCAAGCACCCAAACAAGCACACCAAATAAGTAGAGCACAATTAATATAATCTTTTTAACAAACAGGTTGGCTGGTTATCAGTACTCCTTATGAAGAATAGTCTGCCTGTTTTTCCAAACTCCTGCTCTGTTAGTGGTGCACAAGCCATTCTCCTGAAGATTTATTATGGTAGGAGCTACAGAGTAATGCTTGGTAAATAGATTTATACATGTGACACTCTACTGAATGGGAGATTTATACTTGGCTATTCCATTGCTGCTCATTACCATATGATGTTTCATTGAATGCAATTACATGTCTGCCTCTACTCTTTAAAGTCCAGAAAGGTTTCATAATATTACTATCTTCCTCTGCTCACCAGAGCCTCACAAAGAGGCACTTTCCCGTGTGATGGATGGGGTTTGAGGGTGGCTTTGTCTCTGGTAGGTCTGGATGTGTGAGGGAAGTTGGGTTTTGGATGTTAGCAAGACTTGTGGAGCTGTTGTACTGAAGGTGTTTGAGAAGTTTTGCTCAACTTTGCCTGAACTCTCACAGATTTGTGCTGCAGAACTGACCTGGTCTTATATGTTGTTAATTGTGAAGACCCTTGTAACTCCTGCAGGTTTTAAAAAGGTAATTTCCTCTTGATGAAATTAGTGTAGCATATTCATTACACCAGCTCAAGATCACAATATTTTCCCTGACACCAGAAGGATGATTTAGATTTTTATTAGCTGATATTTTTCACCTAGTTTCTTTGGCCCATATTTTACTGTTTACTGCCATTATCTGCTACATTTTTAATCAGAAAACATGAAATCAAAATAATTTTTTTTCTGCTTTGGAAATCAACGCGATGTAAAATCTTTTCAAAACTGTGCCTGAAAGCAATGGGGTCTGCTGGGTATTTTATTTAGTGCGGATATTTTGTGAGACACCTTGACTACACTGAGTTCTGTGGCAAAACTTTCCTTGGCTTTGAAAGGACTGGAACTTCACTTCTTATTTTCATGTTTGCCTGCAACTTTTCATTCCTGGCTATTGCATATTACATCTTCAATGATTTGTCGTCAATGCGCCTTTTAGAAACCATGACCCCTTTTGTCCATGGTCAAGCCCTGTGTTGCTGCACCCCTGTGCTCTGAGGCCTCATTCATAAACATCTCTCCGAGCACGGCTCTTTATCCCGTGTCCAGGGATGCGAGAGAATCCCGAACAATGGCGAGGCCGAGACAAAAGCCGGCATTGTGTGGAGGGCGCCGGGGCGGGAGGGTTTGGGGGCCCGGGAGCCTCTCCGGGCTGGGACCATTGTGCCCCTAATTGGATTGGATTGGATTGCTGCTGCTGGTGGTGGTGGTGGTGGCCGCTCCGAGGGACCCACCGGGACCCGCTGCATCAAACCTGGCGGCGACTGGGGGAGGCAGATGACCTCCAGAGTCCGTGTGGTTGGGCGAGACCTAATACGGTGCAAATGCACCAGGTTGCAACTTTATTAGTGATTAGACCCAGAGATAAGCCTCAGCACGTTGCCTAATCTGCGGAGTCTAATTCCAGGCATTGAAGGCGGGGATGCTGATGCAGCCTGGGGCCTGCTCGGGCCGGGGGAGCTGCGGGGACTGCAGACGGCGAGAGAGGGACTTTGGGGGACCTGGGGCAGGTTCTGATCAGCCCCTGCTATGGGGGAGTTTCTGAGGGACCTGGATCTGAGGCAGGTTCTGGTGAGCCCTGTTGAGAGGGATTTTGTGACCTGGCTCTGGGGCAGGTTCTGATCAGCCCCCTGCTGTGGGGGATTTTGGGTGACCTGGCTCTGGGGCAGGTTCTGATCCAGCCCTGCTGAGAGGGAGTTTGAGGGACCTGGGGCAGGTTCTGATCAGCCCCTGCTGTGGGGGATGCTGGGGCAGGGAGGCAGCCACAGAAAATGTGGAACTGAGGGCAGAGTCAAACAATTGATGACTTCAAACCCAGCTTAACATTTGCTACGGCTGATCAAGAATATTCACATTGACCTTTCGTCCTTTTGGACGAAAATAAAGGTGCAGGCTATAGCTCAAAGTGACTTGTAGAATATTTAAGAGGAAAACAAACTCTTCCACATTTCAGTTTTTGCATCTGAGGTTGTTCCTGGTGCTATTCTGAGTTTTTTGTCATCTTTTTAGACTGGGCTGTCTTTCCTGGGATCCAGGATAATGTCTTAGGTGGGTTTGGCCTGTGGTGATTGATCCATGCTGGATGTATTAGTCTGTGACTGAATCCTGGTAACGTGTCTGCATGAATGGTGGTGGAAAATGTCAGAGGTTGCAGGCAAAGATGAATCACCATAGGCCAGGGGCTAAGGCAGCACAGCAAGTATGATGCTGTGGTATGCTCTGTTATTGGATTTCCTCCAGGGTCTGCTCTTTGGGGAGCTTTGGCCTCATGGCATGCTGCAGAGACCTGCTGCTTGGTGCCATCCTTTAAGCACAATGTGGGAGCCTCCAGTTGGATCGTGTGCAGATCTTGGGCTGTGTTGCAAATATATGCATTGAAATGTTTGGCAGATTCACTCTGCAAATCCAGACAAGCCCATTTTGCCCTAACATTTAAATCTGTGGCTTGGAAATCTGCCTCTCAGAGCCACTGCAAACTGCCTTGTTCTGGACTCTCTTGGATGGCATCTATCTTTTTCTTCAGACCCACCTAGACAAGTACACAAATATGATCCAAGAAACTAGCTTTCTAATACCCAAATCCTCAAAACTTTGTTGTTCAGAGGAGCTGGTTTTGACCTTTATTTGGGCAAATGGGTATTAAACTAATCCTACCCAATCTCTGTAGTGACAGGATGACCTATTTCTTTTTAATCTTATAAATTAAGTTGTTAAAGTTACTACATCTCACTGCTTTTGCCCCTTGCCTCCAGGCAAAACCCATTTGGGATTCCTGCTCCTCTAGTTTTTCTCTTAGCCCTTCCTGTGTTTTGACTTGTATTTTGGAACACCTGGCTCTGTATTTGGGACTGAAAAGGGCTGAGAAGCCTCATTTGCTGTAAGAGAAGTATCACTGGGCTAACATTTGCCCCCAAGCAGTGTCAGGCCACAGAAATTAGAGATTCTGGAGAAACCGAAATCTTGTCTTTGTGATGTTAAGTTTTTTAGTTTGTTATGGGGGAATTTGGAGATGTTAAATTCCCCAATGGTCTGTTCAGGACTGGGAAGTGACCTGGCCAAGGCCTGGCTGTAGGTGAGACCTTGTCAGGTCCCAGGTCAGCATCCCTGTCCCTGGGAGAGCACTTTGTTGGGCTTCTGTGTCAACTTCCCTGTGGCTTTGCACTGTTTTCCCTTTTATCACCCAGCCAGGGCTAGCTGTTGGACCTTTGCCTCCAGAGTTTTGGAGAGGAGCCACTGACTTCTCTTTCTGTCCAAGGCAGCTTTGCGTTAACTAGTCTTCTTCTCTGTTCAAAAAAGTGTGAATCAAGAGAAGTTTCTGTTGCTTTAAGTAAATGTTGGACTGGACTTGATTTTGTGAAGTCAAAATCTGTGAATAGCAAATGATACAAACTAAATATCTGGTGCCGGGTGGCCTGTCCAGGCCATTTGGGCATCTTACCCACAGGTGTAAAGTGGATATTTTTCCACCAACCTTGTGTTTCATGCATCACCTTCCCTCAGGATAGGTTTATGCTTTGTTCTGGAGGTGCTTGGAGAAGGTGAAGCAGGAGCTGAAGTGGAGAGAAGTTGCTCAGCCCACAACTTCATACCTTGTCTGTGGTGGGTGATCTGTGTGAAGGTTTCCCGGACAGATGCAAATTTTGGGTTTGTATGTCTGTTTTTGTTTTCTGCTCGCATGCTTTACTCCAGAGCAGTGTTAGTGCTGCTGTAGACACCTCCTATGCCATAGCTTCTGCTGGAGCTGATTAGAGCAGGATTGCTCTTAAAGCCTTAAGAGAAGCCTAAAGCCTTCTACCTTAGAAAGGGGAACTCCTTCTGTGCTCCATTGTCTTAGAAGGTGGTGGTGTGGCTTCTTCCCACCCACTTCCTTGGTGGTAAGGACAGCAGAAGCAAGACACTTGAGAGAACAACTTGTATTGGTCCTGTGAGCAAATCTTCATGTCCTGGGAGGAGGTTTGGTGAGCAGCAGCTCCTTTCTGGGAGCCTCTGGTGCTGCATCCTCTGCTGCCAGCCCTCAGCCACCCATGGCCGTGGGGGCTCCCGGCGCTGTGGGGCTGGGAAATACTTTATTCACTAATCTCCAGACAGTGTGGCCTTGGTTAGATAAATCCATGCCTATAGGCAGCTTTCTGGGGCTCATTATAATACTAATTCAGTTGAATTCCTTATTAGAGACCAGTGGTTTCATGTAGGTATTTGAAGTTGGTGTAACTTTCTTAGGGTGGAGGAATCATCCACTTAAAGCTGCTTTGGGGACAGAGGATGAAATGAGACTGAAATCTAAAAAAGGATGTCTATAAAATAAAACATCCATTTAAAGTGTGTTGTATAGCTGGTGTATTACTTCAGATCAGCCAGGGTTTGGAATTATTATTTTATTTGATCTTTTTGTATGTAAAAATAATAAAGAGATACCTCTTCCTTGGGATACTAGGAATGACAGTTTTCAAGCCTAAGTCCAGTGTTTCTCCTTTGGAGTAGGTGAGAAGGCTGCTTCAGATAATTTGAATTATGATTAAATGAAAACAGGCTTCAAGAGACAGAGAGAATCCAAAGCAAGCCTTGTCTGACCCCTTGATAATTGTGGAGAAATCCAAGCAATGCCCCTCTTTCACCATTCGGAGTTAGACATGTCCAGAACTAGCAGAACAAAAATAAATTATAGCCCATGTATTTTAATTTTGTAATGTGGAAGAAGCAATCTGTCTACACTGTACCATGTCCTGGTTAGGCTTGTGATCTCTTCTATTTATATTGCCTCTTCTGTTTGAAAGGGCTGCTTTAGAAGGGTTTAGTTCAGGGAGCGTTTGTGCATGTGTTTTTGTGTTGGTGTTGCACTCTATCATTGCTCTAATGGATCTCTGGGGAGTGTGATACAATAGTTAATGCCAGCTATGCTGTTAAATAATAGCTCTTTCAGGAAGGAAGTGAAGAATAATTTATGTACAGGAAAACAGAGCAGGTATACAGAGAACAATAAAAATAGATAAGCTGTGATTGCATTAGAACAGTTGAGCCAAAAGTGGCTTGGACTCCATGATGCCTACTGGTGCCCTCCTGCCTGCTTCCAGCAGTGGCAGCTCCATGAGGATGCTCCATGGATGGCCAATGGCTGGGGCTCCAGGGGCCTGAACGCTCAGGAGGACACAGTGAGGAGTGAAAACCCAGAGCTGTTCAGCCAGTGCTGGGATGTGCATTCAGCAGCCCAAATGCACTGTCCTTGCCCGTGCACTGCCAAAATCCTGCACTGGTAAGGGTTTCAGGAGGGAAAGGGTGTTACCCCTAAGTACAGTTATGGTGTGAGGGGCACTGGGGGAGCTTGTTTATACAGAGAATGGATTATAAGCTGTGACCTGCCTTTTGATTGTACCAATATGCTCACTCTTATCTAAATAGATTTGTGCATTAGCGTACTTAATTATCTGCTGGACACTCTCAACTTTTGTTTGGATAACCTTCCTTTTGTATGTAAAAGTAAATAAATACTGATAGAGTAGATTGGGCTCCATGTGGGCTGTGGGGCTGAACAGGAGTCTCTGCTGTGCTGTGCTCCTGTGGGCTCCTCAAATAAACAGAGACCTTCTCCAGTGCTACCGGGAGAACTCCCCACCACTAATTTTAAAAGTAACCTAAAATCAAAAGCATATCACTCTCTTTGCTCTAGCATTTCACTTTTAGAGGTGGTTTACTTTTGCAGCGCACAGCTGAAGTGGCAGCTTTTGATTAGCCCTTGCCTTTAGTCACAGAGATGTTTTATTTAAGTGTAAATACATTTGCACGAGAAGGGGTATCCTGTGTCTAAGCTGTTGGGAAGTGATCACTGTTTATCTTGTCATAGAAACTTCTTCACCCTTTCTGCAGGCTTCACCTGACCACCCCCACCTCCCCTTCCCCGAGCCCCTGCCCCTCTCTCCCCCTTTCATGTGTGTGGTGGCCTCTCAAGCAGAGATGGCATGAAAGCAAAGAAATCCCAGTTGCAATCTCATAAAGAAACAGACCACCTATGTGATGGGGCACCTGGGCTTGTAGGTCAGCAGTATATTTTGAGAATGTGGATTACCTGTGGTGGGGCTGCAGTTCACATTCCCATATGACAGGGGATGGGATAATGCTATCCCTACCTCTGGCTATAGCACCACTATCGCTTTTCTGCTGAGGTTCAGATGGTAATTTTAAACCATGGGAAAATATTTTTTCTCTTTGAAGAGTATTGTTAGTCACTTGAAGTCTCCTCCCTCGTTCCTTTGCTGAGTGCATCAGCCCTCGATCAGATTGCGGGAGGGGAGCCCAGGACTCCCCGGTGCTGTGGGAGGGGACTGCCCTCGCTGGGGTGGATGCAGGGGACACAGGGGACTGGCATTGCTTTTCTTCTGTGTCTGACTCGTGTGAATGTGCTGGTCTGTGTTTGTGAGGGCAGGAATTTGACAGACACCTTCTGAGTTATTCTTGGATCAGATTAACCGACCTTTCTGAAGAGAACTTCTACAAATTCACAAATTACAGTTAGGTCAAGAAAAGACTAATTGCCTGCAATTTTCCTTCTACCCCTTCTCACCTCCCAGCGTATCTGTGTTCCCTCACTGAATAATATTCCACCTCTCTGGAAATGTAGTCAAATGCCTGCATGAATTTCAATGGAAGTGTCATTACAGTAAAAATGCTAGGTGTGTTATGTACTGCCAGGTGTTATTGGCACAGGGGGGAAATCTGCACTTTAACAGATCCTTGGCATAATGAAGAAGTGAAAATGATGCCTGGTATCTTAGGGTTGGTTGGTTTTTTTAAAATGGGAAAGCTATCCCTGATCTCTTATGAACAATGCAGAGTCACTATAAAGTACTTGCATTTCAATAGTACTGTTTTTTTTTTCTGTCAGTGCTGGGTTGAGGGAGATCTGATAATGCAATCCAGGGTGGAAAACCTTGAAAACTTGAGCTGTTAAAATAAAACACAGCGTGCTGTGTTGTATTAAAAGATAAGGCTACAAAGGTGTGGTGCTTATTTTTGTGGGTTTTTCTTTTCTAAAGGCAAGAGGTGGGTTTGACAAAGTCAGAGCAGGGAGCAAGGTGGAGGCAAATTTGTTGCTGGTGGAATTGTGCTCATGATTGTGTGCTACCAGGGCATAGCTCCATTTAGGTTTGCTAGAAATATTAGGTCTCTCCTAGAAGATAATGACTGATGGTAGGAAGCAACTTGTGAGATAAATATAGTATCTTTTTGAAGCTTTCTGCCTTTTTTTTCTACGCTCCTGGGAGCTGTTTCCACCGAACACCTCTCCAGTCCTGGGGAGGGTAAGGAAATCCCCGCCTGCAGCGGGGTGTGTGCCAGGCGTGATGTTGCCCTTATGGCAAAAACAAACCTCCAAAAAAACCCCAACAAAACCAGGGCTTATGCAGCTTCAAAGGAACGGCAGGGCTGCGGGCAAGGGTATGCTGAGAATCTGACCCTGGGAGCACAAAGCCAAAAGGGCAGCAGCAGGAGCAGGTTACGGCCGTGCCGGCACAGCGGCTGTCAGGCTGTTTGTTCAGTTGCAGTTTAATTAAAAGCTGGGGTGGTTGCAGCCACGTTGTTATTTATTTATTTGTGTTGGTAGAAGCTCTTCTCTTTGGGAAGGTTTAGGTTTCTGGAAGGGAAGTGGTGTGAGTGTTGAAGAAGCTTTTCTAAAGAGTAGCTTGTGGCATTGCCTGCTCTCCCAGGACCTCAGTCCCATCTCCTTTGGTGGATGTGGTCCAGTGATAATCTCACAGATACAAAACTGACAGTAATCTTGTTTAGCTAGAATTAGTTTTTCATAGTGTTGTAGAAATACTTAGGTTGGAAAAGACCCTAAAGATGACTGAGACCAGTCCTTAACCCAGCGCTGCCAAGTCCACCACTAAATCATGCTCCTAAATGCCTCATCTGCACTTCCGTTAAATACCTCCCTAGGCAGCCTGTTCCAATGCTGGGCAACCCTTTAGGTGAAGAAAGCTTTTCTAAAAGCCAGTCTAAACACCTCCTGGAGCTATTTGAGACCATTCCCTCTTGTTTTTATTAGGATCATCTTCTGCTGGAAACTGGAGACCCAGAAAATGCCCTTTCTTGGTGAGGGAATGTTGGTTGATTCAGTTTTCTTTCCCTGGTGCAGATGCCAGGCCAAAGCTCACCCTCTGCCTTATTACTCCTGTTTCTGTTCCAGAAGGTGAAAGCGCCAATCCAGGTATCTGTGTGATCCAGTTAGATCTGAGCAGGCGCAAACATTCCTAAAAATGTGATAAACTGATGGATTTTTTTTGAAGGGGTAGAGTGTTGTCAATCCATCCATACCAGACAATTTTTAGATCCTGTTTTGTTTCTGTGCACCAAGGCCTGTGATCTTGATGACATTCATGATTTGACTTTTTTGTGAGCTATTCAATTAGAATATTGCATTAAAATTCTGCTGTCTTTAATGATACTCATGTGGAAAGTACAGGCAGGTAATTACACATAATTTCCATGGGTTTTTTTTCTGAGATAGACAACAATCTTCACCTATACTAGGATGAGTGACACAGAACAATCTTTCATCGAGTATGCTTTAATTAATACAAATGTTAACTAGTCTTACAAATAAGTCTCATTTAAATGTCAAACATTTGTTATTCTTTGCCTATGAGTAATTTTTCTTGCTTGCATGTGTGTGAATTGAGCATATGTTTTGAAGTCATTAAGTATCCGAGGTCACAACTAAAAATAGGGAGGTACATTTTTTGTTTGCCATCAAGGGTAAAAGAAATTCTTGATTGCAGGCACTTTCTTACTGTGTGGTGTTCAAGGGAGAGAGAAGTGCTCTGAAGCATTTCTGTGGTGCTATGGGACCTTCCTGAATGCTGGAGTTCTTAGGGAAGAACTTTTTACTTTTCATTACAAATTTCCTTGTTTGTACAGTCTGCACCAGAGCCATCCTGTATGGGTGTCATTCCCAGCTGCAGAGCTGTGAATCCAGATATGCCACTTCAAAAAAGGATGAGTGACAAGGCAGTGACAAGTCCTTCTATTTGCTTTCCCTCTGTATTCACCTGTGTATTTATCCTACTGCCAAATGATCAGCAGAGAGGTGGTTACAAGCCTTTGCATTTCAGTAGTCTTTATGTGGAAATAAGTGACAGCAGCCTGAACCCTGCAAGCCTGTGCTGAACTCCTGTTTCCTGGTGGTGACCAGAGGAGCCTGCCCTGCTGCAAGCTGACACAGAACAGCTCTTCTGCTGCTGGGGTGCTCAATTTTAGGTAGGGCAGGCTGCTGCTGGCCTGCTTCAGCCCATCACTGCTGGTGGGAATCCTTGGAAAGGCCGTTGGTCAGGATGTTTGGAAGTGTCTCTTTTGGGGATACTTGGAAAAGTCCTTGTTGGGGATCCTCAGAGAAGTCCTCAGGAAGGACACTTGAAAAAGTCCTGGCGTGACCAATTCTTTAAGCTATTTATCTGGAATGGATGTTGGTTTTATTTCCTTCAGGGATCTCTCACTTGCAGCTTTTGCTATTTTAAGAGGTGACAAGCGAGGTTTTCCTGTGCTGAAGGAGGTGAAAAGGGAAGCTTTCATAGGAAGCCACAAGGCAAGTGCCAAGATACTGCTTTCCAGTTGTGCTTTAAGGCTTTGTGCAGCTGCTGCTGAGACAACTGGTTCGTGAAAATGCTGCTGGAGCTGTAATTCTCTCCTAAGCTTGGCCATGGGACTGCAAAAGCACCCAAAGGAAAACCAAGCTTGTCCTGCTGGAACGTCCATCCAACACAGAAAGGCTGATTTGCAGCCAAGCCAGGCAGTTGGATCTGGGGTGTTTGGGCCTACAAACCCCCTCACTGCTACAAGCTCAGGAGAACTGGCTCTTGCCTGAGCTGGATTTCCACTGTGGCCTTGCCATTGAAGCTGCTGGGTGAGATGGAGGTGCAGGAACTAAGTGTCAGAGCTGGAAACTGGAAATGATGCTCTGCATCTAGGAATGCTACAGGGAAGAAGTCTCCAAGTGTTGGCCTTTCCAGCAAAACCTTTCATATCCTTTTACACTTCACCACAGCACAGCATTTTCTGATTCTCTTCTCTTCGTGGAAGAGACTGGGACAGGGTGAGGGAGAAGCTGCAAGGAACAGTGGTCTGTGGAGGAATGCAGAAATTTAAAGTGTGGGACAAGGCTGACAGGAACAATGGCACCGGGGCAGTTGTTTTGGAGCAGAACTGCTCCCCAGACAGCCTGGTTTGGGGAGAGACTGACCTGGCTCACCTCCTCCCCACTGCCTGACCCTCTGCTTCCTCTGATTCTTGGTACTGGGACCTGGGAAGAGGCCTCTGATTACTTTATTGCTGAGTTTAGGGCTGCTTCTGGAGCAGTCCTGAGCACAATGCCTTTGAGGAGGGTTAGCCTGTTCTTTGATTAGGCAATCTGTGCTTTGGGCAATAAAGAGCCTTAATTCTGCACCGAGAGTTTTGCAAAACAGACATGAGGCCTGGAAAAACAGATATTTGAGTCAAGGAGTCCATCCTGGGCTGCTCAGTTCCAGGCACGAGGTAGGGAAAAAGTATTTCAGTGGTTCTAATCCCTTGCAATATTATGGCCTTGGGTGACAACAGAAAAAAAAAATGCAAGGTTTTTCTCCCCTGTAATGAAGGAAATGAAGAGTGACCCCTTGGACTGTCCATAACCTCCCAGCTTGTCAGGGATGCTCTTGCAGATTCCCCTGCCAGCCTTGGTTCCTGCCTTGAAACACATCTGATTTATCTAATCTCTGCTCAAGCATCCTAAGTGATAAGGGATGTTTTTATTTCTCCATTCCTCCTCGTGCTGTCTGGGGGGCTGCAGTATTTCATAAAAGCACAAAGCTGCTGTTTTAGGCAGCAGTAGGCTTGTTGGCTACTTGAATCAGGCACCCTGTCTTTCTCCAGGTTTTGTGCAGGACTGATCCCACTGGCAGCAATAAATAACAGTTCCCTGTTGTGCAGATGGAGGTGCTAAATGGTCCTTGTTAGGGGTAGTGAGCCAGCCCTGGGGGTTACCCACACTTGGGTTTCCAATGGCTGCATTGAAATTTTTGGTGACATGGTCCTGTTTGTATCCATCAAAGCTTGGTGTATAGCAGGGGTGGCTTTCAAGCTCTGAAATGCCATCCCTTGAGCTGGGGTTGCAAGCTGATCACTCTGCAGAGCTGCCAGAATGTGCCTGTGACCTGCTCTGGGATGGACTTCAGCACCTGCAGGGCTCTGAAGTTGGACTTGTGGAGCTGCTCCCTCAGCCTGAGCCTTCCCCAGAGCCAAGCCAGCAAAATGGGTCCAAACAGGCTGCTGCTAATCTGCTTAATGTCTCAACATGAAACAGCACATGAAACAGCACATGAAATAGCAATGAAACAGCACATGAAGTAGCAATGAAATAGCACGTGAAATAGCAATGAAACAGCACATGAAATAGCACATGAGATAGCAATGAAATAGCACAAGAAATAGCAATGAAATAGCACAAGAAATAGCACATGAAATAGCACATGAAATAGCACATTCTCTGCTGCTGGTGGTGGGAAACAGGGCTCTTATCACTGCTGGTTTCAAGTGCCTGGTCATGCTGCCAAAACAGATACAATTCAAGTCCCAGAGCTGATCTGATGAAATTAAAATTTAAAATTGGGCTTGCTTATTTATTTATATTTAAAAGAAGTCATCCTTCCCTCAAAAAGAGCTGAACTCCTCCAAAAAGGTCTCCAGCCAATCCTCACCCTTCAGCTGTGGCTCATTTGATGCTTTTCAGCCTCTTTTTGTGGTTCCTCTCTGAAAGTAGAGCTGGGGGTGCGTGCAGTGCTGGGAGGGAGGAAGAGCACATGGTGCTTGTCCTGCTCTGTTCTCACATGCTTCCAGGACTGGGAGGTGGAGGAATGGGAGCCTCCCAGGGTGTGTCATTGCTGCAGTACATCCCCAGGTCTGGTGTTTGTTTGCTCTGTGCTGTGCAGTTCCTCCTGTCTGAGGCACAGCCTCACTGCAGGAACATGCTGTACATCGCTGCTCTTGGGGGAAGGAGCGTGCTGGAGGTGCTGAACACGTGTGTGCCCCGGTGTGATGGCGTCAGAGCAAGGATGGAAGGGGCTGTTTCTTCCTTGGCTGTGCTGGCATTGTTGTGGGGATGTGAGTTATGTGTGTTCAGACGCAGAAAAGTGGCATTTTGGAGATGGTTGGCCTGGTGGAAGAAGCTGCTGTTCCCTGCAGACTGGGACCACCTCATTATTGTCTCCAATGATCTGCCAGTGGAGCACAGGTTGCCTGGATGAACTCTTCACTTCCCTTGGCAAGTGCCAGCAATCAAGCTGCTGGGGCAGAAGTCTGTATTTTGTTATAAAGGGAGCAATAGGCATTTGTGATTTTGTTTGTTTAAATACATATTCTTGAAATGAAAGTAAAGCATAAAACAGCAGCAAAAGAAGGCAGAGAAGCATCAAGAAATGAAGATATGAGGGAGGAAAAACATCAGCAAAGAAGAGATGAAAATGTAGACAGGGTCTAAGAAATAAAGGCAAGGCAAAGGCATGGTCAGACATGGCTGTCCTTGAGCACAGGGGGTGCAGACCCTCTCTCACAGGCAGCTGTGGCAGCTGTGCCTGCAGTGCACTGCAGGATCCATCTGCCTTGGATGTAGTGGGTGTGTGTAGTGGGTGATCTCCCAGGTGAGGGTCCAGCCTCCTAACTCCCCTTGCATCAGCAGGGGTGTAGTGTGAGAAAGGACCCTTTGCTGAGCACTAGAAGAAACCAGCAATACAGCTGTGATCTCCTAGTGAAAGAGTAGAGACTTCCTTTTGCTTGTGTTTGAAAAAAATAGAGATGAGAAGCCTTTTCTGAAGCATCTTGGTCTTTTCAAAGCCTACAGAAGATTTATTTTTGCCTGTTCCACCCATTTGAAAAGAAGTGGGAAGACAGGTAGTGCTCTGCAGCACTCATCAATGTGTACTTGAACTCCTGGTACAATAGCTAATGAGATTGCTATCAAAACCTAGTCAGTGATTTATATGAGGGTGGCTGCTAGCATCAGGCTTATGGATTGCTCTGGGATTTGAATAAAACTTTGTATTTTTATAGGATATTACTCTCCACGTTTTAATAAACAGCATTTCATCGTCACAACTTAAGAATGTCCAACTCCTTCATCTGAGGGCAGCGTTTCAGCACCTCACATCCCTATTTGTCTGTGATGTTCTGCTTCACTTCCACTGTCCCATTGTGGGGCAAAAAACTTCAGTACAAAAGCCCAAGGGCCTTAAAAAAGAAATCTCTTGTCATAAAACTATACTGCTTGCGCACAAATGTGGAACACGAACACACTCTTCCTCAACAGCCACTTAGAACAAGTTTCCAATTGATAAGGGAATCACTTTCTTTTTCCCCCCCTCTTTTCTTTGAGAAATTCAGAAGCCATCCTCTCTTATTGAGTTGTGTAGGGTGAGTTGTCATTCACCAACTGTTCTCAGGCTGAGTTAGAGGTTTTGTGGGAACCACTTGAGGCTTTGGAGACCACTGTGGTTAATGTGTTCAATCTCACCTGCCTCTGTGGTTAGGAACTGACCTTGGGCTCCCTGCTTTAATGGTGCCTGGGGTAATGGGGCTGTAAGCACTCTAGGAGTCTTTAAGCACTTCCCCAGGAGAAATAACAATTCAGTGTTACAAAGGAGAGCACAGGCAGGTCCCTGGTATGTACATGGGGAAGGTGGGATGGATTATCACAGCCCGAGGTGGGGCTGCTCTACCTCAGTGGGCACCACTGCAGGATCTCATGCACTTGTTGCAGTTATTCGCTGGGCAGAAACAGGGAGGCAGCCCTTCCCTTGCATGGCTGCCACAGTCCCCTTTGTGTCCCTGCTTTAGCTGTGCTATCTCCAGTCACTTGGGGATGAAAAACTTGACTTTATTTGGTGTCTGAACAGCAGCTCAGACAAGACTTGTCTGTCTGTGCCTAGGCTTATAATGCAAATAACAACTACATAATAATAATATTTAAGGGAAAGATTGCTAGCAGGATTAGGATTGCAATCTGTGGTTTTTTCCCAATTTTTCCTGGGGTTTTGTTGTTAGGTAGATGCTCATCCGCTCTGTCTGACTGTTTGTCATGCAGCATTTACAGAGATGGATTCTTGTGCATTAGTTACATCTTTTTATAGAGGTTCACGAGATGAAACTGTGTAGCTGTTTCACTAGCTCTTTTTAATACCTCTGGGGTTTTGTTTCCCACCATTGTTCCCTCCCTGTAGGACTGCGATTTAATATGAATTGGAGCTTCAAAACAAGCCCAAAGATGTCCCTTTCTTTCAGCTCTTTGGCGTGGAAAGAGGATGTTTGAACTTTTTAAACTCAACAGATATATTAATTTACTTTGCTGAAGCCAGGCTACCTGCCTCCCTCCAGAAGCAAGGTGCCAGATCTGGAAATGGATTTGAGGAGGGGGCTAAGAGGGTGTAGGCACACAGTTTGTGGTAATTGGGAGTGGGGCTGCAGCTGAGCCTCATCCCCAGTGGGCTACAGCTGTGCAGGGCAGGTGAACAGTGTTGAAGGTGATGAGCCAGGGAGTGCCCAAGTGCGCTGACCAACCACCAAAAGACACAGCTGCAATGCATGTACCATAGGGGTATAAAGGAATGAAAGGTTTTTCTTGTGCTCTCGCTGAAGAACAAGAAAGAGCAGGCACTTGCAGCCTTCTGAAGTGGTGTGGTGTTACTCTGCATGGGCAGATGTCACCTTCTGATGTGGTATGGTGCTACTCTGTATGGGTGAATGCTGAAAACCTTCTGAAAGTGTTTGGTGCTGCTCTGTGTATTGTGGCCATCTCAACTGTGACATGAGCTGTGACAAGAGGGAGCCTAAGACCAGTGGCATTCCCAGCTCCTGGCCATGTCCTTCAGCTGTGGAACAAGGCTCTCTTCTCTCACCCACTCCTTCTGCTGAACAGGGTGGCCAAGGGCAGTTGGTGCTAGAGCTGGTCCCGGCCAGGTAAAGGTGAGCTTCTCCCACTTGGGCAGAGGAATGGAGAGGCTGGTGGCTTGCATTGATGTGGTTTAAGTCCCTTGGGGAGAATGGGAAAAGCAGAAGTTGCTGGATTCTGGTTTCAATTCCTGCCTTAGCTGAAATGGCCCTTTGCCCTGCTGCTTTCTGATGTTTTCTTACACCTCTTGTGCGAGTGTGGAAGTCACATGATTTTGGGAGATTAGGTCTGTAGCCCAAATTCTCAGCAATGTCGAAGTGCCTCATACCCCTTGAAGGAAAATTGAGTTGAGTACTTAAATGCTCATTGATAATGATGTTGATTGCTTTGGTGTTTGGTGAATTATTTGTTCTATTGGTTGGCTAATGTCCAGTCTCAGACTTACAGGAGGGACTGACCCTTGTGGCAGCAAAAATACTGTGACTGCTCCAGGGTGTTTTTATTCAGAGACTGGAGGCAGCAGGACCCATTGTCACTGTGTGTTGTATCACCCAGCCCCTAGCAGTGCTTCTGTAATACCACCCTGGGGACTGCAACCAGTAATTCTGCACTTGCATTGGGGTTTTGTGCTCAGATCTTCCCTAGCAACTCTCTGAAGTAAGGAAATTGCAGCTCTGGAATCCCAGTCTCGGGTCCTCTTGACCCTTTCAGAAACGGCACAAACATTGTCTGACGCGCTAAAACCTTCCCCGCTGGGCAGTGTAGATGGGAGCTGAGCGTGTTCAGTTCTTGCAGAGCTGAGCTGTTAAATTGATAGTGCCTGTAGTTACTCTCGTGAAGGGAGAGAAACATCTTAAATCTTTAAACCTCTCCAGCCCATCCTTTTGTGCCATGCTGTGGGAATGTGTAAGTGTATCAGGAGAAATCCTACCTGAATGTAGCCATGCCAAGATGTGCTTGAAGATCTCAGCCTTCTCCTGCTGAGCATGAACCAGTGCCTGCCACGGTCAGGGTCACTCGTGGGGGTCTTTCAAGGCTACTGAGGGCTGTTGTTTGTGTACCTGGCTTTTGAAAGCATTGCACGTTTCAGAAAACCACAGTTCTGTTGTAGTTGCTCCATTCACACAATGCAGATCTCAAGGATTATTAGTTTCTGTGCTGAAATATTTTCTTCTAAAGTAACAGTGGATGGCATGTGTGTCTGACCAGATCTTTTTTGAGCTCTGGGATGAGTGTGCTTTGTGCTTTCATTTTATTCAGATTCGGTTTAACTAATGAGAAGCACAAGTAAATGTTCTTTGTTGCCTAGAGGGAGATGTTGAATGTGGATCATTAAGAAATGGGGTCAGATAAAGAAGAGAAAATACCACTGTCCCCAAACTGGAACTTGCAAACCCATGCACTGTGCAACGCCCCACGGAGCTGGAAATCTTCTGTCAATGCTCATATGACTGTGATGGTCTGCAGTGATGATAGCAGTGCCTGGCTCCAGGGTCTGTGCTATCCCTACTTGTCACAATCACTGTGCTTCAGAAGCCTGGATTGCATTTCCTCCCGGAGAGTTTGTCTGATTGATTGCCCACAGCACATAACAATTTGAAAACGAGTTTGTTTTTAGTAATGAACCTTTATGGCTTTTGCAAAGTGGGTCTTCACAGTCTGTTTGGGGCAGAACAGCTCCAGCTGACCTCTGGTTTGGGAAGAATGCCAGCCCGCAGGGAGAAAAGACAAGGTTATCAGGAAGAGGGGAAATGAAAGGTTTTTCTTACACTTAACACTTACTGTGAGCTGAAAAGTCACAGCTTGGCAAAATATATGTTTCTCTGAAATTCTGAAAAAAAATATTGAATTAATGTAGCTGTGAGTTATGTGAAATGAAATCCAAAGGAATTAATTAGAATTCTGAACCATATGGTCATGTGAATCTGGAGACCCACACAACTGCGTTTTCGTATCTGATGTTGACACATTAAAATTCATCAGTTTGCAGGCAGAGTTGTCTTAGTTAATTTAACTAATACCATAACATTCCTGAGATGCATCATTACACCTCATAATGTAAACATAAACCAGGATGATTAGTGGAGAACCACTCACTTCAAAGAATTAATATAGCTGAAAAACTGCTTGCAATTTAGAAGGATTAAAAGAAGATGCTAAATATGTCTCCTTATGCCCCTTGTTAAAGCCAGACCTTTATCAGTTTACACAGTACCTGATTTCTGGTGGTGCATAAAAGCCAATGGCTTGTTTGCACTTGTTTCTGTACCATTGAGTTGCTTGTGTGTTTGGGGTTGCCACAAACATTCTGAAATGAGAGTTTTGAGGAAGAGGTTGTTCAGTTTGTTGAACTGAGTTGTCCCCTTGGCTGCAAAAATGTGCATTCCCCAATGCAAGCTGCCCCTTGCCATGCCTTGGAAGGAAGAAGTGATGGCCTCAGGGAGAGGGAGCTGGAAGGGAACACAGCACTTCAGCTGAAATGCTGAGGGGTATCTTGGCTGCACTGTGGTGGGAAGGAAAGCCTGGCTCACCTCTGTCTTTAACCAGGTCCAGGCTGGACCTTCCTGTTGGTGTCTGGTTTTTAGTGTAGGGAGGTGGAAGAGGCTCGACTCTCCTCATGCACTGGTTGAACTGGAGACTTTCTGCTCATAGGTGAAACAAAGGCAGATGGGTGTCACAAGAGAGCTGGGTTCAGAAGGTTAATGCATTCTTGATGTCTGCTTAGACACTGGTTTTTTCTCCCTGATGGTTTCTTGTCATGTTATATGTCTTATGTGTCTGTGCGTGTACCAAGAGACAGAACACACTCCTTGTGATTACAGAAGCCAGCTTGCAGACTTCTGTGGCTGGCAACAAAAATGTTCATGGGGATTTTAAGATTGTTTTCAAAACCTCTCTGTTTGTGTGCACAGCTTGGGGCTGTGTTGGTCACAGGCTGACCAAGGGACACCAGTTCAGGAGAGCACTGGTTGTGCTTCAGAGTTTTGTGTGATCCTCTGTTAGCTCCAGCATAATTTGGAAATCTCGTCCTTGTGAGCAAGGCCAGCTACTTTGGACCTCCTCCACTTCATGGAATACAGTGTGCAAAGCAGACATACTTCTGTGGTTGCCTGCTTTGTTGGTAGGGTCTGAGACCAGCCTTGGACAGAGCAGTAGTCCTGGGGGGACTGGGCTTAGCACAAAATATGCAGACATCAATAACAGGCCTCAAATGAACCAATTGATTTGAAAACTGTGATATTGACTTGTGAACTGTTACTAATGGATTAAGCAGCAACAGGATGTGAGTCTTTCAGGGGTCATTTAGCTCATCTCTCTGCCCTAAGGCAAGACCACCTCATATCTAAGTAGGTGTTTTTATAGCCTGGTCTTAAAACCTCCACAGATGGCAATTCCATAACCTCAGCAGGCAGTGGCTTCCAGTGCGGCACTGTCATTCCCAACTGGAAGGCTTTTTGTAACCTTTAACCTAAATCTTTATCACTGCAATTTAGGTCTGGTTTTGCCATGTCCAGTCTGCTGTGGGAAAGGAGAACAGGTTATTCCTTCCACCTACTTGTCATGTATTTCAGATATAGTTATCGTGTCTATTCTCAGTCTTCACTAGACTAAACAACCTAGTTCCTTCAGTCATCCTTTGTAGGTCATGTTTTCTAGGCTGCAGAGAAGTCTTGTTCCCCAGTGGACTGTCAAATCAATGTGCTTCCTTTTTTGAAGTGTTATGCCCCAAACCAGCTGGCTGTGTGAGGGCGATGCTAAGCAGAGAGGGAGGAGTTGGTACAGGCCAATTTCTGGTCACCAGGAGCTCAGAGTGCCCATCTCTGTGGGCAATAATAAAGCCCTTGAGAAAGGCTCACATGCCTCATGGTCTGCCCTCAGAGGGAGAAACTACCTTGGCACAGGGGCTGGTGCCTTTGAGCTTCCCACATGCCCAAAGGGGCTGTTTGAGCTCCAGCAGAGTTTGCAGCCTGGGCTGAGTTTCTTGACAGGGCTAGGAAGGTCTCCTAAGTATCTATGAGCAGGTCCTTGCTTTTGTAGTCCCATCTTCCGTTTAGATTGTTACTGACTTTTGTATCAAGCAGAAATACATGAAAAAGAGGAGGCTCAGGGAAGAGTGGAGTATTAGTTTCCCCCTTTGGCTCATGCAGCGAGCTGCCTGAGTTTCCAGAGAGCCACTCAAGATTTGACTCTTTAAAAAATTGGCAGGTTGCCATTGCTTTAGGAATTAATTTTTTTTTCTTTGCTCCTAGTGCTTCTGCTGATTTCATAAGAAACTATTGGGGTGGTGGCAGGGGGAATACAATGTGTGCAATGAAATCAAACCAATGGATCATCCTTGTTTCCTTAGTGTGACATGGGTTGAGGGACCTCCTCTGCCTTGGAATTGCATTTTATGCTTGGCCTCAAAACAAACCTTACAGGGTGACAGGAAAGGGTCCAGCTACCCAGCTTGTCTTCAACAGTGGCAAAACTGGTTACTTACCAGCCTCTCCTTTCTTGCCACCAGTCTGCTTGTCCTGGTCCAGGAATTCCAGCATTAAAGTCAAGCCAACTCCTACATTCACACTTGGAATAAAGGATAAAACAAAGCAAGCTCCCAAAACATGGCCATCAGGTACCTCGCAGGCAAGCTGCTTGCCCAAAGCAGGCATCAAGCCCATGTCCCAACTGGCATTACCTGTGGCAAAGGAATGATTAAAGGAGCCTTCCAGCCTTTTTCCCAGAGCTTAGGATCACACCCCTGTGCATTTTTCTCTCTGCTTGTTGATGGATGCTGCTTCCTTGCTTTCCCCTCCCTGAACCAGTGGGCTGGGTGCCAGCCTGGAGTTGTGCAAGCTCTCAGCCTTGTGAGGCTGCCAGGCATGACCATGGGGTAAGAGGACACAGGGCTCTTCTTGCAGCATTTGGAGTAGATAATCCTAATTTCCCCTTCCCCCCCCCCCCCCACCATTTCTGGCAACAGTTGTAAAAGATGGAAGATAATTACCCTGTGAAACAGATTTGATTTCCTACCAGGTCTTTTGTCTCTGCCAGACACTCTTAAAACTTG
Organism: Geospiza fortis; assembly: GCF_000277835.1. Taxonomy (NCBI): domain Eukaryota; kingdom Metazoa; phylum Chordata; class Aves; order Passeriformes; family Thraupidae; genus Geospiza; species Geospiza fortis. Next base: position 4,408,470 of record NW_005054303.1, on the reverse strand, counting down.
AGGGTTTTGGAGGGAGAATTTCATAACACATGACTGATCGTTCAGCAGTCCACGTGTGGATCTGACCTTGGAGTGTTTATACAGACTTGGTGGAGCTGCTGAATACAAATATTTTTCTTTTTCTTCCTCTGTTTTTGCAAAACATTCGGGTCTCGATCATCTGCTGTGCTGCCATTTGGAGCTGCACACGCTGCCATGCCGTTTGTTCCGCTGCCACTCGGCAGGTTAAACAGTAACCTGCTTGGGACACTCATTACGTGGTGAAACATCTCTCAGGGCTTGAAACCAAGGCTTTGCTGCTATACACAGCAAGATTTATGGCCTGGTGGATAAATTGGATTTAGCAGAGCTGAAGCAGTAATAAAATGATTGTATCAGATTGCAGTGTGTGAATGTGGAGGTGAGGGTCATGTAGGACTCAAATACCTCCTGAACATACTCACTTTTCTTGTATGTCCTCCCTCTCCTGTAAAACTGTGCTAAAACAGTGAGAAAAAAACAAAGCAGATAGGTTTGGAAAGAATCACTTCTGACTGGCTGACTTCAGAAGGATGGGTAATTTTAAAACAACAGCATTGTTTCTTTGAGGTTGAACTGGCTCAGAGCATTTCTTCTCCCCCTTCTCCCACCCCAAGGGAGAGATTTTATTTTCTTGCAAGTACGGGTCCTATCTGAGGAAAAAAAAGTGTGTTTTTTCTTATTAAAGGTTTTGAGGGAAATCTTCATGGATAATTCAACCTGTGTGCTTAAATCTTTGAGAAGTGGACTGTACTTTAGTGCGTGTTTCTTTCTCTGCTCCTTGAGTCACCTGTTACCTCAAACAGGGAGAAAGCAGTAAGAAAATTCTGACAGTGCAAAGAAAGGAGGATGGAAGATCGGCACAGTCTTCCTAGTCTATCCAGCATCCCACTGGGATTACTGTTTTGGCCTGCAGTTGTTTGTTTGTTGGTTTGGACAGAAGATGAGATGTTACTGATGAAATGCTGGATGAAGGCAGACCAAAGCTGTGGGGCAAGCTGGGCCAACAGCGCAGGCACAGCTGTTGATGCATTTGCAAAGGACAGGCCTGTACCTGGCTTCAAAACTTGCTCTCAGGTTGTTGCTGTGCCTACCTGAGTATGCCTCTGACTGGCTAAAATGGCTTTTGATCTGTATTTTTGGGCCCATGAGTAGTGTGCTCTCCCTGCCTGAGAAGGGTAGACCAGCACCATATCCATACTGGAAGCTGGTTCTGTTTCTTTCTGTGTCTTCTCAACTCAGAATTGAGGTAGAGAGCTTCTTAGACATGGTTGTATTCTCCAGAGCTCCTGGGAGGGGATGAGGATCAGCCAGCTATGCACTGTGTGATCATTGGGATTAAGTGATCTCTTCCTGGGAAAAGAGGATGGAGGGAGAATCATGTGCTGAGGGCATCATGATGAGGAGAGATGTCTCTCCCCTTCTGGGGCAAAGCAGCTGCACTTGCATGTGCTTCAGAACCTCACAAAGCCTCCATGAGCCTCCAGCCATGCAGGCTATTACGGATTACATTAATACAGTCAATCCAAAGATTAATTTTATAAAGCCAACTAGATTGGGGAGCAGGTTAACTTTCTCCCTTCAACCAGTTTTCATTAAAATGATTTGGAGGGTGTGCCTGTACCTTGTCATGGAGTGCAACCCAGGGATGGATGGGTGCCTGTGGGAATGGAGGCTGCAGTGGAGGATCTGGGCATCATGTAACCTCCTCCAGGGGTGGTTGTGTGTCAGGACTTGTTCACTTGGCCACAGTGCTATCCTGCTCTACTCGCTCCAGATCTGCCCAGCGTTGCTCTTGGTTCTCCCTGCCACACCTTCTGCAGGCAACAGATAAGTGCTTTTGGGGGATGATGTAAGATTTTCCGTGTATGAATGCTACAAAGTTGATTTTAGGGCAGCGCAGTTAAATTGCGTTCTGCCTAATGGTAAAGTGTTCTTCATGGATAGGTTTTGCTGAGTTTCAGATTTTGTCTAATCTAAAAAACAGTTGCTGTTCCTGGGAAACAGGCGTTCCCAAAACAAATGCAGTGCTAAGTGAGAGTGGCTGACAGCTAGGGTGCACAGGAGATTTTTTTACATTATATATATATCTTTACAAAGATAATGGTAAAAGGAAATCAATAGCGATAGGGGTTGCAGTCTGAGAGAAGTGTGTCTGGACATTTTGTGCACACAGACATTTTCTGGCATTGATGACTACAGTTGGTAGAAGCCCTGCTCGTTCCATTAAAAATAATGTTCATAATTGGTTGGTTCAAAATTCACCAGTACAGATCATTGCTTTCCAGAAGCAGCATTTTATGCTTTTCATTGGACATTGCTTACAGCATCAGTGGACAGTGCAAGGAGAAAATGGGCTCATTAGATATGAACTTAATTGAGAGTGACATGACTGGGTATTAATATTAGTCTTGCCTCAGGCTTTTCCTTTCCTTTTTTTTTTTGTGTTTATAGTCATGCTAGTAGATCCTCAGCATTTTATCCATTTACCAAATTCCACAACAGTACCTTCAATAAAAGGCATAGGTTTCCTTTTTTGTTTCTAGACGGAGATGCAGCATCTGATGTCCTCCTCCTCCAGATGCAGGAGGGCAGGGCTCTGCCTGGCTCCAAGCACAGGTCACACTTGCTATCGATGTGACCTTTTTGATGGTATTTCTGTTTGCAGGAATCCGCGTTTGTGCTGGTTATGGCGGTTTATGGAATTTAACTTGGCATTTATTTTTCTGAGGAATGATCTGGTGACAAGAAGCTGACACAGATTTCTTTGGGGTCCTGCCCCTGGGATCTCCTACCTGTTTCCCCTCCCCCCTGAAATATGCCTTGGAGAAGAAACAAATTGTGAGGTGAAATGGAGGGGTCTGTTTTCCTTGGGAGCGGGAGGAGCGCGCAGGGGAGGCGGGTGGGCTGCGATTGGCGCGGAGGGAGGCGCTGCTTGGGATAAATAGCGGGATGCGCTCCTTTGTGCTGGAGAGCTTTTCGTGCAGGGCAGAGCAGAGATGCCGGTTGTGTTGCTGTCACGACCCATTCAGCTCTTTTTGGTGCCTCAGCTTTTCTTTTAGGGCACGGTTCTTCCCCCCGCCCCTCCCTTGCCAGGGGAAGGCGCGGATGCCCCTCGCAGGGCGGGCGCTTTGCGTGCGCGGTGCCCGGCTCCGTGCGCTCCCCTCCCGGCCAGGGTGGACAATTATTGGAACGATTTTCTCGCAAGTCACTGCCATCTGTGCAGGGCGCCTCGTTCGCCAAACAAAAAGATTTGGAGGGGATGAGGGGCTATGGCTCTAAAAAGCCCCAGCTGAGTGGAAGAAAGGGATGCTGTCACCCACTTGTGACTGCACATGGCGGGAGCTTTGTTCCCTCCCGGAACGCTCGGCATCACTTGTGTTACCTGCAGCCATGCCAGCCCCTGGCAGCCTGCTTTGTGATTGGGGGATAGCGTAATACAGTCAGTCATTCTGCCTGCTGCTGCTATGTTTTGTTTTGTTTATAGATATTTTACAGGGTTTGGTCTGACAGTTTTGTCTCCTGGGTAATTAAGCTGAATTATTGAAGGCCCTGAAATTAACACTGTCATTTTTAGTGATTAAAATAAAATAGATCTCAGCCTGTTCATCAAGTTAGGTTATTTCCTCTTTCTGATTTTGAAGGGGTGTGTGAACTTGTTGGGAAGAATGTGAGCACTCAGGTAGCTTGGTTTTGAAATTTTGTTTAACAAAGTATGGGGAAAAACCCTGGGTCTGGGTAAGGTCTCTTAAAACATCCAAGCCTTGGAAGAAAAGAGAGTAGGTGGGAAAAGTTCAGAGTATGGTAAGCACTGCTGGTCAGATTTTTCCTGCCCAAATATTAGACAATAGGAATCTCTTGGAGATTATTCTGGAGCTGGGAAGAAACTTTAAAAACATATTTTCATTTTTTTCTTTTAGGTTGTAACACTGGCAACAAAATTTTTACTGGCTTGATTATATGTGCGTAGGTTTTTAAAGATTTTTTTCTTCAAACATTCAAATTTATTTTGTAATGATTTTATTTTTTAGTATTTCTTTATTCAATATTGGAATTTCCTATTTGCTGTGGATTTGGGAATCTTCCTCCTTTGCTGTCTGGGAAATCCTCAGTGGTGGATTTCCAGGAGACTAATTTGGTTAAGTCCAGTGTCAACACCAAGGTTCTGGCCTTTGTTCTCTAGCTCTGGGTCAGCTGTACTCAGCCTCATGTCTGTGAATCACCCAGGCTTCTTTCTTTTAACAAGGATTTACAAAATCTGGCTCTTACTTTTCTGTACCAAGTTCTATCAGTTCTTGCAGGATCAAGAGCTGTAAGCATGGATAGTGACAGCCACATGTTTGTCGAGCTGCAGCAAAGAAAGGGGCTGCTCCCCACAGGGAACTGAGACACTCAGATCCCATCAGTGCTGCTGCCTGTTGGGAGTGAGCATTTTGTGCCAATGAAGGAGCAGTTGGAGTCAGAACAATGACCAGCGACAGTCAGAGGGTAGTTCAGGCTGGAAAGGGCCTCTGGACATCTTTTCTCTACCATGTTGCCCATAGCAGGGTTGTCCATGAGATCCGAGGAGGTTCTGTTGGGTCTGGAGACCATGCAGCCTCTCAAGTCAGCTGTCTGCAGTGCTGGACTGAAGGAAAAGGAAGCTCCTCAGGCCAGTAAGTCTTTGTGTCTCTGCTTGTGCATGTGCAAATGTCTAAGGCCACAGAGGAGGTCGCAGGTGGGTTAGGACAGCTGGAGAGCAGGAGGAGTGGCTCCAGGCCCAGCTAATTCAACTGGTTTTTCTGTGCACACCCAACACTTTTTATTGATAAGCATATTGTTGTATTTCCTTGGCAACAGTGTTATGGCAACAGCTGACTTCCAGTTTGCAGAGTGAAGGTAAAGGAGGGGAGGTGGTGGAGGGGCTGGGGCCAAGGGGAGAAATATGAGCCCTGATCTCCAGTTGCTGCGTGGGGCTTCTGTGCTGCTCTCAAAGCTGCCGGCTGCAGCAGGAGTGTGCCAAGGAAGGGCTCGAGGATCTGGCTTTGCCTTGAGAAACATCAGCAGCTCTTCAGCTCCTGCCTGGTGACCACATGAAAGAGAGGAGCTGGTGTGTGGTTAGGGCAGTGGATTTGGGCCTCCTGGCGCTGGGATTGGCCACAGACTGCTCTTGTGACCTTAGGCAAGCCACCTAGCTTCTCTGTGCCTGGGGTGCCATTGGGATAGTGGAGTTTGTTCCATTCGGCATGTCCAGCTGCATTATGGCTCTTTGGGCAGCCTTGGCTTTCCTGGCACTGCAGAACGGGGCTTCAGGCTCTGCTCTGCCTTGTCTGGGTGCTGCTGTCACAGCCAGGCTCACATGCTCGGGTAGACCACTGCTTTGCAAATAAGGAATGTTGCCTTAGGAGCCAGGAGGACACAGCTCCTGAGGATTGCCACCCATGGGTGAGTTTGGGTGGGCTGAAGGGCAGAGTGCCTGGCCCCCAGCATTGGGCAAGGCACGGGGGCTGTCTCTCCTCCAGTCCTGCAGAAGGAGACCCTGCTCCCTTACCTCTCCACAGCTCTGCTGTTTGCTTTCTGAGTGCTCAGAGCCTCTGTCCTGCCTGCAGAAGCAGAAACACCAGCTTGTCCCATCTGGGCTCCTGCACAGCAGTGAGTGGCTCAGAGGGGGTTTCAGCATCTCACTTGGAGGACTTCTTTGGTCTGACTTTGCCAAGCTCGGGGGGAAATGGGCAGGTAGAATGCTCTGGAGGTGCCCATCACCAAGGCATTTGCAGGCTTCTGAGTCCTTGCATCTTACTTTTATTCATTGCACCTGAACATTTACAGGAAAAGAAGCAGTATTCTTAAATAATACTATTTTTAAAGCATGTAATATAAAGGTTTAAATCTTTGTCCACCTTCTGGCCCACATTGCCTTTCATTCCTTCTCAGATGAATGGGTGAAAGAGGGGATCACTGGGGGGTGCGTGTGTTTCTGGGGAATATTCACTAGAGCATCTCCCAAGTCACTTGCAAAGAAGCATTTTAGCATTCAGATGCCAAGCTGGTACTTCAGAAAGCTCCTTCAAATGAAATATTTGGCAAATCCATTTTCACATCTCTTAAAAGTGTGGGAAGATTTTTTTTTTTAATTCGAAAATCTGGTTTGGGCCCTTGCTAATTTTCAGGAAAGACTGCTGGAAGGATTATGACCAACCCTAATTTTGCAAATGAGGTAAGGGAGCAAAGCTTGTATAACAAAACCACAGGATAATGTGTCATCTTGTGCCCTTTCTTCACTCACTGGCTGAATACACTTTACTTGTAATGATGTGTGAACTTTTCTTCAAGTGAATTCTGGAATATATTTTGCCAGAGGAAAAAAGGTCTCAGGACTACCAGATCTCATGATATCTCCCTGCTGTTTGGGGCATGCAAATTATGGGCGAGTTTCTAATGTGTTAAGTTCCCACAAGCCTAAACCAAATCCTTAAGGAGAAGCAGGAGAAGCCAATGGGAAACACATTTCTCAAGACTGCAGGATCTTTTTTTTTTTTTTCCTTTTAGCCTTGCAAAGAGTCTTGGATTTGGTTTGTTGGGTTTTTTGTTGTTTTTTACTTTTAATGAGCAGGAATATTAGCTAAGATTCCTGCTCTCAGGAGCACCAGGCATGAATTTTCCCATTGCTGTGTGGGCATGTTGTGTGAGCAAGGAGTGATGGGTTCAATCCACTGGGGCTCAGTGCTCCCACTATTTTTGTATTGGTGTCTTTGAACTGAGCAGTGGATGCTGAACAGGTGGAAGCCTGGGTCACCATGCAGGAGAGGGTGAGGAACTGCCCTGGGGTGAGCAGAGGGTGTTGGGGCTGGGAGGTGCAGGGCAGGGGCTGCAAGGGCAGGTTTGGTGTCTCTGAGGGGCTGTGATGGCAGGGAAAAGCCTTGCTATGGGATCACACCTCCCAGTGCTGGAAAAGCCTGACTATCTTGTCCTGCCTATCTCCCCAGTGCTCACTTTGAACTGGCCTCTAGTGTCTGTTGTCCTCCCAGAAGGATGCTTTTCTGAGCTCGTGATCTCTGGATCTGGCTGATACCTGGTGCTCTTGTTGTTTTCTTGGATTCCAAGTGCTGCAGCCCTTTGCAGTCTGGCAACTAGGCATGAATTGTTTGCCCAATATCTTTTCCTCAGGTAAACATTGCTTTAGATGCTGCGTTATGCAATACAGATAGGTGGGGACAGTTTTTCTTTCTGCCAACAGCAGAAAGGGAAAGTTGTTTTGCTAAGATAAAAGTGGGATTTTCTCCAATAGCTGGACGCACAATGTAACATCCCTTTTTCAACTTTGTTATCCTTGGCAGCTGGAGGTGGCTGGAGCTCTGCTCCTGGGGGGAGAGGTGGGTGAATCAGACAAGGTTTTCAGAGTGCAGCATTTTTGACCAGGTTTTGGACAGATCCCTGTTCTCCAGGGGCAAAGGATGACACAAAAAGGGCTCTGCATGCACCTGGGGCAGCACAGCACGCAAGGCTGCTCTGAGTGCTGGCTGTGTCTGCCCCTCCACTGCCATCCTGCCCGTGCATTGTGCTGCTCCTGTCCCTCCACTGCCATCCTGCCGGTGCATTGTGCTGCCCCTGCCCCTCCACTGCCAACCTGCCCGTGCATTGTGCTGCTCCTGTCCCTCCACTGCCATCCTGCCGGTGCATTGTGCTGCCCCTGCCCCTCCACTGCCAACCTGCCCGTGCATTGTGCTGCTCCTGTCCCTCCACTGCCATCCTGCCGGTGCATTGTGCTGCCCCTGCCCCTCCACTGCCAACCTGCCCGTGCATTGTGCTGCTCCTGCCCCTCCACTGCCATCCTGCCTGTGCATTGTGCTGCTCCTGTCCCATCAGCGGAGATGCCGCTCCCGGCTGTGTCCTTGTGCTGTTACTCCCCCCTGGCAGATCTCACCAGGGGTTTGCTGTGCTGGGGCTCTGCTGCTGGCTGCCTGCACAGCAGATCCTTCCCCAGATGCCAGCAAGGCTGTTGGAGCTGAAATGAGAGCGGGGGCTGTGGTCCCTGATGGTGACACACGTGTCCCCATGGTGGCAGGGGCACGGCAGGGCAGCCTGGAAGGGCCTGGCAGCTGCCTCTCCCTGTGCCCTGGACCTTGGGGACACCCAGCACACCCATGGTCTGCAGGAAATAAAACATTTTGTGCTCTCATGCAACAGACCCACTGGCAATTTGAGGGGCTAGAGGGAAGAGGGCGAAGAGTTGAATTTGTATCTGTTCCTTCTTGTCCTTGCTGATGTCCTTTATGGGCAAAACCACAGACATGTGTGCATCATTTTAGTATCATTCTTTCTAATTCACAGAAGGTTTTAAAAAGTCAAGGATGACCCTGTAGCTGTGGTAAACTCCCTGTGATAAACTTTCCAAGGGCCTTGTGTACTCAAGGCCCCATGGCTTTTCTGGTGATTGAAAATTCTTTGAGTAAGTGTATAGTACCTTAACAAGACAGTTGCTTCATGGAAATATGAGAGTATTTGTAAAATATTTGATTGTTGTGTTTTTTAAGTTATTGTCACTGAACCTGTGGTTCTGGTGTCTGTGTATTTGAATATTTAAAACAATGCCAGTAGAAGCAAAAAAAAAAACCAACCCAAAAAGCAAATCTTTGCCCTTTGTCCACTGTCTAAATCAAAAGTAATTACCCAGAGCAGAAGTATTCACACTTCATTATATGAGGACTGACTTTTCCTATTGAGGAATCGTGAGATTGTGGAGAAAATTCGGTTCAAGGATGAGCCCAACTTGGAGTCTGTTAAGTAGTGTCTGTCATCTTCACTTCTTCAGTCAAGCTGTATTAATCTGTCTGAAAGCTCATATTCCCAAGGGCCACCCAGTGCTTGCTATACTGTGGCAGTGACCTGAAGGAGAGTGTGTTACTTGTGTTATTTTGAAGAAAAGCTGAAATGAATTTTTTTGCCTAAGCAAAAACAGCAGTGAAATCAGCAGATGAGTGCTAGAGAATCCTAAGCCAAGAGGCACTTTTATCCATTGCCTCCAGCCTGGACATCCCCCATCTCTGTATGTCATCATGCTTGTCCAAAAGACCCATTACCCCTTTGTAGGTGCACAGCTCATCTGGTAATAATGAGACATGGGTATTCAAGATGGCCAAATTCATCCCTGAGGTCATTTCAGATGACTCCAGGAGAATTAAAACAGGACTGAATTTGCTCCTGAATCTTTGTGTTTGCAAATTAATTTCTGTGAAATCTATTTTTAATTATGCTGTACCTAATTATACCAGATTTACTATCACAAGGGAGAAATGCTCTAGTGTCCAAAACACACAATATTTTCTGATATCCAAAGCAGAGTGAGCATGCCCAGCCCCTTAGATTAATCTTACACTGATGCTGTGTGTGACATGTGGTGATGGGTATATCCAAAATGCACCAGTATAAGGAGACAGGAGAACAGAAGGGACATTTGGGGTTGGTGAATGTGGTCCTGTGCCATAGTGAGCACTCACACTTGACACTGACTGCCTTCTGAAATTTTTGCTCCTGCTGCTTTTATTGCAAGGCAAATAATATTCCTGAATCTCATACTTTCTATTGTGAATGTCTTCGAATTTAGTCTGTGTTCATATTTCCATCTCTTTCAGTTGCTGAACATTTTGCTTTTCCTGCCATATTATTGCCCAAGGCAAATGCTGCTGAGTCCTGGAGGAGCACAAGTCTGTCGGTGTGAATCCTGGCTTTTGCTATCATGATGTTGCTTTCATCCTAAAAGCAACATTCAACCTCATGATATATGCTGTGAATGTCACAGGCAGCCTTGCAAAGTGAGCCCTTCAGCTCCCACCTGGGAACCTGTGCTAATGCATTGCTTTGGAAGAAGACCTCTATGAGCACAGGCAAGGGCACCTTAAAATTCCCAGCTGGTTGGTACATTTATAGAGAAACATATTTGGGGCAGCCTTGGCTCACAAAGATGTAGTGTAACCCCTGTGGTGTGCAGGGTGCTGCTGTGCCTGGCAGCTCTGTGCTCAGCACTGCTGCCTGTGAGCAGGACATGGCCCTGCCCTGTGGGCTGTGCCAGGCAGGGGAGGAGGGGCAGGGACAAGAAAACCGGCTGCCTGCAGTGTGGGGCTTGGGGCTAGGCAAGGAACATGCTGCTCATGGCTGTGCTGAAGGCTTGTGATGCACAGCTCTGATCCACAAAAGCATATGGAAGTATGATTGACTCTAGGCAATGGCTTTTTATCATTCCTCAGGTAACTGAGCTGTTCAGCCAGGGTTTAACACTTAGCTCTGCAGGAAGTTTTGCTTAGCTGGTATTAAATTTATTCAGATTTTGTGTCTTGATGGGGAGGTGCAGGTCAGAACTCGAGGCAGGGAAGTCGTACAGCACCACTGGAGCCTGGGGGTGCCAGGCTGGTATTCAGGACTTCTCGAGCTGCGTGGGAAGTGCTGTAAGTACTGTGAAGCATACTGGAAGTCCCAGATTTGTTAATGCTGCAGGGACAGCAGGTTTGCTACCCAGTGTGGCTGGGATGCTCCCCTGCCTGAATTGTGCTGTAGAACACCACAGTGCACTTTGTGTTCCACTCAGCCGAGTATCCCGCGCTGTGGAGGGGAAAAAGCAGTGGGGAGCCATTAGCTCCACTTCGGCAATGAGGCACCGGGCATTTGGTTTCACAGGCAGCTTCCACTGACCTCGTGCTGGGCAGCTGCCAAGGGCTGGTGCTGGCTCCCCATGCCCAGCTGCACGTCCCCATGCCTGGTGCCAGCCCCAGGCAGGGATGCTCTGCGTCACCAGCTCATCCCGGGATGGCCCTGGGAAGTGCTGCCCCTTTAGGCAGCTGCCTGCGCTTGGATGGGCACAAAAGCTGAGGTCTTGCCCATTGTTAGTTGTAAGCTTTTAAGCAGAATGTAGGCTTTCCAGGTCCCAGGCTTTGGCTCCCTGCCTCCCCCACACTCCAGTTCTTGCCCTCTTTGCAATCACTGTTACAGGATTCCCCAGATCTGAGGTTCCTAGGCAGCTCTGGTATCTTCTGTGACCAAAACCAACCCTTTTATGCATTGAGGGAGTAAGTAGGAATGCTTTTATTCTTGTGATACCTCTTAACGCATTTTGCTTGAGGAAGTGTTTGTTAAAAGGGTTGAGTAGGGTTAGAGAAGATAAATTCGAGCCTGTGGGCATACTGTGGCTTGATGGGCATGAAGCTCTTTCTATTTCTGCCTCTGTCAGGGGCTTGCAGTGCCATCATGTCAAAGGCTGGCACTGGCTACTGCAGCACCATCAGGACTCGCTTTTCTCCTCCTTCTGGCAAGCAATTTGCTGGGAAACCATTTGTATTATTTAACTAATGATGACTAATACTTGAGAGTGGGTATCTGAGCTATGCAGGAGTGTGCCTGTCTGAGGGCTCAGCACTTACTGTCTGGGTTTTGTGCCTGAGAACACAGGCTTCCCTAAAAAGATAAAAAAGCCAAAACATGCTTTACAGGAATCCTTTCATTCCTCCTTTTTGAGAGTGAATCATTCTGAAAATGAGTTCTCTAAAAATTCTCATCTCAGTTTTTGTTGAGGTAAAATTGGGTTATAAGTAGTTTTGGAGGAGAAACAGAGAAGTTTGGGAGTCCCTTGTCTCTTCTGATACGTGCACTCTTTGTGTGTGTGTGTGTGAGTGTTTTGTCCCAGCTCTTGGTGACAGCCAGGTCTCCAGCATGTTCCTCCTTCAGTCCCTTGTGTGTTGACACAGGTGTAGGGATTGAGGACATGTATCTCCATTCTTCTGAGGCTGTCAAAGGCAGGTCTTGACTCTTGGCAGCAGCCAAGGATGGCTGGAGGACCCCTGGACTCTGAGGTTGAAGGGTGGATGAGCCTTTGCAAACATAGCCCCATGCAGTGCCATTCTGGTTGCTGAAAGGGAGCAGCAGCCCACAGCCTGGACACGGCACTGGGCAAAGTCCAAACTGCTCCTTGGAGCCTCTCACACAGCTCAGGGTGATGGAGTAGCCTGACAAAGCAACCCAAAATGAATCTGCTCTGTGACGTGTGCAGCTGGTTGGGCTGAGCTCATCAGGAATGAAGCTTTTGCCTCATGCATGATGTTTTTGAGCATCATGTTGTGTCTTGTGTTAAGGCTCTGCTTTGGTCTGAGTGTCCTGCTCTTGGGTACTCATGGAGCCTCCAAGGTCTGAGAAGTCTCAGAGGTCTCTGTTTAATTTAATTTTTTTTTGGTTAAATTATTTATACCCAGTTGCAGCATTACTCCTTTTTTCCTTGCTGCCTTTCAGGACAGCACCTGCTTCCCTCCTAAAGAAGCCATTAGCTTGCATGCTCTGAACCAAAATGTTAGCTCAGCTGTAACAGATGGATGGATATGGGCATCATGTAGCAACTTAATGAATAATATCTATCACCTAATTTCCCAAAAGTTGGCATGTAATGAGTCTGATGCTGTGATTATTACCTCTGTAAATCATGACTTTAGGATGCTGACAGTCCCTCCTGCCCCAAGGATACAGGGCAGCCAGGCAGTGATGTACATTTAATTGCTGATGTGTTCGGGAGCTCGCCATCGCCTCTGAGTTATCTTCTGCAGCACAGACACTGCACAGATTAGTGCAGATTGGAGGGGAGGGAGTTGCTGGGTGCATGTGTGTGTGTTTATTCCCTGGAGCCAGCTGGTGGAGGTGCTGTGGGCTGACCAGTGTGGGATGGAGGTGTGACTCCCAGGCTGGCCTTTTTGGTCTCTCCTCAGGAATAAAGAATAAGGGGATGGAAATGGAGATTGCTCACCACTGTGTAGAGATGTTTACTTTGTTTTTCTGATGAGTGCTTGTGGTGAATACCTCTGTAGACAGAGGACTTTGACCTACCAAACACAACCTTGGCTTCAAGGGTGAAAGCTGCCAAACCTCTGCCCAAACCTCCTCCCACTACAGGAAATTTCTGTCCCTGATTTCTTCCTACCACAAACCACGTCTGGCCATAAAGCAGAGCCAATGCCCATATTGTGGGCTCTCAGCTTGCTCATGCAGTTGATTCCTAGCCAAGGGAGCCATCTCTGCTTGCAGGGCCCTCCCACACCTTCTTATTCTTCATCAATTGATTGTAAAATTATTATTCTGGTGGGCTTTTAAGGTGTCTTTCTTTAGATCCTCTGCTATGACAGTTGATAGGGATGTGGATGAATCAGATATAGCAACTGACCCTTGGAAAGCAGCTACTGCCAGTCTGCCTGTGCTGCTGGCTCATGCTGCTGTTTTGCTGTGTTGTCTCCCCTGCTTGGGTACTTCTATGTGTTTAATTTCTCTTTTCCTTTTAATTCTGCCCCCATCTTGTGCTGTGTGGGTGAGTGTGGTTATAGCTGGCTGGATGTGGGGCAGAGCAATGGATATCCTGATGCTGTGGTCCTCTCCTCCACTGCAATGCCTCTGAACCATGTGATAAGCAGAGGTGACAAATGGCTGCTTTGGGTCAGACTGAGGATCCCCCTGGCCTGATGTCCTGTCTCCAGTAGTGCTCAGGGGAAAGTGATGACCACGTGTGGGTTGGTGATGATGGGTTTCCCTTCAATACTCTCCCAGCCACCAGAGGTTTGCAGCTGAAGGGCTTCCCAGTCCAGGAGTGTTACCTTTGGGTTTGGTGGCCCCTATGCAGCCACCACTGGCAGTACCACAGCTGCTCTCAATTCTTGCAGCTCAGGCCCAAAGTCCAGATGCTCACCTGGTTAGTGGGGAGATGGCTGTAAAATCAGCAATGCTGTGACTGTCTGGGTGATGTGAGCCATAGGTCATTTCCAAAGGCACTGAGTGCACTGGGCTGCCTGGACTGGGACTGCTCAGCCATGTGCTGCTGTCTCTGTGTTTCAGGGGGAGCCTCTGAGGTGCTGGAAGAGGGGGAGCCTCTGAGGTGCTGGAAGAAGAGACCCACAGTGCTGATGGACCATGTCTTGTGCAGGGGGTGGCGTGCCTGAATTGGTCTCCCCTCCCCTTATCATGTTGGCTTGCACAGTGCTGACCGGTGTCACCCCAAATGGGTCAGCTCCCACAGTGCTGACCGGTGTCACCCCAAATGGGTCAGCTCCCACAGTGCTGACCCAGTGTCACCTTCACCTGACCCTGTCCTTCAGGGCTCCCTGCTGGAAGTGTGGGCAGGTTCTGCAGAAGGAAGGTGAGGATTCCAGCAGCCTGCATAAGTGCAGGGCCAGGGGGGCACATGCAAGTACCTCTGAGAGCTCATACTCTCAGGTATCTTTTTGCAGCCAAAATATGCCCTGGAGCATTTCCTTGGTTTCCTTTCTTCCTCCAAGTAGGCAAACACTGTCTTGCCAATGATTTGTGGTGTCAGATGTTCCCATACCTGCTGGAAAACTCCTATCTGCTCAAGCAAGGCTGCTCGACGGATTTCCCAATGTAACACCAGTTTCTTCTCTTTAGCTCTCAGCAGTGAATTGGCTGCAGTTGGTCTGAGTCTGTGTTGAGCCTTTTTGTCACTAAAGACATTGTAGTGCTTATGGCATTACTGGTTACATAAGCTGGCTGTCTCCAAGGGGCTTTGCTGTGGCACGATGCTCCTTTAGGGCGAGGGAAGAGCCTGCCTCAGAACAGGGGGACGTGAAAAAAAACACACATATGTGCTTGACTTACTTGAACTTAACCCACCCCGCAGGAAAACCCAGATTTTGGAGTTTTCATGCATTCTCTCTGGCTCCACAGATTAGAAGGGGACCGTGGGAAAGCTGCCAGGGCTTGGAGATCAATCCAGCCTTTGTAAATCCTTTCATCTGACTGGCGGCTCCGTACAATTGAGTATTACCCACTTTATTATTGTTGGTTGATTAAATTCCTGTTGGTCAACACAAATAGTGCTGTGCAGGCTGTGCGTTCACGGGATGGAGATTGGCATTGCAAAGCACTTCCTAGAGAAAGGCAGGGGCAACCTGTCACTTAAAACCACATTCAGAGGGTGTTTGGCAGCGATGGGGAGGAGGGGGGAAGAACAAATCCCCCCATGCAGGCAACTTCCCAGGCATTTCTCACATGCCTGCCGAGGTTCAGCTGGCAGTGAGGGAGTGTGAGGTTGGGTCTCCACGTTTCTGGCAGCAGTGGGAGCAAGCAGCCTCAGCAGGGATGCACTCACCAAGCCCTGTGTCTGCAAGGCGGGGGAGGTGTGGTGGGGGGTGACTCCAGCCTGTATAACCAGGATTAATAGGATGAAATTAGGTGAAGGAGAAAGTTGTCAGGAAATGTTTCCTCAAGGTGAAAGCTATTAGGCTGCAGCACAGCTTCTCAAGGGAAGCAATGGGCACTTACCTACCTGGATTGTGCTTAAATGACAACGTGAGAAAATCTGCCTTTGGGGAGGAGATGGATGTTGCCAGTGACTTCAGGGGCTCCAGGGAGATGTGACTGCTCCCCAGGGATAGTGCATTTCTGGGAGGGGTGGAGGGGCTGCAGGGTCTTCAGCTGAGGTTCAGGTTGGGCTGCTGTCTTCCAAAGCAGGATGTTATGGTCAGCCAGCAGCTGGGACTTGCCCTGGTGTTAGTCAGGGCTCTGGTCACAGAGGCTCTGAAACAGCACCTCCTCATTTTTTTGGCCTTTCAAAGTGCTATTTCTATGTAATGTCTGGCTTGTAAGAGGGAGGGCACAGAACATATTTCTCAGGAGTGGGAGTAACTGGCAAACAAAACAATTTGGGAACCTCTGTGCTACATGACCTGAAACATATTTATGCTTTTATGAGTGGTGTTACTTTGACCATCCATGTATTTTTACTTCACTATCCTCATGCCTGAACCAATGAAACACCTTTTATCTTTGGGTGAACGATTTGTTTACCATCTCTGTGCAGCATATAGCCCCAGAGAATGAACCCACCTGATTATCTGGGGGGGCAGATAGGGGATATCAGCAGCTTTAGGGGACTTGTGCTTAGCAGTCTTTTTCTTCCTCTCTGGGTGCAGCAAATAGCTATTCTGTGGAAATAAGACCATCTTCTCTCCCTCTGCTAGTTCTCAGATAGTCCTGAGATGCTGGAGGAGCCCCAGGCAGTGAGCAGACAGGGAATCCCTGGAGCAGCACGTGGCTGGGAATGAAGATGCTCATCACAGGGTTCCCTTCCACGTTGCTTCCCTCTGCCCCAGCTCTGCCATGATGTGTAGGCAGAGCCTACTCATGAAGTGACACGAGGGAGGGAGGGAGCAGGGCTGCACGCTGCTGGGAGCCTGCTCTTCAAGCCTGGAACACAGAATATGCATCTGAAAGCCAGCAGGCAGAGGTGGATCCTGTGTGCTGCTGTAGTGGTGAGGCTGAGAGTGAGCCCTGAAGGCTTCTTGGCCTAGGAAAGCCATGTCAGCCTGCCTGGCAGGGAGCCCTCAGCAGCCAGGCCCGCGGGCTGGAGAGAGGGGCAATAAACTGGTTAATAAATAACAGGGAAAGCTGGTGGTGTTGCATAGTTTTAGTTTCTGCGTGTAACCTCAGAGAAACATGGCAAAGGTTTGCACAGCCTTTTGCAAAGCTGTGTGAGTACTTGGAGGATCAGGAGGTCTCCTCCAGCTGCCTGCACCCTGATTCATTGTGGGACTGATTTTATTATCCCCAGGGGCCAAGTGCTTGGGCTCTCCTTGGCTACCCCAGGCCAGGTGATGGATGGTTCCCTGGTTTGCTGTCATCCCCAGGGATTTTTCCTGTGGGGTGATGCCAGGACAGCTGCCCTGACAGCCAGGGATGCTCAGCATCCCCTCTAAGGGGCCAGTTCTGGCACAGATCAATCAGATTTGTAGTGTACTTCCCTAAAACTCTTGGCTCAGGGCGGTAGCATGGACAAGAGTGAGTTACAATTATTAGGGAAACTTATCTGAGGATAGACTTGCTGTTCCTAAATGATATCTCCTATAGTTATTGTAGTAGCACTGTATTATTAACTTGTTTTAAAACAGGTTTTGTTCCCTTGTCTCATTGTTTCAATCCAGCCCAGTGATACACTGTAATCTGTGCCTCCACCTTGTTTCTACTCCCATCAGACACTGCATTATGAAATTCTTAGGTATGCGTTGTCTAGCCTTTCTTTCCAGGCATGAATTATAGATTTGCAGTATTTGGATTCTTAAGCCGTACCCTGTGTCACTTGGTTAGGTATCTGGAGCTCTTGTTCTGCTCAGTTCTGGGTTATAGCATATTTTTGGTTGGCCTACTGCTGTTCCCAGCTGGTCCTGACAGAGCCCATGCTGTTTTGGCATAGCCAACACATTCCACTCGACAGCCCTTCTCCTGTTTAATTTCCTCTTGCTGACTCCCATGCCAGGAAAGGGCTGCAGGTAGGAGTAGGGGCATTGCTGTTTCCCAAAACAAGGAATTTCCCTTCACCCTCAGGTAAGAACATTGGCAACAGTCTCTGCTCTCTTTGTGTAATTTGATGGCATAAAGGGTCTCCTCTGTGGCACAGTTGTTTATGGTTTTTTGGTTGAACTTTTTCTCAGGTGAAAGCTGATGGGGATTGGATCCATGCCATCTTCCAGCTTGACACTGAAGTACAGTGAATAAAGTGTACATACTTTATAATTTTTTATGTGTGGCTGTTTCTCCTGACTGTAGTGAGTCCCTGAAGATGTTTAGGAGGAAGCACTCCTTAATCTCATGATCTCACACCACCACTGGATTGTGTTTATCATAAGCCAGTTAAGTTAGAGGCAACTGTAATATGTAATGTTTAACTACAGGGAGCCTGAGGCTGAGAGGTTTCTGCTGCTGGATGGAAAGGAGGAACTGGGCAGGGGAAGAGAAAATAAATTCCTCAGAAAAATCCCAGATCACAGGGGAACAGTCTCTTCTGCCCTGGACTGCAGCAGAGTATTTCTTCCCAAAACACTGGGTCTCTGGGAGAGGCCAGCGCATTAAGCCAGCTAACTGCAAAACACACAGAGATCCAAACTGAGCTGTAGGTGAACGCTGGAGCCTTCACAGGTGCCCATCCTTGCAGAGAGGAATCACTGACTCTACAACTGCAGTTATTTTTGGCAAATAGGACTGGGTGTGGGGCTTCTGCCTGCAGTTTAGCAAAGCTCCATATCCCTGGCCACAGAAATTTGTGTCTTTGACACGTTCGTGTACAATCCCCAACTCCAGATGAGCTTAGTGTGCAGGGATTTAGACGTTTCCTGGTGATGGACTCACAGCTATTTTAGGCTTTCTCCCCTTTTCTCTTAGAGGGTCTTACTAGAAATTTCGTCCAGAGCTAAAAATTGCTTGAAACTGAGTGTGTGGGATAAAAAGAAAAAAAAAAAGCTCTTTTGATAAAACAGTGTTTTCCTACCAAAAGCTGCTTTACCTAAAGTTTCCCAGCCAGCCCTCATCCCAAGTGGTGTGGCACTGTGAAATGAGGCATCTCCCTGGTCTCTTGGCCAAGAGCCCTCCCTGCCAGCCCCCCAGATGGGAATGAGGTTTGTTGCCATCCTGTGCATCAATGCCAGTTATAACTGGGTGAATGCTTTTTGCTGCAAAAAGCATTAACACCTTTGCTACCTTGCACTTTTTTAGGCTCAGGGAGAGAGCTGGGGGCAGACAGTGCTGAGGTTAAAGATGAGATGTAGGGCAGCCTGTGGAGGGGGGGGATAATGAATTCATGGGCACATGGAGACCATTCAGGAAGCTTTGGGCTCCTGTGGGCCCCTGGGTGGAAGGACTTTGATCTGACTCCAGCCTTTTCCCAACTTTGAATGCGTTCCTGCTCTCAGCCCTGCCCTCGCTGCAGACAAAGGCGAGGGGAGCAGGGAAGAGGAAGGGGGGCTGTTTACCCTCATCAGAATGGTCGAGTGGCCTGAGTCAATACAGCCTATTTTTCATTAACCTAATCATTAGTTTTTCCTCACTGCCAATTAAATTTTTCCTGTCAGTACTCAGAAGGGCATCATTTGAATCTATGAGATTTTAAATTTTTTTTAATAGGGAGCTTCCTGGACATGGTGGGGTTATTTGAGGAGTGGAAATGAAAGCTGAATTTCTGTCTAGATGGAAGAAGATTTTTTGAGTTTTAATTATCACGCAGCTTGGATTCCTGACGGTTGAGGACTGTATTGGAAAGGCTGGTTTCCATTGTGTGGAGTGGATAATTATGCAGCCCTCTCCCAGGCTCACTGCATTTATTGTCCAGAAGAATCTTCCCAAGCAAAAGGGGGGAGCAGATTTACAACCCAAAATGCCTTTTTAGAGCCTGCAAAAGTTTCAACTTGATGTTTGCAAAGGAAAACTTCTGCAACTATTTGAGATTTTGTTCACTCTTTTAACAAAATAACCCCCACCAATTAATCTGGTGATCTGCCTTTCCCCTCACAGGTTGCTTAGGAAATAGTTTTGTAAACTAAGAGAGCCCTTCTGCAGCCAGACTGCTTTGTGCTATCAGTTTCTAAGCAGAATTCCTGGCAATGGGAATTTCTGCATAAAATCTACTGTCCCATTTGTATGTACAGTGTTGAATAGTAGATTTATAGCCATCCAAAACTTGGAAGTGCTTCTTACCTAGGAGGTAATGTTAATCTATCCAGGAGAACGTGTTAAAGGATTCAAAGAAACCTAAAATGCCAAAGCAAAGCTCATTTACAACTGTTCTCTTTCACAAACCTTTGGATTAACCTCGTGCCTTTCTCACTGAGTTTTGAACCATGGATAGTTTGAAGTTTGCCATGAAAATGGAGACATTTCAGCAAAGATCTGGTCAAATCTGGGGAAGCTTTTGGAACTGCAACAATCCCACCAAATCCTCCAAGGGTGGGATCTGATCTGGGGGCAAACATCCTGTGCAATTTTGATTAGTGTGATGAGATGAAAGAGAAAAATGCTCATTGTGGATGTTCACTCTTTTTCTCCTTGCTGAGAAGTGGAGCAGCAATAGTGCAAACTGGGGACCAGGGAGGAGAGTCTGGAAGCACTTGTGCTCGTTTCAGTGGATTTGTAAGAGATAATTTAGCAGGACAGCTGTGCATGCAAACATTTCAGATAGGCTTTATTTCCAGAGCTTTCTGACTGTGACAGGGTGGCAGAGGACTCTGAACCCAGCTTGACTATTATTTGCAATTCTTTTTTTGTTTGAAGTTCTTTTGGCGTGAACCCAAGAGGATTTGGGCTTCTGATAGCTACGTTCCACGTGGTTGTTTTGGGGAAGTTAGCAACTTATTGTGGGGGTTTCTGCATTATTAAAATAGCTTAAAACAACCCAGTCTCCATTTTCCATCCTCAATTTTCAAATCAGTGCTTTCATTTGTCCTGCCCAAAGACTCATAGACACAGACTCTGCTGTCTCTGTAGCCCTCTCCAGCCCTTTCCTCTGACAGGGTGCCTCCAAGCCCTGACCACAGTTGGACTGTCAGTGCTTCTGAGGCTGCTTCCTAACCCACGTGGTTTCCTGGCATTCTCCAGCTTGCCTACATACACTGAGCAGCCTCTTTTTTAAGCTCCTTCAGCTAGAGACCATATGTTGTTACTATAGTCATACCAAGCCTCGTGCATGTTGGCCTTCTGTGATTTAGGACTGTGAATTTATGTGGAAAAGCTGGATAACTCTTAAAGATAAAAACCCTCTTTTTTTGGTGGGGAAGTACTTTTGAAACTTTTGAAACCTCTGTCTGTATTTTACACAGCCATCTGTTTCTAATATAACCTTTTTATTGCAAACATCCCAGTAGTGTCAGAGAGCCCTACTCCAGCACTTGTTCTTCTCCCCACAGTCTTTCCAGCCCTCTTTTCTTCTTTGCCAGCCACTCTGCAATTAGGTGAGACTTTCTGCAGGTGATGGAAAACCAAAAGGCATGGATGGTTTCAGATTGCTGAATCTGACAAGACAACAGAGACTGCTTAGCAATTTCATTTTTTGCCTTCAAGTAACTCGTAATGTTTGCTTTCTGGAATTAAAGTGAAACATCTACAGATTTTCCTCATGTGATCTTGTACGGGTAGACATGGAAAACAGGATTGAAGGGCTCTCAGTTTCACCTAAGCAATCCCTTTGCCCCAGGTCAGACTCAGCTCTACCTAAACTGCTCCTGACAGATGTTTGTTTAACCTGCTTGTGAGAGTCATCATCAATGGCAATTCCACTGCCTCCCAAGGAAGCCTCTTCTAACCTTAAATATTGCTGTTATTAGAGACCTTGCTCTTTCTGGATGGAGACGGAGTACAATTTATTCACTTTTTTATTTTTCTGACAGTCATTTGCATGTTTGAATCCATTACTGCATCTATGTTTGGTCTTTTCTTCCCCAGGCTAAGCAAGCTGGATTCCTTCAAGCTCTTCTGCTAGATTGTACTTTCCACACTCTGATCCTCCTTATTTCTCTCCTGAACTTTTTCCAGATAGCCTGCATGAGTCTGGAAGCGTGATGCCTAAAAGTGGACACAGATCTGTATTCAAGATCTTTAATAGCACTGGTAAAGGAGGATTATTTCCCTTGTTTACATACAGGTCTCTTGTTTCTGCATCATGATATGATCTCAGATACTGTTTTCAGCCTAACAACTGGTTCATACACAGTTTACAAGTTGCAATAGTCCCCAAGATCCTTTTTCACAGGACTGCTGTGTGCTGAATGGGGAATCAAAGGATGCTGCCACAAAGGTTTGGGATGACCTTGGCAGAGGCTGTGAGTGTGGCATGCTGGCAGTGGGATGGACTGAGCCTTTGGTTGATGCTGTAGAGAAGGGAGAGCAGCTACCTCAGCAGTATCCAAAGTCAGACAGGAAGGGTTGGGTTTTGGCAATGGGAGAGGGGAATTGAGTAACTGGATTGATGCAAACAGAAGTGAGTACAGCCTGTCCCATAGGTTTCAGGGAATTTCCCCTGGGACCATACTCTCATGCTGGCTTCTAGAGGCTGCAGTGTTCATCAGTGCCCCAAAAAGGAGGCTGTGGAGCAAAATGGGCCACTCTTGCTGAAAGATCCACACTACCCCAAATGTTGAGTCCTTTGTAGCCAGTGGAAAGACACTAATCGGCTTTGGGGCTTTTTCTGACCTGGTCACGTGATTGTGCTATCAAGATTAAAGCAGCACGAGGAAGGAAAAGAGGCTTAAACAGCTGAGGGTGCCTGGCAGGTCATTTTAACCTTTTCATAATCATTAAAGCTGCAGAATCCCATTAGCAGTGAGTGACTTGCAGCTTCTCTCCTCTAACAAGCACTGGTGACACAACTTTCTGTTCACCTCTGTTTCCCCCCCCCCAGGAGAGAGCAACCCAGCTGCTTGCTAGGACCCAAACCTTGAGCCAAGTCTGGCCATTCCTTCATGTGGTTCAAGGAGTTTGTTGTACCGAGGAGAAACAATCCATGGGTCTATCAAGAGCAGAGGATTTATCTCTCTGTTTCTAAAATTAGACTCTCTTGGAAGGTCCTGCTCAGGCCATACTGTGGTAGATCAGCCCTTGTCCATCTGTGGCAATAGCAGAGAGGTATGGGATAAGGAAGATTATGATGATCTCCTAAGTCACTTCTTTGGCACTGGTCAGTGGGCTAAGGCTTTACTCTGCTGGGATTGGTGACAGCAGAAGATCCTGCACTGCTACAGTGCAGCTCTGACATGGGAAGCAAAGCTTTTGAATGAAGCTGTGTTAACTAAGGCATGAGGCCCTCAAAGAGCCTCCAGTTTATTGGTGTTACTCATCTTGTCCTCTCTTGGAAGTTTTCAGGAGTGCAGCATCACGTCCAGTACTCAATCTGATCCTCCTCTGTCTTTCCTCCAACTTCTGTATCTCCTTTTGTCTCTCTTCATATCATCTAGTAAGCTCTGGTGTAGAAATTCTTGCCCCACAGTGTCTGGAAGACAGGATCACTCTGATCCACCTGAAACCTGAACATTGTCATACTTTCCTTAGAATTGCCCTTTCTGCATTCAGGCAGAAACCATTGTTTCATCTAGTGGTTGCACAGCAAATGGCTTCTTAAAGAGGCCAAGAAAACCCTGAATTTTCCCTGGTGTCAGTGGGCTGTGATGGGTGTTGCAGGTATTGCAGCACCTGGGATTGATCTGGAGAGCACCTGCTTTCTCAGACAGGGCAGGCTTCCATGTGCAGGGAGGGAGAGCACTGCAGGGGATGCAAATCAGCTTTTCTCTGTTACATGTACACCAGTCAGGACTGTCTGGCTGTGCGTGTCTTGGAAATTAATATTTCTATCACTGTGTTTGCTTATTTCATCTAATTACAGTCTATTCACTCTTGACTGAAAGCTTAGTCTGAGGCTGAACCATCAGAAACTCACACTGATTTTTCTCGGGGTGATGCCCACAGTCAGGCATTAAACACAACTTGTAAAGCAAACACCTTTTTTTCCTTGGCTGTTTACCTTCAGAATTTCTGGGGGAACAGCAGGAAAGATCTCCCCAGGAAACCTGGCTGGCCAGCAGTGACTGGTGCCAGGGCTGAGGCAGTCTGTCCCGCAGGCAGCACGTCGGAGAAGCGTGGTGAAGGTGCTGTCCTCTGCATGCAGGCTTGCAGCGGGGCTGTGCAGAGCCCTGGAGAGCAGCACTGGGGTCCCTGCCCACTGCCAGCAGCAGAAGAGCAGCTCCTGGTTGTCCCTCAGGAGGGGGAAGGTGTGGTTTCAGATGACAGGACTTGGAGGAGTTTTACCACGTTCCTGTTTGGCAGGTTTCATGGTTGTGAGGGTTGGACATCCTCAGCTGCAGATGTTCTCCAGTGGTGCCTGCTGTTCCGTGCTGTGATAGAGGGGCAGCCCCCACAGAGATTGTCATGTACACATCACCCAAGCAGGGAAGGGGAAACTGGTGACCACCATGCTGCAGCACATAGCACACACACACTGCTCCTTCCCTGTCAGCCACCTCCTAGTGAAATCCTGATTTCAGGAGCTCCTCAACTGTTGACAGTCATTGTGGGCAGATATTTTACTGTGTGCAGAGATGATGTCATGGCTGGAAGTCACAGTAGTGAGCTGTAACAAATAGAGTCAGGAGAGACCTTACCAGACTCTCACAGACCAGCTTGAGGCTGCTAAGCACCCTGAGAGGTCTAATGAACTGAAACTGAGTGCGGAACATACAGTCTTGAAAACCTTCAGAGCTCGTAGTTAGAGGCTTGCTATGAAATGTTAATTAAATAGCTGCAGCAGCATATGTTCCATCCTGTCAGAGCTGCAGCACAGCCACGTTGCCTGTGCATAGCCAGTCTTGTTAGAGTTAAAAATGTGTGTTATTCTGAGACCATATTTCTTTGTTATTTGTGATTGGACTGGCTGCACACTCCTCTGTTGTTTTGACTGGTGTTTGAGTATCTGAGCTATGCCTGAGCTATCACCTGCACCTTGAAAATGAGGCCTGATCCTACCAGGCTCATTCAGACAGATGTTCTTGTGGGTGGCTTTGGATGCTGCAGATGGGCCTTTTATTTATTTAGTGTAGTCTAAGGCAGTGTCTGTTCAGTAGATGTGCTGCACCTCAGCTATGGAAATGTTTGAGATTTGGCCTTAGTTCTCTATCTGTGAGTGCTTTCCTGCCATCTCTGTAACAGTGGCTGACAGAGTGCAGAGGAAACTTCTCCCTGCACAACCCACAGTGAATGAGGTGGTGGGACAAGAGCTAGAGCAGGTTGGTATGGTTTGCTTGCTGAATATCTTGCAGAGGTACAAAACACTGGGACCTTCTATTTACCATAGACCTTGTTGTTGCATATTCTCTTACCACATCTCAAGGGAGACCCCAAATTGTGACTAAGATGCTGCTGGAAAGGCATGGGATTTGGGATTAGCAGAGTGTGATATTTTGGACATGATGATCTTGAAGATGGGAAGATGATCAGGGAACACCTCTCCTCTGAGGAGAAGCTGAGAGAGTTGGGGTTGTTCAGCCTGGAAAAGAGAAAGCTTGAAGGAGTCTTAGAGCAGCTTTTCAGTACCCAAAGAGAGCTACAAGACAGCTGGAGAGGAACTTTTTACAGGGGTATGTAGTGATAGGAGATGGGTTAATGGCTTTGAACTGACAGAGGTCAGGCTTAGGTTAGGTATAAGGAAAGAAGTTTGTACAATGAGAGTAGTGAAATGCTGTCACAGGTTGTCCAAGAGGACATCCCTGGAAATATTCAAGGACAGGTGGATGAGGCTCTGATCTAGTTGAGGATGTCCCTGCTTGCTGCAGGGGCTGTGCTTGGTGACTGTTAAAGGTCCCTTCCCACACAGGTTATTCTGAGATTCTGCACCAAGGCCAACCAAAGAGCATTCCCTGAAAACCCTGGTGGTGCCATAGCAGAGGGCAGCACCTGTGAAACCAAAGTAAATCAGCTTTGGCTTTGTGGTGCCCCTGCTCACATTTGAGCCATCCACTGACTTCAGCCTGTTGTGAAATCTTGCCTTGCATACCAGTCTGAAACAGAGCATTGGGATTGGGGTTTTCTGGTAGGGGCAGAAAGATGGGGGCTGCCTAGGAAAAGCAAGGGTGGTGCATTTGTCCATCTCTCCCAATAGTTTCCTTTAATGACAATATTCAAGATATGTGAGTTTCATCTGCTTTCCAGCTGCTCTGAAACAGTGCTGTTGCTTTAATAAATCAACTTCTTTACAAGATATAACCACTGGCCATTTTTCAGCCTGCTTGTGGGTGTCAAGAAGCAAGACCAGCAGAGCAATACGAATATGAAATATAGTGGGGAAGAGCAGAGATGTGATAATGAAACTGCCAACAAACAGCAAAGTGTTTTATTGAGCACAGGTGAAGGCCTTCTTATGAGATGATCTTTGATGGAAGGAGAGGAAGAGAAAATGTCAGCATTCCATCATGCAAAGAAGGCAGCTGGCTACATGGTGCAAATCTGGCAGAGCATCATGCCTTCATGTGCCTTTCCTCTGTGGTCTGGGAGAATCCCTTTAGGGATGCTACTTTTTATGAGGATAGGAGGAGCCTTGTTTGCAGGACACTGACAAAATATGGCTGTGCTTTGCTGTCATGAATCAAGCTTAGTTAAAGCAGCTCCTGGGGAAGAAGTGCAGTGGGAGCAGGGGGTGTCCAGCCTGGCTCCTGGGTGTGTGGGGCACCTCTGAGCTGCATGTGGGGACAGAGCTGCAGTGGGGCACCCTGCCCTGGCCTGCCAGCCAGCACTCCAGCTGGGCTCTGTGTCACCTGTGCTTTCTAGCAAAAAGGCAAATCAAAAGGACAATTCAAACCTCAATGGGGTGCTGTGGAAGAGAACTAAAGCACCTCTGTTGGTTCAAGTCTGCTCTTGCCATTTTGTTTGGTATTGCCCAGGCTGGGTGTAAGGACTGTCCTGCTGGGAATGAGTCCTATCAAAGGGCTCTTGACAATTTTCTCATCTCACAGACACCTACATTAACCTTTTCTGACGTCTCTGGTATGAGCTGCCCTAAGTAAAGGGTAGTTTTTCCTTATATTCATTTAGGTGCTAGTGTCTCATTGTGAGAAGGTTTTAAATAAAAGTGTCTCAATCCCAACCTCGCAGCTACCACACAAACCTCTGCTCTGCATTCCTGTGGTTGGAGAAGTGGCATACAAGGAAATGAAACCATTTATTTTGCTGCTGTCAAAATAAATGTGTAATTTATCATATTTACCCCTCTGTCAGATTCCTCTGAAATCTCAGATGAGAATCAGAAAGGCTACAAGTGTCTTTTAAAATTACACTGTTCTGTGCTCTGCAGGCTGCAAGATTGTTTTGTTTGTAAAAACAATTCCTAATTTATGTTTTTACAAAGCTTGAGGAGCCAGACAGCTCCCTGCTCTCTGAGAGACCATTGAGTTAAAACAAGGTAGACTGATTTGTCTTGCCTCCATTTAGCTGTAATGAGTATTAAGTGGTTTATCTATGTGGAGAAAAGTTACTCAGCTAGATTACATCCAAGCTGAATTACATCCCATTCCAGATGGAGTATGTTTTTTGGAGCAGTAAATCTTGAGGAGGGTGGATAATAACAGTAATGTGCCTTTCTGAGCTGGAGTGCAGCTCATGGGCATAATGTGGGGAGCTCTACATCCAATTAATTTTTCCAAAGCTTTGTAGAGATGCAGGACTTCAGGTTTCTCAGCTCTGTGAACAGTTTAGCATGTAGAATTTACATGGTGCAAGTGAGGGATGGCTGATGGGGATTACAGTTTTCACTGTCGTGGGTAGCAGCCTGGCAGGGCACGTTCTGCCTCTCCCCAGCTTCCTCTGCTGTGTGATGGCTGCCACAGGGAGGGAGGCTGCTGAGTGGGATGTGAAACGTTGTGATGGGAAATTTCCTTCCCTCTGGTGCCATCTGGCCCACTGAGGCACCCACTGCTCGTGCAGCTGCTTCTCGTGGCCCCAAGGGGTAACTGGAAGAGCATGTTTGCCCCGCTGGCATCCCAGGCAGCACTGAGAGCCAGAAAGGTTATCCTTGACCACGTGTCCTTGGCCACCATGCTGGTCTGGTCACCAGCAGGGCTCCAGCCGGTGAGAGTGGACTCAAAGTCAGTGCCATGAGGTGTGGCTGGGTGGCTGTGCTGGGTTACACTGCTCCAGTGCCTGAGTCTGGGGGCTGCTCCAGCCACTGAGGAGAGTGCTTTGGGCTGGTGAGGGTGGAGCGCTGCTCACAGCTTGGGCACAGCAGGGAGGACCATTTGTTTGATTTCTAATGAAAAGGGATGTGAGGGTCTGATCAGTCAGTGATCCAGCCCTGCTGCCTCTCCTAGATGGGTCACTGAGGCTGTCCTTGTCTCCTGGCTCTGGGGGAGGCAGGAGAGGATGGAAACTCACTGATAAGAGAAAGGTCAGAGTCAGAAAAATGTTGGGAATGTGTTTCTTGATATAACATGGGTGAGACCTAGCCTGGGATTTCACTGCTTAGCCTGGCAGTGTTACTGCCTGCTGTTGTGAGAGTTATGAGCTTTTTTAGAACTGAGATCAAGATGCAAATGGTTCATCTGGCACCTGCCTCAACACAGGCAGGTCCAGAAGATGGAGCTGATTCATCTCTGAGGGCATGGCAAGGACTGGGATGGCTCTGAGCACTCATTTGGTTTTTTTCTATTTTTTTCCTGTGTATATTCTATGTTTTCATAGGGTGTTTTCTGGCTGAGGTCAGACATCAAACATGGTTTGAGGTTGAACAGTGGTGTCTGAAGAATTCTAGCAGTTCTCAGGTCAGGCTTTCAGAACCAGTGATGTGCATTGGCTCAAAGGATGCAGGGCTTGTCTTCCTAAGGAATATCCCTTTTTTTTTTTTTTTGGTAAGGGATATGAAACCACAGAGAGGAAATAATTCTCTATTTCCTTTTCTTTGGCAGTCATGCTCTATTCTTTTCATCAACCAGCCAGCCAGTCCTGGTAGCATTCAGGGCCTGAACATGACAGCTTCTGCATCACCATTCATCCAGCTAACCTGAATTCCTTGTACTGCTGGCACAGTGAGGGTACTGGTGGAGCTGGGATGCAGGTGGGAAGGACACCTTATCTGACCAGATCTGCCAGTGGAAGCTGTTGTATTCAGCACACAGCCACTAGTCTCTGGTTGTCTTCAGACAGAGATGGAGGCTGGTTTTGGAGCTGTTTGGCCAAATGGGTATTATTGTACTGGTATTAGGGGTAAGTTAACAAAGTGTGACGGCCTGGAGCACAGAGGGGTCAGACCAAAGAATCCATGGTCCTCCTGGCTTTGACAATCTCAAACTCCCCTTGCACCCTGCTGGAGGACAGGTTCATTACTAATTCAGCAGGTTCTTCAAGCTGATCCCAAAATCTTGCCACATTCAGCACCAATCTGCTGCAGCATTCTGCCCAGCACCCTTAGCTGTGCGTGGGCAATGCTGTGGTGCACGAGGCCTTCCCAGGGAAAGAGCTTTAGATTGATTTTGTAACCTGCTTGGTTTGCTCTCTTCTCCCCTGACCTGGAGACTCCCCCATGTTGGGGTGCTTGTTGGGCTGAGTTTGTGCTCCCTGCAGCTCAAGCTGATGTTGCTGTGAACCTTGTCACCACTTAAGCTGTTCACTGAACTTACACAGCTCCCTACAGTGTCTTCTTAACCTTTCTCATGGGGACTTGTTTGGATTTCCTGGGTTTGAACAAAGCATAATCCAGTCAAAAAACTGAGCATTTTTCCTCTGACAGTGTGCTTTAGATGGGCACTTGACTCAGATCCATCCTGCTGTTCCTTTGTGTGCTTTGGCACTGGTCTATGGTAGCACTTTTTTGAGCATATTCCAGTTTTTCCCTTGAGTGGCCAAAGCAGTGTCAGTGATTAGCTGTGGCTGCCCTGCTGGTCCTTCTGCTGAGGGGCCAGGAGAGCATTCAGCCTTAGTGCTGAGAGCCTTTGGCAGCCACAGAGGCAGAGAGGAGCTGTTCAGCACAGAGCCAGCCCAAAGCTCACCCCTGTGCCTGCTGAGTGTTCCTGTGCCAGGGCTGCAGCCAGAGGTGCCTGCTTTCCATGGAGAGCTGATCCCCAAAGGTGCTGGTGCCACAGCAGCACGCCCCCCTGGCACTGGGGGCCTTGTGTCAGCACCTGGTTCCTTGGCCATTCACGCTCA
>NW_005054303.1:4378550-4378986 GCF_000277835.1 Geospiza fortis | reverse complement strand
CTGGTTCCTTGGCCATTCACGCTGAGCAGGAAGTCCTGGGGTGGAACAGTGGCTTCTGCAGTCACACCATAATAAATGAGATGAGGGAAGTTATAATTTTGAACTTTTCAGAGCCCCTTTAGAAGTGTGGAAAATGTTTGGAGTTTTTAATATACTTATGTTTCAAAACTTTTCCTCCTGCTGTGACAGCTAATGGCCTCTGCTACTGAAATTACAAGCAGAGGAGAAATTTTGCAAAGATGCAATTGTATGGGAGCAACTCATCGAGCTGTAATGAGAATGGAGAAGAGCTTGTCCCAGTGTCTTTTATTTTCTTCCCTGTGAAATTTTCAAATGTGTTTCTTCTAGGCATGGTTCAAAACAAAAGCCAGATGCTTTGGAGAGCTCAGCCACCCACAGAGCTCTCCAGTGACTTCTCCTCTGTGCCAGGCCACCC
>NW_005054303.1:4377887-4378492 GCF_000277835.1 Geospiza fortis | reverse complement strand
CCATTTTACGTGAGGCTATTCCCTATTTTATTGTCCTGGTGTTTTTCTGGTTAGTGTCACGTGCTTCCACTGGAAAAAACAGATGTCCTGGGTAGGCACTTGTTGTGTGTCTGTGTGCATGCTGCAGCTCTGTGGCCTTGCTGAATACACTTCTCTCCCTTTTACAGCACTGGGAGCTGTGGCACTGACCTCCTCTTAGAGCTGTGCCAACAGCTTGGTTTTGTGAGTTTCTCAGTTGTTTTTGAAAGAAAAAGGCACGTGTCTGGAGGGGTTGTTTGTTCAAACCTAAAAGGAAACATCTTGTTCTGTTGTGGAGTATTTTGGTGCAGTCTAGATGAATGAGAATAGCTTTCAAAACTAGGAAATTACTTTTATGAAAATACAAAACGCAGTGTTTCAACTTCACTTTCCTTCTGTATCACCCACCCCTCAAACTGGCATGGATGCAGATGCATAGAAGATATTGCTGTTGCTAAATCTCAGCTTTTTAATGAAAAAACCTTTGATGGAGTCCCTCATCACCCTGCACACATAGAGTTTTATTCATCAAGTCCTTCCCAAACTTGCCTTCTACAGAGTGGGAAAACATGTTGTTTCTGAGACAA
>NW_005054303.1:4353305-4377830 GCF_000277835.1 Geospiza fortis | reverse complement strand
TCTTCCAACTATATCAGGCAACTTGAAACAAAAGTGAAGCTGCTGGAGGATGACAACAAGCTTCTTTCCCAGGTAGGTTTTATTGCCTTATAGATACTAGTGTGGCCCAGTTCTCCTGTTTCCATATGGTTGTGTCTGCCTGCCCATGTTAATGCACACTGGCTTCTGGTAAACATCCTGTGCAGGAAGAACACAATTCATATTAACCCCACACAGATAGAATTTGGTCTCCTTTTGTTAAAATTAAAAAAATATAGGGGAAAAAAGTGAATCCTCTGTTAGGGTCTGTGTGTGTTTCAGAGATGCATTAATGCCTCCCTGCAGAGCTCCTTGACCCACCTCTCCTCCTGGGGATGCCATAAGAGTCCAGCTCTGCCTGTCCTTGCTGTAGGATTTTGTCTTCCTTGCCTATTTATATTGACTTTTATCTTGCTGAAAGAGGAGACTGTTGTCAAAGGACAGCCTTGGGAATAGTTGTGTGTGGTGCAGGCTCCCAGCTGTTATTTGAGATCTTACTTAAATCTGAGCAGACTCTCTAAAGGGGCACTTCTTGCTTGCATCTCCCTTTCAAAGTCTAGTCCACGTGCCACTGTGCTTTTGATCACTCATGCTGCTTACCTGTCTTTATATAGCAATGTCAAGCAGTGAGAAGAAAACAGCCATTCTGGCTGGTATGTCCTCTGGATCCCCTGTGAAACACAGCAGTTGGTGTAAACAGGGGCAGCTCTGCTGCATTTAATAAGGCACTGTCTATTTAAACCATTGGAAAAGTTACCCTTTTTTTTTTACCTGTTCTTTGCATCCTTTTACTGCTTTTATGTTCCACCTTCCTGTGATTTTTAAAGATTTTTTTACTATACTTTGCTTCTTACTTCTAGCACTATGTTTCACAGTCATTTAATTCCAGATTCTTCCCAAGTATAAGGGCTGGAAATAAAAAAGCCCTGGTAATATTTTTTTAAATGCCTTTTTGCCAGTTTATGTTTTGCTGTTCTTTGCATTTCACGAAATCAGAGAATAGATTGTTCCAGGGTCACATTTTTAAAACATTCTCATTTAAAATAAACACACAAAAATAATAGAGAGCTCTATGTGTACTGAAATTTTAATAACAAAATGTTGTCAAATGTTATTTTTTTCTGAAATGCACATTTTGGCCTGACTGAGCTTTTTTAAAGATTACTCCTTTCTCCCAGCATACTCATTGGCATTACTAGCCATGAAAAAAACTCAGAGGGCACCAAAGGGTTAAACCCCAAAGGGTGCTCAACTCACCAGCTTTGTAGTTGCTTCATGTATTAATTGATTGCTAATTTGATTTTAAGCCCCCCTGTCTTTCTCCCAAACTGTGACTGAGCTGGTGTCTGGTGGCTTTAATTGGAGCTATTGACAGGCAGATGGGATGTGCACAGATTCAGGGATGGGCTCAGTGTGCCCTTGGCCCAGCTTTGTCCTGCCACAGCCAAGCACATTACTCTGTCAGATCTGCCTTAGGAGATCAGGAAGAAGTTGGTAATTAATGGTGAAAATGAATAGGTTCTGCATAGCTGCATGGGCTTATTGCATTGGGAGGATGAAACCCAGTTAATTTTGGGTTCTGCAGGGCTGCTTCAGGTTCATCAGCCCTTCACCTACATGCTGCCCTGGGTGTGAAGGCTATGCCTTTTCCTCCACTGTCCTCAGGTGTCATCACCTTTTGGGCTATTTGGGTATTATTACAAATATTTGAGTCCAGGAAGGAGGGAAATTACCTTAAAATAGCTCTGTGTTCTGGAGAAGGCCTGTCACATCCCCAGTGGCAGCAGGCACTGATGCCAGCCTGGCTGGGATGTGCTGTGCAGCCCCTGTGTGATGTCTCAATGGCTCTCCAAAAAGACCAGGACCCAACTTCTTTTAGATCACATTCAGGAAATAACTTTTTGTATTACAAGCAGGGACTCAGCTGTCCTTAGGGCAACAGGACTGTTGAAGCTGCCATGGGCTGGCTGAACTCCCTGGGAATACTGAGCTGCATCACCTCCAGTCTGTCATGCTACACACCCAGATCTGGATTTTTTTCTGTTTTAATGAGAAAGATTAGAAAAATCTGTATAGACACAAGTTCACATGCATATGTACATACAGTTCCCAGCACTTTCCCAGAAAGCATAATCCACTTACTGTGTTTTTACTTGCTTTGTCTGACTGGGAAGTGTTTAGCTGTTACCATGTGGATTTTGGGATAAGACTCTAGTCAGAAAGGATCCTGGCAAACTTTCTCATGTTTTCAAAGTTGCCAGGTGATCCTGGCTGTTTGAACTCTGCAGTGCCAAACTGGCTTGTCAACACCAAAGTCACATTTCAGCTCGGCTTGGCTTTCTCCCTGGGAGTATTGACTTTGCAATAATATTTGCAGCCTGGTGTCAAGAAGTTCTATCACCAGTGTGCTGAGGAGTGATGAAACCTGACGTCCTAAGTAACAAAAAGTGCCTGTGCATTAAGGGATTAACAAATCAGGGGTGGTTATGGAAGTCTTCCTGGCTTCCTTCCAACTGCTAAACATAGAGCTGAAATAGTGCTTCAGCCAGAGAAACCTGAGAAGGCTGCAAAGGATATTTGGATTTATATTCCAGTGGCCAGTGACACAATACCCTTTTGCTGGCTGCTGCATCCTGAATGAGATTTGTTGCTTTATCTTCCTCAGCATCTCTGGAGTGAGGGTATGCTGAGAGGTGGTGCCTTTGTAGCCCCTGCTGAAATCAAGATGTTGCAGGGCATCTCAAGCTTGCACTTTTGCTTCCCACATATCCTTTCCCTAGAAGCACTTTAGAAGAAAGCCTCAGAGG
The DNA here is from genome assembly GCF_000277835.1 of Geospiza fortis. Lineage (NCBI taxonomy): Eukaryota > Metazoa > Chordata > Aves > Passeriformes > Thraupidae > Geospiza > Geospiza fortis. The sequence goes on along the minus strand of NW_005054303.1, from coordinate 4,375,005 downwards.
GACAGGCAAAAGCTCCCCAGCCCATGCCTGGCAGCTGCTCTGCACTGTACATGTCACCTGCAGTTCAGATGTGCTGGGATTCACACTTCTGTTTTTCTAGTGACTTATTTGAACAGGTTAATGGAGAGAGCTTTTCTTACTCTTGGAGATCAAGAAATTCCATCTCACAAGCCACACTGCAGTGGGAGGAAAGCAAAGGGAGATAAGTGTGTTACTATGATAGCCATATATATGGGGTTTTTGTTGTTGTTTTGACTTTTGCTTTCTAGGGAAGGACATTATGTGTATTTCCACTTGGAAAATAATATGCTTCTGACATTGCTAACCCATCAGTACTCATCACTCTCTCTATTTTCCTTTCTCTGAGGAGAAACAACTCCAGTTTTTACTTTTTTTGACACAGTTTATGCTGTGATGCTTTGTTGGCGTGACCATGTCAGCTAGAAGGTCATGCTCTTGCATGGCATTGCTGTGCTGGCAAAGTCTCTGGCAGCAATTCTGACAACCCACAACTTCTGTTGCCCTGGTTTATATTGTCTGGGGAGAGGTTGTAGCAAATGCCACTACCAGAAAAGGCCACCCAGTCCTGCTCTCCAGGGCTGGTAGGTGTCTGTGGTGTAGCCACAGTGGCAAAGACCCCACAAAGCCCAGTGGGGATGGTGTGAACCTTTCTCACAGGTGCAGCTGGTTTCTGGAAGTTTTAGTTGTGCAGTGTGAAGAAGATGAATGAAAGCTCTGAGAAATGTTGGGTTTGGTTTCAGAGAGCTTCATGGGCATCAGTTCTGTAGCCTCACATTCTCCAGGGAAGGCTTGCACTGAGCTCTGCTGAGTGCATGCATTTGGTCTGTGCAACATCACGTGGGTGAAGTCCTGATATTCCTCTGTCATTGTGGGAAATGCCCAGAAGAGCTGATGTTAACCTTTCTTTAGTGGTGTCTGGTTGACCAGGCAAGGGTACCTTCCAAATTGCTAAGATGCAATCCCTGAGGTGGGAGACCATATTTGCTTTCCATTCCTCTGAGCTAGAAGTGTCCCAGCACAAAATAAACCCCTTAAGCTACTCCATGCTGCCCCTTGAACAAACAGGAATTTTTAATTGCACACTTCCCCCTTAAGGTTGGAGAGACCTGTATTTACAACATTTAGGAGCCCCAAAGGTCAGTTCTGGGTAGTTTCATAACTAGTGCATACATTATAGAGATAATAAGGGTAACAAACTTCTGGCCATTCTTTCACGTTATTTTGCATTTTCAGCTCATTCTGTACACACACAAAGATTGAGCACTTCTAGCTAAAACTGGAGTTTATAGGCTGTGTGGGCTCATCACTTTTCTCTCTCCTTGTAACCAAGTACTGTGCACCATGGGCTGGCTGTCAGGACTCCTTTTGGTTTGTAGTCTCTGCTGAGCTGTGTCTACCTTTTCCCTTGAGAGCAGGAGTGCCAGAGGCATTTTTCTATTCAGAGATGCTGAGGGCACATATTACACACCTTTATCTCAAAAAGCCCAGCTTTATAGAAAGCAAGTGCATTGGGCAGGTGATGCTTTAAGTAACTGGACATTTGACAATGCAGTCCTGGTGCCTCTTTCACAAGTCCCCTGGTGCAGAGCAGAAACAAAAAATTCTTCTCTAGGGAGTGACAGCCCTTGAGATTTATGAGTATTTAATTAAAATTGCCAAATAGACTTCAGTAGCAGCACTTGACAGCAGTTCAGCCTGCTAGCTGCCTGGGATTTAGAGTTTCCTTGGAAGATCTTTAGGGCATCCCTACAAGTTCTTGACAACTGTTCTTAGTCTTACTTTTAAGAAATTGCATGCTTTCCCTGAATTAAAAGGCTGCAGCCAAATGAGTAATAAAATATTAACTAATTTAATAGTAGGAATAGTAGATATTATTAACTCATTAGATAGTAGGCAATGCCTGTAAGACTGCTATTGAAACAGGGCTGAGGTGTTTGAGCAAGGAACTTCCATGGTCACAGCATCTGCAGGCTGCCACAATTCTTGGGCAAACGGGATCTTGGCAAAACCATGCACTCAGCAGGCAGTTTCCAGCACATCTTTCTGAAAACAAGGGGGAAAACCTGGACCCCAGGGCCAAAAGGAGCCTGACAATCATTAGCAGTGCAAAGAGCAAAGATGTAAATGCCATTCAGCGGCGAGAAATGCCATTCTGATCTCTTCCCAAGGAGGAGAAAAAGAAATTGCCCACAATGTGCTGGCTGGCTTCAGCAGAGTCAGAGTGCAATTTCCCCTGTTATTTTCTTATCAGCCACTTCTGTGCCAAGTCTGCCATTAACAGTTCCTGCTTGCAGAGTTGCCTCTGGCTCTCAGAGGTGCTGTAAGGTCTCCCAGCATTTGTGCCTCTCTGTGAATTGGCTCTGGAGGTTTGTCTGAGGCCATGGCTTGTGCCAGGAGCGCTGCACACACTCACCATGACAGGAACAAAATTACAAACCTGTCTGATTTCCCCAAAGCCTGCCTATTGTTTGTGTGTGAGGAGGATAAGTATAATTGCTTTAATTTAAGATCTCACAAGGGAAATAGGATTTTTTTTTTTTGGTAATACAGAGCAACTCAGACATGAAAGTTTTCCAGGCAGTTGGTCTCCATTTAAATTTAGAATACTGAAGGGGATTTGGCCTCAGTTACTCTATTACCATTTTTAGACAGTGTTTCAATGTTTAGCTACATATTAATTTTAAGTAATAAAAAAGGAGATTCATATTCAGGGTCACATCCAAATATTCCTTTCAAGTCAACGGTGAGAATTCCTACAGGACTCCATGCATTTTGGAGTACAGCTCTTGAAGAAAGATTTTCAGAGACGTCTCTTGAGACCAAAACTTTGATATAGTTTTGAGAGCACACTGCATTGCTTACATGTGCAAATGCAAAATGTAGTAACAGAATCCCTCAAATGTTGCTTCCTTAGTTGTGGAAGCAGAATCTTAAAAAAAAAAAAAATCCAACCTAGCATGCAAAGCCAACCAATGTCTGTTGTCATTATATTGCAAAAGTTCCATATTGTTGTTTCCTTACTGCAAGGGTTTCATACATCCTTGATGTTTCTTGTAGGCAGCTCCTCTAAGCACTAACTCTTCCTTATTCTCACAGTAGCCAACTGAATCCAGTTCCCCTCAACCAACCCACTCTTTTATAGCACTCTTCTTCTTATTGGTTACAGCTGTGGCCTGTTAAAGTCAGGCCTGCTCCTAATCTTTAATAATTAACCCAGCTGCAACTACTAGGGGTAAGATTACTTTCTATACTACCTTTATTTTCTTATATTCTATCTCCCTACAAATGTCCAAGTGTGTTCCATTTCACTTCTTCTATGAATTACAATAACAAGACTGATCTGACCAGTCTGCTATCCAGTAAGTTGACTTGAGATGTAAGTAACAATATGTACTTATTGAATGAAATGTTTTTCCTCCCCAGATAAAAATTGCACACTTTTATAGGAGCAGTTCAAAATACCTTCAGGCCCTCTAAGATAGTGGAGCTCCTTCAGTTTACTTTGGACATGAGAGACTTGAGCTGCTACCTACCAAAATAAATATTCTCTAAATAAATATTTAGAAGTGCATTTACTAAAGTGCATGATCAGTGACAGACATGAACTTTTGCAACTTGTAATGAAATCTGGGTGGTGTACTGTGTGTTCTGGGGGTTGTCACCTGTGGCATCCAGGGATTTTATGAGAATGAAAATAGAGTTCCCTAAAAATCTAGGAAATATAATTTGAAAGATCTGGATCCAGAAATCAACTAACAGATAGACAGAGACATGCTGGGTTAGTTCACTCTTACAGATTTGAGACCATCATATAATTTCTTGCAACTTAAAATTTTGGGAGGGCTGGAGCTGAATTTCAGTGTTAGAGTATGTGTGAGAGAGATGCACACATGCAAAGCTCTGTCATGCCCCATTTGTTTCTGTTGTGGGTAAGCAAGAACATTGGGTTTAATGAGGCTCAGTTTAACCTCCAGCTGTGAAATACAGGATTAGTCATATCCTGTGCTTAACCAGCTTTGTAATAATTTCACTAAATTCCACTTTTTATCTCTGTATGAGGACAGGGCCAGGGAAAAAGCTCTTAATTGCAGTTAGATCAGGCTGTGAAGAAGCAGCTTTTTGTGTCTTTGATACATGTAGAGAAGTTCAAAGTACACAGAGTCTCAGTGATCCGTCCATCTGAGAAGTACTGAAAAATGTCTTGAGGGGAAACTATGTAATAACTGCAGAGGCTTTAAAACAGATTTTTACAATGAGTAAAATGCCAAATTCAAGCCCAGATCAAGATTCAGAGTCTGACAACTGAAAACTACTTGGGCAACAATGGGAAGGATATTAATCATTCATTGCTTTGAGAACAAAAAAGCCTCGTTGCTCAAAACTTTCAGTTTTGTTTTGTTTTTCATGGACCCAAAAATGCAAATCTAAATTTTAATAAGAGACTTTTAAAGAATATTCAGATTATCTCAAAAAAATCGAGATTGGCAATAATTGATTCTCCCTGGCTACTTGAGTCCTGGTTCAGCAGAGAGCTTGGAACATCTGAGTTCCTCCAGAGGAGAGGGACTTGGGTGCCCAGCATGAGCTGAATCCTGCAAGGGACCTTTGCTGCTTTATCAGGAGAGGTCTCAGGTCTCTATTTCTCTCATTCCCAGCTCTGTTGTTTTATGGGATGTGGGGATTGCCTCGAGGGCAGCCCAGCAGCGTTGCTGTGGATTTTGGGAGGAGGGGCAGTGGTTCCCTGTAGCCTCCTTGCCTGGAGTGCAGCTGGCAGGAGAAAATGAAAGGTGACTCTGGGGGATGGTCCAGAGGTGTGCTTGATCCTGCATCCATATCAACATCTACTTCCCTGGAGGAGCTGGGGCAGCATTCTGTAGTTTCTCCACTGGCACCCCCAGTAAAGATGCTGATTTTGGTTCTAATGAGCCATGATGGGCTCTATTAATCTGTGACTCTGAAACTCCAGCCCTGCAAGCCACAGACCAGACTCGGGCTGCACCAAATGCCAGTGGCTGTAGCTCCATTTGGCTTTGTTAACTATTGAGCTGCATTTCTGTTTGGGTTATAGCCTGTGATACTTGGATCTCTCAGCCGTGCCAGCTCATATATCCTCTTGAGCTAAGCCTGCCAGTTGTGTGATTATAATTATATACTGCAATTTGGTTTGAACTGATTATCTGAGTCTCCTGTGAGTTATGGGCTTGATCTTTCTCTGCAGATCTAAAACAAGAGGACAAAAATACAGACATTCTTGAATATTAGCGGTGTACTTAAGTTCCCTACCTCAGTTGCTTCAGAGAATGGAGAGGTTTGAAACCTGCCCTGCTTTTATATCCTGTACCCCACTGAGATGCTAATAAAACTCTTTTTCCAAGAGTGATTATACATGGTAGAATCTGCTAAGCCTCTTACTGACTGTCTCCTGCCTTTCCCAAAGTTGTTAGCTCCCCCAACAATAGAGAATAGAGGATTCCAGCTGTCACCAATGGAACCAGGTGAAAACTGGTTGCCCTTCCAGCTACTGTGAACACAGATGATGATGTGAGGGGCAAGTCAGAGCCTAGGCAGAAGTGGGGATCCTCACCCTTGTGTTACATTTGTGAATGGCCACGATCCAGCCATGGCACAATGCCCAAACGCATTTCCAATTCTACATGAACTACTAAAAATGGATTTACTGATAGAGCTGGCTGAGGCTGTGCTTGTGAGCTCCTGGCTGAACACTGGAGAGGGAATCAGGAGAGTGGGTGTTTGACAGACCCTTATCCCCTAAAGCCTTTGTCACCAGTTCAGGTGATCCCCAGATGTGTTGCATGTACAACAGGGATATGAACCACTGTAAAGGAATTTAATCTCTCCTGTTACAGAAAGCTCATATTATTGCATGACATGGAAGATGTTAAATAGTTTTAATCTCATCCCTTAATTTTTTTTCCTTATTTGCAGAGTTCTTTCAAAATCAAATCTGTTGATTTTTTATTGCGCTCTCATGTGTGTAGTTTCCAACTTGCCTGATAAATGCTGCTGAAGCTAATGGGACTCTTCACATATACTTAAAGTCAGATGTGTGCTTTGCTGAGCTTATTTTTGCCTGAATATGTCTTGTAGTGATAACTGCAATTACTGAACCTTAATTCAATTATTTGCTAGCTTCACACAGTGAAATTGCCCATCCCTCAGATTCCTGGTGCGTGAGACACTAAAACATGGACTAATGAGATAAGGGGGAAGTGTTTGTGCAAGGGTGTGTGGTAGGGGATGTTCTCTGGGGCACAAGGCTGCCTGACAGGGCCAATCCCTCCTGGTGCTGAGAAGCAGTGCCCATTGCCCTGATGCCCCTGTGGGAGCTGTGCAAGGCAGGTGCTTTGCACCACCTCCTGTGTGTTATTTGAGATGTGTTTGTGCTTTGCTTTAGTTCAGTAAAATATCACTGCTCTGCTGTGATAGCTGAGGCTGCCTTGGGCCTCGTTGTTACAGAGTTGTCCCCATGATATTTTCTGAAAAATCCCTTCGCCAGGATTTTTCTCCTGAGAAGCTGAGAAGCCTCAGAAAAGAAATGTAAACAATAATTGTCTGATTGCTTGGAATGTGGCCTGGAGGTTGCTCACCAACAGGTGCACCTTTAATTGGTTCCATGTGAATTGTTTTTAATTAATGACCAGTCCCAGTCCAGCTGTGTCAGACTCTCCGGTCAGTCACAGGTTTTTATTATCATTCTTGTGTGGCCGTCTGATGTCTCTTTTCTCTATAGTTTAATATAGTTTTATAATATAATATAATGTAATGTAATATAATATATAATATATAATAATCAGCCTTCTAAGAACTTGGAGTCAGATTCTCACCTCTCACCCCGTCCTGGGGACCCTCACAACACAGCATCAACAGGGCTGTGTGCTCTGATAGTGCCATTGCCCTCTGCAGGTGTGCTGAAGTGTGGTAGCTGAGAATAAGAGTAAGGTGGTCAAGCTTTACCAACTGTTTGGGGGGCTCACCATGCTCTGAATCTGGATAGTAAGGTATTAATGTTTGTGCAGATGGGTTCTGCAAGGCTTCATTCATGAATGCAGGGAAAGGGATTGAAGTTCAGATAATGATATTATCTTACCAAGTAACTCAATATTGACACCTGCATGTAAGACCTTTGGTCACCTGTGGTAAAGATAGGGTTTTTTTTCAAGATAATAAAATAACTTTATTTCTGTTAGGTTTCCACGTGTATAATGTTCTTCTGTTCCCTTCTACCTGGTTGACTGCAACAGCTTCCCATGAAATTTCAGTAAGGCAGAGAGAGCCAATGCCTCCACAAGCAGCTTTTTGGAACTGGGGGGCTGCCTTTTAGTACTGCTGCTGATTGTTTAGGGCTCTGATTGCTTATTCTTTCACTTGCTAATGTTGGTGATTTCCATTTTTTAATCATCTGAATGTATTAAATATGCCACTAATTTATTTTTATTTCTGCCCTATACTTGTGCAAGAGACATTGAACTCGGCCAATGTGTTTTGGCCGAGTTCAAATCAATGCCATTTGCCTATGTGAAGAGAAGTGTGCACTTTCAGCTAAATTGCTACAGGAAATAACAGAAAAAGGTCTTGAGCTAAATCTTCCATTTAATTACTCAGTTGCAAACAATGGGTTGTTGAGTGTCAAAATTGAGGCAGTTTCAATTACTGGAACAATTATGGTTTAGAGTGTTGTTGCTGGTAGGTTAAGAATTTATATTACAATGACAGACAAATAATCCAGGTAATGGGCAGTGCAAGAGTCCATAAAGATGAAGGCAGCCTGACACAGTGGGCTGAAATAAAACCTTCTGCATTTTTTTTTCCTCTTCACAAATGTATATTTTGTATAATCAAAAGCCAAGGTCTCAACAGAGTTTTCCATCTAACATCCAAGATTTATGGGTGAAACTAAAATCTGAAGTAAGAGCGATTTTTTTTTTTCTAATATAGGCTTTTTTTCCCATATAGAGAATTACCCAAATCATAAGCCAAGATCCTTATGGGCTTACATGGTCAGGGTGTGATACCCTTGCCCTATTGCTGAGGACCAAGTTCACTCTGATGTTTTTAAATGATGGCTGAAGGAAATCCTGTGCTTTGTAAAAGGGGAGGTAGGCACTGAGAAATGGAGATTGTTTGTCTGTCACAGGGCTGGGTGATGGTGTGGCGTAATGATTTGTCCAAAGAAAATCTTCTGAGCTAGTGTCAATAAGGGCATGTTCTCTTGCAATATTGAGTTCCTTGCAGTATTCCTTTCCATCTATTTGCATTTCATGCTGTTACATAATTTCTTCTAAAGTTGTGTTGAAAGCAGATATAATATTAATACATTTAAGTGGTGCGGTGTGTAATCCGCTGTCTCCTGAGCTTACTGCAAGTGGGTCTGCATTGTGGGAAAATGAGGCTGATTATTATAAACCCTTGGAAATGACAGTCCTTAGGGAAGTCTGCTGTCAGTGGCTCATGTACGCTGGGTTCTCTGTGTTCTGGACACATTTTGCCATCCCTTTATACTCCCCAGAGGTAGACAAAAAGGGGCTCAGGGCCTTCAATTTGGTGCTTTATTTTGTGTTTTTAAAAATGACTTGTGAACCAGGAGAGAAAGTTTTCACGGTGCAGGAGGTTAGAAATGAGTTACAAAGGGGTGGAGAGAGCTGTGGTCCTCAGGTGGCTGCAGGGCTGTCCCTCCTTGCCCCTGCCTGCAGCTGGAGGATGCTCTTTGTCTCCAGCAGCTCTTTGTCACCTCTGCCGAGGCTCCAGGGGTGCCTCGGGTATGCTGAGGCACAGGATGCCCCTGTTTAGACACCCAAATTGCTCCCAAATGACCCCACAGCCCATGGGGAGAAGGGAAGCTGTGACCCTTTGTGAAGGCTTTAATATTGCCACAGGGCACAGGGTCAGTCTGGTCATTTATGATTAAATACTTTTTAAAATCTGTTTTCAGCCTTCGTTTGTTAGAACTTGTGCGAATGGAGAAAAAAATGTTTTCAATTAAAGGCTACTTATGTAACAACCCTGTTTTGAATGCTAATTCATGAATTACTGTGAGCTGACAGTGCTGCTTTTAAATTTTCCATGGTCACTTCAGAACATAATTCTAATTGAAATAATTTTTTCCTAATCTCTCATAAATACTGAGAACTTTCTGTCAAGTAAATTTCTGTCTTTCTGTATTTAATTTATGTTAAGAACAGTCCATTTTGTTGCATCAAAGTATTTCAGAATTAAATATTTGTCTTCTTTTTTCTCCCTTCTAGCAGAAGTAACACTGAAGGGTTGCAGAAAAGATAATTTGTCTGACTTGTCTCTAAGTTTTCAACACTTTATCTTTACAGTTGGTCCAACATGGCCACAGCACTGATCTGACTTTACTGGACAGAAACGAAGAGGAAAATAAATGTTTCTTTGTAGTACTTTGACCTTAAAATACCACAGACACCATCCATCTTCTTGTGTTATTTGTGTTATTTTTCAATTGAATCACTCAGCACAGCGGGTCAAAAAGTCAGAGGCCACCATTTCTTCTCTTTGCTAGCAGGATAGAAAGCTTTGATAGGAACAAGTGTTTGCTGTTTTTTCATTGTTTTGTTTTGCCTTTTTTTTTTTTAATGTAATTTTAGTCTTTGGTAAGCACCAGGACTTTAATTTCTATCTCAAGCATTTAAAATTATACATTATTTGTTATGGAAAATATCCCTTTCCACCCATCAAATTGCTTGTTTTCTACACAGAAAAAAAGTTGGTTTTGCAGTCTATTTTTACTAAAAAACTTGGTTTGGTGACCCTACTCTTTTCTCACTGGTAGGAGTAGACCAAACTCCCTTCCCTGGTGGGAGGGACAGGCCTGTGTCCATTTGTTTCATAACTGGCAAGGTCTGGGGCTTTGGTCCCATGGTATCTTCTGGGGTCACTCTGAAGTCCTGCCCACTTGAAAAATTTATCACTAAATGTTCTGTCATTTTTTGTGAGTGCTGGGGAGTGATTGTGTTGGAATGATGGCAGTGGGGTGTCAGTGCTGGCAGTGTGGGGCACAGGTTTGTGCTGCCAGGTGAAGGTGCTGGCTCTGCAGGCTCGTCCCTGTGCTCCTCAGCTGGGAGGGGGAGGCAGGGCTGTGCACAGAAGTGCTGAGTTCTCTGAGTGCTGAGGGCAGATCTTGCACTTTTGTACCACTGTGAAAGTCAGGGCATGCTTGCTTTTTCTTTCTTTTTTTTTTTTTCTTTGAACTATGGATGAAACTAGTGTTTGAAAAATATTCACAGTAAGAGAGCAAGAGCCACTCTTGGAGTAGTCGGTGGCCAGTTGCTGGTGCTTGCTGAGGGTGTGAGTCTCCTGAGCTTGTCTCACTTGGTCTCCTTTGCTGTGTCCCTCCTTCTGTCTCTGCTCCTCAGCTCAGGAAACATTTCCAATAAAAGTTCAGCTGAGACTGCGTGCTCCCACGGAGTTTTAGTTCAGATGAAAATGATTCTGCTGATAAATTTTTTGAAACTCCAGAAATGTGAAGTGATTTTACCTGAAGGATAATTTATTATAGATAGGTTGCCCTTTAGTTGAGATAATCTCCAGCAATGATGATGAACAGAGATGATCAGGTATTCTACTTTTAGAATGTCTTTCTGACTAGAAAAGCAATTTGGGATCCACTTACATCTCAGTAATGAAAATTGGGTAAGGTAATAAGAGATTTCATTTTGTGAGTGAATTGACAATGCAAATACCAGGATTTTTAATTTAGATTTAAGTGGAGTAATGGCTACTCATTCTGATGCATCATTAGTCATACTGCTTTTTAATGAGGGATTCACTTTCTTTCCCTGGTTAGCTCTAACACTGATAGCAAAGCCCAAGGAATGTGCAAATGTTTAGGGAGGTCTGTTGAATATGTGTCACTGCACCATTTTAATTTTAAAAAGAGAGAAAAAGCAGTTTTCTTTCTATGGTGAAAAACCACACATTTCCCTTTAGTACAGGGAAGATAAATAGTGCAGAGCTGTGATTGGTAGCCTGTTGTAAAAAACCACAAGCAATAAAGTGAGATACATTCCCAAATAACTTCTAGAAAATATAGAAGGAAAATTGCATTGAGTGGAGGGCTCATGAAAGAGGCTTTATGACAGACAGTGAGAGGAAAAAAAGTTTCCTCTGCCCACTTCTGACAGGGATGTCTTATAAATAATGGCAGGCGAAGACTCTTTTTGCACTAGCAAACCCACTCTCTGCTCCAAACACCTTGTTCCTCTTCTGGAGACATCTCTGCTCAGCGTTTTTATTTCTTAGGTGTCTTTTCTTTTTCTTGTCCTATTTTTTTTTCACTTTTTCCTTTCTGTTCTTTAATTAAGAGCTTGTTTTGATGTTCATTGAACTCAGTGGGAATCTTTCCATCAAATTGAATGCATTAGGTCAGATTCATAATCAGCAGCCACTGAAACAACCTAACAATAGTTTTGTCACATGCTAGTGCAGTCTTAAATGGGATCTGCTTTAAAAAAAGCAATAGAACTAATCCATTATAAACACTTGTTAGAGCAGAGTTTTGACTGTATCTGTGTATTTACCAACACAATTTCAACCAATTTAAGCCCAATTGAAATTAACGCAGACTTTTTCTCCAGGCAGCAGCATAGGGCAGTTAATTAAATCAATTTAACCTAGTGGGGTTTTAGTGACAGCTGTGTGATACTGGGTATTGTCTGGACTTGGGTTGGTTGTCTCCCTTCCTTAGTTGGGCAAAGCATTTTGACTTTCTGTGAGGACAAGCTGTAATGTGATGGAAGACGTGGGGAATCCAGTGTAGACCAACCCATTCAGATTTGGGGGTAAGACACCAAGTTTCTGGGATGCAAATGTCCAGCAAATCTCTCTTTCTCAGGCCTGTTTCCACACTTCTGGTACCCCACCATCACGTGGCATCTTGCAGGTCTCAGCGTGGTTTGCAAAAGTCTGAGTAACCCATGGCCTGTAAACTGCTGAGGCCACGCACTCTTCTGGAGCAGAGATTTGAGGGGTTCTGCAACCCCTGGGGTCTCCAGCACAAAGATACAACCTCACATTTTGGCTCTGCTGTTGTATTCTGCTTTTCCCTTGGCCACCCATGTGCCCCTTCATCCCAGATATCAGGGGAGAGTGCCTGAGCTCCTGAGCTGGCAGCCCAAAGCAGTGGGTGGCAGTGCCAGGGCCTCTCCAGGATATTGCTGTGTCCATGCACACAGCAAGGATGTGGGAGCACAACCAGCCAAGGAGAAATCCTGTCAGGACAACCACCAAGAGACATCACACTGGGACGCTGCCAGTAAACTAAGAGTCTTCTTATCATCTTCAATTGTGACCTGCTAACCTTTCTTTGAAATCATATACCTCCCAGGAATAGTGGAAACTCAGTTTTGCAGCAGTCACTTCTCAGCTTCAGAAGGAGTTATCTCCTTCAGATCTCTCTGACTCTCTGTTGTGAAAGAAATACAGGCCACATCTTCTCTCTTCATAAATTCAGGGGAATCCCAGATATCTGATATGCTGAACTCATTCTGTATCACTTGACTCCATATGAGACACAGCAGCTCCCAGCAGATTGGGTCACACAGGACTAGCATCCATTTCCCATTATGGCTTTCTTGAGAACTGCCCTTCTCTTCACAGCTTATAAAAGGAAAGGTGATAGGGTGAGGCCTCCAGAATGGTTGTGAAAGCACTGGGTCACTGTAGAAGTTTTAACCTAAGAAAACAGGATTTTGAAATAAAACCAAAGTTGAATATCAACTGAGACAGGCCATGTAGCTACAAGAAAATATATATGACACTGAAAGAAAATCATGTATCCACTCAGAGTGCATTAATTCTTCTCTTTGAGCAGGAAATGGAAATGAACTTCTGATGTTTCCAGAGATCTGTGCATGACAACAGTCTCCAAAGTCCCTGTTATGTTCAGGCCTTTGGGTTACTGTGGGGTTTTTACATACAATTGATATGATTTATGAGATTTCTTGTTAAATTTTATTGCTCCAATGATTTTTCTTTGGTTCTTTTGAAGTAGAAAACATAATTTCTGTAGCAAATGGCAGTTGAAAGTCTTAATAGAGCATAAAAATCTGAAAGGTCATGATTTTTAAACTTTAAAATACAGGACAGTGCACTGCTTGATTCTCCTAAAAATATGAAAAGTTAGTGAGATGTTTATTGGTGATAAAGATAGAATCTTCTCACAGACCTTTGATTTTGGCTGCTTGTGTATTGGCTTTTTCTGGGTGCACTTTTATAAATGAGAAACACTTCTCATTCTTCAGTTTTCAAGATCACAGAGAGTTAAAAACACAAGGCAGAAACTTTGTCCCAGGGTGATTGTTCAGCATTCCTAACACCCAGTGCTCCTTCCCCTGTGAGTGCAGACTATTGGTTGCATTTATCTGGTTTTTAGGGTCATATTAACCACCTTCATTTATTTGACTATGTTTAAGACCTATGGGTGCAAACAAATTTGTAACCAAATAAGAAACTGTTCCTATCAACAAATATTTTGCAAGCTTAGGTGGATTATAGTAGCACTGTTTACAAAGCCTTAATCTAGAAAATGTCTCCTGGTGTGGGTTTTTTGGGTGAGTTTGTTGGTTGGTTGGTTGGTTTGTGGATTTTTTTTGCTGATTTTGATTTAATCTGAAGTCTTAAAAATATTTTTATGTGCTTCTTAACAAATGTTTTTATTGAGTATGTAAGAACTTAGGTAAAACAAAAATGCCTTCCTGCTGTATCACTTAATGTGGCAGACCTTGACCAGTTCACCTCCAGCTGCTTGCAGGTGTTTTCTCTAGGACTACAATGGAAAGAGCATTTTATTACAGTGTTCATTGTCACTGCTGGTGCAGGGAGAAGTAAAGAGGGGACAGATGTGATCATGGGGAAAGCCAGGACATCAGGAGGGGCCCAGCTTTCTTTCCTGTCACTAACATTTCCTGTTTTCTGTTGTTTTTGCAGCAGTCCAGCACGGGGGACCTGCGGACTCTGAGGAAAGGATTGTCCCCGTACCACTCTGAGTCCCAGCTCTCCTCACTGCCACAGTACCAGGACGCCCTGCAAAACGTAAGAGACATTTCCTTACCTGACAGGCAGAGCCATGGCTGTGCCCAGAGGTGGCCATGGCTGCAGGGGACAGGTTGCCCACCCTGCAGCTGCTGGTTGCCCCAAGGAGTGCTGCTGCTACTCATGATTTTTGTTTATCTTGTCAGCCAGGGATACATCCAATTACAGGGGAGCTCTCACAAAACTGCTCATCCTAAACCTGGAGTTGCAAACGTGCTGCTAAAACCTGCAGATGTTGGGAGGATGGGGAGCCCTGTGAACATTAATCTTTGCCTGAATTTAGTTCATCAACTTCCCAGCATGGGTTTTCAGACAACTGACAGTCACAGTTGTGAATCTTTTAAAGCAAGGGTGATGCTTGTTACGCCTGCAGCTTCTTCTTGGTAAATGCCCTGTGCCTGCTGTAAAAATGCTGGTTGTGGGTGAAGCTGCCAGGTGTCTGGCAGTGCATGGACAGGGTTGTTTAGTGAGTAAGTTCTTGGGTTTTTCTGTATCACAAATGAGGTTTAAGTTGCCTAAGATTTGCCTGCATTGCTTCCCAAACCATGGAAGAATCTTGACTAAAGCCTCCTGCATAAGATGGAATCTGTGCTGCTGTGCCAGGCGTGGCTGAGGAGCCCTGCCAGGTGTTTGCCTTCCAGATGTTTCCCTCACTGCTTGGGCCTCTAGGTTTGTGTGGTGATGCTGTTTTCCAGATTAGAGCAAGAGTATAGAAACAGTCAGAGAGTCCTGGTGGGAGTGGGCTGTGAGTGTTATGAGTGTGGGCAAAATCCTGGTGGCAGCAGAGCTGGAGAACCTCCCTGCTCCATGTCTGGGACACTGGTCAGCAGAGCTGCAGGTCCTGTAGGACCAGTCATGTGTTGGCTGCTTGACGGGGAAAAAGTCATTCTGTAGACTTAGTGTATCTCTTACAGTTGTAAAGAAGGGCACAATGATAATTTAACAAAGTTTGCATAAATAAAACCCAAGTATGGAAGCATATCCCCTTCCTATCCCTGCTAAATGGCAGGATGGATAGAGATGCTTCAAGCTAAAAAAAGAGGGATAAAGCTGTCCAGGTGAATATTTACTTTTGTAACTTTGTGCCCCATGTGTAAAGACAGGACACTTTATAAGGAGTTCAGAGAGACTTGAACCAGGAGATGCTTGTCTGGCTGTGCCAGCCTTACAATTTTGGAGCTTTTGGTTTGCTTCCCTGGTGCTCAGGCTTTTGATGCCCAGCTTTGTTCCAGGTTGGTGATGCTCAATCAGCCTGTGTTGGTTGCCCCTAGGAGTGCTGCTACTCATGATTTTACATTTATCTTGTCAGTCAGGCTGGGATACATCCAGCAGCTCTCTGCAGAGGGGCTGTGCTGGGATGGGAGCTGGCAGGAGAGTTTTCTGCTTGAGCATTGGCCCCCGCAGCTCACTGGGGCTGTGTGAGGGCTGGTGGCAGATGGTCCTGCCTGCTGGAGCCCTTCCTGGCCACTTGTCCCTGTTTTCTCTCCTTCCTCAAGGAAGAGATGGCACCTGGCATTTATGGAGAGGCCTGGGTGCTGTGTGGCATTCACTTTCATCTGTCACCCTAGCTGTGTTCTGCCTTCTTTGCAGGAAGTCAATAGAGAAAAAACAAAAACAGCTTTGGATCCAAATCCACCTTGTCTGAGATACTTATGTAGCCATTTATTTACTTATTTCTAACAAAATAGCTTTGGTTTGTGGCTTGATGTGATACACTGTTTTTGTAATGAGGATAATGATCAGACTCATGAAAATGTCTTAGAATTAATTGAGCCTGCCCAGAAGTGGATGTTTAGATGTACCTGAGTTGCTCTGTGGCTTTTTTAACAGACAGCAGGCATGAGTTTGTGAGAAGTCATTCTTTGTGCCTGCACAAGCTTCATGTGGGGGAGTGATGGACAGTTGTGTCAGCTTCAAAGCTGCCCCATCCATTCGGGGTTCCATCATCGGCGCTGCCCGTGTAGCTCTTTGGGAAGTTCCCAGCTCATCCCTGTCACTGTCACACAGGTGACGAGCAGGCATCACCCCAGCTCTCCAGGGCTCTGACACAGCCCAGTGTAGGACACAGCTGGGTGTTCCTAGCGTGTCCTGGATCAGGGACACCAGTGCACCCTCAGGATGCAGAAGCAGAAGACTCTCACAGTTGTGCTCTGTGCGTTGGGCTTCACACACACAGATAATTACAGATTTGCTCTGTAGTCTGCAATGGTCACCAAATATCCAGGAGCAGAAGTCCTTGGGGTTAGTCTGGCCTACAAGACCCTGTCAATCTTTCCAGCTCTGGGAACTGCCATCCACTGTCATTTCATGGAGTACCAGAGGCTCCCTGTGTCCTCTGGGAGGTGAGGGTGATTTCCTCTGGCTTGGACTCATGAAAGGACGCAGCAACAAGCTCCTGGTGGGAGCTGCCATTCCCCTGGGATGAGACTGCATAGGCTGGCTCCATTTTTCCCGTTGCCAGAGCCTCCAGAGCTGCTCAGTCTCGTGGGAGCTGCTGTCCCAGGGATGAGAGCTGTGTTTGAGGTACCTGTGAGCCGTGCACTGCTGAGGACTCCGTGGCCCACCTGGGATCTGGGTGTCATGGTTTCACTGCAGCTGGCAGCTAAACCCCACAGGGCTGCTTGCTCACTCCCCCCACACCCAGGGGGACATCCCAGATGCATGTGGGGGCTGAGGCATGGCCCAGAGCTTGCACCTCTCTCTTTGGCCTCTTCATGGGTGCTCTGGCTGCCATGTGGACACATGTTCCCTGCAGACTCTCATGTACCTGCCTGTTGCTCACAGGCCCATCTCAGAGCCCAGGCATGAGAGGGTGACCTGAGGGCTGCTTATGCTTCTGTGGTGGTACCAGCACCTTGGGAAGCTCAGAAACCAGCTGCCTGGAGGAACCATTTATCCACACTGGCAAAGAACACCATTAAACATGAACCAGCTTGTTGCTAGCAGTCAGAGCTAGCCTGGCTGGCTTGCACTTAAAATCTGTTAGCAGTGTTCGTGTGATTTATAATGGGAATCCTGCCTTTGGTGGGAGTAACTCAATAGAAATACTGAGGGTGGTGTGCATGGAGTGTGGGTGGGAAAGTGTGTGTGAAAACAGCAGCAGGAATTCTAGAGGAAGGGCTGCCCTGGCCTGTGCTGATGGCCACAGACATGACTGGCAGCAAGGAATTGGGTAAGCACACCAGGATGTGTGGTTTGTGTCAGGACTGGGAGGTCTGGGCTGTGATAAGGCCACAGCACAGATGGCTCATCAGCAGAGGACTGGTTCCCTGATAACAGGAGCACTGTCACACCACAATTTTTCTTCCTGTGGTTCCGAGAGGAAGGAGTAGATAAGATGACCAAAGTGATGGAAAGGAGGCAACAGGCAGCAGCTTTCCTAGGGTTTTTGGAGGGTAAGCAAGATGCTGAGATAAAGGTCAGCCTGTAATCACCCCTGACTCCTAAGGCGTGTGAAAAATGTGTCCCAGAACCCATTTCTTTGCTGTCAATGAGGAGGGATGCCAGGGCTGTCAGTGGGTGTCCCTTGTTTTCTGTGCCACACACAGGGACCCTGACCACCTTTTGGTGAACATGTGAGTGTGTGTTTGTAGGTGTGTGGGTGTGAGTGACATGTTAAGTTAGAATAATCATCACCTTCCCCTTCCTTCAGTTTTTGTACCAAGTTTGTAGTGTTCCCTTGCTGAGGAGCAGGAGCTCCTTGTGGTTCCCCATCTGGGTGCAGGAGGATGTGTCTGCTGGTGCTGTGGCTGGAGACCATCCTGGGTCTGGGACTGGGAATCCCTGGGGAAAGGACCTGCAGATACACTCTGTGAGAGCTCAGACAAGCTCTGTCCTTTTGAGAAGACAATACCCAGCCCCTGAGGACTACAATAAGCATCTCCAGATAACAGTGAGATTTCTGTTAGAGTGTTCAAAGCTGCTTCTCTCAGGAGTCTGTGTAGACCACAGACCAGACTGGGGAGACACAATTTCTTTTTCCCTTCTAAATCTATTCCAAAAATAACCAGGTCCATAGGAAAATGCAAAGTTGTAGTGTGGTTATGTAGTGGAGAGCACTCAGCTTAGAGGGCTGCTGAGTCTCTGGCTTCCTGACACTGTTTCTGACTGTATTTTTCTCCACTGCCCACTTCTTGAAGGATGCAAAGCCTGGGAGACCCCTCTGGCAGCACCAGCCCCTTGCCTTGATTGCCACCATGCTGCCACAAGGAGTCACATTCTGTACCTCTGCCTTGCAGAGATGCTCGAGGGAAGTGGATTTTGTTTTGCCAGATGGCATGCTTGCTATTACAACAACAAGCCCAAATGTTTGTGGTCTGTAGGTGTAAAGAGAAGCCATTAGATGGAGTGGGAAGGGATGATGAGTCCTTGGCTGAAGCTCTGGCTGTCTGCTGAGCCTGTGAGAGCAGTGGTGAGGCGAGGTGACGTGTGGGAACATAGCAGCTAAACCCCAACCCCAATGGCAGTCCTGTCTCTCCCTTTTGGCTGGAAAGACAGTGGGCTCCATCCTGCTCAGGACAAGGGCTGAGGCAGAAGAGAAGTGAGAAGGTAACTGTCTGTGTCTCCCTCAGCTCCCTGCAGAGGAAGGACAAAGCTGGCTCCTGAGCCAGCCTGGTGCAGGCGAGGAGATGTAACTGGGGCCCAAGCCTGCTCTGGGGTCTCACAGGGCAAGTCTTGTAGTCCCTCCTCAGCCTGCATGGGAGCAAATCTGTTCCTCTCAGGGAGAAGAGCTGGATCAGATTCTTAAAGCCAACTGACTTTTCAAATCAAGCTTGAAATGGCTAAAGATCACCACACTGTTCTCATTGTGATGTCCTGAAGATGCACCCAGAAGAGTCAGGGGAGCCCTGGAGCATTGATTGCCCCTGCAGAGTCACCTGGTGCACTGGAGATGTTAACAGGGCCCCAAGGTGTCCCAGCACAGCACAGCAACCCCTCCACTGCCAGCAAGGAACCCCCAGGCCCTCAGAGTGCTACATGAACCCTTGGGCAGGGAGATCTCTGGCTGCCCAGTGCCTCTGGCATCCCCAGGACTGCATTTACATCTTCAGCATTTCGTTGTGGCCTCTCAAAATGCCTCCAGCCCCTTCTGTTACTTCAGAAGCCCCTCCTGTGCAGTGCCCCGATGGTCTCCTGCCTTCTCCCATGCCTGCATCCCCTGTCACTGTCAGGTGAGCTGAGCTCAGCTGGTGTGTGTCAGAGGATGACTCTAGGCTGATTTCTCACCTTCCCACATCAGTGGTGGCCATGGTGCCTTTTTAGGCAGGGGGAAGCAATGATTGAGAGAAGCATGAGAAGCATGACAGAAGGCAGCTCCTTCCCACTGGCTTCACTGATACCACCAGGATGTTATTGAGCAGGCAAAAAGAGAAATTCAAGGTGCCTGATTTGCTGCTGCAGCAACAGTAGATGTGGAAGAAAAAGTAAAACGAAAGGTTTGTCAGGATTTATGGAGTGCTATGGTGAAGCTTCAGGAGCTGAGAACAAACCAATCCATTTTTGAAAGCACGTGCCCTTCATCTGCTGCTATTGCAGAGGCTCTGGGCAGTGAGTGGCATTTTTCCCCATGGCAGCTTACCAGCACAAACTTGGGGGTTTTGAGGAGCAAAAGAGGCATTGAGAGGCCATGCCCATAATCCACCCTTACAGGTGGCCACAGGAAGCAAGAAAAATCCATCTGCTGTGGGTTCTCATGCTCATTTTCCATGTACCCCTGTGTGGGGCTGGCAGTGGGTCAGGGGAGAGGCAGGGGCACAAGAGACCCTTGCTCTGCCATGGGTCTGGAAGGGCAGCCAGGCTCAAATGGGCCATACAGATGTGCACAGATGTGCACCCTCCTGTGCCCGCCTGCATCCTCTGCCCACTCAGAGGCTTTCACCTGCATCATCCCCAAATCAGATTTGCTTCAAAATCATGACAGTCTTAAGAATGCCCACCTTTTCCTTCTGAAAACAAATGTGCTTGGGGTTCTTTCATCAAAAGCACCTCTGGGATTGCTCACGCTGACAGTGCCCCTGTGAGTCAGTCAGGGTTAGTGCACTTGGCTGCTGCGCGGCTGGGCTGGCTCTGTCCTGGTTCTGTTTGCTCGTGTCAGGTAACCGCGGGCTGGAGCTGCTCTGCACATGTGTTGGAGAGGGTTTCACGGTCCAAGGGGGCAGCTGGTGCTGTCGGGGGTGATTTTGTGATTTTGCCGGCGTGCCCCATCCCCGCTGCCCATAGAGTGAGCGCTGCCCTCGCCCCCAGCCGGAGCAGGCTGCGCGTCACTCACCGGCTCTGGCGCTCCGAGGAGCCTCCCGAGTCTGGAGCTTCCATCAACTCAGGGCTGAGAAAAGACACCCTTCCTGTTTGTAATGACATCCACTTGCAAACAATGTCCTGACTTTGTTTTTCTGTTCGGGGCAGTCTCTGAAATCTTCCTTTCCCTTGGGTGCCCCAGCACAGCCTGTGCAGCCAGCCTGCCAGGGAGAGGAGCCATTCTTTTGTGATGTTTGCTGAGAAAGCAATGAAGGAGTTAAATTGTTTCTTTAATAATCAGAAAGCGCCATGCAAGTCCTTGTTATTACTTAAGCAGACATCCATGCCTGCTGGGGGCACCATGAAGGTGCAGGAGGAGGTGGCTGGGACACACAGACAGGCTCTGTCTGGCTGCCCTGTGGACCCAGCAGTTAATTCATGGATTGGAATGTTTACATGACCAGCTGCTCTCTGTGATTAAAGGCAGCAAATTAAGTAATGCCAAAGGAGATTATCATCTGCAATAAAGTCCCTTGATTTGATAAGGAAGATGCTAATACAGGGTACTGATGGCTCTGAACTCACTGCCTGTCAGGGACCTGTGTTGTGCTGGAGAGCTGGGTCTGTCTAGGAATCCTCCTGGTGCCTGGTGCCAGGCTGTCAGGTGCTTGCAGCTGCAGGGCAGCCCACAGTGTCTTTGGGACTGTGCAACCATTTAAATGGCCCAGAAGGAGCTGGTGGTTGAGTTTGAGCTGAGTGCTGGCAGGATTTCTGCACAGTAGGCATGGAATAAGCACAGCCAAGCAGCATCAGTGCCCTGGATCATCTGCTAGGCAGACAGGACACACAGGAATGCTCCCTGGCTCCTGTCAGGGTGTCCCATGCTCAGATACCAGAGGTCTGGCATCATCTGCAGTAGGGTGACAAAAAGGTGTCAGAGTAGGGTGACAAAAAGGTCTGCAGAGGAGCTGGCACTGGTCACTTCTTTGTACCTCCAGGAAATGTTGGAGGCAGCGAGGAGCCCTGGGGCTGCTGCCAGAGTGCCACCAGGTAACCCTGTCCCTGCAGGGCCCTGGGGGGAGCTGGGCTCCCTCAGGAGCACCACACGGGATGGCAATGGCAGAGCTGCCGTGGGCATGAGGAGATGCGGCAGGGAGGGAAGGGACTTTGCAGGAAGGGAGGGTGGAATGTCAGCCTGGAGTTGTGTCCTGCTCCAGCCAGGCCCGTGCTTTGTTTCAAGCCATTAACCCCTCTGCAGCTGCAGGGCGGGGAGCACGGGAAGGGAAATGTGGCCCGGGATGCAGAACGATGAGGGGGTCCAGAGAATTTCTCAGGCAGGAGGTAACAAGAGATTTTTTTGTGTGTGATCACCCAG
>NW_005054303.1:4317878-4353280 GCF_000277835.1 Geospiza fortis | reverse complement strand
AGGAATGCCCCTCATCTTTGTGTGCAGGGAGATTTCTCATTCTGAATGCACCATCAGTCTGTGTGAGCCCAGTGCTGCCCTTGGTGCTGCCTGTGCACTCCTGTGATGGGGACACCATGCTTCAGGGGTTTGGTGCATTCCCTGCCTTCCCTCCTCCCGTGCCAGAGTGCCCCTGTGCTCTCAGTCCTTGGTTTTGGTGCTGATTTTCCCCCATCTGCCCCAGCACTGCCTGGCTGGAGCTGCTCCAGGCACTTCCTTTAACTTGTAGCCACATGTGCCATTCACAAACAAAACTGTGCTGGGCCCCCTGTTCTGTCAGCACAGCAGGGCTGGGGTGCCAGCCATGGCACCTTTCCACGGTCCTGGCCCTGCCACCCACTCCCATGAACTGTTACTGCATGTTACTGCCTCCTGCTTGTCTCTTAACAGTTCCTAATTTGCAGAGTGGCATTGACACCTTTATTTATTTTTTATTTATTTAAAACACCTGGACGGTGACAGGTGCTAAGGAAGGGTCCAAGTACAATTCAAATCTGGGTGAGCAGGTTGCAAACAAAACCATTGTGAGATAAATAGACATGCCTGGGAATTTTATTGTGAGCTGTCTGGCAGTGCCTGATGTAATGTAATTTTCTGTGTTCTGTCTCGGCAATAAAAACTTCACGGTGTCTGATATGACTCCATTTAGCTTTAATGTTGTCTGAGGTATGCCATTAGAAAAATGTGGCTTATATAATCGGGTTTGAATTCTAAATGCTTGTTTTTTGAAATGGGAGACAAAAATTAATAGAAGGCAAGGGGAAGATGTGAGGCTCAGAAGCATTAATATTTGCTCATGTGTTCCATATTGGTCCGAAGCATCCCCAGTGCCTAGGTTGTTCCTGCTGGCTGAAGTAAAATCAGCATGATGTTCTCTTTTGGATTTTGAAACTTCCCAGTCTTTCTGCAGATCAGGAATAGCTCTCTTGGCAGTGAGGTAGGAAAGGGTGTCATTAAAAGACAGAATATAATTGAACAAAAAGAGATTGAAAACTGATGGCAGGCCCAAGGTCTCATGTCTTTTCAGATCCCTGGAGGAATCAAGGAGAAATTGTTTATCACAATTCCTTTGTTCTTTTTTTTTTTTAATTTCTGATCCAAAACCTCTAGAAGAGCAGACACCTGTCATGCCCAGTTAGGCTCTTTTCTTCTTGGGTTCCAAAGCATTCCCCCTGTTATGAAGAGATGTTCATGTTTTAAACCTTACTTTACTTCCATGCAGATGTGTCATTATTGGGATTTCTCAGTGTGCCCTATTGCAAAGAGTCTTGTTAATTTTGGTCCTCCAAGTACACAGGAGTGGAGTATCCATGGCAGTGCCTGTCAGCATCTGTGCTGGACCACATCCCATGCAGCCAGACAGAGCCAGCAAGGACTCGTTGGGAAACTTGGTCTTAGACCCTGGTAATGACATTGTGGTGTGACACACAGCAGCAGATGTTGGCCAGCAGCCTCAAGTTGAGGCATCTGCTCTTGATTTTTTTTGGTGTCAGATTGAAAAGGATCGTTGGCACTATTTGTGGTCTGGGGATTTTCTCTCTCACATTAGCACTGTTGCTTTGCTGATGGTTTTTGTCTGGGGCAGTGAATGGGGCTACTTTGATTTGCTTTGTTTTCTGCTTTGGGTTGGAGGGTGTCAGTGTCATTCTAGCAACAGAGAATTTGGGAACTTATCCCCTGCATGTAGCATATTGCTCCAAGGGTGCTCTGGCATGAGGCACTGCAGAGTTTCTCTCTTCTCTTAGTCAATTATACAGCTGGACTGTGACTCTCCATGCAGCCTTGGAGACAAGCCCTGCCAGCTCCAGGGAGAGGTTTCTGGGAGGGTCTCAGATGGAATTGAGCTTCTCTGGTGGATTCGTGGTTTTGGTGTTCATGGTATGGGGAGGGGACTGATGCCATGGGGGAGCAGTAAGCTCTGACAAGTGCATTGGTCCCATCACTGATACCAGCAAATATTCAGCACTGATCTGCTTGAAATGGAGGGACAAGTGAGGGCTGGAAGGGAAATGTGGTGCTTCAGTACTGCTGTCTGCACAGGGGCAGCAGAGGAATAGCTCTTGTTGTGGTTTTCCCTGTGGAAAAGGGCCTGGATGTGGGGGTACTTGGCACTGCCTCCCTTGAGGGATGCAGAGAGTCTCATCAGGGCCCTCTGAGGACACTGCAGTCCCAGAACCATCCTGGCAGCAGGGACAGGGCTGTTCTGTCCAGGCTGAGCTCATCACATGCCACAGCAATCTCGAGTGGTCTGAGCAGCCACAGTGGTTTGGAGAGAAGCAAAAGCACCAATTTGCTGAGGAGGCTTAGGATGGGTCACACACAATTCCACAGCCTCTGGTTCCCTGGGACTTTTGCTTCTTAAGGAGAGCTATCTTTGGGTCTCAGAGGTGCAGTAGTTGATAAACCCTGTGCATAGGGAAGAAAGGTGCTTCCTGCAAGCATCTGGACACTCAAGAGACATAACCTATACCCCTCTCCTTAATTAGGCATTACCTTAATTAGGTACTCTCACTGCTGGGCAGCTCTTCCTTTGCTGGGGTGGCTGTGGATGCAGCTGGAAGTGGTATGCTGTTTCTCAACATCTCTATTATAAATTTTAATGGTATTTTTGGTGACTTCTGAGCAGTCTTGTGGCACCATTCATTTATATAATTACATAATGCCTCAGCCACATATCTGAGGGTGAAGAGTAAACCACCTCTGAACTACCAAGCCCTATAAAAACCTGGCAAGTGGAAAAGCCATATGTGCATCTAATACAGAGACTGCATGCTCGACAAAAGCAGACGGGGAGAGGAAACCGAGAGTGACACTTGCCTCAAAACACACCATGTTGCTTTTTGCCTGTATGGACAATTTCTGCTTCTTAGGATGTAACCAGATTAACCTTGCTATTGTTGTCTGCCAGGGTGCTGAGTCAGTGGTGTTCCTGTGTCTGTGAAAATGTCAGCTGTAGGGAACAGGAAGGGCATGGGTTTCTGCAGTGGTGGGGGTCCTCAGATTAGCTGAGTTGGAGTGCTGGGGTGCAGCTGTGGGAATTCTTGCCTACAGTTTCCAAATGCATCTGTTCTAGGCATGAGGAAGCTCTTCCATCTGTGCAATTTTACTTACTACTTTAACACTGACTTCTTGAGATTTTTCCTGCCCTACTTCCAACCTCCTATCTCAAATCTCTGGTTCCCTCTCCTCTGCATTTCACCTCAATGGATTTCCTGCTGGGTAAAATACACATCCTCCTCTTCCTTCCCATTCCCTCCCTTCTCCCACTGTTGGCAGTTTTCCAATATAGCAACCTTGACCTTTTCTCCAATTCCTTCCATTTCCTCCTCTTCAGCTGACACTGTTGGTGACCTCTGCCCATTTTCCTCTCCTCCATCCTCCAAAGACTGCCATGCATCCTGCTGGCCATGCATCCTGCTGGGTATGTTGTCACTTCTTTCCTTGCTGACTGCAGTCCCCTCAGTTCTGGCCTCCTTCATGTGTGCCTCTGTGCAGGAAGCTGATAGGAGTTTGGCTGAAGCTTTTTTTCTTTTTTCGTGAACCACATGAAATCAGTGGGAATGAAGCACCAACCCCTTTAAAAAAGGCTGGCTCTTTGTGTGTCTGGGAAGAGCCTTCCCTCAGGGTGCAGCGGCACAAGGAGCACTGCCTGCAGTGATGAACATGGAGCCACCCTTAGCCATGTGTGTATTTTAACTGGGTGCATCCCATAGCTGCAGAGATTGCATTGCTGCCAAAGATGGCATCCCCCAAAGACTGGGGATGTTGGTGAGATCCTTGCTTGCTCCCTCACCTTCTTCACAGGTGTGTTTGACCTTTTGTAGCACCAGCCTGGCATGGTGGGGAGGTCTCTGTGGCCTGGGGCAATGGCGCAGTGGTGTGGCCTTGGTGCACTCACCATTGCTGATGATGGCACTCAGCAATTTGGAGATCTCTTTCTGCTGGCTGGGGCTTTTGACTTCCCAGCTAAGGATCAAGGATCATGCCTGTTTTAGAGATGAAGCAATCTGTAACTTTGACTTTGGCTGCAAGTTTTGGGTCTACCTCTTTTGCTGCATTTCTCATTCTTTAAAGTTATTTTCCTCTTCTTCAGTCAAATTCTCTACCTGTGTTCAGGGGCCACTCAGTTGAGTGCCTTTGTCTGAGAAGGAAGGTGACCCTGTGAATGCTTTTTGTGTGATATAATATATCCAGTATATCACTGTGTTTGTAAGAATGCTTTTATCTTGTCAGTATGGTGATTGGTTAAGTATGATCAAGCTCTTTAGAAAAAACATTTCTCTCTAATCATTTTTGTTTCATTTGTATTCTGTAATAATTTTGAGAGTGATTGTGATCATGGAAGTGCTTTGTAGCTCATTAGTGCCTTCAGTTATGTGAGGAGAAGCTGCTGCTGTCTTTCATACGGGAGACCTCGTGATCTACTCTAGTTTGGCCAGGAAACTGCATTTAAAATGTTGTCAGCAGCAATATCCAGCAGAATTCCTTTTAACTTTGTCATATTACTCTCAACTCCAAAGAAATATTAGATGTTAGACCTTTGTTTGGCATTTCCTGTGCTAGTTTTGAAGAGGGCCGTAGGAGAAGATCCATATCAAGTATGACCACAAACTCCTGAATATTCTTCTTTCTTTTGTCATGAAGCTGATCATTTATGGAAAGAAAACATCTTTCATGATGAAGCCAGAGTAATTATACATGCATTGGTGTCTCTGACCTCTGTGGGAAGCTGATTCTGGAAGGACTCTGTGGCATTTACCAGCCCTGTGAGAAATGTGTACCCCATTTTGCAGCTGTAGACTGGCTGGATCCAGTCCCTAGTGCTCCCCCTCAGCCTCTGGCTTTTCTGTCTGATGTTGTGGATGGGGTGGCTGAGGATGTATTCCCAGGTGGCCAAGCTGTAACACTCTGCCACTAGGTCCAGAACCATGCCCATCCTGTGAGTGCTGCAGCTTTTTCAGGCTGTTAAATAACCTTGGACAATTTTTGTGGCGTTTGTAAGTCTAACTTTCCTTTTTCTGAGATGCCACCCCTGTCCAAGGGAAGTTTGTGTATCACCTGTAACTCAGTTCATGAAGGTTGCTATTATGAGTAAGCGGCTGTTGGTCGTGGCATGGGTTAGGCACACATCAGTGGCCAGGGCTTGGAAGGCTCTGTGCCCGTTTGTCTGTAGCCTAATGGATTAGCCCATCTTATCCTTTAATGCATGCCATGAATGCTTTTATGAGTAAAAAGACCCCTACAACTTGAAACATTTGGCAGAATGAGAGCTGAGAAAGTGCCCCTCCATTGGTTCTCCTTTTCTGTAGAAGTGGTGAGGCACTGGCACAGGTTGCCCAGAGAAGCTGTGGATGCTCCATCCCTGGAAGTGCTCAAGGCCAGGCTGCACAGGGCTTTAGGCAATCTCATTCAGTGGAAGGTTCCCTGCCCATGGCAGGGGGGTGGAACTAGAGGATCTTTAGGGTCCCTTCCAACCCAAACCATTCTGTGTTTCTATTATTCTGTGATTCTTCTGGCACAACTAACTTTCTGGCCTTGGCATGGAAGGCAAAGTGATGAGACAAAACATAAAAATGCTGTGTTTTTAAACCAGGGAAGAGGTGAATGGAGTGCCTCGTGTGTTGTGTGTGAAAGCATTCCTGTGATGGTGCTACATGCTGCTCTGCCATCCCAATTTGCTTTCAGAGGCCCCCAAGTATAATAATTCTTTGTGTTTCCTAAAGGATGTGAAGGCTAAATACAAGTTTGGTCAATGATTTCATTGTTGATTTCTCCTGGAGTTACAAAGCAATGCAAAAATATTAGGGACAGGCAGGGAGCGTCTCACTGAATGAAGATATTGTGTCTCTCATAATTCAAGCTGGATGCCTGTAGAAAAAGGAAAACCCTATGAAAAATGCTTACAAGGCTGGTTGGACAGTAGAAATCTTTTGTAAAATGTAATTTCGGCATCTTTCCCAGTGGAATCCTTCATGCAGGAGGACTGGCCAGCATTTTGGAAACAAACCCAGCCAACATTAGGTTTGGACATCTGCTTGTTTTAAGGTTGCTTTCACAATTTTCTCTGTAGCTGAAGATCGGTACTTGATGTCAATGTGAAAGCACTGCCAGAGAAGCAATGAAGTTATGCCAACTGTTTCTTTCATGAGCACAGCTTCTTAGAAATGACTGTTTGATGCTGGAAAATCATCTTGTTTGCATTGCTCCCGTGTCTAGGAGGATAAATGCTGTTTGATCTTGTCCTTGTGGAAAGCTATCCTAAATGAACAAAAGATGTTTCTTGAATCAATTTAGATTTAAACCAGGGTGATCTCCTGCCTGAACACATCTAGACTGAGTGCTGGTACTTCAATGTTATCAAATCAAGTGACTTGTGAGGAAGGGGTAGTGGTGTCTTTTGTCTCTGAGGGTGGCTAAGGGGATTGAATTTGAGATGAGTTAGTGGTCAAATTTTCTGAATATTTTATTTATCCTTGCTTAAATCACCCAAAGGGGAATTAACACATATCTTATCTGATTTCCACAGGGACCAGCTCGCATGACATCTGATCTTGCTTCTTCCCCTGCAGCAGGGTATGTCCCTGTGGGCCAGAAGCCAGAGGCTGTGGTGCATGCTATGAAGGTAAGGCTGTGTGGGGCACTGAGGTGTCAGAGCTGGGCATTGCCTCTGCTTGTGAGAACAACTGAACACAAAGTTAATACACAGGCAGGATATTGACAA
This sequence comes from Geospiza fortis, assembly GCF_000277835.1. Taxonomy (NCBI): domain Eukaryota; kingdom Metazoa; phylum Chordata; class Aves; order Passeriformes; family Thraupidae; genus Geospiza; species Geospiza fortis. The sequence goes on along the minus strand of NW_005054303.1, from coordinate 4,346,520 downwards.
CCAGCACCTCTATCATGATGAATAAGCATTGCTTCTTAAAATAGTTGCAGAGCTAAGCAAGATTATGCACAGCTATTTTTTGGGGGTTGGAAACCTCCAATAAATGCTGCTGATGCTGAATATGTTGGTTGCCCTTTGTGTTCATCAGTCCTGTGTAAACTGGGCTGCTGGGGTGACAGTGGTGGCCGAAATGCTGTTTTAAAAACGGACACAAAAACTGCATTTCCTCATATATTTTGTTGATGAAAATCCTACAGCAGTCTTCAAAGGAGAAAGATTTTATTTTATGAAAATATACAACAAACAAACCGTGGCATCCTGCCCATGTAGGATGTGCATCATCAGTAAGGATTAAGTCAGGACCATTGGCAATGGGACCATGGGAGACTGCTAGGTGAGTTAAAGGAGAAAACTTGCACTGTGATTTCACAGCAGCTTTCAGGTTCTAGTGACCATCCATTAGCAGAAAAAGTGTAATTCCTCAGTGCTACATGTTTAACTAGTTAAGCAAGATACTTCTGAGTATCTGAGAGACACAGAAGCACAAATCCTTTACATGATGCCATAGAGATGGATGGAAAGTCTCAACTAAATCAGTCTTTGGTTGAAAAACAGTGATTTATAGATTTGGATTTGCTGAAGCTGAAGAATTTTGTACAGGGTTGAAGAGACATCAGCTCAAAGGAAGATTCCTGGATGGCTGCTCTGGAGCTCAGATTCCTTTGGTCCTAGCTGGAGAAAAGGTCCAGCAGTGGCATCACCAGCTTGGATGATCTTAGACCTGGAGACAGATGCTTACAAAGCTCTTTCCTGTGTACCTTTCCACATCTGACAGATAAATAAATGGCACTGATGTTGCTCATGGTTATGATGCACAAATTCCCTAAATTTTATAATTTTTAGTGTTTCTATCTTAGTATATCATGCCTGTCCAGGATCTCTTGGCTCCAGGACAGATGTTGTGATGGTGGTGGTGTTAAAACCAGCAAATGTTAGGAGAAACAGTAGTGTGACTGGCAAGGACATTGGTTCCACTGGGCAGTTGCCAGATCCCAGGAAGATATTGAATGCCACTATTTCTCAAGTAGTTATTAAAAGCAAGACAAGTTTGATTTCATTTGGATCTAATTAGAATTTAAATTATAAATGATCCTTCAAATTGAAAATCTTGATTTTTCAGCTTTCTTGAGACTTTATACATTCAAATTGTATGACTCCTATTGATTGATTGTATAAGTCCTTAAGAGGAGGATGTCCACCATGGTCAAGGATTAAGAAATACCTTTAGTACACCTTTTGCTTGTTCCCAAAGGAGCTGACCACACAAGTGGCAGTTCACTTGCTGCCACATATTTGTCCTGTGTTTTCCAACAAGTTTCTTCTTTGCTTGTTGTGAATGGCCCTGTGCTATCAGAAAGCTCCATCCTGTACTATGCTGCAATGTGCTTGTGGGTGACATTTCTCCTCTGAGTGTGTGTGTGTATAGATATATACATATATTTATATATATATATACATACAGATGGATCTGCTGAACTGTTGCCTTGCAGAATGTTGCAAACCCATGTGAACCTTTGTTTTTCTGTCACTTTGTATTGATTTGTCTTTGATTGTATTTGATCATCAAAGCTCTGATGCAGTCCAGACTACTGCTGTTGGCTTTTTCTTCCCAGTCTGTGGAGTTCACACCTTTCTGCTCCTCTCTTCATTGCATTTGGCAAGGTGGTGGTGAGGGATAGTATTAAGCAGAGTTGGTAGTGTTTTTAAATTACAAGATCAAATACTTCTAAATTGATTATGATCATTTTCTGGGGAGCAATTAGTTTCCTATTTGCTTTAGGAACTGCAGGACTGAATTTCTCACTAAGGGCAAGAAACATAAATGGTTTTAAGATGTGATTTGATAAGCATATGAAAAGGATTGCAAATTAATAAGGAAGATTTATGGAAACTGGAAATTAAGTTTGGAAGGTCTGGTGCAATGATTCATTTAAAGGAATTGAAAGGAACTTGGATGGTTGGGTGTTTGCATGTATTAGTAATCCCTCTGCTTCAGAGCTTTGTGGATTCCTAGGAAGGGCTAGAAGAAATTCAGAAGAAATCCTCCTCTGCGACTTCATAGTTTGGCTGGTGAGGTGAATTTGTCTGTCTCCAAAACCCTGGAAACTGCCATGGCTTGAGTCAGGGAGCAGGTGACAGAGCAGTCACATCTCTTGGGCCATAAATATCTCACATGATGTGTCCTGCTCACTCACTTGGGGTTAAAAATGTTCTCACATTTGAGGTGAGGAGGGAATTCTCCTGTAGGTCAGTGTGGCATGGAGGGATGAGGAGGTGTCTGTTTTTCTATCCTGTGACCCATTTCCAAGGATCATCTGGAAACTGAAAGCCTGAGGAATCTGGTCATGGTCTCAATCTCTCCTCCTCCCTTGTGGCACAGTGAAATAGTTGGTAGGTGTTGGTCTCCAGCTGCAGACCTTTTTTGGCCACGTCGTGCTGTAGCAGATGGAGTAGGTGTTATTTGCCCCCTGCAGAACGGGGCAGCTTTTCCAGAGCCAGCCCCTGCAGGTGGGAAGCTGGATGCAGCTGCTGCCTTACACCCTCACCTCCTGTGACACAGACCATGACTCTCTCTTGAGAAGAGAGCAGCTTACAAATGAGAACTTTGTGCTTTGGCTGTACCATAGCAGATATTGGAAGAAACACTGCTTGGTTGAGAAACAAAGTCCTTATGGCTCAGCAGGCCAGCTCCTTGCTGCAAGAAAAGGCAAGGAGAGATGGAAAGGCTGTGAAAATGACCAAGGGGATGGAGCACCTCTCCTATGAAGAAAGGCTGGGGGTGTTGGGGTTGTTCAGCCTGGAAAAGAGAAGGCTGCAGAGGCACCTTGTAGCACCTTCCAGTGCTGTAAAGGGGACTCATAAAAAATAGGGAGAGGGACTTCTGTGTCACATAGTGACAGGACAAGAGACAATGGTTTTAAACTGAAAGAAGGCAGGTTTAGATTAGCTGTTGGGAAGGAATTCTTTACTGTGGAGTGGTGAGGCACTGGCACAGGTTGCCCAGAGAAGCTGTGGATGCTCCATCCCTGGAGGTGTTCAGGGCCAGGCTGGGTGGGGCTCTGAGCAACCTGCTCTAATGAATGGCATCCGTGCCAAACCATTCTACTATTCCATGATTCTGTGCAGTTGGCTCCGCTTGTCTTGTGGAACACTTACATGCAAACCTGTCACAAGTGATGAGGCTGCAAGGATGTGGCTCTGTGCCCAAGCAAAAGCCACTGAGGGACAGTCCACTCCACATGGATCTGCAGGGCTTCTGGACTGCCCCTGTCTGCACCCACATACATAATATCCCCTAGGCTTTTTCCTTGGGATTTTCTGCCAGCTAAATTCCATCTGTGTGGCTGAAGTACTGCCTGCAATTTAGCACAGGTTCTTCCTTGAGCATGTTTAGGATTTTCTTTATTTTTCCTTCTGAAATAGTTTTGTTTGTTTGCACCTACTAAATAAGGAGCAAGATGACAGGTTGGCACTCCTAACAGCTGTTTTTGCTAACAAGAATAAAAGGTACATATGCTACAGCTCAGTATCTCACTGAACATCAAAGCACTTTTCTTAGGAACTGAGCAAACCTGCTAAAGACGTGGGGAGGTGATGAGGAGACAAATGTAGAAGAATGACATTTAGCCTATAACCCAGCTGCCCCCACAGCAGCAGCCTGGACCTCTTCCATGCACACAGAGCTATCAAGCAGGTGATCATCACTCCCACTAATTGTGGATAAGACAGGATTTGGCCTTCCAGAACTAGGGAAAAATCCTAGCAGGGCATATGGACTGTTCCCTTGCTGAAGCAGGATGTTTCCCAGTGTTGTGTCCAGCTGACTTATGAAGCAACAAAATTAGTGAGGTTTGCAAAATTTTTGAAGTATCCCTCAATCTCAGTGTGCTTTGTGTTGCAGAAATGAATACCTCAACTTTCAGCTTCCCTTCCAAACCTTTACTACTGTCATTCAGACTCCTTAGTGGTGTTTTTTTTTATTGAACATTTGTTTTAAAATATATTTGGCCATATGGGGTCAGTACAGCAAGTCAGAAGGGATGTGGCATCAGGTGACCTGGAGGTGACACTGCCTGGCTCACAGACATCAGTGTGGTCTCAAAGAACACTTGAGGTGTTCCTCAGTTTATGTATCAGCAGGGAAAATGCCAGAGAAGCCAGCATGCCCACAGAGAGCAAGGTGAGAGTTGTTTTTGGGAAGTAACATCCCTGTGCGAAAGAGCAGCATTTCCCAGTCCAGCCCCATGCCTGAGCAGAGCAGGCTGCTCTCACTGGCTGGCATTTAACCCAGGGAGATCACAAAGGGCTGCAGTGTCAGCAAAGGACCCAGTGCTGTCAGTGCAGCTTGATGAAAAGCAAAAAGGAGGGGATGGCATGAGCCACTTAGAGCCTGGGGTGCATTTGTGTGTTTCCTTTAGGCTCCTGGGCTGAGAGGTGGCAGAAAGCACAGAAGGACAGACCCCAGTTTCTTAGACCCACACTGAATGCACAGCCCTTGAACTTTACTGATCCAGAGAGAGCTGATGTGAAGGCATGTTTGTATTCCCCAGTGGTGTAACTGGAGGAACATTAACCTGGTCCTTCTAAACAGCTGAGGAGGCATCTGGCAGGATCTGAGAATAGCTGGGGCTGGGTCAGCACTAAGGAAAGGCCTTCCTGTCTTTCTTCAGGAGGTTATTCCACTCTTCAGAGTGTATTTTCTTCCAACATGCCTTTCCTGGATAGGCTGTTGCATTTTATCACTATGAATCCCATTTCCCATACCCAAGATGCTAACACATCTTTACAAAGTGCCTAGCCAGACATGGGTTGAGCCTGGGAAGCAGGATGATTTCCAGGGTAAATGAGATTCAGAAATTAAATACAAACATAACTTCCATCTGATCATCTTTCAGCTCCAGCTCTGGCTGGGTAACACTATTAAAATACATTTCCACTGAAGGAAATAATATGCTGTGCCACCTTTTCACACCTCCTGGGCTAAGGAATGTGGGTTTAGTTTAAGCACAAGTTGTAGAAAAGCAGTTTATTTTAGTCCACTGAGACTCCTGTGCCTGCAAGAGGGATGGCTGGTGAAAGCAGAGGTTGATGAGATCTTTAACTAATCTACCCCATGGTTTCCTTGACACTTGCCCTGTGGACACAGGCAGTGTTTGGCTGCCAGGCAGGCAGCCCTGGTGCTCCATGCCAGGCTGTGCTCCTGCAGGCTGCTGGCTGTGCAGCCAGCTTTGGAAGCACACAGGCTCCAGACAGGCAAGTTCAATGTGTGAGTCCAGCTGGATCAATAATTAATTCTCTCCTCTTTAGCAGAAAATAGATGCTCTCTTTGCCAGCACGTACATGCTTTTTGCATTCCTCTTGCCCTTCCTCTCTTAGAATGGATGTGGATAATTCCTGTCTGTGCAAAGACTGGTCCCAAGCAGGCTGCAGGCCCTAGGAGAATGACCTATTTTTGTTTGTAACTCATTTTGAGTGCGGCAGGATTGCTGTGCTGAAGCAGACCTGGGGATAATCTTCCTTCCCTGGTATTCCATTTTGTGGAGCAGCCAGTGCTGTTCATCCCTCAGCAAAGGCTGAATCCCATCCTAGCACGGCTCTGTACCTCCCTGGGATGTGTAGGAATATTTATTCACACGACTACACCTTGTACACCTTCCTGTGTGTGTGGATGCACCGTGGTGAACGAGACCAGGCTGTTTGATGATGTTGGGTGGTTGCAGGATCTCTGGCCCCGCACACTGAGCTGATCACCTGGCTCAGCAGTGGTGAAGCCCTGGGTGAGGTGTGTGTTATGAGTGTGTAAATCAGCACAGAGGCAAGAGTAAAACCTGGGGGCTCCTGTGCTGTGCTGTGCCCACCTTGTGGGATGTGTCTGTCTGGAGGAACTGTCTGAATGCATGTGGGTGTGACAGAGGGATATCCCTGGGGTCAGTGTTTCCAGCTGGAAATGAAGGCTGCCTTTAGCCCCAGGCTGAAATCTCCTTTTGTGATCAAGGGACCAGCTGGCCACAGGTGGGCACTTTCTCCCTGAAGGAGCTCTGTGGGGGTGGCCAGGACAGTGGGATGTGTCAGGCCAGGCTGGCTCCCACTTGAGCTGCTCTGGAGGTTTGGGGTGTGGGCAGCACATGGTGAGAGACAACATCATGCTTGTTGGGGTGCTGCCTGGAAGGTGGGACCACCAGCAGCCTTCCTGGGAGAGATGCACTTGTGGGTGCCGGCAGCCTGCTGCCAATGGTTCCCAGAACTGGCAGCAGCCACACCATGAAGGTGGTGGGACAGAGACAGGACATGGCTGGGGGAACAGGGAGGATGGAGGTGCCCAGCTTGATGTCATGTTTGTCTTTGCTTGTCTTGAGCCTTTGTGAATCCTGCCAATTTAAATACTTGTTAATGATGTTTTTAGGGACACAAATAACTGTTTGAAGATCATAATGGTTTTGTAATACTGTTTCTTTGTAGGTCCTTGAGGTCCATGAAAATTTGGACAGGCAAATGCAAGACAACTATGAAGAAGACCTAAGTGAAAAGGAGAAGGCAATTGTTCGTGAAATGTGCAATGTAAGAACTCCTCCGAGCAGCTCTTGGGGTTCCTTTTGTGGTCTTGGGGGTCCTTTTGTTAAAAGTATGGAGGAACAGGGATCTGCTGCATGTAAGCCTTGTGAGGTCCATAGGCACAAGGGAAGAGTGGAGGCTCTGCTGACCACAGTTTTGGGTAATCTGAGTGCCTTGTTCCCTGCACAGAGCAGCCTTAGCTCAGTAGATAATTCCCATTTAGCTGCCTCCCTGGCTGTGGAGTAGCTGGTCTGGCTGACCAGAGATGTGCAAGGGGCTGTCCCTGACTAGGAGAGCCCTGTTAGCAATTGTCTCCACCTGTGCCTTTAAGAGACTTGGTTTGGGTTAAGCAACAATTGCTTGCCTTGTTTAAAGCTGTACAGCTTGAACGGGTTTGAGCCCAAACCATGTGGTAATAATGTCAGAGGGAGAATCTTGTCTGGAGCCATTGAACAGCATCATGATGTGTGGGGTGCTATTAACACTGCTGATGTTTCGGGCACCCACACTGTTAACTGAGCTGGCCACATCCCATATGGTGAGTGCTCTGCTGTGCTGTGGCTGCTGTCATGGCATTGCCTCCAGCCTCAAAGCACCTTGGCCATGCTCCAGCTTTGAACAGAAAGTTTGAGATTTCTGCTGGAACACAGCCTGAGCCCCCTGTCACCTGTAGTTGGGGATGTGCTGTTCAATTGCCCAGAGTAGGGAGGAGAATGCCTATGAGCCTTCTTTTTTTTGAAGTCCACATAAGGGGTGGGCCCAGGTGGCATCCTTTAGTGCCTTCCAGCAGTTGAGAGGGGCCTAATGCTCTCTTTAAATTCTGAAACCCACCTTAACCATAACAGGAGGTGTGAACACAAGTGCACCTTGCCAAGCTAAATCACTGTGAGCATCCTTGGCAAGGGCTGAGGCATTTCACTTTGGTTGCTGGATCCTTATAAGCAAAGCAAAGAGTAAATTAAAGCCTGCTTTTTAAAATGTTTTGTCTGCTTAATTTCCCTTGTAGCTATGCTGGGGGAAAGGTAAAATACTGTAACTTCATCCTCCCAAACTGACTCATCTCTATTTGTCTATCATCAGCTGTTTTCTCTTTAAATATTCATTCCATGTAGATTCAAGGCAGCTGTAAAGTTTTGTGCAGTTTATTTTTTTATTAAAATAGTGGCCCTAGAGTGATAAAATGTATGTTTTTAGAAAGTCATGTATATATCATTTTAATCATTATCTTTTTCATTATCTTTTCTGTTCATGGTAGCATCTTTTCTGTAAGCATGGCAGGGTTGACCTACCACTGAACTTATGTTCTGAATCTAGTGTATTTGTTTTATGCTATTACCCCAGGCAAAAACGGTTCTAATTTCAAGAGGGACTAATTAGAAAAATGCATCAATGGTTTTTTATCTTGGAAACTGGTGCAAAGATGCCATCCAGTGTCCCTGCTGAGAACTGCAGCCCAGCTCTAGGAAAGGGCTGGTTTTGGCTTTCAGACTGCAATTAAAACAATATTGCTATTCCTCGGTGGCTTTGCTGTTGGACTTTTTTTTTTGTTTTTAATTCCTGTCTTTCTCTCCCCAAACCCTTTATGTTTTCTTGCAGGTTTTTGTTTTTAATTCCTGTCTTTCTCTCCCCAAACCCTTTATTTTTTCTTGCAGGTTGTCTGGCGAAAGCTGGGTGATGCTGCGAGCTCCAAACCCTCCATCAGGCAACATCTGTCAGGAAACCAGTTCAAGGGTCCCTTGTAGGAACACTGTCCTGGCAACTGGAAGTGATGGATTCTGTGAAGACTAAAGAGGCAGAGCTCAGTGTTTCTGGCTGCCTGTTCTTTGGGAGCTGGGGTTGAGGTTTTTCAGGGTTTCCTTTTTTCTTCTTTTTTTTTTTTTCCCAACTTTTTTTTTTTTTTTTGTAACAATAGTGTAAATATGGCAGCTAAAGGCCTGATTTCCAGGCTGTGGTGCTCTGGAGCTACTGTTCACCGGGTAACCATCCAATAATGCCAGACTTGCATCATTTTTATTGTAGTTCAAACCTGCTTTGTTGTAATGGTCTGTTTGTAGAATTAACTAACTCAAGAGAATTTCTAAGAGGAACAAGAAGAACCCTTGACCAGCAGAGAAGTCACCATTTGTATTGCTCCTGTCCACCTGCTTGTCTGTGATTCGTAGCCAGGTTAGTGGCTCCAGGCAGCCAAGGAAAATGCAATTCAAATTCATTGGCTTACTGCCTGCCAAGTTCATGAGCTGCTGACACTTTTTTTGGAGGTCCTTATTTTGAAGAATGACATGCAACTGTTTTCACAAGGCTCTGTGTAAAATACTGAGTGGCAAGCTAAAAACACTTGTACTGCCCTACATTGTACGGTGGTACTCATCACACAAATGTACATAAAGGCTAAGACTCCATATCAGGTGGTAATGAACAATTTTTCATGATCAAATGACACAAGATTTCTACAGATGTAATGTGGATGAAGTCACTTAGCCACACAACAGTATTCCCTACAAAAATGGCAACACTTTTCATGTAAAGCTTTCACTATGAAATAATTCAGCAGAAACTGCTATCCTGACAGTGCTTATGGCTTTCACAGGATCTTCAAAAGCAGCTCATCTTTCACATAAGGAAGATTTGGGGTGGGTTTTTTTAATGTTCTTGCTGGATCCCTTACCTATACTGGTTCCTGTGTAAGGTAACCAAACAACAACCTTGCAGAGCTGAATAAAAACTCCATAAACACAGGGTGTCAGGTGAGACTACTTCCTGCCATTCAAGCTTTATTTTTGTTAATGAACCAAAACAAGTGGGTTTTTGCTTCTTCAAATGGTTGTATATAAAACAATGGGACTTACATTTTGCTATTGTGGAGTAGCTGCCTGTGTAGTTGTAAGAATTTGACTCCCTCCTTTTCCAAGTTGTCACAGCAGCTGTCCCTGTATTTCATTAGATGTTCTATCCCAATAGTCCAAGGAAGCGGGGCTTCGTTATTAGAACTCATTGGTGTAAAATAATTTTAAAGACAGGCATGTGGAAAGGTCAAAGACTCCTCTTCAAAAGTTGCATCGATTTTAGTGATTAGTTGTAGGATGTAATGACCTCAAACACCATTACTTTGTTTTTATTCCCTACAAGAATCAGTCACAGCTATAGACAGCTGTATTAGCTGGACAGGTTCTTCCTCTAAATTAATTTGTTCTACCAGTTGAGTTCTTGACTTGTGGTATTGTATTACATGGAGCACCAATACAATACCAAGGAACCCATGTGGTTTATTATGAATTATGAAAGGTAATTGGTCCTGTGGTGTACAATAAACTACAGCTGCCTGGCTGAAGAATTTGCAGTGTCAGAGCTGAAACCTGTAACCAGTAAAAAAAAACAGAGAAAGAAGACAACCAAAATACAAAATAACCAGTAAGAGTAAGCACCACTTCATTATTCATTGCAGAAATAGAAATGTAACAGTTGAGTAGATTATTTAAAAATAACCAAGAACCACCCCCAAAACACAAGTGCATACTCTCACACACACACCCACCAGTGGATTATTTCCTACTACTGCTCAGTCAGTAAACACTGAGCTAGATAGCTCTCAGTCTAATAGTATTTACATCCCATGGAGTCTGGAAAAATCCATTCTAGTGTGTCTCCTTTAAGCATCTTTAGAGGATTCTGGATTTCCTCCTCTTTGCTTTTTATTTTGACCTCCAGTTTCTAGTCACCATTGGTGATTACTTGTCTTCCTCCTGTACAATTTATACATTGAGATTTCTGTAACAGAAAAGGTGATGTAAAGCACAGCATCATTATTCCTTAACATCTGAAGTCGAAACAAGGGTTACTTTAATCTATCTGCTTGAAAGCCCATTTTAACTTTGGTGGCATCTGATTGCTGGATTAAGCAGAGAGTTGAAGTATATTTGGAACCAGGTTGATTTGTGTCAGTGAATTTAAACTAAAGCAACACAAGTTGCCAGCACTTGGAGAGAGTTAACTGTGTTCATGACATGCTTGCTATTTCAGGGGTATATGAGGCTTTTAGCAGGTCCTCTCACAAGATAGGAGCTATACTCATCAGATTACTAGTCTCACCACTATGTAATTCCCACTCAAATATTCCCTGCTCTCAAATCTCTCTCAAAATCTATTCATTGACTTCAAGCAAACCTTGTTTTGTTCCACCTGCAGATCTCACCTAAAAGGGAAACAGTGCTGCAATTGAGGTCAATTAGCCCTGTAAATCCTGAAGAGCCACTTTATAGGGTAGCCAGCAGTTCAGCTGAACAAACTTCATACTCATAGGGTACTGCCCTCTTTAAGATTTTATTTATCATCTTCAATGTAAGATGCACATCACTGATTTTGCAGAACATGGCAGTGCTGTACCTTACAGTGTTACTGTTTAGGGGTTTTTAGGCTTGCCAATCTTCATACTTATTCCATTTGAGCTATAAAATGTCTTCCTGGGGTAAAATGATGCTCAATGACTTTACAGGATGACTTGGGTGCTGAATTTTCAGCTGTCTAAACAGATATTTTATATGCATATTTAAATTCACTTACCTATGCGCTCAGTATTCAGTGAAAACTACCTGAGGAGTTTTGTACACAAAGTTGGAGGGGAGCATCCCTTGCAATAGTGGCTATTAAATTCATATATTTGTGGCAATAGCCCAAGATAATTTCTTCAAGATTGAAGCCCTGGGTTCTGCAATCCTCTGGCAAAGAAAGCATCCAGTGTTTACAAATGGACTTTGCTTGCTTAAGGAAGGTAAAATCACATTTTGTTGGAGTGACTGGAGTAAGCAGTGTTTCCCTACCAGTTCCTGAAATGCTGCAGTGTAACCAGCTTCAGTTGGCTCTTCGCACCTTGATAAGACTGCTGAGCACAACCTTGTTTGAGAATGGCACATTTTTATCCAAATATTAGATATTAAATGAAATCAGTGTTAAAGTGACCTTTTATCTTTCTAGAAGCTGGGGGGGAAGAGTACTACTGATCTTTTTCAAAGTGCATGACTGTAAAGTGATAAAATTGTATATTTTTCATAATGTGGGGAAAGTCTATTTGTGCTGCTTTAGAAATCAGTTTAAAGTTTGATTTCTGTTAAACCTGTGATCTTACAGCCCTGCTATATTTTCTGTATATGATTTACAAAGAACTGGAAAAGTTAGCACCTGCTGTTGTGTATATAGCAAAATTCTTTAGACCTTAGCACACGTTTTTACCTATTATTGAACCACTTTGGCTTTTTTGGGGAAGGAAAGTAATAGTACAGGTTTTTTTTGATAATGTGTGTAAAACATTCTTTTGAAATATTTTAGTAAAAATGAAGTAAGAGATTGATTGTGATAGTGTATACTTCTAGCTGAATAAAATAAAATACATTCTTTTTAAATAAACTGATGAGTAAGATATGGGAGACCACTGCTGAAATACCTTGGAGTAAGTATCTTGGAGTAACCATAGTTATGACCCCTGAACTAATATGAAAAACCTGGAAATCCACTAAATTCAGAACCAATTTTATTTGGGTAGAGTGAACAAAGTAGTCCCATTTATAACTATGATGTACATCACAGTAGGCTGTTACATTCAGACTTTCACACTTAGAAAATATATATATTATGTACAGGAATTTGCAAATAGGTGTAAACATACAATATTTTAAGATACCAGTACATTCCAAACCAAAACTATCAGCAAGGCAAACACCTCAAAATTATTCCAGTCAGCTAGCATTCAGAATCTCTCTTAAATAAAGCAGCTTTTATGCTTGACATCATGTTGGTTTACTTACTATTAAAAATGAAGTTTCTTACTATAGATCAAATATCATAGTATCTGGCTATTTTGATACTTAAAAATAGGCACTGATTTCTAGAAGGAAATTTTCTTCTTACTGATATAATTGAGCCAATATGGCTGGTTTTGCTAGTACAAAGTAATCCAGTGCTGGAATAAGTCAAGACAATTTAAACTTAAGTCAAATGTATAAAGTTAGAATAGATACTGCAAAGCTGATTAAAATCTAGAAGCCTAAATAACTCACCATAAACCATACTGCAAACAGATCAGCTAAATTTCATTTAATCTCGTTTCTTCATCTAAATTATACAGATTACCCTCCTCTTCATCTTTACAATGTAGGTTTTGGCTATCTACTCCTGCCTAATCAACATAAAGGTATATTCGTGCAAATGACCTCATGCTATCTCATCCATGTAGCACGTCCAAGTCCTGCTACAGGTGGCATACCAGGTGGTGGAATTGGAGGTGGTACAGGTGGCTGTCCACCTGGAGGAACAGTAGGAGGGGGGTAACTAGCTGGTGGCATTCCCAGCCCTGGAGGTGGATGAGGTGGCACTGCATGAGTTGGAGGCAGTCTTGGAGGTGGGAAATTAGGGTTGTATGTAGGCGGAGGAGGATATCCAGGAGTAGGAGGTGGAATATTGGGTGGGGGGAAAGAAGCAGGGGGTGGAGGTGGAACTGGTGGTGGAGGGTTGGGAGGGTAGACATGAGGATGATATGGTAGATGAGCTGGTGGTCCATAGGCCGGTGGTAAAGCTCCGTATGTTGGTCCTTCTGTCTTCATCATTGACTGCAGACTCTGATAACCCTCCCCTGACATGTAAGAATTTGTAGTAGACATCCCTGTAATGTAACTGGTGGGGGGTGGGGGTGGGGGGCGGTGTGGTAGAGGGGGAGGTTGATGTCCTGGGGCAGGATGAGCAGGAGGAGGAATCTGGACCTTTGGCACATCTACTGAGTCCACAGTAGTAGATTGCTCTGGTTCTCCCATTGAAACCGCTGTTGTCAAAGGAGGCTTGCGCTCTGGAAAAGAAAATTTCATTTATTTTTTTGAAGGATAGTGGCAACAACAGCTTCTGAATACTTCATATTTTTCCTCCAGTTAAATTAGCAAAAGAGAACTCAACTTTCTAAGTCTCTGAACGCCATATGGTATCCAGTCAGACCATCTCAGGTCACTAAAAACCAACTAAGCTGCCTATCAAAGCTTCAAGGTCAGTTCTTCCCATTCTAAAAGTTCAATTCATTTTCTTATTACTATTTTTTATAATTTAAATATTGTTGTACAATCAGCAGAATTAACAGACTGGATGGATGGAATCACAACTAGTGGATTAAAAAGTCATAGGACTCGTGATACCAAAAATATTTAGTTCAGTGCTTTCACCTTCTTTAGTTCATGCCTCCTTTCTACCTCTTTGGTAGTCCAGGAGGTGGCCTGGAATTACCCTCTGCACTTCACCTGCCTCCCATATTGGGAAACATTATTTGAGAACACAGGCCAAAGTCTCAAGTCTTTAACGCTCAGTTCTAAAACCTGTTTACCAAAGAAAGAGAAAAAGAAAACCAAAGGGTAAGGAAGGACATGAAATCCGATCAGCTTTGCCCACTGATTAATTTCAGTGAACTTAGTACCTGACACTCTGGAGAAGTTCATAAAAATGTCAGCATTTTACAGAATTATAATTAGCCACTTCTGGAAAGAACATGCTTTAAGCAGTCTTCTCTTTAAATAAGAATTGTTTGTTTTCCCCTTCTAATGCAGACATTGTAAAGTAAGCAATACCACTAGGATGACTAACCTAACAGCAACCTGTCTGTATGGTCAGAGAGATTATTAGAACAACCAACAAAAAAGAGTTTGGGACATCTTGCTTGTATATATGAGCATCTACAACATTGTTCAATAGGAAAAGCTATTTAGAAACACATGCAGGGCAGTAATTTCTAGTGGCATACTACACTGTCACTGTTAAACAGAATTTGAGATAAATCCTCCTCCTAGTTCACTTGGTCAAGATGCATTCTTTGTTTTCACCTGACTTTTCATGGAGCTGCCCTTTATTTTGGTAATGTTTTAGCACTTGTACAATTACATCCTTGTATACACAAAGAGGAAAATTTCAGGTAACAAGGGAAATAAATCCATTACCTGCCTAAGTAGGATTTTAACAGCAAAAATGCCCTCTAGGAAAGCCACATAATTAAATCACACAAGGTGGGCATGCTGGCTGTGGTACTCCTGATTTCAGTGACTTCAAGCTCCTAAATTGTAGCAGGCAATAATTTCCTTATTTGCTCATTTTCAGAACCATTCTGGATGCAAGATGTGCACTCAAGATTTAACAACTGAAGGAATAATGAGCATGGTATTTAGAAAAATTGCATTCTTAATTAGATTTTAACAAATGAGAAAAATTGTCCTACTATATTTCAGGGCACTGCTTTTCTCTCTCCTAGTTCCCTGTAGAAGCTGTCATCTTACAGTTACATTATGGAGTATGGGCGGTGAAATATTTATGTCATATTTAAGGGTCACTGGAAGACAGCTAATGCATCAAGGCACTCGAAGCACATTTTTACAACAGTACAGTTTATTTTGCAAACATACAGCATGTGTGCAGTATTAGTGTTCCCTGGCAGAAAAAAATCCTCTTTTGAGGTACAGCAAAGAAAGCATCCTTCTGTGGTGGGTTTATTTGGTTTTGGTTTTGTTTGTTTTTTGTATTATTGTTTGGAAGTTGCACACCTGCAGAATTCCTGTACAACAGATATAACATGGAAAACTTCTATAGGACAGCTGAAGGCTGCTCTAGTAATCCAGTGTGACATCTATCATCATTTTGAGATCAAGAAGTTCCTTTTAGCCTGCTATTAACAATTAGTTTTCATCTTCTAGGCCTTTAACTGTTGCAGCTTTGTTTTGCCTTTATCCACCTAGTATAGTCTTGTTTCCATTGTAAGATTTTTACTTCTGTCTGGAAAAGCCTGTGCTACTGTGATGAAATTCCCTCTAGAGCTTATCAACCTTGTATTTTTACTTGCCAAGCAGATTAATCAAGGCAACAAACCCCTGCCACCACCTGAATGAAAAGCAAGGAAGTTAACAAGAATAAATGTTTTTAAGAAAATAAAAGCTTACCTGGAGGTGGATGTGCAGGAGGTATTGGTGGATGTGAAGTTTCAATTTTAGGAATTTTAGATGGTGGCGGTGGTTCTAAAAAACATTTGTCAGTTTGTGATTAGTTATTGCTCTGCAATATCTTCCAAATTCCAACTCTGCTCTCATGATAATGGTTATCATATCACATTACACTATGCAAGAGTACAGTGGAAATCCTATTTACGAGGTATGTTTAATAAAGAAAACTAAAATCAACACCTTTGCATAAATGAAGTATCACACACAAGTCTTACAAAAGAACGTATGCCTAAAAGTTCAAGTGACTTTGTAACTAGACACAAACTCCCAGTAACAGTATGTAAGTGAAGATGAGCAAGTGTATGCTTTCTAGCCCAAAACTTTAACTTGTAAGTAGTTGAACAGCTGTCAGAAGAAGCTGACCCTTGCTCAGCTAGGGAAATGTGTGTCATGAACCAAACAAAATAGTGATTGGACAGGGAGAGGAGGGAGAAGAGACAGCTGTCTGGAATCTATCTGCAGAGCTACAGGGGAATAAGTGCCAGGTTTCCTTAAGAAGTACATCCTAGGATCCTGAACTATGTTCCAAACCAGTAAAGTGAAGAAAAACCCCCAAATAAACAAAATAACCAGGGATGATCACTGCAGTGAGTCTACATTTCTTTCACTACACTATCTATTGACACAAAATGCCTTTTAGAGGCAGCCATGCTAACAACCAACTACAAACATCACTGATCACCAGGCACTTACTGTTAGTGGAGCTATTTAATGACATGGTACCTTCAGTCACTTCAGGGCCTCACAGCTTGCTGAACTATTCCCAAATGATGGAGTTACACATTGGAGTTATACATTGAGAGTTGAATAGTTTAGCAAGACTTCTCTGAATTGACTCTATTAAGTAACTCTTTGGGCACAGTTATACTCAATTTATTTTAAGTTTTGTAGTTAGGAACATTTTAAAAACAGTTATTGTATATATTTAAGGTACATTATCAGGATCAAAATAGTTTAGAACTGCCAAGCCTGTAAGCAGACAAACTAAGTGCTTGTCAGCAAATTACTTATTCTGGTTTAAGCAGTAAAATGGAAGCAACATGAATAGAATATTAATATTTACCTGCTGCCTTTGTTTCTTCTTTTGGAGATACAGCCTGTTTGAAAAAAAAAGGAAAAAAAAGATAAGAATAACACCATTGTAGTCAGTCTTTTCTCCCAGGTAAAAAGTGACAGGACAAGAAGAATTAGCCTCAAGGGAGGTTGTGCCAAGGGAGGTTTAGATTGGATATGAGGTAAAATTTCTTCATGGAAAGGGTGGTCAGGCATTGGAACAGGCTGCCCACAGAAATGGTTCAATCACCATCCCTGTAGGTATTCAAAAGATGTGTGGATATGGCATTTGGGAGCATGGTTTAGTGGTAGACTTGGCTGTGTTAATGACTGGAGTTGATGATCTTTAAGATCTTTTCCAACCTAATGCTTCTATAGTTTCTTACAACAAATGCAAGACAAACAAAGTCAAATCACACTGGGAAAGCCCAGCTTAACTAGCAGAATGAAAAGACTGGAAAAATAGCAGGTATTTTATATGCAGCATTTCCTGCTGTTCCCACTGCTGAGTATTACATCTCAGTTATTGTATTTATCATCCACTGCACATATGTCATGGTCCAGTTCACTGCTCACTGAGCTGAAAACAAGAGGCTTGGCCTCTGCTCCCAATTCTGCCTTGACCTGTCACTCAACCTTTCCCAAAATCACTTCAGGCTCTAATGCTTTATTTACCAGGACAGGAGGGCAGTGAAAGTGTTGCACAGCATAAAACATTTCAGAAGCCTTCAGATGGAAAGTATTGTATAAAATCTAAATGTTGTTCCAGGAAAAAAATGTATGCACACTGAACAAAACCCACAAACCTCACATCATCCTTCTAATCACAAATTTTTGGTTGGGTTTTTATTGTTTTGTTGGTTGTTCTTTCATTGCAGTTTTATGAAACAACCACAGATAAAGGAATAAAAAAATCTTCCCAGATTACATGGTCCCACTGAGATGGCTACTTCATAGTTTCTGAGAAAAGCAGAGAACTTCACTGAAATTTTAAGTACAACTATATTTAGACTGAATGAGGAAGGTCAGAGGGTTTCAGTACATAGCTTCTCTGTCTTTTCAATGAAAATGTTTTTTTAAGGGACTGTTTATCTCTAGTAGCTTTACCTGCACAAATTGTTCTGTTTCCCTCATTTCACTTCCCACAGCACACTTCAATCCAACTTGAACAGTACTTTTCCTTAATTCTTATGAGTATTCTCAAAATTTTTGGTGTCTAATTTTTGCCTGCTTGAGGCAACCTCATTGTTATATTCCTTTGATAGTCATTTCAATTTTTCAGACACCATCCAGCTGCTTTCCTGCTTTTTAAGGACAATCTTTATCTTACCATTTCAAATACACACAGTTTTTTCTTAGTGACTCTCATTGACTCATCTGCTGCCTTCATTTTACTTGGATGGCCTTTTCTTGACTTTCTAGCACTAAATTCCATGCCCATAAAACTGCAGCTCTCCCTGCACTTTCAAATAGAAGCTAATCACTACTTGTTGGAACTTTTCCAAAAATCACTGATTTTGTGAAGTCAGTTGATCACTTCAGGTGACAGGCAATTCAATTACTGTGCACTTGTTAAGATAGAGCAATATTCAAAAAACAACATCGAGGTACATCATTACAGTAGAACAAGAAACTGGAGCAAAATAACTCATGACAGAAAAAACAAATACCAATTTAAACTGCATTTATGCTAAAGAAAAAAAGAAGAATCAAGCAGCCAGAATTCTCCAACAACAGCAACTGCTAAAATAGAGATGAGCATTTATTTGGTCATTCTACTGCACTGTAGTTTGTACTGCCCCAGCCAGAACACCTGAGGGTCATAATGAACAATAATAAATTATCAACATGATCTACTGTCAGGCTGGTGGATATTTAATACCTTCAGCTGAATCGACACAATGGAACTGCTCCTTTACTGCTGTTTCTATGAGCAATAAAATTGTCCCCACAACAATTTCTAGTTTAATCCAAATGAAAATACTATTTACATTTAATGATTCACCAGTATATTTTTAGTGAAATTAACTGAAAATTCAAGCACTCTTCACCACTAGAGATGTAGAGGATATGCAGATGCTTTAGACATCTGATATGGGTCTGTAAGTCATGGGCCAATGCTTCAGCTGCTTGAAAGCATCTTTGCTCAGTAGAAGGTAATGAAAGCTATAAGAGTTCATGTAAATTGAAAATCTGGCCTCCAGGAACAAAGGGTATTTCTGTTCTGCACAAACCAAAGGAGAAGTCATGCAAAGCCCTATTTATAGAAGCAGGCAAAGATTTTAAGTAAGGTTTATGGTACATCTAACTCAAGAACATTCTAGAAGCACCAAGTAAAATCTTTCAAACATCACACATCTTATTCTCCCAGACTGCTTTCTGGATAAAGAACAATTTTGGATCACCACATTTAATTTTCTCAAATTCATGCTGCTTGTGCTGTATCCCTACAAAATTCCTCTGAGTTTTGAAACACCCTTTGCTTTTTATTTGTTGCAAAACACCCTTTGCTTTTTATTTGTTGTGGCTGCTTACAGTGTATCTACTGTTTTTTTTCCTTGATTATTCAGTGATAAACCTCAAACTAATTTCAGGAAAAGATAAGTTTCACTGATGGCTTGACCAGAGGTGACTGTTCAAGAACAATAGCTACTACCCATGCAAAAGCATCACTTTTTTCCACAAGATACTTCATTAACATATGGGATGGGGCAAAATCAGTAGTACTGTAATGGTAGAGCCTGAATTACAGGAATGAACAACCATTTCTAACAACTTAGACAGCACACATAGGACCAAAATTGTTATTTATGAACAGTTTCTGATATGCCAAACTGTCCCAGGCATTTTTGTTGAAGAAAAATAGTAAGAGATCCTACAGATCTGAAAACTCAAGCAGAATTACTTATAAAGAACTCTTCACACTTTTCAAGCTAATCAACAATATCCTGAACAATGCTAAAGTTCAGTGCAACAACTACAAATTTCAGAGCAGGTCTTTTCCTCTAGTAAGCTCTATCCTGTGCTTACAAGACCAAGATTTCACAGAGTTATATTTTTGTCTTTTTTGGAGTCTGCCATCTGGAAGATGCTGCACTTTTCCAATTCCATTTCATTCCAATATTTGCTGCTTACTCCAAGTTTGTTTTGTTTTGTTTTGTTTTTTTTTTTTGGTTTTTTTTGGTTTTTTTTTTTTTTTTTTTTTTTTTTTTTTTTTTTTTTTTTTTTTTTTTTTTTTTTTTTTTTTTTTTTTTTTTTTTTTTTTTTTTTTGTTGTTTTGTTTTGTTTTGGTTTTTTTTTGTTTGTTTGTTGTTTTGGTTTTTTTTCCTCTGATGTCTGTTCTCTAGTTTGGGCATGCATTAATTGCAAGTTGGAGCAAAAGTTAGAACAAAATTTACAACCTAAATGGACTTGTTCCAAAGATTGTACTTCTGAAAACACTCCTGTTGCTAAGTACACACGAAAGAAGACTTGGGTAACACTTTTTTTTAAACTTACAAGCGGAAAAAAAAACCCAAACAGAAATATACATTAAAATCTGAAAGCTTCATTTGAACTTGATGGCTGTTGAAAAGCGCTCAGACTACTCGTGACACTATCCAACTGCTAATGTAGCTTCTTATTTTCAATTATGATGTGATATTGTGGACAAAGTGAGGCTATAAAATCTGATGATATATAGGCTGTGACTGTTAAAGGATTATTTTAAAATACTTTTCTTTCAAGAATTTTGACATAACCTTAGAAGTCACTATTCTCTTAAGATTAGTAATCAGAGTCAAATAATGCCTTCATCAGCATTGTGCACATCTCTACATTCAGGTGCAGCACAAGAAACCCTCCCTAAATTAAACCTGCTTAATAGAGAACACAATGAAGTCTGATAGCCCAGAACCACAAGCACTGAGAACCTGAACAGCTCATGTTGACTGCAAAGCCTCTCCATGGCTTTTGGCTCAAGTGGAATAAGAATGTCACATGTCAGAACTGTAAAAGCTGTTCAGCATTAACAAAGTTGCCACATAAACAAGGAAAATCAACTACATAAAAGTAATTGCAAGGCTCATTCTTCAGATCAGCCTGAAAATAAATTGCAAGTTAAAGTTCAACTTACTGCTGGTCTTTTAATCTGTCTAGGAGGACTTGACTGAGGAGAGGGCTTTTTAGATTGCTGTGCTTGTGTTTGCTGCTGCTGCTGCTGTTGCTGTGCTGACTGCTGAGACTCTTTTTGCTGCTGTGTCTGGGATTGCTCTGAACTCTGGGATTGCTGTGACTGCTGTACTGTAGGTGCCTGGGGTGTAGACTGAAGAGATGGTGGCTGCTGCAACTGATGAGGAGTATGATGAGGCATTTGCTGTTTTCCCTGTGAGTATAGATCCAGGATCTGATGGCAGATATCTTAATAAGAAAGAAAGAAAATTCCAAAGTATTACAACCTTATAATGTACAAGTATATAACACAATTATCAAATCTGATTTTTACTGGACATCAACTTTGGAAAAATTCATTGCAAATATTACTCATCATAATAATGAATGAAATAACTTTTTAAAAGTAGATTAATTTTCAACTTATACTTGCATTTCTGAGTTTCTTCTGCCTATCCTGAGCAATATGTACATGTATATGCACACATTTCAGAAGAAGAACACAGTGTCTTGGTAATAACACACTGTATGTCATTACTGTGTGTCTGGAGAGCCAGGTAACCACACTCCCAGGACAGTAATACAGCAAGAAAGCAAGTGGAAGATTATATGTTAAAACATACATGTCTTCTTAGGCCAGTCAAAAAAGTTTTAGGAAACTAAGCAAAGGATTAAATTTTTCTTCCAACATGTTAGGAGCTAAAGGTCCCCCTTAATCTATTCATCATTCATGGTACATGACAAAAAACCTTCTATCCTAGCATAATTTGGTCAAAGAGAACAATTATCAATGGGAAAACTGCTGGAAATCCGGCTCCATTAGCTCCAGTGTTTGTAGAAACACTTATATAAAATGGGGAGTAGATAATAATTTAAAAAATAGAAAACACATCATGACAATTCTAGCTAATTGGATGTGTTATAAACTAAACAAACTGTAAAGCAAACATTGAACAAAGACTAATGATGATTAAATATGCTTCTAAGCTAAGCTAGTTCAATTTAAAACCTGATTAAGGCACAGCACATACAAGCTGAGTTACATACTCGACACAAGATTATTTTGACTGAAACATAGATAAAAAGCTATTTGCATTTATTTATGACCTAGGCCACACAGTTACAAGAAATGTGGTGGGAAATGGTTTTCATACCTTCCAAAACATCAACAGGAACATCTTGGACAAACTGCTCCCACCATCGCCTGTACATTGGTTTGGATGTCCATTCCTGTATTTCAAACTTACACAAACGGCCTGCTAAGTACATGACTGCAACAGCTATGATCTCAGGCTCCCACTGCAGGGACAGGGTAGTGCAGAGGCTGCAACAGAAAATAAACGAAGCAAAACGTAACCCTGCAAATTACCTGATTGTCCAAAGGCACTTTAATGTACAGGGTATAAAATCCCACCACAATTCTAACTTCTCAGGCAATTTTAATTATGAGCCTTGTTAAACAAAAGAGTTTACAAAACTAATTTCTGAACTACTACTGTCATGAAATCAGGTCCCAAATCAGATTTTAGAGCTTCCAAAATGTTTGTCAATCAAATGTAAACAAATACTAAAAAACCCCCAAAACCCCACAGAACAGCCAACAAGAATCTGAAAAGCAGCTTGTCAAGCACAAGTTTTAGATCAACATATAAAAGGTTATCTCTTGAATAGCCTTTGTTAAAGCTAATGCTAAAATAATTCACATTATTGGATTATTGACATTAACTAAGTTTCTGTCATAATCAATTACTATTTCTTGATATCAATTTTAAATGATGAAATATTTTTTCTCTCTTTTCTCCATAGATTCTGTAGCATATAATCTGTTTACAGAATTTTAAATCCAGCCAGCCAGCTGAATTTCCATGAATTCACTCCAGCTGTATAAGAACAGAACCCTTTACTCTAAAGGCCTGTAGTGCAAAGCACAGAATTATTTTCCCAGGATCCAAAAACAAAGTAAACTTCTAACATGGTGCTTATTAACTAAGCACAATATAGGCTCCTCAGAATAGAGGTAATTATTATGCATGACTTGAAACAACCCCTCCAACTTCATGCAAGTGTCTTCCTGAAGTGCATTTTAATTGTTAGGTCTTTAAAATATTAAACATTATCTAATTCCAAGTACAATGGTGTCCAAATTTTGATGGATAAGTTACAGTACTTTGACAGGCTTAACAGTGACAGTTATGCCATAATTTTGTTCTACCTGTAAGACCATAATCTGCAAGACTGACAGCAGCTGAAGTAAACATCTCTTGAGATCCACATTAATTTGGTCAAATTAATTTGGAGAGTTTACAAAATCTGAACCCACAAAGGGCTAATTCAAATCAGGCATATGATTAAAAATACACCTCTTTTTTATGATGTTTTACTGATGTAGGCATGACTGAAAGCCATGTATTCACAATTTCTGGACAGTCAGACTACTTAAGACATTTTCTTAAGGGTTTACTATGGAAACAAAAAGTAATATTCAAGTCTTTAATAAATTAACTAGCCCAGCTCTGTAGAATCCTCCTGGACAAGACTAAAGTGTGTCAAGTTGTTTTGTTTTTCTTTTCAATACCACATGAGAAATGCTTTTACACACAATCCCATCAATTAATGTGATTCTTACAAGTTCATTATTCAAGAAATTGTAAATCCAGTGCTAAAAACTGTATTCCTCAGTGAATTTAATGGCTACTTCACTATTACCAAAATATCACATTAAAAATATATTGATGGAATTGAGAAGTGACTTAGTTTTTTCAGAATGTACAATATATCACAGATTTGGCAAGAAGCTGGTTTGTATTCTGGAGATTAAGAATTTAAGCCTTTTCAAACAGTAAGTTTCTTTTTAATGCAGCACTCAATTAGTGCCACAACATTGCAGAGATCTTTACTGGTCCACTTCATACTCATTCCAGATTCTGTATTCAATGGAACTATCATGGTAATGATGGAAAGAAAAACTGAGGAACCAAGAAAACATGTAACAAGCATTAAAAAAAATTGAGTATTTGTCAAAAATATATCCAATACCAGAACAATGTAAGCAACAGTAACTATTTCACTTTCAGGATGCTTCCTAGGTATATCTTACCTGTCATTGACAAATGTCCATGCCATTTGAACCAGTTTTTGAATTTTGTTTTTGTCTCCTGAAAAACAATCAGAAAAAAAATAGGACATAAAATTAGGAGGGACAAACAGCTGGAAGTAGAACATTCTTGCACTGTTAATATATTAAGTTCTGGAAATCAATAACAGGCATTACTTGCTCATCCTGCCAATAATTTACCTTTGAGTTGTTTGGCATACTTGAGAAGAAATTGGTATGGATGTTCCACTTGCAAATCAAACTTTATTGTTTGTAGTAAGATTCTTTCAAGTACCATCACTTCTTCCTATAGAGAGTTACAAGGTAACCACAGTATTATTTCTTCTTTCACTCAAAAATACTTTATATGCTAGTACAGGGCATGACTTCAGAGCACCTCCAGGCAGCCACGTTTGTCTACAAGGAGAACAGAAAGCTCTCCAACTTGCAATATTATTTTAAACTCAGATACCTTTTCTTCACATTTATTTGAGTGAGGACAGTGGATGTGATGTTTAAAATCCCTATTCCTCTGCAGAGGAATGAACTGACCTAGACACAGCATGAAATTGCCAGATACACAATCACAACAAAAAATACAAGCTCTACAACATTTCACTCAAAAATTTCAAGTCCTTCTACTATTTAAAATAATCAAATTTTAAGTGAAGCATAGTTTTGCTAAGACAATGCTGTAAACAAGAAACTTCTCAATATTTCTGAGATCTAGTTTTCTTATTTAAGATTCTCTATTAACTACTTCCTAAAATCCCAGTCAGATGATTTGTCTCAGTAACACTTCTTGCTCTGGTGGAAATTACTTAAATTTACTTTAATTTGCAAAATAATATCAGAATTTACATGAAATAAAATGCAAACTTTTAATGAAAACAATTATTCCAGTAAGCTCCCAAAGCTACTTTTATTAGGAAAAATTACTTTTATAGCTACCAACCACATTACCCAGAAGAGCAATAAATGCATGCTGAACATCTAATTTAATTTAGAACTGAAAATCAGTCAATGCCTTATTGAGTGTGTGTCACTTTACTACAGTATAACAGGATGAAATCAATTTCAACATGAGTATTTTTACCTTTGGGTCATCTCCAAACTGCCCAAACTGTACATCATTTAGCAAGCTACGAGCTGTTTTAATTATGTCTTTACATTTCTTGGGTGTTTCTTCAACTTTTCCTGCTAGGAAGAGACAGCAGGCTCCTGTCACCTAAAAAAAGGCAAGCACTTTCACAAAGTGGTCTGCATGTAGATATGCAATACAGTGTAGCATTATAAAAGCACTGCCAGTTTCCATTAACAGTACTGTAGAAGTCTCCCAGGAAAGACTTAATGGGCATACTAATTTCTATTTTAATATAGTGTTAAACTTTTATTTTCTTAGAAGAAAAATACAGAATTTGGAGGACTGTCTATTTTACACTTGAAGGTCAGAAACCCAAAGCACAATTTGTCCCGGTTCAATGTTATCTGTCAAGCAGTTTTAAAACTATGTAACTTCTTTTTTTCTTTCAGCTAATACAGAAGTGCCAGCACTACAGCTTCTACTCCTAAAGAACAATATCAGCAAGTCATAACTGCAATGTCAATACATTTTTGAGCATAAACAGAAATGTGTAAACAATGAACTTTAAGCTGTAATAATTAAAAGAAAAAATGCCAATTTTCCATCTTTCTGTAGTGAACAGCAATTGTAGCACCCAAGTGACTAATCACTATTTCAAATAGTCCCTGCCTAGTGCAATCATTAAATTAAGTCATCTAAATACTTACATATCTTGGGAACTGTTTGAAGGAATGAAACATGTAAAACCGATGGAAATAAATTATTCCAGTTGCTAGAGTGTCATAATGTCTGTGGTGCAGATTAAGGACTTTCAAACAACACATAAAACAAATGTAAAACCAAACATGCACAATGAATTCTGCTTTATCAAGTACTTCAAGTAATTGGTTCTTCAGTGACCAGTTAGAAAACACTGCAAGTAAAACAGGAGCTTTAGGGGAAAAAAAAAAGGCACAAAAGCCCTTAAAGCTGTGTAAATACTGTGATCAGGTCCAGACGCAGCTGATATCTAAAGCATTTGTTGTAAGTGTGCAAAGTCCTGACTGTATTTACAAGAGGATGCACATAAGGTCACCCCTGGGTTTTACCATACCTGCCTCAGAGAAGGTCAAATCCAGCAGTAGGTACACGAAGGAACAGAACAATTATCACTTCACATTCAAGTGCTGGCATGGAGGAAAGTTACTATTCACACCCATAAATGCAAATCAAATCTGAACATCCTCCATATTCTTCACTTTAGGGCAAGTAAAAATTTTGTCTTCACCATGCTTTATTAAAGAGAGAACTAAGGAGATTAAAGGGAGCATAGGAATATAGGAAGCAGAAAATTTCAGTGGCTAAGAGGGTGTGGGACAGTCTGGAGAATTACACACAGCTGTAAATCCCAAACTAATGAAACAAAAAAACATCCACCGAGGACCAAGACTGGGGAGGCAGAGGTTAGAAGCCTCAAAGGCACAATCTAGAAAGCTGGGGGAAAAATTCAAAATTTGAGAAGTCATGTACATTCATATACTGAAACAGTTTCATAACTCACAGAATTTACTCTTAATTGGAAAGTATGTATCATCTTACTTCCAAATCGGAACCTTGTTTATTCCCATGAATGGATAGAAATTGTGTAGGAACACATTACATCAAAAGGCACTCCAACACAAATATATTTTTGACTAGCACTTAAACATCTGAACAGCTGAGCATGTCACATTTGTTGTATATTTTATTCTGAAATCTCACTATTCATAAAGACATTTCACACCAACATGAGTGTAAAGGATACAGCCCTAAACGTGTTCCCACGTCGAATATGAATCTGGCCCCTTCCCTGCGGTATCGTGCCTCTGTAGCTGGATCAAGCCCTTCAAGCTGTGATGGTGTGTGTGCCAAATCTTTCTTATCCCAGTACCAGCATGGTTTTGTATGGTCCAGGTTTGCCAAGTTTACAGAAGGGCTGGAATTTTCTTTATTCTCCTTCATTTATTAAAACAGAATTGTCTTTGCTGTTTAAATTTTCAAAAATGAAGTCTTCAGAGAGTCACTTCAGGACCTTGAAGAAAAGAAAGAATTAATTCTTTAAAAATAGAGAGAACTGTCTTCTGAAGTTCCTGCTCAAAGAGGAGTAAAGAAGAATAGTGCTTAGCCGTGCCTGCTGGAAAGAACTTTTTCCTATGCTCAAAGACAAGGAATAAAGAACTTTGCCTTTAGCCTCCCTCTATATTGCAAATACAATCAAAGAAAAAGCCATAAGTTTTACCCTTGCTATTACCTGTTTAATAAGGAAACTTCAAGAATACATCTCCAACAATATCTGCTATTTCTCAGCAGAACAACTTCCATCTACTTTGTCAATAAAACTAGGAAAAAACAGTTCAGTGATGGCTGTAGAAAGATTTGGAAAGTTAGGGGGATTAGCTGACTATAGGAAAGGCCCTGGTGAGGTGAGCCTTAAATACCTGCCTGCTCCCAGGGATACCCTGAGCAGCAACCACTTGGCAGAAGCTTTGTAAAGTGATCTGTACTTGCATTACTTAAAGAAAAAAATGTATCCGTGTTCTTTCACGTACCAAGACTGAGACAACTAATTGAGTTTACAGAGTAAGGCAGCATCTAAAATCATCCCCCAAAGAAGGCAACCAAATACACCCCAAGAGTCTCCTACTTGCCTGTGTTTACCAGCACTTGGTGCATAGAGATGCAGATCACAGAGCTCTGCAGGCATCTTTCTGGTGTTTGAATTATGACTGACATTCAGCCATGCCTCAGCTTAAAGAATGAGCAGTCGCTGCCTTTATTTCTTTCAGGCACAAACCCGCTCTTACTCCAATTCAATCAGCTACAGATACTACTCACAGATTACTACAGTCACCTGCAAAGGTTTGCATAACAGACAGTCATTAACATATGATGCAATATACTCGCTCTAAGCAAGCCAGTCACAGGAAGACCCAAACTTAAAACTCTTAAAATCAGCTATTACTTTTCGAGACGTTTCCCCTCCGAAAACGGAAGGAAGATCACGCGAACAGCCACAGAACGACTACAGCACCTCGCTCACCTTCAAAAAGTTTCTCTTTTTCAGAATAAAGGAAACTGTCTTTGCCTCACGGTGGTTTTGGAATCACCTTCACAACTCGTGGTATCGGTCACACACAGATCTAAATTCTGCCACAAGAAAAAGTAAATGGCTACTAAAAACTATTTCCAGAATCAACAAAAGCGCGCCAGGCCACGACCAAACATTCCCATCACATTTACTAGAAAGCTGCTATTTTTTATAACTGTAACGATCCTTTTTCCTCACGAGATATTTTGCTTTCTAACTTCTAGAGCGCTTAAAACCCAATTAACAGTAAAAGCGCCTGAAGCGACAAGATCTGTTTCTATAAAGGAGCGAACGCATTTCCGAATACGGAACCAGGAATTCAAATCATCACCCGCCAACATCTTAAACGAACAATTTTAAACGTCCCAATCCACATCGCAACGCCCGACAGTAATAAGTTTTCCCTGCCTTTTTACGCACCCCAATAAAGTAGAAGAGAGTTCCAGAGCTCGCCGCGGCTTTTCCATACCTTACCTGAGCCGAACGCACGGACCGCGGCTCCGCCCCTGCAGCCCCAGCCGGGCCGGAGATGCTCG
>NW_005054303.1:4310105-4316759 GCF_000277835.1 Geospiza fortis | reverse complement strand
TAAATCTTTTTCCCCTTTTTTTGGTTTTTTTTTTTTTTTTTTTTTTTTTTTTTTTTTTAATATGCGATACGGGTTGAATGCTCCCTGCTCCTAGTTTGCCATGGAGCCTCCCATGGCCCCAGCGCTCGGGGTCTGGCTCGGGGGCGTCTCTGCGGGTCTGTGGCTCCTCAGAGCCCTCCTCTGGCTGCAGAAGAGTGCTCTGCTTTCTTTCCTTTCTCACCCCCTCTGCTTAAGCAGAGAAGGTAAATCTTTCGAGGAAAAAAAAGGGGGGGAGTTAAAATTAGAATAAATCGTAAACTGTTTTTTGACAGGGGTGTTGCTCTTGAAACAGCCTCGCTATTTCAGCCTTCCCCTATTGCTACCACAGCTGCCTATCCCATGAACCCTTCCTCCTCTTCCTCACCCAGCAACACTTGATTAGAGTTGCTTGAGCTGAGGCTGTGCTTTGCCTTCAGTTCTTAGCAAATTCCTAAATTTTGAATTTGGCATGCAGTTTTTTAGCCTACATTCAGCTATCAGAATTAGCTCAGTTCTTCCTGTTGGAAGTTGTCCCTCATGGTTCTAAGCTGCTCTTGCCCCAAGGTTGGTATCTGCTCTTCTGGATGGACTTGTCCTTGGAACCTAAGCTTGCTCCTGAGATCAAGCTGAAAGTAGATTGTCTTTGTCCCTTCTAAGAGCATGTAATGTAGGCACCTGTCTATTCAAGTGACAGCTTTGTTCTCTGAAAATTGCTACAATGTTAGCTTAATGTCTCACAAGTGTTTTCTGCCTTCAGTTGTTGTAGTCCCATGACTGTCAAGTGAAACATAAGTATTTTGTCGGTGAGTAAAAAACAACCGTGGCATTCTGTATGTCCACTATCAGGTTCCTGGTACAAAATAGTAAGCCAGTGTACAAGCTGTGGGAGGGAAAGGCATGATGGGCTCAAAGGCGGGGGTGGCTTCCTGATATTTTTGCTCAGTTAAGTAACTTAATATGGTAGAGATTCAAGCCTGCTGGCTTGTGCCTTAGTAAAGTTTTTGGTTATGTTTAGCGGGGATTGAAGTATATATTGCAGTAGAGTTGAAAACACATTCTTGACATTGTGTGCTGAGAAATAGATTTAGGCTGCTGGGGGAAGAAATGCCACAAGCCCCGAAATCATTTGTAATCTGTATATCACTATTTCCAGAGATGGCCTGATCTGCTGCTGAAATCACGTGTGCCTTGGAATAGAATTCTGATTTCAGTATGGTACAGAAATTAAGAATAGATTGCATTATGCCTCTCTGTATGGAAAAATGTACATCTCGATGATGTTTTCATTGTAATAAATCTATTTAGACGTGTCTACTGTATCTATTAATACTTCTTCATAGTGGTGCTGGTTGTGTAGTTAATTTGATAAATTGTGTAGTTCTCAGCAAGTGAGTATTTCAGTGGTTGCTCTTTGAAAAAAACAAAGGCACTTTAAGGGTGCTGGAGGTTTTAAGGGATCTGTATCATTCTAGTAGGCTGGCAGAATGCTCAGTGCATGAGACCTCATGATGCCTGTGGCTTAACCTTTTGGAGGCCTGGGTAGTTCTGTTAAGTCTGCCCTACTGATGGTTGAAGTCAGGGTGGCTTGCTTTATTCTCAGTTAGGAGTTATATTATATAAAGTGAGGTTAATACTTTCTAAATTAAGAACATTATTTAGGAAAATGCAGATAAAGACAGTACATAAGGGGTTTTAGTTAATTCTGCTCTAAAGGAATTAGGAAAAAAAAGTTTGTGGAAGTCTTTGGAGGAGCAAAATTCAAGCAAAGAAATAAAATTACAAAAGTGGGTTGGTAAATTGGTAGAGTTTATCAGCTTCTTTTCTTCAAAGAGTATTTTTTTCTTTTCTGGTCAAATAGCTGTCTGAGGATCTGATTCAAGAGAGAGGCAAGGGAGTTAAGAGCTTGTTTTCTGTGGATAGTTAGTAAACTATCTTCCCTAGAAATATCAGTCAGGTGTTGATAGTAAGAAGCACTCCATCTGCTTAAGAAAGCTTTAATGGGAGGTCCAGAGGTATGGGGGCCAACCTATAGTAAATAACGTAATAGTTCCAAGTTAGCAAGCTGATAAAAGTGAATTAAGAACTACATACTATTTTTGAGCTGTTCTGTTGGATATGGACTTTTTTTTGCCCTTCAGCATTTTGTGCTACTTTCAAATTAATAATTTCTTACCAGAAGTTTATATTTAATGCATGAGGCAGTCTTGTGCTTAGTATCTAGCTAGGTTCAGCTGGGTGGGGAGGGAGATAATGTCAAAATGAAAGGACTTCCTTTTTTTAGTAGATTAGTACTACCTCAAGCATCCATAATCAGAATACTGTCAAGGCATGTTTTCTTTGATTCTAATTATAAGAATAAATGTCTTTTGGAATTTGATTCCCGACAATTAGCTAAATTTGTTGTAGTTGGTGTTTTTTGTAAGTGTATCAGGCAAATATTTGGCTAATTTTAGTCAATTCGTTTGGTATTATTCTGTAGATTGGCTTCTTCCCAGTATCACAGTCACCACTATCACCATCATTCTTTCCTTGGCCTTGCACTGCAATGGGATTAGCAGTTTGTTCTTTGCAGAGTAGATGTATGCTGTGCATGCAGCAGTGGTTCAGTCTTTCCTCTTTTCCCAATGCTTTAGGCTTGTGCTCATGGTTGACACACCTGTGGTGCTACAGCTTTTTGTAGTAAAGGGAATTATTTGATTCTGACCATCCTTTGCCCAAGAACTTGTTAGAGACACTTTGGCTTCCTAGATTTGGCTTTAGATGACTAATAATGTTTTTAACTTAGACTGTTATGTAAAATATGAGAAAGAACCTCTCAAAACTAAAAGTACAGCTGGAGTTCTTCATTTCTCCAGAAAAATGGCCCCTTAGTGTTGTCTGGCCTTAGTCTTGTGTATTTGGAGCTAGGCTTGTGTTTGTAGCAGTTAAGAGGTGACTTCATGCCCGAGTGTATTTTAGCATTGCTTTGCATTTTTGGTCTTGCCCTTCCTCTGCTTTAACCTTCTTTGCTCCCTTTTTCTGTTTTTAGCTGCTCTGCCCTACATTGCCTCTTGATTGCATCTCTTCTAACAAATGACTATTCCAGTTGCTCCATGTATCCCTGCCCTTCCTTTACCACTTCCCATCCTGTTCAGGCAGTTTGTTAATCCTTTTTCTTTCTTTGAAATAAGGAAGAATTAGAGCTGTATTCTTTCATTTCAGTTCTGGGTTCTGTGACCAGGCCAGAGCAGCAGACCTGTCACTTGCTGCAGGAGGCTTCTACCTGTGTATCTAACCTGGGCTGCAGGTGTGAATGACTGTGCTTGAGATCAGTTTTATCTCCAGCACTGGTGTTTACAGGCTCTGAAGTTGGCCAGATGTTGGTAATATATAAAGCAGAAATAAAGTAAAAGACATGGTTTTGAGAATGTAGCTGCTAATATCCTATTAGGAATCAAAATACAATGTAACTTGTAACTTGAGAGATATCGGTTTACTTTTCAGAAGGATTTTCTGAGCCTGGTGTTAAAGTGTGTTGTGTACTGGGGGATGACAGATTAATTGGTTTATTTTATTTTTGGGTATATTCCCAATATCTCTGAAGGAATTGGCTAACCTGTCCTGGAAGTGCCTACAGCAGTGTTTGAACATATGGTTTTCAACTAGTGTTTGAATGTAGGCCAAAATGGTTTTTGTAATTGAAGATAGACTGTAAAGTCTGTCAGTTCTATTCAGTTCCTTTTTTATTGTTTCTGTTCAGAGTGTGATAACCTGCACTGAAAGGAGGGGAGTCAGTCTCTGGGGCTCCTGTGTTAGCTGTCTGATTCTAGCCTTTTGCATGCAGATCAGTTTGTAGATTGTCCTTTTTATATGTTTGTATGTATTTTAGAATATGATAAATAATGATGGAATCATCTCAATAAAACTAAGTCTCTTACATTACAAATGCTTCCTGTATTTCTTAGTTAATCTTGCTTTGTATTTAATGCTTTCTAGCACTAGTGCCCAAAGTTTTCAAGTAATATTTCAGCAGAGTAGGAAGAGGATGTGGTGTGTGGATTTCTACTTCCATAGGACCTGAAATGCTGGACCAGAACTTCCTGTTTGCTGGGTCTTGCCTGGTGTGCCCATTCTCATGTCAAGCTAAGGGAGGATGAGTTACTCTGTGGGAAGGGGTTGGTGCCAACCAAGCATGAGGTGCAGGTGTTTCCTGCCCTTGACAGGTCCTGTGGGAATTGTCTTTGTGGCCACTGTTGGTTATCTTTATTTGATATCAGTTTATAGATGTAGCCACATAATAACGTCAAGAAGTGAGAGAAGGAGATTTTGCATTTAACAACTTTTGCATTTAAATATTTCTGACAAGGACTTCTGAAAGATCTCTTTTTACAGGTTTGCCTCTAGGTAATTCAAATGAACTGATGTATGTAATTATATAATTTGTGGAACTGTATGTCTGCTTTGTCCTACTGCTCAAATCATCAGTGAGGATGATAATCAGTGTTAGTTCCAGTACTAATCCCTGGGCTATGCTGGTGTTACTGGCCTCCAGCTGAACTTCCTGCCATTCACCACAGCCTCTTGAATCCAGCAGTGCAGCCAGTTTTCAGTCCACCTCACTGTCCATTGCTTCAGTTGGTAGTTCATCAGCTTGTGTGAGTGTGTGGTGGTAGATGTTGTTAAAAGCCTTATCAATGCAGAGGTGAACAGCATCTCCCATCAAGGAGCATCACCACTGTTCTCCCATCAAGGTTACTTGCTTCAACAGCTTCCCTCCCCTCAGCACTGTGAGGCCACATCTGGAGTGTAGTGTCCAGTTCTGAGCCCCCAGTGTGAGAGGTGGTTACTGAAGAGGGGCCACTGAGATGATTAAGGGGCTTTCCTCATGTGGAGACAGGCTGGGAGAGTTGAGACTGTTTGGCCTGGACAAAAGAAGGCTCAGCAGAATCTTCTCAGTGTGTACAATTACTTGAAGGAAGGGTGCAAAGAAGGCAGGGCCAGGTTTTTTCAGGTGTGCCCAGTGACAAGAAGTAAGAGACACAAACTGCAACAGAGGATGTTCTTTCTCTCTGAGCATCAGGAAATACTTTCTTACTGTGAAGGTGACTGAGCACAGTTTGGAGACTGAGTCTCCATTCTTTGAGATATTTAAAAGCTGTGTGGACATGGTCCTGAGCAGCTGGCTCCAGCTGGCACTGCCTGAGCAGGGGAGTTGAACAGGTCAGTCTCCAATGGTCACTTTCAGTGTGAGATATGTTTTTTTTAAAGTTTGTTTAAATGTTTGTATTCCTGATCCTATTTCACCAAAGATCCATCAAATCTCAGGACCTTCTTGTGTTTCTTGTACTTTGTCCCTTGCCAGATTCAACTCAAATGGCCTTTAGCTTTCCTGTTCCCACCCTTGCATGCTCAAACAATACCTTGGTTTTTGCTGAGTAGGCTGGCCATGCTTTCAGCTCTTCTGTTTCTTTGTTTGAGTTTTGTCAGGAGAGTCTTGTCCATTGATGCAGACCTGTCATTTTCACTTAACATCCTGCACGTAGAGGAGGAGCATTCCTGAGCTTGGAAGTGATGGTTGAAAGTTCACCTCTTAAGATCTTTATAATGATGGAGTAGTAGCAGAATAGATTTATTTCCATCCTGCAGTTTTCAATTGTGTACTCTTAGAAAAAGTGAAAGTAGTAGGCCTCTAGAGCATATTTTGTGAAACCATGAGCAGATGCCTGAGTTAACAAACACCAAGTTACCCTTGTGCATCAAATCTCTAGTTCCAGGCAGCTATATAAGATTTGTTTTCGCATTCAAGGTTACTTGTTTTTTCCCCTAAATACAACAGAGTATAATTTATCATTTTCAAAAGTAGAAGGTATTAGGCATATATATACTTTTGTTACATTTTTGATACCTGCTGTACAGACAGCATTTCAGGGTTTGTTAAAATGGTTCTGTTTTACTGCATTGGTAGTCACTATTCCTTATTCTGGTTTCAGCATTTGTTTTCCCAGACTTTCACTGGGATATGATGAGTTGTCACCAGTATGTTCTTATATACTTTGGATAGAATGGGACAGAGGTTGATATCAGTGTTCATAAAGTTGGTTTTCTTGCTTTTTCAAAACCAGTGATAAAAAATGTTCAGATCTTCCAGTCTTAGCTGGTTTTCCCTGCATCTATTTACAGGTTTATTTATCAGTTTTGCCAATTGAACCCCAGATACAAAAGCATTTCTTTAATGCATCTGCATAGTTTCTTGTTGAATATGTTACTCAGAAATAGCTACTGGCCTGTATCTAAAAGTCTGACCCATTTGTCCAGGGTTTAGTTTTTCACATAAACAAAAACTGACTTTTCAAAATCGGCTCACAGCCTTCTGGGTTAGTCTCCACTGCCTTATACAGGCTGTGGCATCTGGGTGGTCTGTGAGCTTCCAGGTAGCATGGTTAGAGCTGCTGGGATTCAGGAAACTGGTGACTGACACATTTCAACAGTCTTGTTGGGGAACTCCAGCTCTAGCCTTTGTAAACCAGCAGCCATTCTATAACTTTTGCTGCTCACTTGAGAGTGTAACTGCCTTTCTTTGGATATTCCTGGTATATCTTGATGTCATTTATATATATTTTTATATATATATATATATATATATATATATATATGTAT
>NW_005054303.1:4272286-4309801 GCF_000277835.1 Geospiza fortis | reverse complement strand
TATATATATATATGTACATATATGTATATATATCAATGGTCTTGCAACTGGATAATCCTTTCTTTGGAAACTGCCATTTTCAAATGAAGTGGATCTTAGCAGGAAGCTGAGCTGTGTATGGATGAATTTCTTTGCTTAAGGAACTTTGTGTGCTGGGATAGTATTTTTAGACTTGCAGAAAGTAATAAGGGTTGGCTGGTGAAGAAAGAAATGGCTGGTTGCTTTGGATGACCACCTACAATGTGTAATCTTCCCCTTTGCTAAGCAGAGTTGCATTTGATAGCATATTAATATATTAACTCTACCTAAAATAGAGAAGCATCCATTCCCTCTGGGGTATGCTGCACCTGATTCTGTCAGTCAGGAGCAAGTAAAATGGATGTTGTCAGACCAATTTGAGAAGCTCTGTGTGCTGATACAGTGAGTACACTAATAGAACTGTAAAACTTAGAGTTGCACAAAATGACGGTTGGGTTTTCATGTGGTTTTCAGATTCAGATTGTATCTGTTCTCTGCCCCTATTTCCAAAAGTCAGCATTCAAGCAGTTATTTGTTCCCAGATGATGCTTGGGAACAGTGAGCTCTGTAAGGGCTCATGAAATTACAATTTTCGCATTTTTCAATGCCCTGTTTGAAAATAGAATTCCTGTTTTCAAGACAATGACAGATAATATTATGATTTCCTTCTGTCACTGTAGGATGCTTGGCTTCTACAGCCTGTTTCTCTGGCTTACTGAGTCTTTGAATCCATGCCTGAATATAAAACAAATGGCCTGTTGCACTTTGAGTTTGGGCATTTAGAGGAAAAAAATAAGTAGACTAATAAAAAAAAATTGCTTGCTGTATTCTGTGATGTCTGAGAGTTGGTCTCTAAGTGGTTTGGAGGTATAGTGTAGAGTTTCTTATAATAATGTGAACAGCCAAAAACTTTGCAAACTCTAGTAAACAGTGATTGCAGTCTTAAAGGCATGGTGTATGCCTGGTTTGAAAGTGGGAAGTTAGTGCAATGATGCTGGTTTTATTTGTCATACTGGGGTTTTACCAAAGCACTCCAAGACAGCAAAATTCTGTGCAACTTTGAGGAATATTTTACCTTCTGTAAAGTTAAAGTTGTGTCTTTTCCAGAAAACTCTCAAGTGCCAGATCAGGTTAATACCAAAAAGCTGGTTTGAGCACATTTCTGCAGACTTCTGTCCCGACCCTACATGAAGTATTGTCCTAAGGCCTAGGACATGGGCAGTCCAGGTTTGGAAAGTGCTGCTGCTCCCAGAATGCATTTTTCTCTGATGGATAGAGGTTCACCAGTGTCACCTGCAGCAAGATATCAGGTGCAGCTTTGCTACAATAGCCATGGTGTTTGTGTTCAGTTCTGTCCTTTGTGTCTCTCAGGAAGAATTACTCGGTCTGAGTAGAAGTCATCTCTATCTATTTACAAATTTACCTGACTTGTAGATTATGGTTCTATATGTGGTAGCAGGAAACTCAGCTAAAAGAACTGGGAGTCATAACACTGACAGCCAGTCTTTTCTGGAGTCATGCTGCTGTTTTTTTCCCTTGTTTGAGATTATATTCAGTAGGAACAAACTTTCTTTTTGGGCTGATGGATATAAGTATCATCTTGCAAGTGTTGCAGGTG
The DNA here is from genome assembly GCF_000277835.1 of Geospiza fortis. Lineage (NCBI taxonomy): Eukaryota > Metazoa > Chordata > Aves > Passeriformes > Thraupidae > Geospiza > Geospiza fortis. The sequence goes on along the minus strand of NW_005054303.1, from coordinate 4,308,165 downwards.
TGACTTGTTGTTAACACAATGTCCCTTCGTGGTCCTTTATGGCCAAAGGAGACCTGGTGGTGTTGCTAGCGAGGGCCCTGGGGCTGTGGCTGTGACAGCAGGGCCTGAGGCTACTGCTTGAGCTGGATTCTTGCTGCAGCACAGGAACCATGCAGGTCTCAGATGAGATGGAAGATGATCGGTCTGCAGGGGCCTGGGACTGTTGAAAGTCCAAACTGCTGAAATCTGGCACAAGTGGATTTTCTTTGCTGGCTGTGCAGAAGTGAGATAAGCCCAGGAAACTAGCAAGGAAGGTACTTAGAAATGAAAACATTGAAATCTCAGTTTGGAGAGGTCAGAGGCAACAGAAGCTCAGGCTTCCTAGAGCTTTGTAGAAAGACTACAGAAATCTTTTCAAATTTTCAAATACTACTTGTAGGGTCTGGTCAGCCCTACTCTGTGATTCAGTGCAGGCTGGGGGTCAGAGGGATAGGTTGAGGAAATGACTCTGGGTGTGCACCAAATTAAGATGGGGCAGGAAAACAAATTCTCAGCAGACATGTTAACAGTTTATTAGGATACTAGAGGCAGTTGCCCTTTGAAAACATGCTGATCAATCTGTCTGCCTTAATACAGAGAGGAGACCTTTGTTCAGAACGTTATATGGCCTTCCTAGATATTTTGGAACTGGAGTAGGCAATGTACTTATTCTGTAATGTGTGCTAAAATAAATGTTTAAAATATTTATTTTTTGGCTTGTGTTGTCACCTGCAAGCATACCAGAAAAACAAGTGCTGCCTAGCAGTTCTCCTATCACTCTTCTAAATGGTGAGGATTAACATTTTGAGAAGATTATGGCAGTTTACAGGACCTTATAGTCTGTATACATTTTGTTTATTACTTTATCAAACCTCTGAAAGTTTGGGGATGAAGCTAGGTAACACTTCATACTGCTGTGTCTTTCTTGTTCCTTAGAGCCCAGTAAATGTGTATGTTAAAAGCTGCTTTATTTCAAACCACTGCAGAGTTTGAGTAAACATGGAAGAGACTGTAAGGTCTCAGGTTGCCAGCTATGAATGCCAGAAGGTATGAAGGGGCTTGAAAGAATATGCTGCTTCATTTTCAGGGTCTAGAATAAAAAGATCAGAAAACTGCCAGTGTTTTCCCTGAAACTTCTAGACACCTACTGGAAGAGTCTCCATTTTAACCACTAGTTAGGGAGTGGGATTAAGGCAAATGGGTTTGGAAGACTTTCTGACAGTTGTTTAGCCCTCAGTTACATCACTTATCAGGCATTCATAGCAGAAACTTACTAAATTTTTTTCAATGTGCATAGCTCTTAAATGTTGTCAGAAGTTCCTCACCCAGCTGTCAAATAGTACTCTTTTGGGATTTAGAAATGCAGAGTGCTTGGTCTGCCCCGGGTGGTTTGAGGACACTAAAATTGCAGTGAATTGAAGTGTAATCATAACTGGGCTTGAGGGCTGTGATCTCTTCTGTAACGGTTTGCCAGCAAAGGAAGCAGCTCAGTAATAAACGTAAAATGGTAAAATGTTTCTTTTAAGCTATTAAGGGGCATCCCCAGAGTATTTCTTATCAATTGCATTGCAGTAAATCTGTGCACTGCTCCAATTTGTACATTGGCAACCATTGTATGACTCTCCTTGAACTTCACATGGAATGAATGACAGTAATGCTCATTCATTACTTCCACAAATGAACAGTGATAGATTTATATATATATATATATATATATATATATATATGTGTAAAATGAGCTGATGTTGCCCTGAGCCCAGAGCAGGAAGGCAGGCCAGGTGTACCCTCTGTGTGGCTAAAAGAGAAGCACATTCTCATGGAGGTGCAGTACCACTCTGAACTTTCTACCTGCATTCCACCCTGATCCTATACCAGCATGATCTGTCAGGTGTCTTTCAGAAGTGCACAAGGCACCCAGTGTAATTTAATAGCAAGCCCATTAACTGACGTAACTATTATCACATCTTGGAAAGCCTGAGAAGAGGTACACAAATACCCAGTGGATTTCTCCAAAATTGTCTTTTAGTTGTCCACACTAGTTTCTGCTGTGGTTCCTGGCTGCAGCCTGGAAGGCCTGAGAATTCAATAAACATTTCTGGACCATGTTTTGTTTCTTGAGGTCTGATAGTGATCCCAAACTCTCCTGGTCAGGATGATGTGCCACTAATACCGCCTCTGACTGCATCTTTAAGGAATTCATCTGCTTCAGAAGCTTGATGGAGCGGCTCTGCTTCATACTCTTAGCTGGAAAAAGTACAGCAGTTACTTTAAAACTGCTTAGAATCCCTTCTTTAAGGACAGGGTATTCCAGGAAGCAACTTGAAACAGTAGCTGAATTCAGATATTTATAATTTCAAGCACAGTTTAGTTGTGCAGGCTGGGTAGTGTCAATTCAGTGTCCAAATATAGATACTTAAGTAGTTTTTTGTTTCCAGCAGCGGTATTGAAACATTCAGCCAATTTAAGCCAGGACAAGACTTGAATGTATAATGAAACTCGTTTTGAGGGCAAGAATTGTGTGTGTTGCCACATAGCCTAGAACAAGTCTTGAAGCTTGTGAAACTTGTTTTCTGCTCTGGATATCATCTTTCCTTCCTCACTTTCATTAGAGTGGTTTGCAAGAGGTTTTTTGTAACTTTGTGAACATATTGGAAGGATTCTGTGGGCGGTAAGTTCTTTTCAGTAAAATGCAGGTGATGGATCTGATGTATGGTTTCATCTGCATCACCTGGCTGCTTGGAGGAGAAACTGCAACATGGGAAGGGTGCCAGGATTGTGGCCATCCCTTTCTAGGATGTGCTGCCCATGCTGAGACTGGAGATGTGGTTTGTCAGTATGATGGCCCTACATAATTATCTAATTGGAAGGGAGCAGTGTGGGAGGCAGTAGTAAATCATACTGGAGTTGCAGTAGGTGTAGAAAGCAGAGGGTAGGCAAAGGTGTTAAAGCAAAAACTAGCTGAACTGAGAGGAGAATTTTTCAATGAGTAGCAATAATTGTGGGCCCAATTGCTACTAGGTTGCTTGAGGGCATTCCACTTATGTGGAATTATTGTTGCAATTAAACAGTAGTCCTTGGCATTAAGTGTCTTCAGCTTTAAATCTCTTCCTTTGAGACAATCCAGTTAATTGGAATATATGTTATTGCCTAGTTATGTGTTATTTATGCTGTTGACTATAATGCAATTAAAAAAGGACTTAAAAAAATTTACACAGTGATAGCCAAGATTTTTTTTTTTTGCTATTCAGCTAGGCTCCTTTCCTTCTGCTGTAGCAGTTACATGAAGCAGGTCACAGTAAATATGTAGTGGAATGTATCAATATGCATCAATCTTTTCTGTGCATTCTAGAGAATTTGGAAAAAAGTGGATGGTGTCCACCCACACTTTTTTTTTTCAGTAACACAAATGGAGGAATGGGTTAAATTTTTATTAGTAGTTCTTTCCCCCATTTATAGAGGTGCTGCCTCTTTTTTGGTGGTTGAAATTACTATGATTCTTAGTAACCAAGACAGAGCTATGTGACATGTACATTTTGGGTTAAAAACAATTGCCATGGAAATATATACTTAGATAGCATCATTCTAAAGTCCTAATTGCATGCAAGGCCTTGCCAAAATTTCAAAGCTCATCAGCTGTCTTGGACTAGGTCAGAACTTCTGCTCTTCGCCGTTCACTCTGGAGCAATGTACCGAGTGTTACAGTGTTTTGTTGCACCTCTATTAACATAGTATTGCTTAATTTTAACTTGTACCTTCATAGTTATCAATGCAACTTATTTTTTCTTCTTTTGCAAAGTAGTCTGACTAAGCAAAATACAGGAAATGGTGATGGCAGGTCCTAGTTTTTGCTCTCATTAGTCATGATTAATATTGAGATTTCCATGAAGACACTTGGTAAATGTGCCAGCATGGCCAAGGAGTTGCTGTCTGAAATGACATACTGAAGTGATTTTGAGCCTTGTTGGCACATTGCAATGGCAAATAGAACAGGTTGTGTTAAGCCATCACAGGACCTATTTTTGAAAATTGTGGAATATTTAGATCTTTACCAAGCCATTTAAGTACAGCAAGTGTAGCACATAATTACTAGTTCATGTCTTAGCATATGAACACTTTTACTTAAGCATTGTGTAGTATATATGTGCACAGGATAACAGGTAAAATCAAAGTAACTTTCTGTTACATACTGCCTAATAAATATTTTGGTCCATATTAACATTTCTGTATTTATGGTTTTGCCATTTGCAAAGTTTTCTTATGTGAGCACTAGGAGGCTTGATCTAGACAACAACTAATCTTACTTGTTTTGTAGACTAAACTTTTTCAAAGTTTCTTTTATATGTTGAGGGTGTTTCTTCTGGGATTACACTGCCATAGCAAACAGCTCTTCCAGGACAAAACATGTAAGTAGTCTTCTCACAAACAATCAAAATTTTGCATCTGGGTTTATTGAAGCATATGTCAGTCGTGTGACTGTCTTATGCCTTAGTAAACAGCCCATACAAAGAGTTAAGTAAAAAGATGGTCTAGCTGAAAAACATGCTTTGCAAGAACTGGATTTTTCTGAATAAGTACAAAAGCAAAAATGTTATCTAACATTTTTTTTTGTTTACTTAGTTGATGTTAACTGTTTTTAAAGCAGTGGCATACATATACTGTAATTGTACTCCAACCAATCCTGTAGGAAGAGAAAGCATTCATTTGGAAGCATTAAGAACATGGACATACATTTCTGGTAGTTTTTTTGCCAGTAAGTTCTTTTCATTAGCGAAGGCTAGAGAGACATTTTCTGTATCAGTCTTTATTTTGTCCCCATTGGGGCTAAAATTTATTCTTAATCAGTTAAATTTATTTAGATGATCGTACTTTTCATATGGTACTGTGTCTTTAGAGAAGAGCAAAGCTTACAACTTCTGGTGTGGTAGATTCCTCAAAGAAAAAAAAATGCTTGTGAGAAGCAAGTATCCCAGAGAGGGCAGACAGAGGGAAATGGTACCTGTCTCCTGAAGGGAATAAAATCCATCTGCTAAGTGAGAGAGATGAGAAAAGCTATGGGAAGGAAATAACTGGATCAAAAGACTTGAGGCTTTCAAAGACTTTTTCTCAGGAAGAATATTCTTTTTAAGAAGTGATGGTGACAACCTATTTGATTTGCTTTACCTGAGCGATGAAATGTTCAGAGTCCTATTGCAAATAGATCATGTGGTTAAATCAGGTCTTTGAAAAGAAAATAAATGTGAGTTTGTGTATGAAGTAGGAGAAGCTGCCCTGGATAATTTCACAGGCCTCATGAAGAAGGGAGGCTTACAGCTTGGGCTGCAAGAAGCAGCATGAACATGTCTGAGAAAACCCCTCCGTCCTGCTTTTCCTGGAGGTCTCTAAGTAGCCTGCTCTTGATTGCTGTCACTGTTACTTTTCCTCTGGTAAAAGAGGTGAGGGGAGAAGAAAAATAAAGGAGACTGTGGTAAGGATGAAAACTGTAGACTTCACAAAGAAACAGGGCATGGCAACTTCTCACTATTCCTCCAGGAGATGGTGGATGCTGTTCAGTGCAGTCCTTTGTAGATGGGAAGATATGAGGGAATGTAGTAAGTGCTTTTTAATCAAGAAGTTTGTGGAGGAAGACCTGTGGCTTTGGGTGGTCTTGAGTCCAGGAGGCAGACACTAGAAAGGGAGGGGGCAATGGTAAGCAGAACCTCATAAAATGGAATTAAAAAAATTGCAGCGTGTAACCAATATAAGTGTGTTCCAGGATGTCTCTCTTCCTGCAGAACATGAGTATCTGGGGCTGTGGGTTGCTACTGGATATGGCTTTCTTGACTTGATGTTCAAATGAAAAGCCTAAGCAGCTGGCCTGTATTTTATATGTAATGGAGTGTTCAGATTAACTAGCAAGAAGGAGCTGCATTTGAGGGGTGCAAGTTGTTTTGGGAGAGCAGAAGATCCTAGGGCACCCTCTCTTAATTGTGTTGTGCATTGGACTGATTATAAATACAGCATCTTGTCACGAGGAGCACATGCATCAAAGCTAGCTCTTCAAGGAAATTGTGTGGGTTATGGCTAAGGGAAACATAAATTCACATTGTATTTTAAGTGGAATGCAGTCATAAGTGGAAAAAATATGGGGTTTTCTATTATTAATCTTATTAGTGCTTTCTTTAGGTCATTTTTATCAGCGTTGTCATCAGTGTTACAGAAATACTTCAGATCCTGTTTAAAAAAAAATTAATTTGTTATTATTCCTCTATACAATCACAGAAGGTCCAACTTCCAAAAGAGCTTGCAACTTAAACAGAAGAACCGAGACATGCTGGAGAAAGAAAATACACAGACAGTGAATTGCAATGACATTTGTATTTAGAACAGATTTTGGAACAAGTTTGTAGAGGAAGTGGAAGAAAAAGGAAAAGGCGGCCATAGGAGAGGAGAATTAATAGCAAGAAGAGAAGGGGTGGAGTACATCAAAGATGAAAGAGCTGGGGGGAAAGGCATTGAATCAGTAACTAATTAGTCATTTATTTAGTGGGAACATTTAGATTAATACCTTAGGAGTGATGAGAATGTTAATGTGGTTTCCAAGTGACATGATGTAGGTGGTTTTCAGAAGAAAACATAGCGTTCATTGTAAATGTATAAGCTGAATTTTTCTTAAAGATCACAGATCTCTTCCTCCACCCACACTGTTCTTACACTTCTTGATTTCATCTATTTGCTATGAAATGTATTTATCTTTTTTGCCACAGTCATAAGATTCAAGTTTAGGAGAAAAAGCCAAACTTGATCAGTGGAAGCAAAAGATCACATTCTGCGTAGAACTGGTCGTATCAAGTGTAAAATTGTGTTCTCCTACATACAGATTGGAGAGCTCCTGTCAGTTGCCTATAAGCATTAAGTTTGTCCTTTAAGACCCTGGCTTCTTAACATATGTTGATGTAAGAGATGATACACTTTCCTCTCTGAAGCAGAGGGGAAAAGGACTTAGGCTAGGCAGTCAAGCTAGAAAAAGAAATTGCAAGCCTCATTTGTGTGCATCCCACTCATCTGTCCTCCCTTTTGATGCAGCCAAGGAATGTATCCCACAGCCACCTACAATACTCACCTCTCCTCGCTCTTTGCATGGCTTGAGAATTCCCTTGTCTTCTCCTTGTCTGCCCTTGTTTACCCATATGTATCCTTCTAATACAGATTCTAGATCTGCACCCCTCTGCCATCTGTGCCCGTGTATGCCAAGTAGATGCATGGAGTGGTAACTATTATGTAATAATGAGAACATAATGTAATTAATATCTACATGGATCTGAATTAAAGAAGATGCAATGTTAAGATACTGCACTGGAATGTACTGAGTCCTTGAAAAAAAGTTGAACTTGGAGAGATAACTCTTGCTGTGGGAATTCCTACCTTGGTATGTAAAAGTCTGGCAAATTTTTGGGTAGCTGGTTTACTGCTCTGTAAAGTAAAAAGTAATAGCTGAAGCTATTCCAAGTCCCAGAGGAGATGAGGAGGGTGACAGAGCACAGCAGGGATTCTGAGAACACTAGAAAAGAAAGTGAGATACACATCCAGGAGAAATCAGACTTCATGTGGTCTGCATCATGTAGGATAAATTTTTTAAGTCCAGCACAGTTAAAAATTAACATAGTGTTTACTTAGCTCAATGATCATATTCACAGTTTTGTAACAAAGGTTGCAAACTTATATTTTTACCCAGTTAAATAGAGGGAGAGGTAGGTGTCTTTACAGTGCTCAATGACAGATCTTTTAATTTTTTTTCCTATCAAATCTGACTGCAGCTCTATGTAGCACTACAGTGAACTGGGGGCTTTGTTAATGATTAAATGGAAGGTTTTTTTCTGGCCTATTATTTGGAAAGATCTGTGTTTTATCATGCAAGCTTGGCATTGCTTCCATAACAAAATGCAGTCCTGTGATGAAGTCAAACTCTCTTATACCAGAAGTATTAGGCTTCTTAAATAAAATGCTAAAGCATTTTTAAAATAAAACAACCAAAATGCATTCACTTGGTGGCAGTTCTTTAGTACATCTGAGGTTTTGTGCAGACTTCTCATGGTTACCTTCTAAAGCTGTTCGGTAAACATGCTCACTTTTTAAAGCTGTAAGTCAAAAGGAAGCATATTTACAGCTCATTAAAATATTATTTTTGTGTGTGATGTGGAAACCAGTTCAAAGTCTGACCCAATACTGCTCTTTGATAGCAGTATTAGAGGGAGATGGATCATTTACACCCCTCACTGCCAGTTTTGGCATGATTCTCTTTGTCAAGCCAGCTGATACACTATATTTGGAAATGTGGCTGTGTTCTGTATTACTAAGCTTATTCATCATTGCTGTCAGTGTACTCGCTCTTTGGAGAATGCTTTTAGGAATTTTCAGCAACGTTCATTTGAAAGAAAACATGGCATAGTACTTAAAGGATATTCACCAGAATACAACCAGAAAGCCAAACTCAAAAAGAAAAAAAAAACCCAAATTGCTTTTCCACTGAAATGTGTGCTGCTTCTTCAGACATCCATAAAGTTTGTGGTTCATCTGAAGGATTTTTTGTTTTGCTTCTCCCCATGTAGTGCTGCTGTATATTTTATATATATATATCTTTTATATGTATATATTGCTTTTTCTGTTGTCATGCAGGTACTGCCAAACACCCCTTCTTTTCATTGCTGTGTCAAAAAGAGGGTTCATACTTTCTTTCTAAACAATAGTTTTAGTCACTTGCAGAAAAAACCCCACCTTTTTGTCTGAAATTTTATTTAAAATAAAAAATCTATTTTTTTCCCCCTGAAGTTACAAATATGTCATGGAATTCTAGGATTTTTTTTAATTGAATTGAAATTTATAATCTGTTTCTTGAGCTGAATTACAAAGGTGGTTTCACAAAGGAAGCACACTTACTTTCTCCATATTGGGTCTCCTGCTATCATTATAATCATCATTTGCTGGTTAAATACAACAGAGCACTCCTTAACGAAACTTTTTTCCCAAACATGAAATTGGATGAAGTGTTCTGTTAGATTTCAGAAGTTTTGAAAAAACATTCATAATCTATTTTTAAATTATTTATTTTATAAGATATAATGTGTGACTTTTTAATGATAGGTAGACTTCACAGTGCTGGTATTTGGAATTAATTTTCTAGACAGCTATGTATAGCAGCAAATCCTTCAAATTATGGCTCTTGCTAAACAATACAGCTGTCAAATGCTTTAGGTTTAAATAGTTATATCTGTTTCATGTAACTGAACAGTGAATGAAGATGAGTGTGTAGGAAGTAGAAACCTGTTTTTCTGATTGGGAATCGGATCCAAAAGTACAGTTTTGATCAAGGTAGATGATTCCTTGAAAGGAAATACTTCCTTAACTAGATATCCCAAGATGTCAGTCTGATGGTTTTGCTTTTTTTTTTGTGTGTGTGTGAGAGAGAGAGATTTGCTGATTTAATCATGCATGCAGAATATTTTCTCTATAGAAATTCTGATGGCTAAGAAGCAATAGTTAGACAGGATGCATGTATCAAAGGAGAGAGCAGAGATACTTACAGAGCTTATTTCATATTCATATACTGGTAGCCGTATACTGAAAAATGCTTTTCTGATTATGGTGCCATCAATCTTATGAGTTATGTTCAATGAGCTTGTTTTTTTCTATGGTATGTTTGCTGTGTGTTATTTGAGCATCAGTAGTAGCTGAGACATATCTTGTATTAGCCTTGAATTTCTTACTTGTGTAGACCAGATTTCAGCTAGATTTCTGTTTTTGGCCTCTGAAACAATATTCATCTAGGGTAGCAATATAAATACAAAGCATTGTTCAAATTTTCCTTTTCATTTTATTTGGGAAGCTGAAGTTCACATCCTCTGAAATCAGCTTTATCTTTAGACATAATTCTTGCCAATACTTTCATTGGAATAATGGATTATTTCTACTAACATATTTCATACAAGGAAAAATTCAAAAATTGATGCTGTGTACCATATTTGAACAGCTTTATGTATTGCTGTGTTGTTTTTCTGAATCCACAGTGGCACTTTTCATGTCTCCATTTATAAAATGTGCACAGTTTTCTTTGGTTTTTTTCTTCTCATAAATTTACTGGTGGATGTTTATATTTCAAGCAGATTATTCCTCTCAATACAAGTTTAAAATAATAATGGAAAGAAAAAAGCATGCAGTATACTGTTAGTTATTTATACAGAACATTTGCTAAGATTGTTTTTCCCCAGTTTATTGATCAGTTAACTTGCTTCATTCTTGGAAACGAGAAAATGAAATCCTTCAAAATAATTTCATTTTTTCAACTTGCATATCTTAATACTTATGAGTATCTTGATATAAACTATAGGTCATAATTTATAACTTTTATAATGAAATACACGGTGTGTGAGTGCTTTAATTTTCTGATGATTCTAAAGATGCAGGGACTTGTGCTAAGAGGGAATGTAGAAAACATTTGTATGAATCAACACAGAACTGTACTGTTCTTGCTTTTAAGATTTTGGACTTCATCTACAATCCTGCTATTGGATCCATTACAGACCCATCTGACTTGATTTTTCTCAAGAGCTGAAGAGTCTAAAATAAATGTAGCAGGATGGCATATGGGAGAGTGGAACATGCAATAGGTGATGTGCAAATAAAGTCTTTGTGAAGGATGTACCATGAGAAAACTGCTGGGGGTAAAGAAAAAAACAAACCAGAAGGAAAGACTGTATAATGGGAAGACCATGGAAATAAACTCCGAGTTAATTTTTTGTTGGTATTGTTATTCTTTATCTTTGTCTCACATTGCATTATGGCAGGTTGACCTTTTATATGGATCCTATTTCTGGTGAGCACTATTATAAATTCAACATGGATTGCATAATGAGCATTACTGCCCCCTTCATCTGTGCTGAAAAATATTAAGAAATCTCATATCAACTGTAACTGTTTGTGGTGGAACAGCACCTTTCAAGAGGATGTCCAGTGTTCATTCACAAACATCAAGAGATGTGATCAGACAGTGGTTCTCACGTTGAATCTGTGGGATCTCTCATTACCAGCTGCGTGTGTGGGCTTTTCATGGTAGAAACTGTATTGGGGAAGTAAGTTATGCAACTCAGGGGGGACTGATAAAATGAAGCAGCACAGGTGGGTTGTTTGAGCCTCTGACATCTATCTGTCAGAGAGTGCTAAAATGAGGGGATGTGGATATGCCCCAGGACTTCACAGCTTGTGTGTACTCAGAGCTAGTTTTGTTCTTGCACTATGTTTAATTCAGAAAATGAAAGACTCAGTTTCTTTGCCTTCCCTTTGGAAAACACCTTGTAGTTTTGCCTTACTTCCCTTTTATGAGGTGTTGCTTTTCAGTCAGTTTTGAGCTCCTTTAATTTTGAGTTAATAAGTTAACACTGTTAACTTAGCTTGCTTCCTGATCATTCAAAGTTACTATTTAAAATAAACCTTGGGTTTGGTAGCTTCTTGTTCTCTCTAATCTTAATGGAAAAAGGAAAGCAGCCAGATTATATACCTTTCCTACTAGAATTTTCAGCTGCTGGTCAATATATTGCATTGTTAATACCAGTTGCCAAAGAGCAAAACTTTTTGGTAGCATATGAGAGGAAACATGTAATTTTGGGTCAGCTAACTACACTGACCAAGGATAAAATTATTCCTTTTATATATACAGAATGTTCAGAACAACTGGAGCCCAAAGTACTGTTTCTGTAGAGTGACTTTTGCATTTTATGGATGTTACTGTGCAATGTGTTGTAACTTAAAGCTGCTGTGGCTGTGGTGATCTTGATGATTTAGGCAGATGTTTGAAATATTTGAGATGTCTGAAGTTGTGGACATGACTGTCTCCCATCTCACTGCAAAGTAACTGGACATAGAATCTTCTGTGCTGTACAGGAAGATATTATTTACTGTATAGACTACTTATAGACGTGAAGACTTCTAACATGTTGCAATAAAATGTGGAATTGTAAGGAAAAAAAGTGTATCTGGAGATTGAGAGGCTCCATTTTTTGCTTTAGCTTCAAAGTTAAATCAGATTGCTTAGGGCCTTGCCAAGTCAAATTTTTAAATTCTCCAAGGTTGCTTGGAGATGCTGTTAAATCTCCATCCTGTTCAGTGCTCAACCATCCTCAGGGTGAGGAGTTTCCTTATGCCTATGTGGAATTTCTTTTGAGGCGTTGTGTGTCTGTTGCCTGTTGAGTTTTTGCTGGGTTTTCCAATAAGAATCTGCCTTGACTTGTTGCATAATTCCCTATCACATAGATGAAGGCAGTAGTGGACTCCCTTTCATCTCCAGACTGCACAAATGATGTCTTTCATCTTATGTGTTAGCTCTTTTGGTGGCCTTCCTCTGGATGTGCTTCAGTTTGCCAGCACCTCCTGCTCTGTGTGGCCCGAAGCTGCAGCACTGGGCCTGTGGCCTCACCACTGCAAGCAGAGGGGAATAATTGCTTCTCTTGACCTGCTGTTTATGTTCTTGCTTATGCAGCTCAAACTGCAGTTAGTTTTCACTGGTTTATGGGTGCTGCCTTTGTTGAACTTGCTGTCTCCTAGAGTCTCCAAATCCTTTTCTGCAGAGCTGCTGCTGGTCCAGTCTGCAGCTATGATGATCTTTTCCTTCCCAAATGCAGGATACTTTATCGTAGTATAACTTAACAAAGTCACTTCTGGCTTCTTCCTCCAGTTAGTTGGGATCCTTCTGAATACTGGTCCTGCCCTTCAACGTGTTGGCTGCTTTTTCCATTTTATATAATCTGTAAATATGTGAGGATCCTTTCTGTCCTAGCGTCCAAATCTAGTGATTATTGGCTGGTATTGTCTACTGAGAAATACAGCACCTAATCGATTGGCATAAAGGATTATGGACCAAAACTCTTTGAACTTCATGGTTCAAGGAATTATTTGCCTGCCTATTCAGTCCATGTCTCCTCAGTTTAACAATTGAGGTGCTATGGAAGATAGTGTTAAAAGCCTTGCACAAGTCAAAGCACTGGCAACCCCCAATTCTCCCTGGACCATGAAGCCACTTACTCTTCTGCTTAAGGCAGTGCAGGGTTTGCCTTTAGAAGTCTGTTTTCTGATTCCAGTCACATTTATGTTCATCATGCCTGGAAATAATTTTCTTTTAGAACTCATTCTACATTTTGTACAGCATGTGAGGTGAAACTCACTGTTTTCTAGTTCTCTGGATCCTTTACTCTCTGCTGCCTCCACCTTGCCTTTCAGTTGGATTTTGTTTGTTTGATTTTAAGTTACCATGACTTTTCAAAGATGGTAGCCAGCAACCTTCCAGAGACATCAGCTAGCTTTTTCAGTACTTTGGATGTTTCCCATCTGATCGTACATACTTGCAGAGGTCCAGCTTACCTAGATAGCTTTTTGATTTGGTAGCTCCTGTCCCTCAAACTTTGCTAAATGCAGAAACATGGTAAACCTGATAGCAGCCCTTGCTGGTAAAGACCATGCCCAGAGTGTCGGGTGTCTCAACTTTTTCTGTACCTTTTATCACTAGGTAGCTTCCTGATTTAGCAGCTGAATTACGCTTTCCTCAGTGTGTCTTCTGTTCATGGTAAAATCTTCTTGCCTTTCACATTCATCCTCAATATTGGCTCCAAACAAGCTTTGGCCTCCCTCTTTCATCCTCTGCTTGCCCAGACAGTGGGCAATAATAATAATTCTCCTTCAGTTGCCTGTCCCCAGTTCCACTTTACCTATGTTTCTGTTTTTCCTTCCTTTCTTTTCTCAAGACTTACGCTACGATTTCACAACTACTGCATCCGAGGCACTTGGCTGTCTCATGCATAAGCAGTTCTTCCTTATTCATGAGTACCAGATCCTGCTCAGTCCCTCCTCTAGAATCCTCTTCAGTGCCAGCATCAGAAATTGCTCCCAGTGCATGTGAGAAATTCCCTGGATATTTCACACCTTACTACAATGCTGTTCCAGGAGGTGTTGTGTGATTTAAGTCCTGCATGAGAACAAGGGGCACTGAATATTGGAATACCAGCCTAAGATGATGTTCCATTTACTTTGGGAACTGAAAATAAGTTTTCTTTAACTAGTTGCCTTGAATCAGAAGAAGCTGCAGCAAAGATATACAGATGGTATTTTGATTTTATTTGAAATGGAATACTTAATTTTCAATTCATTTTGAATTACTATGTAACATACAGTCAAAATACAAATTCAGCTGCTATTGACCATGCAGCTGATGAGATAAAATAACCTGGTTTTCTATAGCCTGAATACTTTGGAATCCATAATATTTGTTCACAAGTAATGAATTTGCATGTGATTAGAATAATTTTTGTTTCTAAGATTTCTAGTTTCTAATTACCCTGAAGTAATTAATATGCAACTACATGAAATATTGCTTCAGATTGCACTGTATAGCTCTTATGTTCAGGCCATGTAAATAATACTTGCACATATATATGTGCGAGAAATAATTTCTCATTCTTTTCTTTTTCATGTGACTAATGAAAGAAGATCTTGTTCATTCATACTTACCATATTTTGTTTCATTGTAATTGGTGACAGTGTGCTTCTTAATCTGTTTTAGTTGGAAGATGGGGAAGAAAAGCCGAGTAAAAACTCAGAAGTCAGGTACAGGAGCCACAGCGACAGTATCTCCAAAGGAAATGTTGAATCTAATTAGTGAGTTATTGCAAAGTAAGTTTTGTTTTTATGCCTCTCTGGGAAAAGGGATGCTGTGCAAACCACACAAAAGCATTTTCTTGCTGAAGCTAGTGAGTTGGATTTTTTCTGTGAGTGGCCAAACATGCTATTTTAGGGTGCTTAAGGTGGATACTTTGAGATAGATACTAAACAACCTCTGTTAATATGTGCCATCTTTGGCTTATTTAAATGGATATTTATTGGACAGACCGTATTTGTGGCAACATTTGGCTTTTCATCTGGTTACAAGCATAAATACTGGGTGAGATTAGATTTTTAAACAACCAGATAACTTGTCATTGAAGCTTTGTCAAAAATGTTTTTCTTGTAAACTTGAAAAATTACACTGTTTCCATTTATCACTTTAACAGTGCTTTGAACTGATACTAGAGTAGGGAAATTAACTGTGGGAAGCAGTAATACAACTCAGTTCAACTGCACAGATATTTATGTTGCTTAGATAAATTTGTTGTTGTTGCTGTTTGGAAACTTTTCATAGTGCTTAGATCTTGTGTGTAGACCAAAGATTGTTTCACTTGTTGAGGAACTTGGAACTCATCCATTATTTCTAGTAAATATGAAAAGCAGAGCATAATTTCATACAATGATGCTAAAATACTATTGACTCTTTCTACTGTCATTAGTAACTGTGCTGTGATACAGTTCTTTTTGAAACACAACTCCAGATTTTCATATTCTGGACACATCTAAGTGTTGCCTTAGGAAAATTAAAATTTTTCTTAGCATTGCTCATGAGGAGGAGACAAGGAGTTGGCAAAGCAGTTTGATGCTTATGCTACAATTGGCCTCTGCTTTGCTACCAAAAATAAAATGTGGATCTAATTTGCTAAGCAAAGACAAGTATCAGCTGTTCTTTTTGTCAAGCTTCCATATTTTATTCTATGCGAAGATTTTTCAAATCACTTGAGCAAGGTAATCTTCAGCTGTCCACTTGGATTTACATGGCTTAGATCAAGAAATCCACACACTGACATTTAGAATATTGGCAGAGACACACTGTGGATGTAATCTAAAGCTGAAGCATGGCTTTGTGTTCCTTTGCTTGTCCCTGCAGTACTTGTGCATCTATGAAAACAGTAATGACTAGGCAGGTCAAATGTATGTACCAGCAAATTTCTCAATTATTTAAGGTATGCTCTGTGCTATTATTATCTGCTTTCATTACAGCAAGAGTGATGGCAAGCAGGGTAATGTAAACAGAGTGCTTTGCTTGAATTATTGAAGCAGACACTTTTTTTGTTGTTTGTCTTATCTGTGCTATTATTTACTTAATGGCCTGGTTGTTTACTTTTTTTTCTTCCCAGCTTTTTAGACATTTGCTATTTCTTATATCTGAAGGAATATTAAAAATAAAAGTAAGTTATACTGTTAAGATTTCAAAAGTCTAAATTAATTACCTGTCTTATAATGGGATGTTTATAACAGTGGAGATAGTTTTATTTGCCATGTGAACATATTTGAAGGACAGATAGTACTGAGGTTCTGTTAAGTTACTGTGAAAACATAATTCTGGGGATTAAATATATATGTGTCTGTGCATATATATATGTGTGTGTATATATAAAGTATACTTAATTAAAGAAAGCATTTTTATTTCCAGAATGCAGCAGTCCTCCCCCAGGTCCTGGTAAGGAATGGGAGGAATATGTACAGATCCGTTCGCTTGTGGAGAAAATCCGCAAAAAGCAGAAAGGTAAATGTGAAACACTTGCAGTGTTTCTGAATTGTTCAGGTGGGCTTCACCACTGTCATTAACCACTTTAATACTCAGAATTCTGTATGATCATCACAGACAAATGATCCTGTGAGAATTTTGTCTGGTAAGTAGAAAAAGGAACTTGAGGTTGTTTTCTTATCACCGTCTGAAGGACTAGAAGTAACAATCCTTAGAGAATAATAGGCTGCCTTAGTTCCTGGTTGCATAGTCTGCTGTTCTGTCTCTATAAATCTGAACATTCTAAAGTTAAATTTGTAACTGTTTTACATTAAGGCTTTACTGGGTGTTGAAACAGTTTCAGCAAGACAACATCAGGACATCAAGTGATGACAAAAGTATGTAAATACACAAAATAAATGCAGCAGCTAATAAATCTCTATGTTTTAAATGATGCACATAATCAAAATAAAGAAATTATTGTAATATCACAGTTCCTGAAGAATTTTATTGCCAGTTTTCCAAAGTTTAAGGTATGCTTCTTTTTCATACTAGATCAGTTGTCTTCTCTGATGGAATGTAACATCTTGCTGTTGATAATACTTTTTTATAGTAATTTTGTTATGTTTGGAGGTATACTCTAAAAAATCCTTTTCATATAATTTTAGTAGAAGTAACCTCTTTTATGACAGATATATTTTAATGACTGAGAAATAACTTGAAATGAATAGATTTGGGCTGGATGTACCTGAAAAAGTCCTAAGCAATTCTTTCTTCTCTGGTATTTATACAGTTATAGCAAGAAAGCCAGACTACATATAAATGGAGCTTGACTAGTTCATGGTGTTACTTGATAAAGCAGATACTTAAGAGGCTTGAAACTTCCCTTTTACACCTGTTTTTAATATATTTTGACTGATGCAGAAAGATCTTACTCCATGAAAGGACTTAACAGACCTCTGATCAGTTTTTGGCCGAGGGTGTATGGAAGAATAAATGATGCTTTTTCAGTGACTGCATTCTGTAGTGATGTAGATGTGAACTTGGTTCATTTTTAACTGTGCCATGACTTGTATAAACTTACTGTACATGTGCAGATTTTTATGATGTAATATATGTGTTAAAGTCATAATTCAGGTTAATAAGAGCAGAGTTAGCACAGGGGTTGGCCTTGTCTCTGAATCTTTCTTCTGCACCGTAAAGATTAAGCTATCCACGGGAAAGATGCTGCTGGCAGAGATGGTAGAATTAGTGTAACAGTATCTTGTTAATTGAGCTTAGTTTTTCCTTGGAAGACACAAAACCTACTAACCACACTGCTATTGACATACAAGTGTCTTTCCATGTAACATTTTTACATACATAGTAAGCAGCAATGGTATGGTGTCTTTCAAGACTATTTTAAATGGAACATTATAGTTAATCTACAGAGTCTGCAAGCTTAATAAAGGCTTTAGACCTAATAATATATAATTAATATATATTACCAAAAATGTTATACTTTGTGCTTTTCTTTACTAGAACATGAGGTGCAGGATGTGAACTAGAATGATCTTCGGTATAGAAAGCTCTTAATTTGAAAACTGAGTTTTTTTAATTTCTGAAATTTTCTTTGTTTGACTCATTAGCAAAATCTTAAATAAAGCTAATTTGCAGTATAGATTTTCATCAGTACAACTATGTTTGTTCCATGTAGAAACTATTTATTTCCCAATGGTGCTTATGGCTTAAAGGAGGTGATCTTCTCTTTAATTTGGAAAAAATTGGGAAGTATTGGTCCACATTGTATACGAAGAGCAGAAGCAGAATTTTAGAGATGCTTAAAGAATGGTCCCAAGTACAAACTGGATGTTAAAAGCTTCCAGTAGTCTTATAGAGTAGCAAAAGTTGGAAATCACAAGAGCAAAATCTTGGACCGTGTAAATACCTATCAAATTCTGTAGAGACTATGCAACTAGCCTTAATATGTTTGTGAGGGCATTATATTAAAAAAATACTTTGCAAATGTTTAATAAATTTTTATACTGCATCATCAAAGATGAAAGTTTTAAATGATGCTTGCATTTTTAAGTTAACTACAGACTTGATTCATTCTGGGCCTTGAAATGCAAAATTTGGAGGCAGGAGGAGGATATTTTAAATACACTAATGCTACTTGCCTAAAATAATTTTGATCTCAAAATGTATTTTATTCTCTGTGCTTAGCCAAAATATCTTTGGATGTAATGCTGATGACATTTTGTCACTCATAAAATGGCCTGAGCATTTTGGGGGCCTTTGGGCGCTTTTAATTTGATCTGACACTAGAGTTTGGGTTGAAGAGAACAGACAGAGGCAAAGAGGTACAAAAGGAGCTAGCTGAGTATAGCCAGGAACTATTACAGAGAGATTCAAATGCATTCACAGTAGAAGAAAGCTGAGGAAATGAATGAGGCTTGTGATTCCACTGGTGGACCACATGTTGTTGGAGAAGCAAAGTGTAAAAATTTGGATGAGCTCTGTGATGTCAGTAGGATGATCCTTAGATAGTTTTGATCTATCCTTAGATCTATGCTTAGATATTTTAGTAGATCCATATGCTACAGGAAAAGGCTAACTGTCTTGTATGTGAAAGAAGGAACTCAAGATCTGCTTATCATCAGTTGCAGTGCTGAATTAATGAAATTACAGCTTGCCTCTCAAATTCTTCCTTGTCTGTATCAACATATTGTGGTGATTGCATTTATCATTGATATTAAGATTGGAAATATTTTGGCTTTTATTAAAAGGGAAAGAAGAGGAGAGTTTCATATTTCATTACTGCTCAGTTTGGGCAGTTGCATTTTTAAGATGACTGGTAAGCCATTTTGGCACAGTAATGAATTTGATGAAAATTGGGTATGACATTTATATAATATTGAGTAACACTTAACAGAGACCAGTTCTGACTCAGCTTCTTCAAAGTAGCACCGCTGTGAGATAGCAGATAGCTTTTAACATGGGCTTCTATACTGAGCTTTTTTATCTTTCTGGATTCTCTTATTTCTGCATTTGTTTTTCATTAAATTGTGTATATAGGTTTGTCTGTTGTCTTTGATGGAAAAAGAGATGACTATTTTCCTGAATTGATAAAGTGGGCAACTGAAAATGGAGCATCCACAGAGGGTTTTGAAATAGCTAACTTTGAAGAGGAGGGATTTGGTTTGAAAGCAACAAGAGAGATAAAGGTGAGCATGTGAACATTTGACTTATATTCCAACCACAGTTTTCTAATCTATCTGCAGAGCTCTGAAATGCTCACCCTTTTCCCCCTTTTACCTGCTTATGCTGTTCTGAAACATTGTGTACTTGAGAATAACATTATTGATAAAATAGAGTATTATTTTTGATGACTACTGATAGTACTGTGAATTTTTAATCAGTTCTTTTACACTGATGTATCTCTTTATTCCATGTTTTCTAACTATTTAGCCTCTTCTTTCATGTCACTTTTAAAGAACTGAAAAAGTTTTTGCCTGAAAAAGAGGTATTTGCAATACCTATTTAGTCTCTTTTTCATTCATGTTCCTTCTTTTAAAGAATTGGTCTTGTTGTCTCAGAAAGAGGTGTTTGCAATACCTATTTTCCAGTGAAATTGAAAAAATCCCAAAATTATGATAATACGATACACACAGAGTTAGATAACTGTTAAAAGGTAAGCATTTAAAATTGTGTCTTTCCATTCCTGTTTTTAGATGGGAAACAGGTTTGAAGACCAATAAGCTGTTGTAGAATGATTATTAGAAAATGAGCCCTGTATAATCATTTAAGAGCTTCATTAGCACACAGTTCAAACATTGATAAAAGTCCTGAACAGTTCTTCTAGAATAAAAACTGCCAATATGAAAAAACTCTACTGTGAGAAAATGTGATCATGTAATTATTAGCAATATAATGTGTCTGGTAGCTTTAATGTTGTGTTGTTCATTGTAGCAGTTCCAAAATGGAAGGGTTTTATTTTGTATCTGAGTGCCTGTTTTAAAGGTGTGTGTAATGCAGATTGAAACACTGCTTACCACAGGTTGTTTGTTGAATTTGCAGTGGAAGAGAAGGAAGAATTTAGATTCAGAATAATTTTGATCAAAAAAAATGCAAACAACTTGTAAATAAAGTTGGTGTATATTTGAGACACTTGGCATATCATATAAATGCTGGCTGACCCTGTATTGCATTTCTTTCCTTTCTGTAGGCTGAAGAATTGTTTCTGTGGGTTCCTAGAAAACTGTTGATGACGGTTGAGTCAGCTAAAAATTCAGTCTTAGGTAAGAGCTCAAGGAAGTTCTTAAGAAAGAAATTAATATTTATGGGATCTTTCAGTAGGAGACTTTCTTTTTTTAGCTGATCTTCTTTACAGGGCTTGCTTATCATGCCAGCCTTATCAGGTTGGGAATACTTATAAACTTGAAGTGTCAGTGGAAAGAATTTAATTTCCCG
Source organism: Geospiza fortis (assembly GCF_000277835.1). Lineage (NCBI taxonomy): Eukaryota > Metazoa > Chordata > Aves > Passeriformes > Thraupidae > Geospiza > Geospiza fortis. Next base: position 4,287,326 of record NW_005054303.1, on the reverse strand, counting down.
GTTAGTTTCTGGCTGAGTGCACTGGATATCTTCCACAAGTGTTTGTGTTATTTTGAACATGTATTATGTAGCTTGTATAGTACTTGGAGATAAAATGTTCTGAGGTATTGAGAATATTGTTTTAGTTTTGTAATGCAATTGTACACAAGGCATTTGCTGTGTCAAAAATCTTGCAGTATAATAAAGTGTAGGCTAAATATTTTAGAAACCTGAAAAGCTTTTTCTTTTTGTTAAGTGCTTACCTGTTATTTAATCATGTTAATTTAAAGCAAATCTAGGATATTTTCCATGGAGAATCAATTTAGTTCCTCGCCTTTCTTGGTTGATTCAGGATCTCTGTATTCTCAAGATCGAATTCTTCAAGCCATGGGCAATATAACATTGGCATTCCATCTCCTTTGTGAGCGAGCCAACCCCAACTCTTTCTGGCTGCCCTACATCCAGACTCTCCCCAGTGAATATGATACTCCTCTCTATTTTGAAGAAGATGAAGTACAGTATCTTCAATCAACTCAGGCCATACATGATGTTTTTAGCCAATATAAAAATACAGCTCGACAGTATGCCTATTTCTACAAAGTTATTCAGGTAAGAATCTTAAATATAGTATATACATGTTGTCCTCATGATCCTTATTGTGGAAGGTGTGAAAGCAGTGATGCTGAATAATAGTACAAGTATATTGCCCTTGAAAGTCTGAATCATTGAAGCAATTTCCTGCTGTTTTTTTTAACTGCTATTGAAATTTGGCAGTTCTGTAGGCTTATAGATATATAAAAATGTATTTAGGTGGTTGAGAGAAGTGATTATTGTCCTTTGTTTAAAAATGGGTGAGGCTTCATCTGGAATACTGTACAATTTTGGGCCCACCAGTGCAAAAGACACATTGACAAACTGGAAACTTGTTGACAAACTGGACTGAGATCAGAGGAGGGCTATTAAGATGTAATTTGCTTCAGCCCTTTATCTGTATGGGAGACTAAGGGATCTGGATTTGTTTGTTTTTGGGAAAAGGAGATAAGGAATGATCCAGTCACTGCTTTCATCTTGCTACTGTTAGCCAGTCTCTAGAAGTTTGTGGGTTGGAAACTTTTCTTTATGACCTGCAGAGATCTGAAATCTATGCATGCCTCTATGATTCTTTGAAAACTGTGTAGTTTGTACTTAACAAAGTAAAATTATAATTGTTAATTGACAGAATAAAACCATTGCATATGTTGTATTTCCAATGAACTGGATTAACTGTTGTTTTCTGTTCTGTTTAGTGTAAATATTTTTGATTGCTTTCAAATACAAAGATAAACCCATCTGGTAACAGTTAGGGTATGGAGAGGCTTGAGATGGGTGAACTTCTCATTGTGTTCTGAAGTAATGATTTAAACCAAGTTTCTGACAGAACTGTTAGTCTGACTGATATCTGGATATAATGTTGTAAGTGAATGTTGATGTGTTTTTCTCAAGGTAGTGCTCCATGTCCAGACATTCAAAGCTTTTTGTGGCACAATCTGTGTAAAAAATGTATGGCTCTGTGTACTGAATCTCCCCAAATGTGTGATCTAGAGACGTTTTGTTTGGCCATGAGAAAGGTCAGAAGACACAAGGCAATTCTATTCTCCTTTAGTGTTACCAGAGTTCCAAAGCTGTTCTGTCAACTGTTTTAATTTAACAAAAGTTACAGTCTTTTGTGTAGCTGTTTGATGTTTCAAGAACTGAATATGTTTCAAACACAAATTCAGTTTATGAAGTATAAGGAGCAGAGGGATACGTTTTGAAAACTGAAGTAATTGAAAATGATTGGTGAAAGTCTAATCGGATGCACAAGGAATAAGCTAGAAACAGTGGCTTTGATATTGGAAGGGAACTGAATTCTTCCTTCCAGGTGTCACAGTAGAGGAAATGATCGTTCAGCCAACTCTTTTTACTTGCCGTGGCCTCTCCTAGACTGCCAGTCCACACTTGGTCTTCAGCATTCACTTCGTTTCTCAAAATATGCTGCCTGATCAAACGGCTTCTAAATGTTGGACCTTAGAACATTTTTTTCACCCTAAAAGGGTCTTCTGTTTTTAACAAGTTATTAGCAGAATATGGTGGAACATTATCCAATTCTTCTAGCTGCTATTCTTGCTCTTGCAGTTCTTTTCAGAACTGAATCATCTCATTCAGCTGAACTATCACTATGACCAGTTCCATCATTTTCACTAATCCTGCACTAGTACTGTTATGGGAGAGGTTGTGTGGCTGCAATGTTAGTTAAAAAAAAAATCTCTGAAATGCAGAATGGTCAGAAAATGAGATCAATTTGTTTTTGGTTCTCCTGACAAATGCTTTTATTGTTTGCCTTGTATTCTTGTTACATATCTTGTTCTATAGCTATTTCACATTGTTGAACATGAGATGAAGGTAGGTCATGTAGGATTCATTTGCTTTATTTACTTTCCTTTGCAGAATGAGAGGTAATAAGTATTTAGTTAAATTTTAAGTGGGTCCTGGTTGTTTGGTGCCTTACTTCAGCACTGCCATGTAACCACAATTTCAGCTGAATGTTTCTTCACTACTGTTCAGCAAATAGTACTGTTCACATTAGAAAGTCAGATGAACTCAGTTGGCTCCAGGAATGCCAACTGTATGTATTGGGCAGATATTATTAATGTTTTTGATGAAAACTTATGGAAAAGTTTAAATTTTTGATTTCTGCTTCTGCTCTCAAAAATAAGAGCCTGTAATTTATTAAATGGTGGAGGAAAGGAGTTCATAGAGAAAAAATAGAAGTCTCTTTCTTCCCTAAAACAGTACCACTTTTCCTTATTCATAAAAGCTGAAATTAATTTTAGTATCAGCTTGCATGTACTCATATCATGTTTTGAACAAAATTGACCCACAAAATACTAATGCTAAGGGTATTTCATGAGCAGATGGAAAAGGGAAGAAACAGCGAAAGAGAAATTTTTCATATAAATGAAAAAAGCAAAGCAAACCCACTTGTCTGTGAAAGGCAGTGTACTCTGCAAGCTTGATTAAATGAGGTTTTTTTAGATTTTTGTATACCGTCATTTCATTCAGTACTACTACTGCTTTAGTAGAAGTGTTTAAATGAAAGCTGTCCTGTGTGATCAGGATTTTCATATTGCTTTCAATATGCAGACTAATTTTTTAAAGTAGAAATATCTTTTAAAGTGTATTTTTTAAAGTACAAATACATTTTTTGTAGTACAAAAATCTTAAAGCTATGTTTACTTTATTGATAGTTGTTCTACTGTGGGAAGTAATGCTAGCAGCATCTTGAAATAAAATCTGGGGTTTTTTGCTATTTGAAGATACTAAAAAATGGACTACTTTGTGCAGAAAAAATATTCCATTTGCAACATTTTTAGTCTACAAAATTTTTCTAATGGTGGGGGGAATAAAAGGGTTAACAGGTTCTGTCTTCAAATGCTTCTTTTTCTTTCCAAATAGGATTGCTAGACTGCTTTTAAAATAACTTGGCTTCTGATGGTGAGCAGTTTCAAACATGGTTTGAGAAGTGCTGCTCTGTTTTATTTCCTTAGCTTCTCCATAAAGGGTGACTGCTGCAGTTCTGACTCTTTCTCCAAGTGCTTAGTCTGGCTACACATGAAGAATGGGCAGATTTATGAATTTCACAGCTGTTGCAAGCTAAACTGTCGTCTGGTTTGATAAGCAGAAACAGGTGGGACGTTGAGCAGACAAAAATAAACTCTTGAGCATGTTAGCCAGGCTCTATAAACCACACTGACACCTCTCTAAACATATGTAATTTGATGACTAAAAAATAGTTAAAAGTTGTTGCAGATGTACTTCAGTGGTGCATTTGGCCTCTGCATTCATATCAAAATACAGGGAGTGCTCAAAAGATTACTTTCATTGCTGCACACTTGTAGCTTGCAAGATTTTTTTTTTATAGTTTGTCCCAAAGAGAAATTCTGTAAGCTGCAGGGTTTCCTTTTCTCAGGGGGAGAGAAAGAAAGGTATGTCTGTGACTTCCTTAACATTTATGAGCACTGCATGCCTGCAGAAGGTTGAACAAAGCCCAGATATTTATGGCTTAATGTTAAAATTTTTTTGTCCACTGAAATGTGGTATGATAGACACAAGAGGGAGCCATATAGTTTACAGACAATCACAGTGAGATCATATTCCTAAAGAAAATACAGCCAAATTTGAAGCTTTTTAAAAAGAATATGCAGTGGTCTTTGTGTTTAATTTTCAGGTGCATCTCTATGCCTGTTTGTAGTCAGCTACAGAGAAGTTTTTGTGAATCAAAACAAGATATGAAGACAAGGAATGCACTTAGAGGAGGTGGAAGTGTCCAAACTATTTCCATTTTGAACATGATGAGTTTGAAGCAGTGTTGTATCTTTTCCCCAGCTGTAGTAAAGGCTACCTACCTGAATAAAAGACAATTTTACGATAACTTTAGTTGTCTTTTAAAATTTTTGAAGTGGTAAGTCCAAAACCAGCAGACCATTAGCTAACCATAGCTTTTGCCATGGCTATATGCATTCAGTGGCACTCTGTAAGTAGTATCTCTATGAAGCTGTCTCTCATGTGCTGGAAAAAACACCAGTTTTGTGGGACTGTCCAGGATGGCATTTGGCATTGATTTACACAGTGTTTTCAGCCTGTAGTCTTTGGACCACTGAGGGGCCACGTTTTTTTTTTTTTTTCTGAAGAGCAAGTTATCAGTCTGGAAAGAAAGAAAAAACAGAAGACCTGAACCTCAGCCAATATGATTGATAGTGCAGTGGGCCTCTGCTATAAGGCCTGATCAGGAGTAAGGAAGAAGTTAATGAGGCCTTCTACAGATAGCTAAACACAGCTTCACATTTGCAGGGCCTGGTCCTCAGCAGGGACCTCACTCCAGTGTCTGTTAAAGGAACAGCACAGCAGGGCATAAGCAGTCCAGGAGGTTTGTGGAGAGCTTCCTCAGCCAAGCAGTGGAGGAGCCAATGAGGAGAGATGCTACTTGCATTTGTGGACCTCATACTTACAAAGAAAGAAGGGCTTGTTAGGGATGCAGGGGTTGAAGACAGCCTTGGCTGTAGTGACCATGAGGTGGTGGATTTCAGGATCCTGAGAGGAGCAAACAGCAAGGTCACAATGCTGGACTTCGGGAGAGCAGTATTGGCTACTTCATGGATCTGCTTGGAAGAGTCCCATGGTATAAGGCTGTGGAGAGAAGAAGGATCCAAGAAAGAAAACATAGTTAGTATTGATAGAGCACCTCCTCTAAGTTCAGGAGAAGTTCATCCCAAAAAGCAGGAAGTCAGGCAAAAGTGCCAGAAGGCCTTCATGAATCAGCAAGGAACTCCTGGCAAAAAGTCAGACATTAAAAGGAAAAATAGGGAAGGTGAAAGCAGGGACAGGTAACTTGTAAGGAATATGGAGATATTGTCCAATCATCCAGGGATGTGGTTAGGAAACCTAAAGCCCAGCAGGAATTGCATCTTGCAAGAGATATCAAAGGTGTTCAGAAGGGTTTGTACATGTACATAGGTGACCAAAGGAGGATTAGAGGAAATGTGGGCCTGCTGCTGGATGAGGCAGAGGACTGTGACATAGAACATGTAAAATGGGGGTAACAAATGCCTTCCTTTAGTGGTAAGACTGGCCTTCAAGAGTTCCAAGTACCAGAATGCCATCTGGAGGTGCCTGGACAAGCTTAAGAAATGGGCTCTTGGGAACCTTATGAAGTTCACCAAGGGAAAGTGCAAGGTGCTGCACCTGTGTTGGGGCAACCCATGCTATCAATACAGCTGTGGGTTGAAGGGATTGAGAACAGCCCTGCAGAGGTGGACTTTGGGAGTGCTGGTGAATGAGCCAGCAATGTGTGCTTGCAGCTCAGAAAGCCAGTTGTACCCTGGGCTGCATCAAAAGCAGGGTGGCCAGCAGGTTGAGAGAGGGGATTCAATCCCTCTGCTCTGGTGAGAGACCCCACCTGGAGTACTGCACCCAGCTCTGGGGTCCCCAGCACAGGAAGGACATGGAGAGATTCCAGAGGATAGCCACAGAAATAATCAGAGGGCTAAAGCACCTCTCCTGTGAGGAAATGCTGAAAGAGCTGGCCTTGTTCATCCTGGAGAAAAAAAATGGAGGTCTTAAAGCAGCCTTTTCATAGTTAAAAGGGGGTGAGAAAGATGGGGACCAACATTTTAGCAGGGCTTGTTGCAAGGACCAAGGGTAATGATTTTCAAAAAAGAGGGTTGATTTAGACTAGATCTAAGGAAGGTATTTTTTACAAAATGAGTGGTGAAATGCTGACACAGGTTGCTCAGAGAAGTTGTTCATGCCCTATTCCTGGAAACATTCCAGGTCAGGTTGGATGGGGCTATGAGCAACCATGATCCAGTTGAAGATATTCCTGTTCATCACAGTGAGGAGTTGGACTAGGTGATCCTTAGAGGTCCTTTCAAAGCAAATTCGATGACTCTCAGTGGTCTATGAGCGATGATTCCCCAGTCATCTTCCCATGATGACTGGGAAACTTTCCTGAGGACTGGAAGAAAGCAAACTCACTCCTATCCTCAGGATAAAAAGATCATTCCAGGGAACTACAAGCCTGTTAGCCTCACTTCAGTTTCTGGTAAGGTGCCATCCAGTGGGACTTTGACAGGCTGGAGAAATGGGCTGCTAATTGATATTTAGCAAGAAGTGCAAAGTCCTGCACTTGGAGTGAAATGATCCCATTATTATGTTGGGGGACAAGCTGAGCATGAGCCAGCAATGTGTCCTTGCAGCAAAAAGGGCTAATGGCATCCTGGCTGCATTAGGATTGTTGACAGCATGTTGAGAGAGGTGATCCTTCTCCTCTACTCAGCGCTGGTGAGACCACACCCAGAGTACTGTGTCCAGCACTGGGCTCCCCAGTACAAGAGACATCAGTTTAATTGTAAAATTCTTACTAAATGAAGAAGGCAAAGTCACCTATTTAAGTAACATTTTAGCAAGTAAACTTACTTTCTTTGACTCACTTTTATGTTTCTTTGCATAGTTAATAAGCAAATACTTGCTTTCTTTTCCTTCTGTCAAGTTCCTCTTACTCAAGAAGACAGGAGCTGCCGCATGAGTCACACTCTTTTTAATATTTTTTTAAAATAGAATTTGGTAGAAGTTTTTAAAAATTTTTAGGTATTATCTGTAGTCTGATTTGCTTCCAGCATTTCACAGGAACACTGTCAAACAGTTTTCTGACTAGGGTGTATTGACATCTGGACACTGTGAAAGTGTTGTTGTAGTCCTGTTGTGAATATAAGCTTTCCAGTAATCTATCCAAAGATGTTTTGATCTGTTTGTGTGCAGTACTGGACAGAGAACTTAATTTCCTGGAGGCTGTAATCTCTTTTGATCAGATACTAAATTTCATATATTATTCATATAAAATTTGACTAATTGATTTAACGTGATGAAATTCTAAAATCCAGTCATTAGCTTTTGGGGACTGGAATATCATTTTAGTTCGGATGTTTAACACATCAAGTTCTAGATTTCATCATAGCATCTTTAAAATCTGGTATTTTGTGTGACTTCAATATTGGGTATATTAGGTGAGATTTCACATCTCTAGCATAATTTTTACACCAATTTTTGAAGTTGTGATGATACTTTCAATGTGACTTATGCTGCTCTTACATTATTTTTCTGTGTTGTTTTTAATCTATCTATTCCAATAAGCATATGATTTTCCAGGTCAACGTGAAGTAGAACATCTGGTGTCTCTCTGTGCTTGGCTTGAAGACACCACCATTTAACTTTTGTGTCCTAAATGTTACTTGAGTTGAATGCAGACAAGTATACTGTCTTTTAAAACACCCTACTGAAGAAATCAGATGATGTTTATTATTTTTAAGTTGATAATAATAAAGTAATAATTTTAAAGTTGATAATAATAGAGTAATAGAGAATATTTTAGTGCTTCCAAAGAGATCAACCACTATGCAGTCAAAAGCAGATGTATTTGAAACAGAGATTCAGTTTTGTTTCTGTACCAGGTAGGTCTTCAGGATTCTCACTTTTCCTCCCTGCTTGATTTATACTCATTGGCATACCAGTCAAATAGCTTTTTTTCTGAAATGATGTCAGTGACACTGTGAAAAATGAGTGGAAGAAAGATGGCACAGTTGTAAACCCTGTAAAATCTTTCCCTTTTTTTGCTTGTCTACTATGCATGTCACCTTAAGGAGAGATTTAAAATTACATTGAGTGGGCAGTTACAAAGGTAAAAATAGTGTTGCTGTCTAATTTGCTTTGTCTGGGTTTCAATGCCCAAGTTGTTCTTCTTGATCAATAATGAATAAATAGGCAGTTAATAATGAAATATATTTATGCTTTTCTGTGTTTTTCCTCTCTGTGAAGGCCAAAATATTGTATTAATCTGTTTTGCTGGCAGCAGATTGAAGATTGACAGTATGCTCTTACTGTACCACTTAGTGTAGCTACTGTAAGGTGGTTTAGACTTTGCAAACACGTGCCGAATTCCTGATTTTCGTGTCACTTCTGGTATATCCCACCCCCGGCCATGATGACAGGAACAGCAGATCCTGGGGCTTCATGGGGCCATTCCTGTGGCTGCCCCTCTCCATGGCAGAAGCAGCTCCAGGCTTTGCTGGGCTATGTCTGTCCAAGCCAGGCAGATGAAGAGCTCGAGTCCTTGCGTGGGTGGGAGGTTCTGCTGCCTTCTTCCCCCGTTCCTTCCTTGCCTTCCATGGGAACACGGCGACAGCTCTGGGCTTTGAGCCAGCCGGACACAGGAGGAGGTGTTTGGCTGTTCAGGCAGCGTTTGCTCCTCAAGCAGCTGTTCCCTATCTCCTCCAAGGAAAAGGTGGCAGGCCATATGGAGGCATCCTGTGGTCCAGATTCAGACGATGGGCACCAGTTGGACCGTGCTGGCCTAGATCGGAATACAGGCACATCCTGCTTGGTGTCTGCTATTTCTTAGAGTCAAAATGATTCAAAGTTGGAGGACAGACAGGATAAAACATATCTTTTATTTTGGATATAGATGTTATCTTTCATTGTACAGACATTGTTAAGATCTCCTAATCAGCAGGTTTTAATTTATTTTATATTCTGAATGGATTCTGCTGTAGTGGCCTAAACGCCTGCTTTCCTCTAGAGAAGCAGAGATGTACTTCAAAGCGTATGTGCCATGCAAAACAAAATTTGTTTCTGCTTAGTTTAAACCACATTTGGGAGGAATAATACATTCTCTTGTTAGTAGTATGGGCTTTTAAGGCATTTTTTTGAAGAAGGGGTTCTCAACCACTCTCCTAGTTGAGAATGCAGATAAGCCTCTCTTTTTACAGCCAACAGAGTGGAGACAGTTTTTTGTTTGCTTTTCTGTTAGTAGCCTTTTTTTTAAACTGAGTTGCACTTTGTGGGACATTTGAGTCTATCCTCAGGGATGTTGTCTGTGTCTTTTGTGGAAGTGAGTGTCTCAGCAGACTTCAGGAGATCATCATGCACTTACAAGTATACTTTCTCATATAAAGTTTGTACTTATTGTGCAGATTTAATATTTTTCCTGATATAACAGCAGTTACAAATGTTCCATAAATTTAAAATATTATAACAAGCTGATGTTTCTTAGAGCAGAATACTCAAAGGATGTATTCTTTAAGCACTGCAAAATTATACAGGGTACTTATCTTTGTTAAAATTAGTAATTTAACTAAATTACAAAGTGGATTATCCTCTTCAGTCAGACCCAATGCTAATACTCCACACAGTAGGACATTGATATGTTGCTAAGTAAACCAAAGTTTATTTTCTTGTACTGTTGTTTGAATGCAGGTTGAAGAGGAAATGGTAGGCTTTTAGTTTTGGATGTGTGTGCCACTGTAGCCCCAGTACCTGTCATTCCAGGACTTACCATGGCCTGTGGGAGCTTGGGCATGAGGTGATCGTGATCCAAGCCTCCACCTAAGTGGCTCCTGGTAGGATTTATTGGAAACTTGAGTAGCTGAATCACAGGTAACAAAACTTTGGCTATACTGCATAATATTAATGGTTGTTAGCAAACTCTTTCATTGAGAAGTGATTGTGAATCGGAAATACCATTTGTCCTTTCAAAGCAGTTCACTTCAGGGTTTCCATCACAGCATTTTATTTGTGGCTTGTGATTCACCTAATAGTGGAGTTCACTAATAGTAGAGTTGTGGGATGGATTTGTGCATGAATGTAGTTCCTGGGTGTTGCACTAAACAGAATCATAAAATATCCAGAGTTGGACGGGACCCACAAGGATCATCAAAGTCCAGCTCCTGAAATTTACAAGGTAAAATGTTTCCTGAAATGAAAAATGCTCAAGATAAACTTTGTACCTCAGGAAGAGCCTACAGAGGAAAAGATGTGTCATGATATACAAACATAGACCCTTGCAAGGAAGCTGGGTTTTGTAGCTATCTTACTGTACCTGTGTGAATGAAATGCTGCAGAATGAACCTGTAAATAAATCTAAGGCTCAACATGAGCAATAAACTCACATTTTGCAAAATTTACCACAGGAAATAGTGGAGCTCATGTGTCCTCCTGTGATGTGAACTGCTTTGGGAAGGACTCGGGAGGCTGTCTCATTGCAAAACATATATAATCTCAGCCCAGCTTTCTTCCACTTCAGCCCTTAATGCCTTAATGGGGCTGCACTCACCTCTAAGTGATTTTGTGAAAGGACAAAAAAAAAAGGTATAGAGAACTTGGTCACTAATTTAAATGCTGTATCTGAGTGTCTTCTGTTTTGGGAAAGATGAGTATTTCAGAATTGTGTATGTATATGTACATGCGTACAGAATAAGCAGCATTCTGAAATGGAGTAATCAAGAAGTGGATGTTAAGGAGTCCATGGCTGTCTTGCCTCTATTTAGAAAAGGAGATGGCACAGGATTGGAGGTGGGGTACTCTGTTGCATTCAGTTCAAAGTTGTTTCTGTGTACTCTGTCTACCAAACAGTAATATCCATGTTGTATGTGAAGTGGGTTGTCAGTCCTTCAGACCCTTGAGTTAATGGTTTGTCTGTTGTGCCACTGCTGTCTCATTAACAAAGAACAATTTTGCAGGTAGAAGGTACAGAAAAAGGGACTGCACAGTTAAATTCCATTGCACCAGAAGGAGTCATTCCACTTTGCTTCCGCTGCATGAATCCCCTAATAGTCTGGAACAGTGCTTTCTTGTGTATATTGGCAGAAAGTAAATAAAAATGCTGACATAAAGAATTAAGCAAGAATATTATTTAGATTTAAGAAGTTTCAATCCTGTGGTACTTTTTTTTAATATTAAGATTCATTCTATTAGGTTTTGCAAAGTAGAGTTATCTTTTTTTCGGTTAGGAAAGTCATATAATGGTACGAGTTTGGGAACATTATTCCTAGAACTTCATGAATTGGCCTGTTTGAAAATTCTATAGCATGCCTCTGTAATTATAAACTGTTGTTACAAAGTAAAATAATCTTTGGCTTTGTCTCCCATCCTGTACAGTAAACTGGCTTCCCTCATTAGGTTAGGCAGCATATGTCCAATGGAAAAAGTGAATTCTTGTTTCCCTGTAGATCACTAGGATCCTCCATTCTGAATTCTTTATTTTACTTAGCTTTAGGGCAGTTAAAGCCTCAGCAGCTCCACAGAGAGGAGTTTCTCTTCAAGGCTGCTGCTTCAAAGGATTTCCAGAGCTGGGAAAGGGACAGTAACCAGCAAATGCTGACAGATCTTCCTGCTTCTGGCCCTGAATGTGTGTGTGTTTGTGTTTTTGTACACCTACACATTGGCCTGAAACCATCAAGTAGCATCCACCAAGGCTCATAACGAAATCTCCCCATGTTAATGAGTACAGTGGAAAGAGGGAAGAATCTGCAAAGAAGAGGAAGAAAAAATTGTTTGGTCAAAAGCAACTAACCCTTGGGGTTTATGTTCAAAGGAATGAAAGTTAACAAGGTGGAAACTTAAAGTGGTTTTGGCTTTAACTGTTTCAAGCACCCTTAGTGTTTTGGGGGCTGTGAAGGGAGTGCAGTGGTAGCCTCAGTATACTCTTAACACAGCTATGATCATTTCCTGAGGTAGAACTGGAGCTGTCTCCACTTCAATGGGGATACAAGAGATTTCTGAGATGATTGAAATCTGATTTAGTGATATCAATGCAATGATTGCCCACAACTTTGCCTTGGACTGGTGAGTACTTGAAATAGTTGTCACCGAAGTCCAACAATCTCTTTGTCTACAAACTCAGGAAACCAACAAAACCAAGGATTTTTTTTAAAACCTTTTTTTGGCTATGTATTACAATGGAGTAGTAGATGGGTCCAATGATCAGTTTATCTCAGAGGTGGTGTCTTTTAAAAAACAACTAACTTTGATCACATCTAGTGATTCAAATATTTTTTTCTTATTTGGATTATACAAGGGTTAATAGCACAAAGGAATACACTGGGCAATATGACTTACATAAAAATACATCAGCTCTTTTCAAGGCATCTAGTAGTCTAGATTTGAACACAAATTTAACACTAAGTAAACTTTAATTTTTCCTTCTACTCAGACATTGTATTGTGTGTTATAGTAATTGGACTTGTTCTTTGCATCACTTGGTAAACAAGCAAATGTTAAGCCAATTTTAATGGAAATTCTCCATCAAGATTAGGAACTCTGATAAATGAGCTGTAGCATTTTGTGATTGAATAGGGAAAAGGGTTACTGTCTGCAGAAGTCTGGCCACTCTGACAGGAGGTGAATGCCCCTAGGCTGGAAAGCAGAGTGAAGGTTGTGATGGCTTCTTAGCTGGAAGGGCACCCACCTATTCTACACTGCAGCCTTCATGCCATTGAAATGAAACAAGCCCTCAAAGTGGGAGTCCTTTAGCATCTACTTTCTGGAACTTGAGAATCATTACCTTATGATGTCCATCTAAAAGTTTGATGGAGAAATTAATAACACAGAGGCCCCTATGGCACATCAGGAGTGTTGGTTGTTTGTGAGGCATTAAACATGAGATGTGAACCCCTGGATATTACTGCTTCACAAAAAGAGAAAATATGTTTGGAAGTGTTGGAAGTGTCCTTTTTTTTTCTTTTTTTTTTCTTCCCCCCCCCACCCCCCCTTCCTCTGATTGCCATACTGAGTAACTGGCTTCTAGTCTGATAGTGTTTTAGGTGACTAGAATAACAGTCTGTCTCTTTCCACAGTGGCTGCAGACAATCTGGCAGCAATCACTGTTACTTTTTAATATTTCTGGTTATTTTGAGATATCCTCCAAATGTCTCAAAGAAGGCTTGGAACACTGAAGAGGAAAAAGCATTTTTTATTCATTTTTTTTTTTTTAGGAATAGCAGCATCAGGAGGAAAATGAAATTCAGCATGCCACTATTTGTTTTTGCAGTGGTCATCACCCTGATTGCCAGCTCTGACAATATTTTCACAGAAAGGGTAACGAAATAAATGGTATTTGTTCTTTATAATAACTCTTTCAGTAGAATGTCAGGACCTGCATCTAAATGAATATATTCACATTTTCATGTTCCCATTTTTTATTTAAAGCTTTCCCTCCCAACTTTCTGAAACTACTTCATACAGACTTGGTAAGTTAAAATTAGGGTTCATGTAGTGGATAATGTCACATTTGAAAGCTAATCTGTAGAGACCTAGCTGCATGAACCTGTAAAAGCTAGATCTGATTTTTTTTTTACATATTAAGTGTTTGTTTAGTTTAAATATGTCTGTATCTTTTTGAGCAGTCTGAGCAATTTGCATGCTATGCAGCAGTCATCTTCTATACTTTATTAAATATCTGTCAATTATAAATATCAAGGTTTTACATTAATGTCAAGATAGTACATCAAAAATTCATGGAATATGTGACTTTTTTCAAGGGTATTTAATACTTAATGCATTTGTGTCATTTTTCTTTCTAGATATATTGACAGGTTTTATTAAGTGTTTGTTAGGGAGATTTCATTTTTACCAAGGGACTATAAAGAGAAGCTGCATACTAAATCAAATTCTTAATCAGAATATTGTTCTTTTTTGTGTGTCTTCAGATTCTTGTAATCTGTAGGGTTTTTAAGTTACATAGTAAAATAGACCAAATCAGAAATCTAACATGATCAAATATGCTGACGTATCTTAACTTTAAAAGAACTACTAGAATATTGTACCACAGGATGTTATAAATATGGTAATTACATGTGCTGGGATTTTTATTCTGCCCTGTGTCTTTTAGACCATATATTTTGTCCTTTATTGTAATTTACTAGTGGTTTTATGTGAATTAGATCTGGATGGTGTCCACATAGGGGCCATCCCAAAGTTTCACAGATTTACAAACCAGAAGGGTGACAGAGCGGCAGCATCCAGGATCTTTGCCCATGGGTTGGGTGTTCAGGTTGGCTCTTACAGGGGTCTGCTTGTGTAAAATGAACAATTGATCTCCCTGCAATCCACTGATCTAATACATGTTTCCTACAGAGAGGACGATGACAACGTGTATAGATCTTGCATCCTGTGGTTGGTTATTTGCACCAAGTTGGGGTTGAGGCTGTGGGCTGGTGCTTCTGGAAGGGGATGTGTGCTGGAACTGCACACAGGAGCTGTAGCCGTCGCTTTTTGGCTGGTGAGCCCCCACAGTGTCTGTGATACCTTTTCACTTCCAGTGCATTATGACCACAGTCATTCTTACCCTTGGAAAAACAGCATGTTCTGCTAAATCCTACTGTTTCGGGGGCAGGAGGAAAGCAGGAGAGAACAGAGAGGACACGCAGGGGTGTTTGCGTTCCCGGCACCTTTCTCCTGGGATGGACAGGTCGGACCCTGCTCGGCGGGGCGCTTGCCCACGCTGCAGGTGCGCGGTGCAGCGCGGGCTCTGGGGGTGCCGGCGGCGCTCGGCCTGTGGGTGCCCTGGCCCCGCGGTGTGGAGCGGAGCAGTGCGCGGCGGCGCTCGGTCTGTGGGATGCCCTGGCCCCGCTGAGCGGAGCGGAGCGGAGCAGTGCGCGGCGGCGCTCGGTCTGTGGGAAGCCCTGGCCCCGCTGAGCGGAGCGGAGCGGAGCAG
>NW_005054303.1:4257991-4272068 GCF_000277835.1 Geospiza fortis | reverse complement strand
CGGATGTAAACTTGAGGCGCGCAATGAGACCCCGCTCCTCACACCGATCGCTACGGGCCGGAGGGAAACGCGGCCGTGCTGGAAAGGAAAACTGAGGGGCTGGTACTCGCAGTGTTGGTGCTGTCTTTCCCCGCTTAATTTATCAAGCTGCTGCAAAATACATCACTAACACTAACAATAAGAGTTGAAATTAGATTGTCATAAATGAAAACTATAGGGAGGTATTTGTTTGTAACAATTAATTCCAGCTGAAGGCTGAGTTTCTGTGTTCGTTTCTGGACTCTGGTCTGGACTGTCCGGCAGCGAAGGTGCCTCATGAAATGTCTTGGCTTTGTCTCAGTCCTGGGTTTGTGCTGAACGTTTTTGTGAGACGAAACAACTGTACAATGTGTTGCTATCATTAGATTCGAAGGGATTTGTTACACAATGACCGTGCAATCGATGTGAGTGAAAGTCATATGGAAACGTAGAGTGCTGTAAAAAAAAAAATAATTTAAAAGTGAGGGGATGGACAGGAGGCACTGGAATTGTTAACTTCGGTCCTGTTCTGGAGAAAGCCCATCGGAAGGGTTAACCGAGGGGCTGAGGGAGAGCAGCCACCTGGGACCTCACACCCAATTGGCAGTCTTTTGTAATATATAATTTGCCTAAAATTGCGCGCTGAGCACAAGCTTTTGTTTTCTAATTGATTTACGGTTTGAGCCACTTTTACCTCATCCCCTACTGTCCTGCACACAGTGCCAGCTAGTACATTACAGTGAGAAATGATAAATTACCACGCACTTGTGATGCTAATGCATCAAGAGTAAAAAACTGCGTACTACATGGAGCTTCATGCATTAAAAGGGTGGCAAAGATAGAGCTATGCAAAAAATAATTTGTATCTTCTGAAATAACCGTTTGATCATTTGCTTCAATTCGTCTCAGAGACCTAATTGAACCTGAAGATTAAAATTTATGCTACTGTGGCTTTCCATTTGTGAATTGGAACAAAGTTCTAAAGAAAATGTGTGAATGTGGGCTTAAAGCTACCTGTATTTTCGAGACTTTAAATAAGTTAATTAGTCAGAAAAATAACGGGTATCAGAGCTTCTTAAAGCTTTTAGAAATTAAATGTTTGCTTGTTGATGAGAACTGCGTTATACATTCTCATATGACACAGCTCTACTTTCAGATAGGAGCGTGTGTAGATGGGTTAATGTAGATACTGCCTAATCAGTGTTTGTCACCAAAGCTATTTAAATATTTTGAACTGCTTTTGTTTCAGAGGTGTAGTGCAACTTTTACTGAATAACACTGTTACAGGTATCAAGGAAGAATTGAAAATCTTGTATAATATTTCTTGCATTTGTGAAATGCCTCACTGATATCACAGAGGAGAGGAAAATGTGGAACTTGGTGAAAGCTAATGTACACTTATTGTCTGATTTCTTTCCCCCACTGTGCATCAAGGGCTGGATTGTGTTTTACCTTCACATACTCAGTCCACCTTAAATTTTTTTTATTTTTGTACAATGTCTGTGGATTCCAGCCTTGAAATATGAAGAAACAGATTTATGGCGGCTGCTGGGCACAACAAATTAAGTTGACAGTGATGTATGAGAGCATAATAGCATGATGATCCCTCTGTAGCGCGGCTGGACGCCTCCTGCTTCATTTGGCTCTTGTTAGGATCTGTTAGGCAGCTAAATAATGAAATTCTGCTGACTGATTTCTGATTTCTCTTTTCTTCCTCTTTTCACCTTTTTATGCAACTTACGTTTTGCAGACCCATCCTAATGCCAGCAAACTGCCCTTAAAGGATTCTTTCACTTATGACGACTACAGGTTGGTCTGTCTTTTATTTTTTTTCTTTGTTTCTTTTCTGTTTTTACTATGGTAAACTATGGGGCCCTGGAAGTCTTAATTGGTGGGAAAGCCCTATTGTTACTGAAATGTTAATTGTAGGATTTGATACTAATACACTTTATTAATGAAGAAGAAAGTGAAATAAATATGCAGATTTTAATTGTTACAAAGCAATAGCCATTCATTTTAAGCAGTTAGTTTAGCCCACTGGCACACATAGTCAGATTACTAAGGTTAATTCCTTGTTTCTTAAGAAAATAATTCAGTTGACGTGGCAGGAGTTTTAGGGTTTGGGAAATTTTTTTATTTCTTTTTTTTTCATAAAAGGCTCTCCCAGCACACACTAGCAAAAGTTAATATCTCAAGCTGCTGCTGTTGAACAGGAGAGCTGGAGAATGGAAGTTGTACACATGAAGCATGAGTGTCACTTGGAGGTGCTATAAGGGGTGACAGAACTAAGATTAAAAGAATAATAATTAAGATAATGAGAGCTTTAATTCTGTTAAATGATTAAAATAGCATGAATAAAAGGCATTCATAAGGGATTTTCTAGCCTAGTTGTACTTGTGGGTAAGGCTATGAAAGTGGGATTTCTGAAGCATGCCTCCTTCACTTAAAGGGAGGAACACACCAACTTACAAATTAGGTGGTCTAAAATTTTACAGACAAATTGCAACAATTAACATGAAGCATATTGTTACTGTGTTTCAAGTAGTATTTGTGTATCAGAATTATCTACAATTTAGCTTTCTTTTTAGACATTAGGGTGATATGAGTTTGCCACTGTCTTTCTTATCAACCTAGTTCTTCTGAAGAAATCCTTCAGGAAGTCTTATTCTGTATATTAAGTATGCATTAGTAGTGGAGTATGTGGGAATTAAAATTATTTTGACCTTCTCCTGGTGACATCTTTTTTTCCCTCAAAAAAACCCCACAACACATATATGTAGTAAGGCCAGAACATGGTGAGACTAAGATTCTTTTTTCAACTGATGTTTAATATTAATTTTTGTCAGGTATAAAATAAAAAATGAAATTCTAGAAAATACTGAAATTCTAGAAAATACTGAAATTCTAAGCTTTTCTAAAGATTTTTATGTTTGAAAAGGTAGCTTGCATTTTGTTTACTTAACCTGACTTAGAAGGGTTTTGAATGATGTCCATGTGCTCAAGAATTACATAATACTCTCTTTATAGTTTTTACCTGGATATCTATTTGGAATGTTGTGGCTTTTTCTCCTCTCAATACTATTGAGCAGAAAATTTAGCAATAGTGACCTAAGACAAAAGCTTGTAAATTGAAGGGAAATACTTACCAAAAGATGGTTGCACTGGTTTCCAGTTCATGCAGTACATAATCTTTTTAGAGAGTGAGGGGGGGAAATATACCCTGGCTCTTACAAGAGTTTGCACATAGATGGGAGCCCCTGCTGCCCAGCAGGAGAAGCTGCAGGAGCAGGTGACCCTGGGTTTGGGATGTGTAGTGTGAGATATGTATGTGGTGAAGGGCTGGGGAACAGAAGCTGACAAAGGGAGTGGATCCTGGCTGAGGAGTGCAGCCAATGGAAGGTGTGAAGAGTCTCTTGCAAAGAGAAGAGGGATCACAATCCTGGTTTGGTATTTGTTCTGTGTGCATGTCTTGGAAACCTGGGAGCTGCTGCTTTTCCTGCAAGTGATATTGCCTTCTACTGTTCCTATAGTCAGTGTGATCATGAAGGAAACTAAGTTTGGAAACTCCCAGTCTAAATTATTGTTTCAGGTGGGACTATCGCCAATTGTGTTTTAATGCTTTGAACATTGACCAGCTCATGGTTTTGCCTTTTGCAGATGGGCAGTTTCCTCTGTTATGACACGGCAGAACCAGATTCCAACAGAAGATGGTTCCAGAGTTACACTGGCTCTAATACCTTTATGGGACATGTGTAATCATACTAATGGACTGGTAAGGATTTCTTCAGTGTTGTTGAAAGACTTTAAAGCTTAAGTATTAAGTCTTTTGACTTCTATACAACAGTTTAGTAGCACTTTCTGTTATGCTTCTTAACACAGGTATGTTATTTTCCCAAGAAATGCTAAAAAACTAATATCTGAAAGAAAGGTTTGTCAGTTTCTCAAATATCTTATGATAGCTTTTCAGGCAGAGCTTTCTTCATCTAGAGAAAACTACAAGAGATTTGATACTTGTGATAAGTTATGTCTTATGTACATATAATGTACTTTTAAAAGTTTTCATTTACATGAAATGTTTTGTCCAGACAAGGCTCTATAGTCTCCTGACATGGAGCTTTGTTTCTGGTGGGCTGAAAAAGATGCACAGTACTGGACAGAATTGTTCTGAGAACAGAAAGCAGGCACTGATGGATATTGCCTCTTGTAGCTACCACTAGGGAAAGTGGTTAGAGATTTGCAACTAAGAAATACTGCCTGCTCTCCTAACCGTGCCCAAAGAGCCTTGTTACGGAGACAGCAACAACAAGAACAAAGCCTAGTTCAACAAAAACAGTACATCTGTTACTACATCAAAGAAACAAAATGCAAAAATACTACTTTAGGGCACATTAAACATTTAAAAGGTGACATAAGTATATAAAAAGTCAGACCTGCTGACATTTTGGCTTACGTGCGCTAGTTCAGGGGATGATTCCTGATTTCATTAACAGACTAGTTAATGCTGAGGTGAGGAAATGGAAACCCAGAGAGGCTGGTTTATCAATGTTATTTAGTCATGCTCATGCACACTTCAAAAGTCATACCCCCTACTTGTGTTTCCAGTAGATATTATTTATTATAAGCACTGGATATAGCCATCCTATTCAAGTGATCTGGTTCTTTTGTGGGAGGGTTGACCCTGAGTGTTAGGACAGCAGTATGTGTTAGTGCTGCTGGTATAAAAAAAGTCTGTTTTAAATGAACAAACTGTAAAGCAAATTGTTTTTCACTTGACATTTAGCTAATTTAGTGTTACTATGACTGTATCAATTACAGCATGGTAGGCTAGGCTACGAAGGTGCAAGTGTTTGGGGTTTATTATTTATTTATTTTTCATTATTGCAAGGTGATTACATGTTGTTCTTTAACAGTGATTCTTGCCTTTGCCTATTTGTTATGCAATCTCACAGCTTCGATTTAGCAATAAAGTTCATATGAGAGTCTTCAGTTTAAAGAAAATTGCTTAAAATTCAGAAATGTGTATTTTTGTAATATAAGTCGTAGCTGCAAGCGTCAGTACTTCCTGTACCCTTTTCCTGCTGGGCATCTCTTTCAGATGCTTTTGCAGAGACTTGTCTGTATTCATTAGACAACTCTTAATGAATGCCTTCAAAGTTGGGATTAGAGTAAAGAGGAAGAGAATCAAGGTTCTGTGGGGGAAAATTTAAGTAGCATATATTAAAAGAGCAGCTATTTATGTTGTTTTACTCATTCAAACTTCTATTCAAATTGATAAAATAATTTTTATTTTTATTATGCTCTTTAACAGTGGGTTTGATATGGAGCCAGCCTCTGGAGCCAAACCTCCTAATGCAGCAGTATATCAGGATTTGAAACATTTTTTTACACTGAAGTATAGCCTAAAGGGCAAAGGGGGTTGTGCTGAACTTAAATATTTTGTATATATGTAAAGATTTCAGTCATTTATTTCATATTTCTAGAGAAAGTAATTTAAATGGGTATAAATTCAGGAAGGATAGAAAACTGTAGTATTGGTAATGGGCTAAGAAAAGCTACTAAAGCTATTTCTGTTGTGTGCTAGTTTCCTTTTACTATTAGAAATGGGGGGTTACTGCTAAGATAGCTGTAAGCTGCCTGTATCGTAGTTTATATTATTGCAGAGTGAGGTGAGGGTGGGCTCTGCTCTCATCACAGCACAATCCCTTTAAAATAGATAAAGGGAACTGTTATTCATTGCAGGAAAGTAAGAAACAAAAGATGACATTGAATGCACCCCTGTGTAGTTTATTCCAAGTGTAGTGATGAAATACCTCCCAAGTCAATCAGCTACCATATATATCCCTGTTCTTGCTTTATTCCACAGGGCCCCTTTCCATGAGCTAGATAATAAAATGCTCTTTGGATTTGAACTGGAGCTAGGTCCATCCAGCTTTTTCTTGCTTCTGACACTATTAATTAGATCAACCTGCCTCTAAGAACTATTTCAAAATGGTTGTCTTCATGCATTTCTCATTGTTATTCTTTAGTGGGATTGTATTTTGACAGTCAGAGGTTGATTACCAGTTCTGACAGAGCTTTGAATAAGCTACATTCTGCCTGTTGGGCTGAGTCCATCCTTAATCACTGACCAGGCAGACTATTGCATGCTTTATACACAACTTGAAATTCATGTATCAGTCTGCTTCAGAAATAAAACTGAAGGGATGCAATTTGTCAGCTATCATGTGGGAAGAGAAGTAAACACCCTGTTAATTCTCTTACGTGACTGCTATTAAAAGAAAGAGGAAATAGGAGTCTAGCACTCCATTATGCTTTATAGAAAAGTCTTTCAGAAGTGCTGCTGGGTTTTGTGCGCTGTTTTGGGGTTTTTTTTTAAAGCAAAACTAAAAATTTAAAAGACAGATCAGTACTCCAGCGAGGCATGCTTAAACTGACAGAATCCTCCTCTTAAAATAATAGAATTTCCCCGGTCTGTGAAAGCCTTCTGTTCCACCAGCATTTCAAAGGATTGGGGTGGACTTTTCACATTCTAAACTATTTACTGAGTTTACCCACTAAGAAAATTTCAGGACAGGTCAAGAGTTTCTTTTTTTGGATGAAAAGTACAGTTTTTCAGAAGACAACTGATTTGTAGAAGATAGATTTGTTAACCTCTAGCATTTGCAACCT
The DNA here is from genome assembly GCF_000277835.1 of Geospiza fortis. NCBI lineage: Eukaryota > Metazoa > Chordata > Aves > Passeriformes > Thraupidae > Geospiza > Geospiza fortis. The sequence continues at coordinate 4,265,381 of NW_005054303.1, read as the reverse complement.
GCAACTCAGGGTAGGATAACTTTCAAAATCGAAAATCTTAATTGAAATTGTGCAGTCCAAATTAGAGAATGCACAGGAATTTCTGTGTTCAAGTACTGCAGCCTGTGTTTCTCAGTGGGCTGTATTGCATGACTCTTGTGTTCTTTACTGATCTCCACAAACCCATTAGACAGACCTGCAGTGAGGCATCTGCACAGGGAGCTTTCTGCAAGCGTCTGCAGGGCCAGGCTGCCCGTGCTTGGGGCTGACATTTTGGATTTGCTCCATTTGAAAGCACTGTTTTGGCTGACAAATGCACATTTAATGATGCAAGCAGTGCAAAACTATTAATGTGTGAGCCATCAACCAAGCTTTTGAAATAATCTGAGGAGTTCTGTCTTTGGACAAGCTGCATCCAAGATGGGAATCAGGGTATACTGCAACTCATATCAGTCAGCTTACAAAAAAGTATGTTTTCATTTTTGAAGGCTGAGGGACAATCTCTGGCTTCTTCTAGGTTTTTCCTCAGGCTCAGAGCATATTTTTCCATAAGTTACCTCTGTCAGTACTGAACTCAGACTACCTACCATAAAAGTTGCTTTCTGATTTTTCAGCAGCTTATGTTCCATCCTGTGGCTGCATCTCTGGTCATCCTATTGAAGAACATGCTGTTTGTCACTTAATAAAAAATATTACATTTTTAGGATAGCTTTAGTTGTTAGTGTGACCCCTTTACAGTTTAGTAATTATTTTTGGGGAAGTGCAGGTTTGTCAAGAGAGTTTATCCTCTTCCATTGCCAGCTACCATCTCAAAAATCCTTTTAGCATTTTAAGAGTATTACTTAACTTTTAGATAAAGGGATTATTTTCAAGTAAATTATAATTCTCTGAAGATTGTATCCCCTAAAGATCCACAGTTATCTAATCCTTTTTCATTGAGAGATCAAAAATGTGTTGGCAGTTGAAGGATAAAGCACAGCATATAGAGCTGTCAGTGCCATGCTCCCTTGGGCCTCATGGGAGTGACTGAAAGCTCCAGAACTTTATAACAAGCTGCCAGCTTTAGCATGGTACTTTGTCTGTGCTCTGTGGAGGCTACCTTCCTCAGAGCCTTCTGTTCACTTCAGGTAGGTTATTTCCACCATTAGATTTCTTTAATGCAGAGACTTTTTTAAAAAGGAGATTGCTCAGGAATCATAAAGCAATCACTATCAGTTGTATTCTATTGTGCTGAGAAAGAAATGTGTGCAATTCCTATTGTTAATATTTATTTCCAATAGGAAAATTTGTCAGTGATGGGAGAGAGAAATATAAAATGCTAAAGGTGCTTTTGTCACTCTTTTCCTGGATAGATCACTACAGGCTACAATTTGGAAGATGACCGGTGTGAATGTGTAGCACTTCAAGATTTCAAAGCTGGAGAACAGGTAGTGTGAAGAGTTGTCTACATTATTGTTGTTCCATTAAGTTCTATGAACACTTGATGACTCCCTAGAAAATTTTAATAATGTAGTGGTGTGGATTAAACCCTGCTACATTTGAAATTTATTATGCTGAGCTAATTTTGACTGAAAATGCTACCAAACTAAATACATGTACATTTTTCAGAATATTTTCTATCGCTTGGTAGACCCTGGCTGTAGGAGAGTTTTATTCCTCGTGTTTTATAGAACTAGTTGAAATATTTACTCATTGGTGTGTGAACATACACAGCCACCAAGTTAGGTATTCTGGAAGAGCTTAGTAAAAGGCCATATCCAAAAGACCAAAGATAAATATTTTTTAGATTTGTCTGCAGTAATGGATTGTAGAGTCTTTTTTAACAATGGTTTTTGTTGGCTTATGTTTCTTGTTAGTCTTTGTTCATTTAAAAGAGGTGAAATGCAGTACAGTTGCCAGTCATTTTAACCCATGCTGTTGTCATTACAATGGTTAGTGGAAATGAGAAGGGACCTAAAAACATACTGTGTCCCTTTCACACCGGCATGCATGCATTTACCTCTTCATCCTGAGACAGCAGGAGAGTCTTGCAAAGATGCATGGAACAGTTCAGATCCAGTATTTTGATCAGAACTACTCAAAACCAAAACTGAGTGTCCAAATTAGTGATGCACTGAAGACAGTGGTTCTAGGAGTGTAGGAAGCCCCTGTGCTGTGTCAGCAGCCAGCCTAAACCCTCAAGTGGAGCAGCACTCCTTTTCTGACTGCTGCCTGTGCAGTCAGCATGGCCAGACAAAGCCTTTGTCTGTGAAACATCCTGAAATATTTTGTAACTCAGCCTCTGAGTTTTTACTTTTACTCTGTTATTTTGCCAGTCTTACAATTTATAATATTGTGATTTTAATTTTTCTTTTGTATTGTTACCTTTTTTAACAAAGACGTGTCTGGCATTTTTCTTTATTGAATACATCTTTCCAAAAGTGTATTTATCCTCATTGCTATGCTGAGGTTTACAGTGATTGTATATTTTTGCCCTCAGAATTTGTTATGGTAGTCAAATATTTTCTGTTTTTTCCAATTGTGGTGTGATGAGTTAAAAGGGGTCCACAGTTTTTCCAGAAGTGATCCAATTTATAATTTTCCACAGCTGGCAATGGATGTGTCATATAGCTGTTCTGGCTGCTCTCTCCATTTCAGTTATAGAGGGTTCCTGTATTTCAATTTTATTTTAGTAGTTTCACTTTGTCTGCTATTTATCAGAATTTCTGTGCAAACTTTAACTGTTAGTGACATCTTTAAAGCACTGTAATTATATAATGCTTCAGTCCTTTAATATACCATGCAGATGTCATTTCTTACAGTTTTAGCAGGAAGAGTGTATGATCCATGCTTTTACTACTAAAAAATTAGTTAGGCAGCAGAGGTCCACAGAGTCTGTCAAACACTGGCCTGAAATAAAGCAATTCTCACTCTGTTTAATTGGATTTTTTGTAAAACAGTCTTGGGCTGTAAGAGCATGCTGTGTAATCTATATATGATATGCGACTTTTAGTTTAATGTGAGATGTATCACAGTAGTTTTAAAACTTGAGAGGGTGAGCAACTCTCTCCTTACCCACTGCCTTAATACACCTGGTCGGGTCATGTGTTCATCATATGAGTGTGTTACAGTATAATGTTCAGTATAATTCAATATCATGCTTTAGCATTTAGTGCTTAGGATAAACAGCTCTTACACAAAATTGAAAACAGAGAAAGTAAATGGCATCATTGCTGTTACTGAGCCCTTTAGAGAGCCCTGTGTCTTTCTCTGTCAGCTAGAGAGGAATGGAAGCTTGCAGGCATCCAGAGCACTGCTGTACCCTGAGGTTCTGAAGGGAAATCTGTAACTGCTGGGACTTCTTTTTCTGACTGACAATTTTGTTATCAAACACAAATGGGAAAATATCCTCTTGATGTGGGAGAATACAATTGCTACTCTGACCTCTAGTCCCATGAATTTCATACTGCCTAGCCCTGAGTTAAATACATTCTGCAGGTTATATTTAGGAACTTCTTTTTAAATGTGAATTAAAGTAACTATATACTTTATAGAAAACAGTTCAGAGTAAAACAAAAATAAATACTAGCTGAACACAGCTCAGATCTCTCTGTATGATGTACTGTGGTATATCCATATCTTAAGGTAACATTTAAATGAAAGCAAAGTTGATCTATCAGCAGTATAGTTTTGAGTGGACATTTGGTTGGGGAAAATGTTTCCAGAAACACCATTTATTTTAATGGGCCCTCCTTGTCTCTGATTTTTTTTAGCCTTTAATAAAGCTTTGAAAGCTTATTTCTGTATGCTGGTACTTTATGTCAGTGTGAGAAACCAGAACATTTTTTTTTTAAAGTACAGAATAAAAATTTCTTCTTGCCTTTCAAAGTCTCTGTTATACATGTATATGTTTACATCTACCTCTAAAGTGTTATTGCCATATTGTATACAGCATTTGAGTCAATACCAGAAAACAAAGCATGGTTCTTCTTATAACCAAATATACATTGTACTCAGAATAGTAACTCTTCTAGAAAATAACTTTCAAATTATGTCAATTTTGTGAGCTGATCTTAAGCTTTTTTCCTGTCCCTTCACTTCTCTTTTCATCCTTCTAGATTTACATTTTTTATGGCACTCGGTCAAACGCTGAATTTGTGATCCACAGTGGTTTTTTCTTTGATAATAATTCACATGACAGAGTGAAAATAAAGCTTGGCGTGAGTAAAAGTGACAGGCTGTATGCTATGAAGGCAGAGGTCTTAGCTCGTGCTGGTATCCCAACGTAAGTAAAACACAATGCCATGGGTTTTTCAAAAAATTTCCAAAGTATATAGTGTCCAGTAAAGCATATATGAAGCTCTTTTGTAATAATTTTCTTAGGTGCTATATTTCTCCTGTTTGTATAGCAAATTAAAGTTATTGTAATAATATTTACAGAAGTTCTCTGAACTATATTATCATCTAATTTGAACCATATATAAGGAAAAAAGCCTTTGCTTTAATAACCATTTGAACAAAAACAGAGCAAGGATTAATTTGAAGCAATCTCTGTGGCTTTACTTTCTTTCCTATCCCTTGCAGACATAGTACAATGCTCAGTATGTGAATCACAGCATTTTTCTTTAGTCATTTCAGTCCAGAGGGTACTATTAGGAGCAGCAGACATGAAACATTGCATTTTCATGAATTTATTATGAAAGATGTATAAAGTAATTTTAAGTGTAAAATTGTAGTGATAATCATTCTTTTCAGATACAAGTTAAGGAAGCTTTTCTGTTTGAGCTAACATTACCTTATTTTTTTTAAGTTACTTTTGTAGCAGTACATTTGTTGTATAGTTTATGGTCTTCTATGTTAAAATAAGTTAAAAGATATGACAATTGGACTTGTATTTACTGTTGTTGTTTGATTGTTTCTTTTATTAGTTCAAGTGTTTTTGCCTTGCACTCCACTGAGCCTGCAATCTCTGCCCAGCTTTTGGCTTTTCTTCGAGTGTTTTGTATGAGTGAAGGTAGGATATTTTATGAAGATAACCTAATTTATGTTTGTCTTGTTGTTGGGGATTTTTGATTGGTTTTTTTTTTTGTTAATGTAGGAATGGGATAGACATTTATAAAACATTAAGATAGATGATCAGAAAAGTTGAGGAGTTTCAGTTACAAAGAAATTTATAAGCTACGGAGAAGCCCAATCTTTGGCCATGTCATCTGAGGGAATATTTCAGTAACTCTGAAAGCATGAGATGATACAGTTTTTTATTTCTTTTAATCTCCCAGACTCTTGTGAATGAGTGAGCTTTGGAGTTGGATCTCTAGTTCTTAGGTTTCAAAATAGTTTGCAGAACAAGATCATGCAAGACCTAGGGGTTTACATGCTTAAAATTGCAGCATTTTAGTCATCACCACTGGAATAATTTACGTGTTAAATTGGAATATTCTGTGCTGTAAAAGAAATATGAAAGAGACATTTCAAAATTGAGTGTTTTCCATATTTTAGTAATTTGTGATCTAAATATTCAATATTTTGGTAATTGGTAACCTAAAATTTCTGCATTTGCAGACTGTCTTTCTAGTGTTTCTCTTCTGTTACTTTTATTTGTGGGGCAAAATATGTGTGCATTTAATAAATATTCACCTTATTTGTGCATGTGAAACTTCTCATTAAATGCTCATAATAACTCCTTGATGGTTAGATGCAGTTTTGAAGGTTATGGATGTGACAGTTTGTCATGACAGTGAGAGAACTCCCTTGCAGTTAGGAATACTGTGCAGATGATGTGGATTTTTTTGTGCCAGCGGGAATACTGAAGTGGTTGAGTTTCTGCATGTGGTCTATTTGCTTTCTTTAATAAAAACAATGTAACTTACTGTCATGCCTTCACTTCCTCTTGTCATCCATCTTTTAGAATTTACCAAGAAATTAGAATATACTGGAACAGTTTAGTTGGAAGGGACCTACGTCCATCTCTTGCAATTGCCTCATACTTCTGGGAAGTAAATTCAAGGGAAGAAAATTTTAGGATGCTGATGAGGGAGTGAATTTTGGCTTGGAGAGGAAAATATAGCTAGTGAATGCTTTAATTGCATTTCTCTGGTATATGATTGTGCTCACTTTGTTTATATGTCTTAAATAGTGTTTAAGAAAACTGTTTATTGAGAAACATGCAAGCTCTTGGTGAAGTTTGTCATAACTGCTTTGCAGTAGTCAAATTTATTAATTAAAACTTAAATGAAATTTTTGTAATGTCAAGGAGCTGATTAAATGTTTTCTGCTCTTGAGTTTTGATGGATGTCTTTTCTGAACACCTGTAGGAAGTTTCTGCTTTTGATAAAAAGATTATCAAAACAATAGGAAAAAGAATTCCATTGCTATTTGCATGCTCTTTGGCCTGTTCCTTTTATTCTCAAAAAATTCATTGCACTCTTTACGAATTTACTCCCTTTCATTTATGAATGATTTTACAAAACATTCTCTTCACTGACAGAGATTTATGCTGTGTAGAAGAGGCTGTGATATCTAAAGTATCTTTATTTCCAGGTGGAGAGAAGGCCCATTTGCTGCTGACCTGAAGACTTGCAGTTGTCTCTTTGAGGCAAATCCTAGAAAAAAAGCAGCATATCTGATAATTCTGATTTGAGGAGAGGGTTATTTTTTGCTAGCTGCTCAAAGATATACGATTGAAAATAAATCTTTCTGCAGTTTGTCAACTGACAAAGTGAATGATGAGATTGTTTTTTAACAGATTGGTTTTATACTTATTGCAGAAGAGCTGAAGGAGCACTTGATAGGTGAGCATGCGATTGGCAAAATCTTCACTCTGGGGAACTCTGACTTTCCTGTTAGCTGGGACAATGAAGTTAAACTTTGGACATTCCTGGAAGCCAGAGCATCCCTTCTTTTGAAAACCTATAAAACAACTGTGGAGGTAAAATTATCATTATGTGTAATTTAAAAGTCTGAGTTCTTCTGTGCATCGTGATTGTAGGAAAAGATATTTTGTCCTCCATTTTGTCTTTGCAAACTTCAACCTGAATGTTACTACATAATTCATTCTGTACTTTTTAAGTGCAGCAACAGTTTTGCATTATCTAAGGAAAATCAAATAAGATTGCAAAAAAGGAAATTTTGTTAATGTAATTTTGTTAATGTATTTTTCCTTTGATTTTCCAAGTAGAGACTACCACCTGCTTTTTTCTCTGCAAATAAGATGGGGAATCGGTTTCAACTTGTTGTCTGTTAGTTGCATTCTCCAGACTGCAAAGTGATGTGCTCCTATTGCAAATGTATAAGTAAACCTACATATTGCAAGTATTTGTGAAGTAACCTGACTTTGCTTGTCATGCAGACTGATTTATGTGCAGAAATTTTGGGCTTTTTATGATTTCCTGACAAATTTCACTGGGACTCCTTGCAGAACCCTCGTGTCCAT
>NW_005054303.1:4234677-4257959 GCF_000277835.1 Geospiza fortis | reverse complement strand
AGATGAGGTGAGGGAGGGGCTGTTTGATTGTGTGAGGTGTTAGTAGCAGACTTGCTTTTTCTTTCCTACCAGGTGGATAAGTCCTTCCTGGAGACTCATGACCTCACTCCACATGCGGTAATGGCCATCAAACTGCGCTTAGGTGAGAAGGAGATCCTGGAGAAGGCGGTGAAGAGCGCAGCTGCCAGCAGAGAGTATTACAGCAAACAAATGGCAGACGGAGCTCCGCTCCCCAAGTATGACAAGGGCCATATTGCCTTGTTGGAGAACACTGTGGCAGACTCTAGACTCCCTATTGTCTTGAGAAACCTAGAAGATGTGGAAGAGCAAGGGGACTTAAAGATTGATGAAGCCATTGATGCTGAAGTCACAGAGAATGGGTTTGTAAATGGTGAAAACTCTTTATTTAATGGGACCAAATCAGAAAGTGAAAATCTTAGTAAAGAGAAAAGCAACAGAGGGACTGAAGATGCCAAAGAATCTTCTTCAGAAAGTACTGATGAGATTAAAGAATAGTCCTAAAATTTTACTTTCTTGTGAAATTAAACTAGCTGAAGTTTATCAACAGTGCATTTATGTTGGTGTGTTCCTTTGTTAACATTTCTCTTTCTGCAGAGAAAAATGGTTTTGCTGCTTTATATAAAAATGAAATTTTAAGTTATTTAAAAGATTTAGCATCCCTTTTCAATTAAGATTGCCATCTTGCTTTCAGGCAAAAACTGGGGAAAGAGGTGCCTTTGGAAGATTTTGCAGCCCTTTGTTGAACCAAATGTATTTTCTTCCTGGGGAAGAATTAAGCTCTTCTATCTGCTGTGCGTTTGTTGTTCTGTCACTCTGACTACCGAAATTAAAAGCTTGCTCTGCCTCCTGCCAAGAAAAGCAGAAGGCAGGACTGACTCGGTATTCAGCATGAAGGTAGGGGAGCAATACAGCAGAAAACTGAATGAGAGGATCAGAAACTTGGGAGACTGGAGGAAAACCTGTTTAAAATCAGGTGTGCCAGTCCAGAAAAGGGTAAGGTGGCAACCTTATGATTGGTAGTTTTAAATGTCAATGAGAATCCAAATTGTACACACTTAAAGTGATCTCTGAAGATTTCAGTTTACTTTGTCTTTTGTTTACTGTAGAAAATGTCTTTCTTCTTCAGTCGGAGTTAGGCTGCTACAATACAACATTCATGAACTTTTAAAGGTTGACTACTTTTTATTTCCAGGCAGTAGTTTTTATTTACAATGTTGGCAGAGCTACTGGAGATTTTGCAAGCAGATAGGCCAAGCCACAGCTTTAAACCGATCAAAGTGAGGTCACTTCCCAGCTTCTTCAGGTTTTCACAAAGAGCTAGAGATTTTCAAAGCTACACTTTTGACTAAACCATTATTAAAAGGAAAACATTAATAATGTTCTTGTCTGCTACTCCTTCATTTCTGTGTTGTTGAATGTAACATTGAATTCACATGATTACCTGATCTTACTCGACTTTGTCTTTTGGTTAAGATATTAATTGATCCTGCTTCCTCAAAGGAAATGGCAAACAGGTTTATGTATTTTTGTCCCAAGTCCAAACCACAGCCAAGTCTGCAGTGGTTTTTGCCATTTAGATTGTCTTCATCTGATGCACGTTTCTTGCGATACCACCACAACTTAAGCAGGTCTACTGTCACCAGCAGTTTTGATCACTGTCATAGTCCATGTTTGAACTTCTAGGTGGAAACCATACAGTCCTAGCACTGTGCAATATCAGAACAAGGGTAATTCCATGGCTTGACTTTGAAATTACCAGCCTATTAGGAGGAGAGGAGGGCAGAATATTTTTATTTTGTGGATCAATTCAGAGCAGTATAAAGTAGTTTAAATCAATTCTCAATATTAAGGACATTGTCTTTTGTATCCTTAAGTTCATGATGATGGATAGAATGGAAAGCTTGGACAGTTGTTTAAAACTCAATAGAGGTTGCAAACTGCTCATCGAAGATCAGTTGCAGTAAAACGTCTTCTGGCACATTTGTAGTTTTTTTAGCCTTTGCTTCTTTCATACCGCAACCTGGAACATGTGGTTTTGCATCAATCTTTGGTGCAATACACATTTAAATAGTGACCTTCTTTCAGGTTGTCATAGAAGTTCTGGTGTTCAGCTAGCATCAGTGTGGGGAAAATAGAAAAAATAGTTTTTTAAAAAGTATTTCACTAAGAATGGCATGTTGCCATTGCACCTTGGATATTGCTTCATCACTAACAAGATGCTGGACCAGTATTTTTGTAACTATATGCTGCCTTTGGTAGAATGTCATGGAATTGTTGTCTTGACAATTTAAATACAAGAGTCATTACATTTTGGTTTTTATTAGGACCAATACTCCACTTCTGTTTCTGCCACTTACATTGCACAACATTGTACTAGATACTATGATGCAATTCTCAAACTAGCCTTCCCTGAAAATTATAACTGTAATTCAGAATTTAAATGCTTTGATTCAATCTGATACACTGTATTTTGTTCCAGTATTTGCTAGTATCTATGGCTTAGCAAAGCCTGTGGTCACCACAGGACAGAATGTGTGGGTTTTCTTGAATAAAATATAGTTCTACCATGTCTTCACTAGTGAGTGTATTATACAAACAAAACCTCTACCTGCTACTGACTGCTGTATCTTTTGGGGTCTGTGGGGAGAGGAATATCTGTCTAGGTGTACAGATGAAGATTAAAGGACAAATAGCTGGGGAAAAAGCCAAAAAAGGATTCAAGTAAAAGAAAGGGAAAGTGTTCTACTGAGTGCATGGTCAAATTCTTACTCTTCATCTGTTAGTGTTATTTAGAAAAATATGTTACACACAATAAAAATAGTGAGTAATCTAATTTTGTAATTTGCATTTTTCCTCTATGCATGTAATGGCTCCTTCAGAAGCACTAACCTAAAACTTAAGCTTTTGAAAACTGAGGTGAAAACAAAAAAAATTGGCACTGATGAGCCCTTATTACCATCTGTCATGAAAACAGACCTTTCAAAGCATTTTAAAGTTAACTTTCTTCATAATGTTTGGTTAAGAGGCTGTTCACACTAATCCCAGGCTAAATGCCAAATCTTGCTTCTGTTTAGCTATCTAAAGTATTCCTGTAAGAAAGACATCACTTGCATTTCTCGGACTGTTCTCCAAAAGCAAAACAGGGGGAAAAAAGCCTTTTGAATTTTACATGAACCTACCTAGTGGTGAATCATTTCCCTAACAACCTGTAACTAGGTTGGGTCCATGCCACGAGGTGATGTCCATATTTCCCTCTTGATAAAGTCAAATATACAAAATTGAGCAACAACTGCCAGCCTGAAAAATGTTTTTAAAGTGTAAATGCAACTGTAGCTTAAGTGCTGTCATGAGTGAAGGAGAAATGAGAGCCTTCTGGCTGGGGAGGTGGGATGGTTTTTGTTCTTGGCTAGAATATTTATTCTTTGCCTCAGACATCATTATAAGGTGGTATGTACAGAAAATCTGTGCAACCCAACAGTAGATGCCTTCTTGAGGCTGATTTGCCTTTAGGGAAGAATGATCATCACAGAGTCATGAAACTTGCAGGATTCAATGGTATTCTGGAAGATTTAGTTTACAAAATCTCCTCTAATTCACATGTTTAAAACCAGTATGTAGTATTTACTGCTGCCCCTTCTCTCTCCCTTGTTGTATAGAAAAGCATGTGAAGTAATTATGAAATGTCATTTGCAGTTTTTCAATCAGACAAAAGAAAGGTGCTCCCAAAATCTTCTTTTCTGACTTCATGGACTGAAACTCAATCCAGGTGTTTCTTATACTCTGTTCCAAACAGAAGTTTTCAGTAAAAACATTGCCCTCCCAAATTTATCTGATGAAGCAATACCCATCCCTTTTCCTCTAGAAGATTTTTAAGTGATCCTTGTTGAAGTCAGATATGACCACATGATTTTCACGTAATTACCATCTATATTTAATAGTTTCTATAGAGTTTCCTTCTTTGCATGCACTGCATGCTGTGCAAAGTACAGCACATAAATTGGTGACTCACGGTTAGGAGAGCTTTCTTAGCATTTCCTGGGTTCTACATCTATTTCCTAACAAATGCCACAAGTTTGGAAACCCTGTGGAGGATTTTTCAGTTAAATTAAAAAAAAAAGCCCTCTCACTCCATAATTAAGTAAAAAGCAAACCACAAATCAGGCTGGTTTTTGGATCTGGTGTAATTTCTAATCGTGGAAGATTAAGCTAGGTAGGGGAGGAAACTGAGATGTCCTTTCCTAAGTGGAAAAGAGGAGCTGGACAAGTGAACAGCTAGTTTGTCCAGCTAGCAGTTTGTCCCCTGCCAGGGAGGCAGGGGTTGCTGCTCTGAAGAACAGGAAGTTCAGGAATTATTTCAGTGCGTGTTCAAAATCATCTCCATTTAGTTCTGTAATTGCTGTGAAATTTCACAATTAGGCAAGAGCTTCACTATGGATCACAAACACATATGGATCACAAACAGTTGTGTTGAACTGGCAGTGAAGAGCAGAGCTGAGTGGCTGCTGCCACTGAGACTTGACTTTGCTTCTTCAGAAAGGTGCTTAAAATCTGCATGAGTATAGGGGATAGCATCTTGCATGTGGGTAATGTTGGTTTCACAACTGAGTCACCATTACTTAAGCACAGATTCAAGCACCATCAGAACTAGATAATTGAATTTAAACAGTGGTATTTTATTTAAGTTTGCTGTTTTTAAAAAATGGGCTAACTTGCCAGCCTTGAATGCACAAGTCAGTTGTCCTTTGAATAGGATTAACAGGGGCAAAAAGCAAATTTCTCTGTAACATCCCTTGCATGGCAAACACCAAGAGTAGCTTCATTCCAGCTTGCAGCCTTGTTTCACTTGCACGTGTTTCTGACCAGGTACCCTCTTGCTTTGTGTTCAGCTGGGGCAACCTGCCTGTGCCCTAGATGCTTTTCTATCAGTGGAGAAGTGTGGGCTGTCCTCTTGGCCAGTTCAGCAGTATTTGACATGGTGCTGTGGAAGTCAGTAGATTTCATGTTGTACTGCTACCTTGGACCCATGCAAATGGACTATTCATTTCTTTCTTTTAGCTTTCTTTTTGCAAATGCTCTTTGGTTTAAATATGCTGCGGTTTGTTGTCGTATTCACAGAAGTTGCCTGCTCCTCCTATGTAAGGCTGAATTTTGGAAACTGTGTAGGTGTCCTGTATCCAGCAACTGCTTTATGATATGGGTTTAAGGGAAATTCCATTCCCTTTGCTGTATTCCACACTGGTTCACCGCTTTCAGTAATGTTAATACCTCAGCCAAGGCTCCTAATTTCAGCACTACTAAGTGGGCTTGTACACAGATTTGTGGTCCAAAGGTATGAATAATGTGCTTTAAAACTGAATCTCCATGCTGAAACAGGCCTGCACAAACAGCCTCCTATGAACTGCAAAGGAATTTTTAGATTGCCTTGAATATCTATAAGTCCCACTGCCTTGCAGCAATTAATTCAAGTGATTGGATGCTAGGAATAGTTTATTATAATTGCACACAGGTAGTAATTTATTAGGGTGGCTGTTTCTTTTGGCATATGTCAAGAAGGTCAGAGTTTAGGCTTTTTTGGACATTAACCTAGTCTTCTGAAACTCTGAAGTTCCACTTTTTGGTCATTAATTTTGTACATGCTGAGATTGTGACAATTAACCCACTTAATAAAGGTCAAGTTTCAATTTTTTCCAATTTCTGGAACACTTAACTTTATTCCTTCTTGAAAATGGGCAGATACAGAATGATAAATAGTTATTAAATGAGAACGAAGATGTAGTTCTGCTGTCAAGATACTATTGAATGGTTAGTAACAAAAGGACCAGAGCTGCTGTGGATTTGAAATAAAAGGAGTAGCACAGATCAAACTACAGGTAAATGAAATAGAAAAGCGTACATCACAGTGAGTGTTTAAAGTCATTTCTACATACATCCCTGTTAACTTACTCTACCTAAGCTTCTAAATTATGCAAATCCATAATTTGTCCCTTTAATTTTTTCCACGTACACATGTGATTTTTCCCACAGCTGTAAAGCAGCATCAAACCACAGCTAAAAGGCATAAACAAGCAAAGTGAGTAAGGAAGTGGTGGTGGTGTTTTCAGGTGACCAAAACCTAGTTATACTGCATTCCTTAATAATTCCTGGCCTTAAGGAGCCACAAATTAGATAAAAAGAAGCCCTTGGTTCTGTCTAGTGGCATCAATTCCTAAAGGGTACATTGGCATGTTGTGTCTCATAAGCTATCACATAAAAATTCTGAAAAGTATCTATCAAAAAGCATATTTATTAATTTTAAATTGTATCATCCATTGAAGAAATGTGTGCAGACAAATCAGAAGTAGTCATTTGCTCTGTTAATAAAATCACTGTACCTTTAATAGTTTGTCAGCACTGAGTGATGTTTGAAAAGCTGTTTTCCACATTCATTTTTGAAGTTTTTATGTATTGACTAAGACAGTGAGTCCTCCTGAAATATTACAGCAGCAGTGTATAGGTCGATGGTAAACACTTCAATGCAGGAATAACACACAAATCTTTCAAATGATCAGCTGTTGTGGAGTGAAAATAATAGTGTTTCCTGTATCATTTTTTTCATTAAGTAGTGCAAGTACTACTACCCAAACCTAAGAAATGGTGATGTAATTTTTACTAATTCTCAGTCCTGTGCTGCTGAACAGGCTCACGTCAAGTACAGGGATACAAACTGTCCAGCACCATTAACATGTGCACCAATGTAATTGCACAACATTCATATTCAAATGTCATTGCTCAGGATTAGATGAAATTATTTCCTCCTGGAAAAAGAGTGTGGCTTTTGATTTTAAAATGCAGCACAGTTTGGCATGTTTTGGCTTATGTTTCACAGGAGAGGTCTAGCTGCTGCCTCAAAAACTCTTGCCTTGTCCCCAGAGGTTTTTTACACATGCACACACACTCTTGAGGTACTCCCTGCCCTTTCTCCCTTTGAGAAGTGTTATTAACCTGTGCTAATGCTGTCTAAATGCTCACTAGCTGGTAGCAATACTTGTGGGACAGATGATTTAGAGCCACTTGATTCAAAACATTCTCAGCTAAAGCGAAGTAATCATTTCAAGTGATCAAATATCATCTGCTGCGAGAAGCAAATACACAGCACAATGATAGTTATTGAGATTACTCTCAGCAAAGCATATTAATCTTTTCTTCAGATTTTACTTTTGGGAGTAGTGATATCCTCTGACAGGACAATTCAGTTATCTTCAGCTGAGTTTTCAGAAGCAGCAGCATTTTTCCTCAGCAAAATTAGGTTCAACAGGTAGAATTTCAGCCTAAAATTTGTGCAGTCTTGAGGCGGACCTCTCCTGCTTTGCAGCAAGAGAAATTAGCTAGTATTTTCTTTCTCTTTATTAAGAAAGCTATTTTTGTCATCCATATTGGGCAACTGTATAAAAATAGGCAAGTTTCGTATCTTGGCAGGATTAAATGAGAAGTATGTATGTCTTTTTTTCATATCCTTGAATATCAAAGCAAGACAAGCCTATTTAGGAAGTAGAATTTTATTGCTTAACATATATTTGCATCCCGCAGTGAAGACATTCACTTTCATGGCACGTTTTCTCCCAATGGTTTCTAAATGCCTTGCAGCACTCACAAAGCCGAATTTTTGCAGTATTTTTCTGAGATGAAGAAGCATTATTATGTTTTCTGACATGAAGAAGAGGCTGCAATAGGGTGGCAGAGCCTGAATCTGTAGTTCTGGTCACAAGAGCAGGTTATGTTTCTAAGTTCATCTGAAATAGTTTTGTGAACAAACTACAAGATTGTTTCTAGAAAGGGGAAAAGAGATGTGCCTAGTACTTGTTTAGAACAAATGTTTACTAAAATAAGCAGTTCCTCTTTACTAACAGAAGATTATTAAGTGTTGGGATTTTTTCTCCCTAGCTATGGACTGAGGGAAGAAAGTATTGCTGTGACAGCAGTGCTAAGCCTCCCCCAAGGACAGACTGGGATCCACAGGTGTAATTTTACCTGTTCTGGTCTGGCATCTTCCCTGAGCTTGGTCAATGGTGGCAAATGCAAATAAAGTATTAACCTGGAAAACACTCAGAAACATCCCATTTCCAAGAAGATACAAAGAGTCAAATACAGACAATGAAGTCAAGGTGAAATCTCTAAATGAGAGCCTCTAAAAACTCCTTAAGGTAATGGCTAGTTGTGATGCAGATATATGAAGTAAGAAAAAGTACTTAGGGAAAGTCATAGCTGGTTGATTTACTGACAAAAATGTTCTCTTAGGGGTGTGTTAGTCTAAACTGCACAAATCTGCAGGAAAGGGTGAGATTTAGCATATCTTCCTCATGCAAAAACCTGAAAACATTTGATCTGTCAAAACATCCTATTTTGATGTTTCAAGGCTGATTTGTTAAAGTAAAAAAAAAACAACTAGGCAGTGACATGGTCTCTGCATTTCCCTATGTGTTGTTCAAGCATTTAATATGTTACTTATGTGTCAAGTATTAAGAATTTGTTGGACATCTTCAAATCTAGCAAAATTGTGGAAAGCTCAGAGATTGCTGAATCCCATTAAAATCACCAGCCAGGTAGTGTCCTGCTTTAAGGACAGATCTGCTTCATTAGCTGATATGTTGCTAGCAGAAACTTCATGTGGAGACAGGCCAAAACACAGTTCATGGTCAGTCATGAGAGTCAGAAGAAATCTATGCTTTGTTCATAAAAGCAACTTAAAATTTCAACTCTGCTTTGGGTTTGAAATGACCTTTTAAGAGTATAAGCTTGTATGATTCTATGACTTCAACCCTTTTCTTTGAAATCTTGAAGCCAAATATTTGAAGAGCTCAATATCTTAACAGCTTTTTGTCCCCTGGTGCAAGGGGTGAAGAATGCATTTTGCTGCAAATTGAAGAACAAACTTGAAGCTGAATTGTAAAGTTGCTGTTTGGTCCAGCTGCAGTCCCATTCATCCTCCTTTACTGAGGAGAACCAAAGGGACTCTGAAAGGCAGAGACCATCAGACTGACCCAACAGAACATAGTTAACCACTGACACTTCATGCTATGGCAAACAAAACAAGAATCCCACCACTCAGGAGGAGTCTGAAAAGGTTAAGCATTGATCTCAATGCTTCAGATTTCTGTAAAAGGAAATAGGCAAAATTAGGATGACAATTAGCCCTCAGTTCTAAGATTACAAGCAGATTTGAATTGAGGGGGAAAGGTAGAAACTTATTCCATGGGCAAATAATCATGTGGTTGTCTAAGGAGCAAGGTTTTTGCATTGCTTTTGATGCTTTTTCTATGCATAACAGAATGAAAGTTCAGTGGTGTGGGCTGGATTTCCTACATTCCTCCAAAGACCAGTCAGACCAAGTCTTTGATAACAGACTCATCAGTTTGACAATATGGAGCTTGAGGAAATGTGCATAAGTTTCCCTCCTATTTTATTTTATTTGACAACCTTTTTTTGAAGATCAGAGCATACTTACAATTTTGATAGAACTCCTAAATCATTAGGCTTACAACATATGCTTATAAATGGGTTTTGTAGTCTGTTCAGTTTTTTCATATGCTGGGTTTATGTCAGGTAAACTGGAATACATGCAGGCTCCTGACTCCCGCCTGATTATTAATATCCCCATGAATCCTTGCTGGCAAACTGAGTTAACTCTCCACAACTTAAAGTAGCCACTAAATAAGATCGGCTTACTTTTCAGCTTTTGGACCTTTCTGGTCTAGTTTCAAGAGTTTCAAGTCAAATGCAGTGTGTAAGTGATACATCAGCTTTGGTAGAGGTTGATATGGCTGTCCATCATCTTTAGTCTTCTTGGGCTCCTAGAGAGTACAGCTGCTTTGGTCAGCTGGGATTTGGCTATAGGAGCTCACCAGTTTAAAAAAATGAAGGAGGATGTGCCTAGAGCAGGTGCCACCAAGTTGTTTGAAAGGTTGCTATGAAATAATACAGACAGAAAAATAGTAATGAGTCAGTTAAAACCTAGAACATAGAAATGTTAAACCTAATAAGCCTAAAAATCTGAAGTGTGTCAATTTTCCTGGTTTTTACGTTTGTTGGTTTTTTAAAACATCTTTCATATTTGCAAGATCTCTAAAGACACCCGTGCCCTTTCTGGTAACAGGATAAATATGGTACTTACTGCAATGAGATCTCATTTTGTTCCATTTCAAAACAAATAAGTGTGCTTTAGAGATCATGGAAGTCTGTAAAGGGATTTGCCTCCAAAGCTAACAAGCCAGCCATGGAACAAAGGGAGAATAGCCCTAGTTTGAAGTCAGCAGTTACCAAAATGCAGTGTGTTGGCACTCTGAGTGTCAGTTTTCTCTTTTGTAAAGCATTCTGCAGTGTTCTGGAGCAAGTGCCTCATGCTGTGGTGCAGATCTCTACCTTTGCTCATCCCTTTTCTCCTCTAATTGACATTCAGAGGAAATGGACAGCACGGACAGTCTTTGCTGCATCATTCTCCACAGCCGCATATGAGCATTTTCAAATGTACTCTGTGTCTGGTCATAGGAATCATAGGAGAACATTACTTCATTAGTAAATGCAAGAACTGCAGAAGGACTTGGTGTTAGCAAAATATCAGGCCAGAACCTTGGACCTGTGCTCCAGATTATCCACTGATCCCACAGCAGGGAGCAGCTGACAAACTGTGCCTCCAGAAGTGCCTAACTTCAGACATGACTGAGCCAAACTCACAGGGTATGTGCATCCCCAATTTCAGCACAATTACAAAGTCACCCTTTGTTAAAAAAAAAAAAAAATGTACCTGTACTCTCTGAGGGATTTGGAAAAAAAACACCAAACAAAAACCCCAAAAAACATAACACCCTAATTCACAAACTGTTCTGTTGTGTTTCTGCCTGAGTCTCATCAGGCACTAGCTGATGCCACTTTCAGAGCACTATTTCTTAATTCTCTCTTCTTCACTTCATACTTATCTCACTTTAGAGAGTGTGAAATTTTTCAGTTCATTATGTTCTGAACTGTTATTTAATTGAAGCCCTAATGTTCAGTCAGTACACACTGCACACAGTCATTTAAAATATTCCAGCAGTGCACATTTTTTATAAGTGCTTCAATTGGAAGTGATCAAGGTTTGAGACTTCCAGCCTATAAAGGCTTCTGCTGTGGAAATGTGAAGTGCTACTTTCAATAATTTCAAACTGCTTCCTAAGCAGGCCTTCTGTTCTGACTCTCTTAAACTGCAGCATAATTTCTCAGCATGGTTTATGCCCAGAACCTTCATTTAATGGCTCACACAGAAAGGAACAAGTTGCAGGATTTGATGGGGCCTGCTAGCTGTGGAGCATGGTGGGAAGCCCTGCTCTCTGAACAGAGAGGCTGGGTGGGAGATTTTTGTTCTGCTCACTCCATCTTGTCCAGAACTGCTGGAACAGAGTGACTGCCCCCACTGCCCTTTTTTCTGCATGGTGTGTGCCATGCTTGCAGCTTTGTCCCCAGCTCCATGGGACCTGGTGTGACTGAAGTATGAGCACAAAGAGTGTCTCTAAATGGATTTTTTCCAATGACATGCTCTGAAACTCCAGTGTTGTAAGGTGGAGAGCGCTAGGATGAACCATGGCATCTGAGGAGGGCAGATCATAGCCAGCTGCAGTGTCATTGCCCTGGAGTGAAGCTGTGGTGCAGGGAAGGTACTGCCCAAGGATGAGGTGCAGCCCTGCAGCTCCTTAAAGTCTGCTCTGCCTGTATTTTGGACATGGCTGCTACCTGTGACAACACAGACTGCAAACCCACTTTTCTTCCCTTTTCCACAAGCTTTGCGTGGATGACAAAAGGATCTGTGCTGGGGATGGTTGTCCTCCATCTTCTCAAGCCTGATTCTGTGCAGCAAAGGAAAGGCTCTGCTTGTAAGGGAGAGAATGAAGCTCACCAATTTCCTTCTCCTGCTGCTCAGAGCAAATGATACACAAGAATCACCAGCTGTCTGTTGTGGTGGGACAGGCTAGGGGCAGTGGTAGATGAAGAGTCTCCACTACTATCCATTGTTCAAATTTAAAGCTGAAGAGGAGTCAGAGATTCCAGTTTTATTGAAAATGCTTGGTAATCTCTAGTAATGACCTAGTCTAACTAAAGAACAAGCACTTGTTAAAGGTCATTTTCTAAGTGCTGTCATCCTCTGCTCTAATTAATATCAACCATGTATGATGTTGGCAGTGGCTTCAAATATTTTAGCATGGGAAGACTGGACTTTCAGTGACATTTTTAATGAAAAAATGTAAATCATCTCTTATGAATGCTGTAATCAAGGTATTCATTAGCTAACCCTGGACTGCAAAGGAATACTTACAGAAATAAGCTGTGAATCTTGGATAATATTGTAGGAGTGAGAAGTCTTCGATATAACCCAGTAAGCTGCTATCAGCTAGGGACATGTCTAAAGAGGCATGGTTCAGGTAGCCAAAAAGACCATGAAAATGACAAATGAAGCACAAGGAGGCAGAGTGTACACTACTGATTCCTAGTGAAAATGTAGAACAAGTAGCTCAGGAACCTGTAGATTTGGGAAACTGTTTCCTTGAAGATCCTTATCCTGATCCTTTATAAAAAGATTGATGAAAGCCCTGAAGCATGAACAGATACTATTATATCCTTTTCAGAACGCACTAGGGGTAACCACACCAACTCTAGATTTATACCTTGAGGCAGGAAGGGTTCACTAGAACACTGACCCTGAATCCAGTTACCTGGTATATGTCCATAATCTGCACTTGCCCATGAAAAAGGCACTCAGTGTTGATACAAAGATAGGGGGAAATGGTGATTCTGTTGCTATTCTTGGCAGCTTGTTTAGATATTTGATGACTCTCACTTTCAAAAACAAAATTTTCCTATTGCTTCAGGTCCTAATGGTAGATTTTGTACTGCTTTGTTTTGCTGGATGCAAAAACTCTCTCTCTAGTCCCTGGAAATTTCCCTCTGTGCATATACTTGTATGGAATAGTCAAGTTTACCTCCCAGGCTTCTTCTTTTGATGAGAGAGGCACAGAAGGCCTCTTGCTGTAAGTTTCCTCCAGCCTGAAAGTGATTTTAGGCTCTCCCCTCTTTGTTCCTCTAATTTTTGCATAGTCCTCAAAGATTCTTCCACTGGAATATATATGGTTGCTCATAACATCAAAGCTGTTTATGGTGCTGTTTCTATTTTTGATTGCCATTTTGCCTGGTCAAATATCAAAGTCCTTCAGCAGTCCACTTTGTCTTAATGCTCCTTGGCACTTCCATTGAGTTCCACGTTCATCACTGCATTCACTGCTGATGATGATACAGTTTCCACAGTTCACAGGTGCAGCCTGTATTCTGGTTTCTTGACATCTGGCTTTGAATTCAAGTGCATAAAAATTTCTCAGCTTACATGATCCTTGTTACATTTAACAAGTATTTTGGATACAAATGTTAAGAGTTTTGTGATTATCTTAACTTATAATGTCTGCAATTTTTATATTTTATTAAATTCCTTTTTTTTTAAGATTAATTTTCTTATTTTTATAGGTCCAGTGTTGGTGTTTTTTTAAATCTCCTGAAGTTCATGTGCTGCATGCCATGATCTTACAAGAAATTCTATAGTCAAGTTTAATGTCTCCTGGAATATTTTTACTTGCATAGATAAAAATAGGGACATGTTCTCCAGTACATTTTCTTGGAACAGAGATTGCTAAACTCCACACTTTTCACATTTAGTCATAATTTCAGAAAAATAACAGAACATTACTTCTTTGTGAAGTTCAGCTCCAAATTCAGTTTTCCCAATTGTGGGTTGAATCAAAAACTTGTCTCTCTAGGTACTTTGTCTTCTTACTGTACAGGACAGGGACTGCACAGAATGAGTGGTTTTGGCTCTTGTTAAATATCTTCATGCTCAGGAGATAGTTTGTACAACCATTCAGTAAGGAAAAACAGGGATCATCTGCACCAGGCAATTCTTGAGGTAGGCATTTCCAGGAATGATCCAAAAGAAATGCTCAGGCAGCGTCAGGCCAGAGATGCTCACAAACTGTGTCAGAGATGCAGAATTTCTTACCAGGGTCTGTGCAAGCCTTCACAATCATAAATCATAGAATGGTTTGGCTTGTAAGGGACCTCAAAGATCCTCTTGTTCCAACCAGCTGATACGGGCAGGGACACCTTCCATGAGACCAGGTTGCTGAAAGATGCATCCAACCTGGCCTTGAACACTTCCAGGGATGGGGCACCTCTCTGGGCAACCTGTACCAATGCCTTGCCACCCTCACAGTAAAGAATTTCTTCTTAATATCTAATCTAAACATCCCCTTTTTCACTCTGAAGTCATTCCCCCTTGTCCTTGTTAATAGTCCCTCTACAGGTGCCTTGTACCTCTTCAGATACCGAGAGAGCTCAAAACAATTTCCCTGGAGCTTTCTCTTCTCCAGGTTAAACATCCCAGTTCTCTCATTCTTTCCTCATCGAGGAGGGATTCCATCCCTCTAATAATTTCTGTAGGCCTCCTCTGAATTTACTCCAACAGGTCCACATCCTTCCTGCATTGTGGCCCCAGAGCTGGATGCAGCACTCCAGGTGGGGTCTCCTGAGAGCAGAGTCAAGGAGAGTCACCTCCCTCCACCTGCTGGTCATGCTGGTTCTGGTGCAGCCCCGGAGATGGTTGTCTCTGTGGGCTGTGCATTGAAGTTCACTTGCAGAAAAGGCCATGGTCATGAGTGACCTGAAGTTGTGTAAGAAAGCAGGATCTGATCTGAGTGATACTGCCAAATGACACATATGAGCAGCAGAGGTGCAGCCCTGCCACCTCTCTCCATCCTGAGCCAAGATTTTCATGTCCTCTGTAGTTCAGACAATTTTTTCTCAATTCTTCCTGCATTTTCATCCAGCAACCCCACTGTGTACCTGCCCTCACAGATGCCATAGTCTCTGTCCTTCACATACATCCTTCACACATATCCCACACAGAATCCAAACACAAACTCAAGAACTTTAGTGATTTAAAAGTGTGAAGCATTTCCCAGTTTTCATAGACACGTGATACACATTTTGGTGTGCACACATAGATGCCAGCTTGTAGCAGCTTTTTGTGATGTTGAAAACACATAGTGGTAAAGTTTTGCAAACAGGTGGGGAAAGAAAATGTAGCACTGGTTATTTGTATTGAACTGTTGCTGGAGGCCATGGCAAGCTGGCAACCTGTCACAATAAAACCATATTCCAAAGAGCTCATAGCCTCATGGTCTGTCATTGTTTTGTGTGAACGTTGCACTCCACTCTTCCAAATCCCAATGGCAAGCTGGCCAGTGAGAGGCATAAAACACTGAAAGAGAAGATTTCTAAACAAAAGACCACAACTCTTTCCAGTGTATTTGCCCCATTAATATCTAAAATCTCTGGTTCATGCTATAAACGTAATGAGATAATAATCTCCATTTCACCATGAGGATGGATTTGTATCAGAAACTTGAAGTGTTTCTCTCAATGACAGATCTATATAGCATTAAAAAAAGATCTTGGAAGCAGTTTGATCCTTATTTGGCTAGGATCACACAAAATCAATATTGGCACTGCGAGATTAAAATTTCTCCCTACTTTCCTCTAAAGCATAAAACAAATTCTGGAGCCCATTGTAACTACCTTGTGTCTGAATCATAGAAATCTTAGGATGTGGTTACCTTGGAACAGCTACCCTAATTCCCAAGATGGATGGCATGCTTACTTTACCAAGAATGGCCAGGAACCTCTGGACAAGTAAATCTGATTCTGAAGATTCTGCTTTTCATATTTATTTATAATCCCATTCATAAACTCATAAAGTTGCAGTTTAAAGTCTGTTGTGTTTCCTGATCCCACTGCCTGTACCTAGGATTTGCTCCCCAAAACCCTCTTGCTGTGGATGTGAAGAGTCAACTTCTTCTGCTGTTGGAAATGGGGGTCTTCTCCGAAACACCAAAAATGTTTTGAGAGACATCTCTTGTCTTACATGTTACTTGTTAAGCCTGAGCCTGGTTTCATAGCAAGAAGGGAAAATACAGCCAAAATGCAGTGAATGAATGCATGTATCAGCACACTGTGCTTACAGGTGGAATTAAAGGAGAAATGCTCTGTGAACTGTGCCATGCCCACACTGCCTTCGCTTAAACTCCTTCTGCTTTCACACTGCTTTGAGCATCAGCATTTCAGCTGATTTATGGAGAGAGAATTCCACTAAAATACACATTTTTACATAGAGTGACAAGCTTGTGTATTCCTCCCTAGCAGATACATGTAAAATCCAGTTGAAATCTATATTAGGTGGATATCCCTGTTTGATTTGTTTTTTGTTTTAACATGCAGATTTCAGTAGACCTTTTTGGTCATACAGTCTTGGAAAGTTTTAACATCTGTAAATGCCTGAGCTATCCAGGGTCCAAGTTGCTTTGGAGGTGCTGAGTGATGCTGAAACAGGATCTTGCAGTGGCTCAGCTGATGAAATTGCCATGGTGTGTGGAGGTGGTACTGGCCAAGCACAGGACCCACAGCGATGATCAAGTATCTCAGCTCTTCCACTGCTCTACACTGTGACCTCAAGAAAGGTGCTCTGGCCTAAACTCCCTCCCACAGGAAAACGGGCAATGATGTTTGTAGCCACTTGTGAGTCCCAGAGCCACAGCAAATCATAGACCCCCTGACAGGCTGGCACAACAGTACTCTGTGCAGAGAAGGCACTGTGGACCTGCATTTCAGGACTGGTGTCCACTTCCACTGCCAGCCCAGCCATGAAGAGCTGTGGGTATTTGAAAACCTTGGTTAAAATCAGGGGCAGAAATGTTGGAACCAGTTATTGTGGGCAGGATGACTTCCGAGGAGCCAGGGTGGTTCTCCAGCCCCAGCAACATCCCAATGCAAACACAACTAGTGCTTCTAATCACAACACTGGCTTTTATCTGAAAATAATTAGCTGAAGAAAAATAAAACCCCTTCTGTCCTTGCAAAGCTGTGAGGGAAGGGAAGTGCATCTAAGATTGCTTCAAATGAAACAGTGAGGCTCAGAGGAACCAGAGACCTCTGCTTGTATGTTGCATTCCTTACTCCTGAGACAAGTTTATGAAGGAATGGAGTGTCTTTAATCATTTAATTTGGCTAATTTAAAACTACATATGCATAATTTATTTACAGAGAGGTAAAACCCTCTAATTCCTGCATTTATTATTGTAACACACAGTATTAGAGTGATTTTTTTTTTTTACTATTGCAATCTGCACACTGCCTGAGAGTGTTAGTGTGCTATACATCATGCCTGAGTGAGTGTGTTTGAGGGGGTTTGAGACTCCAATTCACATATACCGCCCTCCATAAATTATGTACTTAACTTCCATTTATATACAAAGGCATTTCAGAAATTAGAATAAAAATTAATGTATAGGGCTTTCATTCCCAGACATTGTTTTATGCTCTTTGTTTCAAAGGAAAAAACAAACAAACAAACAAACAAAAAAGGGTCTTCCCTTTCCCACTCCAGGGGGGGTTCAGTTTTGGTAATATTGCAATAGAGCCTTATGTTAAAGCTGCATTTGGCTCATTCACAGCAAAACCCAGGGAAGCTGCCTTGTTGAAACTACCTCCAAATACAATTTATGCAATCTATTCATGTAAGTGGGACACCTTTTCTAATTCCAGCTCATGGGAATTTAATTGCCAGGTTTGAACCTTTGTCAGGATATCTATCATTTTTCAAGGACTTCATGGATGGAAAAAGAATTCTGTGAGGTCCAGCTCTTTTACAAGGCTTGACAACTATTCTGACCTTCTCAGAGTGTAAGACATGAGAGCCCCAAAAGACGTGGCTGAGGCAAAGTGAGAGAATTGATTCCAGAGCTGCCTCATTCACAGGTAGCTTTAAATTATATTCCAGCCTGACCCAGAAGGTTTCTGCCATGTAAGTCTCACCCCACTCACCTTTAGATATCTGAATTTCCCCTCATTCCTTTGCTGACCTGGGCTGTACTTTGTGCAACCAGCTTCACTGAAGGCATTGTGTGTCCACCATAATGCCTCTCATCACTAATTCACAGTCCCTTGGCATGTATGAAAGCTTAAATTATTCCCTGCAGTGTGCATTAGCTTGCACATGTCTACACTGAATTTCATCTTCCATCATGCTGTCTGGTCAAGTCTTTCTGGAACATGTCGTAGCTCCCCATAGTCTTGAATAACCTAAAAAATTCTGTGTCATCCGGACATTTTGCTAATTCACTATTTACATACCTACTCCCAGGTCACTAAGAAACATCTCTTACTACAAACTTTGGGCTGACAGGCATAAATTCTTAATGTGTATTGAAACCATGAGCCAATCTAGGGCTATTTCTTAGTTTGATATATTCGAAGTAGCTTTTAATGGCTTATCAGTAGGTGTTGAAGGCAGTGAAATCTGTGACAGCATTGCAGGTTCTGCTTTCTTCAGATAGGGTTGCTATCAGAGACAATGGGGCTGGCATTCTGCTCTCCCGGATGAGAAACTAGCTCTTTTCTAAATCTGCATGGGATTTGAGCCTCTTCCATTCACTGTATTTTTCCTGTGCAGGAAGGATGACAACTCCCACAGGCAGCAGAAGGAGAAATCTATGTCTCTGTTCTAGGAAATTGGGTTGACCTATTCCCCTGGAGCTGGTTGGCACAAGAGGAGGAAACAGGAGCTGACAGAGAGCAAGACCATGCACAGGGGCAGGAGTAAAGATGTGGGCCAGTCCTGGCTGTTGTTGAGCCTCCCACCATGGTTTTCTCCCCCAGCTCTGCTTGTGTGGTTACTGATGTGCCCCTCAGAGTGGGTTCCTGTCTGCTCGCCTTAGAAATACTGAAGGCAATATACAGTGATGCGGCTCTTTTCCCAAAAATGGGTGATGGGCCATATTCAACATTGCAGGTACAGTGTCTGACAGTGTGCCTTTGGAAGAAAATATGGTATGGCCTCATCCTTTTAATGTACTTCAAGAGTAATTTAACCCACCTGGTTCCTTACATGTCATTGTAGAAACTCTCTTTTACTTTGTAAATATTTTCTGTTTCTTCCTAAGCTGTAGGAATATATGTCAGTACTTGTAGAGACAAAGAGGGAGATTCTGTAGGCTATAGGCTGCTTTGGAGGAGAGGACAGGATCTGAACAATGAAGGGGATGTAGGAAGAAATGTTGGATTTTGGAATTTTAATAAGTAAATTTTACAGAGGAGGATGAATTTCCTTTTCTCTCTCCCTTTAAAATCATCTCAAATGATATAACATATCTGAGGGTTGTTAGCTCTCCTGGCAATGCCAGCACCACCCTGAAAAGGTTACCACTGGTGTCTGAAGGCATGTCCAGCAGCAGCAGAGAAAACATGAGCTGAACACTCAAACAATGAATGGGTGCCACTAGCAATGTGCTTTATTGACAGCAATAGAATGGTATCTATTTCTCAGAGGTATTTGTCATTCCAGGGTATATGCAGGCTCAAGTATATGAAACTGATTTGGATTATGGTCGGCAACACTTAGGAGGTTATCTTTGCAATCAGAAGAAAAAAGGCTTTTAATTACAAGCCCAGTAATTATATCAAGCTGGGGCAAATCCTGTGCTTGATCCTGTACTACTGCTCTGGAGTTCTGCCTGGTTTGGATACTTGTCTCTGTTTCCTCATGAAATCACATCCTGAACTGGATGTTTTTGGTAGAATCACTTTTGCAATAAAATGACGGAGGGCAGAGAAATATTTGTCTCATTCTGAGGACACTTGGGAAAACACTGTTCTGCCCACAGCCCCCACCTGACCACAGGGAGAAGGCCACAGACCTGCACAGGTGCCTTTGTAAACCATCGCTCATTCCTACCGTGGTCAGGGACCAGAGTCCCTCAGCCACCAGCTCAGACCTCTGGTGTGCTGGTAAAACCAGCAGCATAACCCCCTCCTGCTGTCCCAGCAGCACATCAGGTATAGAAGAAGATAAAATCTCTGTTTCCAGCTTGTCAGCACTCCTGTATGAAGCAATGCTTGAAGCTGAGGTGCCCAGCTTTCCACACGTGGGCTGCACTGATCCCGAGTGCCTTGGCAGGGAGCTGGCAGGTGCTGTTACCCCTGGGGGGGGGGCTGTGCTGCAGCTGCAGTGAAGGCACCTGCTTCCCCCAGAACCTCTGCACTCACCTGGTTTCCAGCCTGGCGGCTTTGGGCAGCTCTCCCACATCATCACATCACCCTCTCCACTCTCCGCCTCCTCCTCCAGCCTTTCCTCTCCCCTCCTGCCCTCAGCCACCCTCCAGCTTCCTCCCTGCCCCTCTAGCCATCCCTGTCTGCATTCCTCTTGTCTGCTCTGTTTGCCTCCCACCAGAGCATCCCACAGGCTGTGCCTTTTTGCAGATGGACTTGCCCTGTTACCCACAGCTCTCCACAGTCACTGGCTCCCAGTGGGCATCAAGGGCTCCTTTTCCTCCTCCTCTCTTTGAGGTCATCTGCAGCTCCTGGGGGTTCCACGAGCACTGGAGCTGTTCTAGGGAGCCGGAGTTCAGCAGCACATCCCTCCAGAAAGCTTTTGTGTGGGGGCTAGGCACACAGGGCAGACAGTCTGAGGGTTGCCTTATTAAAAAGGGTCTTTGGGGTTTGTGGCTGTGCATGAGGCAGCGGAAAGGGGAGCAAGGGACAGGAGCCCTGTGGAACAGGATGCACGAGGCTCCAGGCTTTTTGGAAGCTGCGGGTTCAGGTATGAGCTGAGCCATTAAGCAAAGCTGCCTCCGGCACTGCCCTGTCAGAGCAAGGAAACGGGACCAGCCCCTGCTCCAAGGCAGCACGAAGTCCCTTTCCTTCCCATGGTGTCCTGGCCAGGCCTGCCCTTACTTGCTTTGCGGAGGACTGCGAGCCCCGAGGGAGCTGAGCCCCGAAAGAGCCTGGCCCCGAGAGAGCCCACGCCCGAGGGAGCCCGGCCCTGAGGGAGCCCGGCCCCGAAAGAGCCCAGGCCCGAGTGAGCCCGGCCCGGAGGGAGCCCGGCCCCGAAAGATCCCAGCCCCGGGGCAGCCGAGCTCTGAGGCAGCCCGGCACTGAGGGAGCCCAGCTCTGAGGCAGCCCGGCACTGAGGGAGCCCAGCCCCGGGGAGCGGTCCCGCATGGAGCTCTGTCCATCCCCTCTGCCCCACGGAGCCGGGGGAGCCCGGCCGGGCCCCGAGAGCCGCACGGTGCTTGCCTGGAGCTGGGCTTTGTTACAGGAGGAGGAGTTTCTCCCTCGACATTTTCACAGCTCGGGAAGGAACAGGAGGGATTGATGACTCTGAGCCCAGGAAAGACAAAGAGGTGATAGTGCCCTACTGGGCTTTGATAAACCCAGGCAAGCAGCCACCACTTGTTCTTACAATCCCTCACTCCCACATATGCACGAGAAACGCTATTGTGGGGCTTTTTCAACATTACTGCATACTTATTAACTGACGTGCTTTTGTTTTCTATCAAAAATCTTGTTTCTAAACCTCTCCTTATAACTCACCACATAGACACATGCACACACTAATTTTTCTGTCAAAGAAATCAGTACTGTAACATTTGAAGGGGAAAGTAAAAGACCATTTTAAACTACATTTTTTTTCCTTTTCACCATTTTCTTTCACCAAATTACTCTTCAGCTCTTAATTTCACAGACATTGTGCTCAGTTTCAATAGCCTGCAGAGGTCTGTGGAGGTGTGATTGGGGAAGCTTTTGCTAACAAAACCCTCTTCATTTCTTTCGCATAAGCACAGTGTTTGCACCTTGCAAACCTGACACTTGTACTGAGGCACAGATTTGTAAAGGTATTTTGGCATCTCCTTCCCAGCAAGTCAGACTTGGAGATTTGGCTTTTCCAGTATGATAGTTTGCTCTTTTATTTGATGAATTTTCCTCCTGCTGAAGGAATGGCAAATCTGATTTGACTTCTCTGGGGGCAAAATCCTGGGAGAACAAGGCAAAATCCTTTAAAAATATCACCTGATTAATTCTCTCAGATATCCATCACGAAAAACAGGCACTCATTTTCTCCCCACAAAGCAACTGGCTCAGAATAAGAGAACCCACTTCTAATTCAGGGTGATGGCTACCTGGCTGGATGCAGCAACATGCAGATGCGCTGAAGAAAATGTGCCACAGCAGCTTCCTAGCAGGACTTCACAGCTTCCAACCCCTGAGTGCTTTTTAAGCACCAGCTCAGTAATTATGCATCATGGACAGGCCTACTTTTTCACCATCACTTCTACATTTCACTGCAACTTTGCAAAATGACCAAATGATTGAGATCTGGAAAGTTCGTGCTCTCTGTCCTGTATTCGGGCTATTGCACAGCACTGCTGTGCCATTGGGGCACTTAGGGAACCCAATTGTCTTTGCTGCTGTCCTGCCTAGAGGCCCATGTTATTACATACATGGAAAAGAGATCCAGAGAGAGCAGGAACACAGGAGTGAACAATACAGGAGCACAGAATGCCAGCTCACATCAGAGGGCTACAGAATGTCCTGCTCCCGCTTGAGACCAATGACTGGAATACCTTTCACAGAGGTGGAAGTCTGTTGGAAGCATAAGCCATAGGTGAGACTGCAGCTCAGCATCAATGTGTATCCAAAGGGATTGTCAGGCTGGAGATGCTCTGCTTGCTGTGTCCTGTAGGATGCTGCATCTGAATAGCCTCTTTTGTGCCAGGCATCTCCATGATGGAACCTGAGACATTATAATTCCAAAATACCCACCAGACCCCAGAAAACTGCTGAAATGCATTTGAAATAGCAGAATTCTGATGTGGTCAATTAACCCCCTGCTATGCAGAACCCTGATATCTCTGTATAAATAAAATAAAAGGCAATAGTGTTGGATTGATGGCATAGCTGGGGAAGAAAGCAGCGATACCATTAGATAACTCCTTATGAATTATTTATTGGGCGCTGTGATCAGAGCTCTGTTTAGCCTCTGTCCTGCTCTAGGTCATCACAAGCATACACCCCATGCCCTAATTCAGAGCATTAAGCAGCCATGCCAAAGACAGGATCTTTGCATGACTGCCTCCAGATCCCAGCACATACCCGTGTAGCCCCTATAATGGACAAGCACATGTATTATTAAGCAGCAGAAAGCACTTGTACAAGGCTGACGGCACACATGACTTATTTACACTGACCTAAAATAGCAGCACTTTAAATGATACAAACACAGAAGACTTTAAAGTGCTCCATGGAGATTTGTGAATACAGGAGAACCCTTTGGCTAATCCTGAAACATTGTTTTCTTAAAAAGTCATCTGATTTTCTTTTAT
>NW_005054303.1:4225841-4234665 GCF_000277835.1 Geospiza fortis | reverse complement strand
TCCCTACCTAGAAGTGACTTCCTTTGGTTTTCCCTATATATTGGATTATTAGCAGCTCAGTTATTAACAATCCTCCCACTTTTGTTGGCAGATGCAGCCTTTCAGAGCTGACAGCTCCTAAGGGCTTAGGAATACTCTCCCGCAGGCTTGCAGGGTAGAGGATTCATGGGGTTTTCCCTTCTTTTAGCTGAGATTCCTGATGGAAAGTGGCTTTAAATGGCTCCAGTTCAGCTATGCCCACTGGCCAGGCTTGGCACATTTTGTCCCCACTGTCACTTGGTGTCTGTTTGGGGACAGGGGCTTTGTGCTCAGATGAGGAGGGAGGTCACTGCCAGGGTGGCTGGGAAAAGCTCCTGGGGGTGTGCCTAACCGAAAAAAACCCCCTCAGAGTCTGACTTATATGAAATTTAATTTAATTTATTTTTACACCAGCAGCTGTCAGTTCAAAGAACAAAAACAAAGTAGCCATCTGTGCTTAATTTCATAAATCTACTGTAGATTGTCACATGATAGTGGAACTTGGATAAAAACATGTCATGTGATTGGGTCCAGTCCCTTTAAAGTCAGGCTTTCATATGTAATCAGATGTAGTTGCAGCTATAGGCATGAGGCCCAACTAAGCAGGCAGTGACATGTCATGAACTGAGAGGGGTCAATCTGACAGAAACCCTCATTTCTAGGACTTGTATCATCTCCCCTTCTTCTCATGGCAGAATTGTTTTGGTTCTTTTTTCATTATGTTATGTTTTTAATTATCAGCATTGGAGCAAAACTATGGGCTTATTAGATAATAGCAATGCCTGCAACATGAAATACAACATGAAACAACTCCCCTCCAGGGAGAGCTGCAATAGCATGGAAAAAGCAGCAAGGGTGGTTGCAGTCATGCAGTCTCACCTTCCATTGGAAGCTCTTCTCTGATTCTTTAGATGTGACAAAAAGCATTTTCTTTAAACCCTCACCAAACACAGGTAAATCAGAGAAACATAAAAATAATGAGATTTTCTTTATCCATTTGAGAGGCAGGGCTAATAGAGAAAGTCAGAATGTGTTTACTCTCCAAAATCATATTACTAAGAAAGTGCAAGGGAGAGAGATCAGAGGGGGTGTAATTAAAATACAGATCAAAAAGTCACATTTTTCAATTTGCCATGTGAAAAAAAAATAACAATCAGCTTGTCATATTCTCATTAAATACCAGATGGTTGAGCATGAGTAATAGATCTCTGGCTGACAGAAATCTGCAAACTCTTTTCTTTGGAGAGTTTTTAACTTCAGCAATACGACCATATCGAATAGTCAATAATGCTATCAAGGTGAATGTATTTGTTTAGTATTTACGAGCATGTATTTGTCTGTACGTGCATGTGGGGAGGAAACCAGAGCTGGGCCCCAGAGAAAGTAAAATTGATTCTTAGCAGGTAAATTTAGCTGCCTAAAACACTTTTATTCTCACACTCACAGACACAAGGGTTTCCTGAGGTTTAATGCTTTCCACCTTCTCATGGACAATTAACTGATGACCACAGCCAGGCTGAAAGGAAAGTGCCACAGCTCCTTTAGCTGATGCAGCACATAACAATAAATCAGGATGTTGCTCTTGCCCTGAGCCCCTCAGATCAATCTCTTTCTTGTACCTCTGCTGTTCCCTCCAGTGGAGATCCAGCAGCTGCAGGCAGCCCTGTCCTGCTGCCTTTTCCAGGGCCAGGTCACCCCTGGACCAACTCCAGCAAAAGTTTTACCATGCTCAAATTAGTTCTCTGGTTTGCTGTCGCTAGTGCTGTGTTACAATGACCCTGACAGGCTCTGGCCATAGACCACTGCTGAGATGGTATGAAGAGAGAATGAACAAGATGTTTCTTTTCATCCCCACACAATTTACTCCCTCGGTGTGCAACTTGATGCAGCACAAGGACCTGGTCACATTGGGAAGCTCAGACCCAGCCACATCAGAGGGTGCTTGTGGAGGCAGCGCCGTCAGCATCTCCAGTCTGCTGAAGCCAAACCAGCCTTTCTATAGCCAGGTTCCTGTCTTGATCCCAAGTACAAAGATGCATCTGATTGCTCCCTCACTGGACTTCAGCCATTTGCAAGGCTTGATAACAGGACAGCCAAATGACTGGGAGCCCTGAAAGGCCGATGTAATAAAGAAAACATTTTAGCCTGCCAGCAACACATGGAATTTCAAAGAAATCCTGTATGTGTGCAGAAGGAGCAGCCATGCTCCTCTTGCCTGCTCCAGCCTATCGTGAAAGTGAACACACACTGGTCTCTCTTGGAGACCTTGCATTTTATTTTAATCTCATCATCACCACTCTCTGCCCCCTTCTTCTTCTTGGTGTTTTTCCTCAACCTAAAAGAAGTAATTTTGAATGAAAGTAGATTATCTGGTCCTTGTATACAGAAAAACATCAATTAATGTCTAAGAACAATAGTTTTTGTGGTAGGAGTGTGGTAGCTTTATTCTCCTACAAGTTTGGGCTGGACTTAGAGTAATAGACATTAATGCCAGAAGAGAGCTTGTGAGGTTTCTTGGCCTACTCTTTTTGCCAGTAAGGGATATTTCCCTACAGGATATTGTAACCGAGCTTTAATTAAAAAAATTAGAAGGCATTAAAGCAGCACAAAGTAATAGCCTCCTTTGGTGTACCTCACATTTCCAACCAACCTGTTAGACTCAGGCCTTCTTCATTCAACCTACTGACACATCTGTGCTCTTGGCAGATCCGGATCTCACAAGGCCGTGTTGTTCAGGGATACTTAGAAGTGATATATCTACATTAGCACAATAAATTGGCATGGGTAGAGCATCATGCTAATCAGTTTGGATTGCTTCTCATCCTCAAGCTAGTTCTTTTAGACATACCTCTTTTAGCACTACAACGTGCAGTGCAGATGTATCCACATACTATCCAAGTCTTTGGGAATGACACTGTTATGGGGAGCTTGGAAAATCCATGGGTGGTGGGAACAGGGGTGAAACTGGAAAGTTTGGACTCTCCTCACCCAAGGCTTGTAGTTGGTTGATACAGAGGTATTTTCTTTTTCTATGACGTCATGGTGCCTCTGAGATCTGTAGAAGTTTTGACATCACCTACAGCTGTTCTAAAACTTTATCCTCTGTTTATTTTTCTAGTCAGAGTAAAAATGTTTTTCCAATGATAATACACTAGGTCTCTCAAAACTGTTGATTTCTTCTTAAATTCTATTCAGTTTTGCCAGTTTCACAATATTTTCCTTATGCAGTTTTCATGTTTTTAGTTAATACCAGCATATATTACTGCCTGAATCACCTTTTTTTGTGACTTGCCATTTTATCATACCAGCCTCACTTTTCAGCTGTTACTTTTTCAGGAGTTCACCCCCCATCTCCTCATTTTCTCTTGGATTGACAAGGCTGACAGAGGCACCTGTAAGCACTTGCTTTCTTGATCCTGGCTTTAATGATTAGCTTAAGGAGTCTCATATGCTCCTGTCATACCTATTGCTACCTCTGTCAACATTCTTTTCAACACAGCAGACTTTGATTGCGCTTAGAGACAAGGTCTGCAGCACCTGTTTTCAAAGGAAATGGAAAGGCAGATATTCTGCTTATGAAGATTGACTTAGTAATGGAGCCAAGGTTAACAAATTCACCTGGAGATTTCCTACAGCTCTTGACTTTGTGCTTTTCTAATCTGGAAGGATGTACTGATGGTAAGGTAACAGTATCCTCACCTGCAGACACTAGCAGTGGTTTTTGGCAACTTCCACGCTGTTTGGCTTCTCTTTGAGATCTGTTCACTCTCTGTTTAGCAGACCATGCCTTGCTTGCCTGCCTTGTGTTTGCAGGTAAGGTGGTTTTGGAGAGCTGCTGATGAGCCTCTTTCATTGGTTTGCCTATACTGCTTTCATCAAGACAACACATCCAGCCACCGATACTCCAGGAGACACCTAACAGGGCACAAACCAGGAGGAAGTTTCCATATGGATTTAGCCCACCTGCAGCTGTTTCATCTCTCAGGTCCTCATGACCAAGGTCAGAGGCTTGAGCAGAGCTGCTGTTTGCTCATCAGAACAAAGGAAGTCTTTAAGCTGGTTTTACCACCCTATCAAACTTCTGTGGGTGAGGCAGGAGAGAACAAACTCGTTTTCAGGACCACAGAGGTATACAAATCTCAGGGTAAGCAGATATACATATAGGTGTCTGATGACTTGTCTGATATACCTGATTAGTGAGAAAGGGTGCTTTTGAGGTTAAGACAGTGGAGACGATTCAGGAAATCTGGATTTTGTTCCCAGCCCCACCACAGATTTGCCTGTTGCATCTTGAGTAAGCGTGTTTGCTTGTACCTCAGCTCTCTGTGTGTAAAGGGGGCACAGGACTATTTATCTCCTTGCTTTTCCTTCAGAAAGTTAGGACATGGGTAAGTGTCCCTAACCCACGTGGGCTCTCATCTCACTGGGATCTCTTAACACCATCAGTGTGTGAATCACAGTGCTTAAGGGAAGAGAGAAACCCATACTTAACACGTGTATGTACAAAGGATGAACGGTTCCAAAAGTATCAGTGGAGTATCAAAAGTTGGCCACTTCTGGGAACAGTAATCATCTTCCTGGCATCTGTCTCTGGCAATCTCAAGCTGTTAATGAAAATTTGAATCAAACAAGGACTGAGCATTTTATTTCATGGTTTGCTGGGCACTTAAGTATTTAAATGCATCCATTTACCTTCCTTCATAAAAATGCATATTCAGGTCCTGTCTGCAAGAACAACAGAATTGAAACAAATGCAGAGCAAGACAAAGCTTCCTGGACAACATGGAAATAGTGGGCAGCAACACTATTTCTCTTTGTTCATTAGTCATATTAATTTTATTTATTACATGGTCATATGGGTCACATAACATTAATTGTTAGTTGGGCCCAAGGAGGTGGCACTGAACACCAGAAATGTTTGGTATGATAATTTGTCCATCCTTCTGTTAGATTCAAATTCTGTTCCTGCTGGCTGAATTACAAATACAAACAACCCCAGTCATTCAGCCCTCCACACTCTCCTGTAACCAAAAATAAACATTATTATTGTTATTTGCAATTGCAGTAACATGAGTGAGTGAGAATCTCATGAGATGGCCATTATGTGTTTTTTTTGGTTGCTTCAGTGGTCTTTCTACCCTTTTAACCCATTCTAGGTTAGTATTCAGAGATCATGCTTTGAGGTTCTGTCTTGCAGTATCTTGCTTTAAGGCGGTTGTAAGGCACTCTCTTGAGAGTCTCTTTTCTTGGCAAACTCTTGTAGCAGCAGGCTTTGTAGGCAGACTTCTTTCATTACATAACCTTTTCCTCTTGATAGGGCATCTGTAGTACCGGAGGGAGGAGGATGCCTGATGCAGACAGGTTTTATCCTCCCACCTTATTTTCGTGTCCATGCATTTTCTCCTCTTTAAGAGAACTCTAATACTTCCCCTTGCTACTGAAAGTAGGTGGAGGAACAGTCAGTTTTTCCTATCCTTGGCAAAATGTTTTCCTGGCACTGCTGCATATTGTGGAGCAAGGAGCACAAACACTCTCACTGTTGCAGTGGAGCAGGAGGAGGAGCTGTGCTCCAGCTTGATTTTCTGGGCAGGTATGTGACCCATCAGACATCCACTGACAGCACCAATAGAGCAGCGACATGAGCACCTATGTTAGATTCTCCATGTACAGCTGATATTACAGTGGTGCAGTAAAACACACGGGCTCACCTCCTGGCACACTCTGAACATGCACAGTAGAGTGGGAAATCCCATAAGGTTATCTGGGAAACAGAACCTCATAGCCATTTGAGCCCACCTTGCGAGCAGAGATTTAAACTTGAGTCTCACATTCTGGGCATGTATCCTCATCCTTTAGCCTTACAGAGAAAGGTGAGAGAGTCAGGTTTGTTTTATAATTGAATGCAGGTGTTTAATTAGATCAGATTCAGCAGAGTATTATTAAGGAAGTCCTGTTCCCAAATACCTAAGAAGGTGGTGATGAGGACATTCTCCTCAATGGGAGACCAAGGTTTGAATCTGCTTTCTAATCGGATGTGTGGGCGAGGAGAGAGGGGGAAGACTTGAAAGCAATTTCCTACCTCTTATGTGGCTAAGGGAAAAATATGGGTGAGATAACTCTTAGTTGTTTTTTAGTATTTTTTCTTATCTCTGAGAAAGGATTTACAGCTGGGACTCCCAGAGGAGATAGGTGCCACCTTCTCTCCCAGTGGTAGCTATAACTGCTTCTGTTTAATTGCTTCACCACTAAATACTGCACACCACATGGCCTCTTGTAGACATTTCTTATCCGTCAGCTTGGGCAGCTTCTTTTTCTATTCTCCAGCTTCTCTAATCCCATCCTGAGGCATCAGATTTACTTTCTCCCCTACACCAGACCTGGCATCCTGGGATGCCTGTTTCTCTAACCCAGGGCTGAGAATTCCAGTACACACTGGGGTAAGTGGAAGTTAAGTATTAAACCAGTGTGGTTTTCCTCTTTTGGTGTGAAATCTCCTTTTGCCTTAACTACGAACATGTTGGACAGTGAGGAAAGCAGTAGGCTGGAGCATGTACACAATTAATCAAGCCTTGTGATCCTCTTTGTCTCAGATCTTTGGAAATGAATTCCCTCTGGCTAAAATGACATGTTTAAGGCCCTTGTGTGGTTAAAGTCAGGCTGCTTTATACTTTCTGCTGTGTGTATGGGACTTGCAGAGAACTGGTAAGAGGTAATGCTTGTACTCCCACTACTACATGACTCTGGCTTTATAGATCAAAAAGTTTATCAGATATCAGCCAGGAAAAAAAAATATATTTCTTGAAGGTTTTTTTTCTTCTAAATGAACAAGTTGGGTTTGTATGGGATGTTTCTCAAATTCTTTGTTTTGCCATGGAAATTTATATTCTGCCTTGTTACACTTAAATTACATTTACTTCAGTGGAAAATATCCCCATTACCACACATTGTAACCTCCACTAACTTTCCTATGAGAAAAAGTATAAGTGTGGAGGAATAAAGAAGTGAAAAATAACAGTTAGCTTCTTTTTTAGATCTGTGATTCTGACACCAGAGCCTATCTGACAAATAAATTAGTCGTATTTTCCAATGTTTTATTTCACTGCTTTCACTGCTCTGGTCACTTTTCCTCTAGCCTTGACATTTCAGGAAGAAGAAAGAGGAGAAGGAAAGTGTTAGTCTTTGTTTCAGGATAGAATCATCCTTTTCCTTAGGCAACTCAAAGCAGCATGTTCCTGACACAGATTACCCTATAATACCCCAGGCCCATCCTTGTTGGTCCCACTGAAGTGCTAACTCCCTTCAGAAGGATGCTAAATTTCATCCATGATTGAACAAGTCTTCAGATTCAGAGTTCTCCCCCCCTGCTGATGTCCCTGGACCCTGCACACACAGCATTACATATGTGCATTTCCCTTGTTTGCTTCCATCACGAGGTCAGGTTTTCCACCTCTTGCAAAAAGTGGAAAAAAGTTATCTCCAAGTCTTGTCGTGTTCTGGTTGGCATGGCACCATTTTCTGCCACACTGAGCTGTGGCTCTATAACACCCACCAAGTATCCTTTTAAGTGACACTCTTCTACACCCTCTCCAGGAATCAGTAGCTGGTGTTAGGAAACTCACCAGAGCTTTACCTCTCCAGTTCCTGCTCTGCAGGTCTTCAGGTTAACGTTTCTAGCTTTAATCCAAAAGATGATGTCAACAGGAATCAAACTGTAGGCTTTCCCGGTGCTGATTGTAACCTTTATTGTTGGTTAATTGATAAAAGTGCTAAAAGTCTGTTTCAGAATTTCTGTTTCATAAAAATGTCTTCTTTGTTGAAGTATCAATTAACTGTCTTGGTTCAAAGTTTATTTCTCTTGCGAGGAGCCATTTATTCTGTAATAATTGTCTAGATTCTGACATTAAATACTGTAATTTCTCCTGCCATGCTTAAAACCACTTCCAAAGGCTTCTATGTTTTATTTCTTTGCCATTTTCTACAAAAATAGCTGGAGTTTTTTCATGCTTGGGGAGATTAATAAAACTATAGAGTAGATTGTGAAATTCATCCCAAACCAAAATACAATGAGCTCCATTCCAAGACCTCCTGCAGGCTCCATTTCTTTAATTAAATATATGCCAAGGTTCCTCTCCATGAAGTAAATATATAAAACTGCATATTTGAGGGCAATTATAAGCTACTGTATTTTGACATTTCTTTACTGCAAATCTTTTAACCTTTATTAAGGGAATTCTGGTTGAATGGATTTCTACTTGAGATATATATAGCAAGAAAGCTTAATGTCTGTATGAAATTATGGACAAACTAAAGGGAAATCACAGGAAATGTGAGTAAATGAAACCCTGATTCTGGTCCTGCCAAAGGCTGTGGCCAGGAAATGTTCATCATTAGCAGGAGCTACATGATTGTACTGAAAGCGGAGAAGGGTGTTTGTCATGGGGAATCTTCACCTTTCTTCATTCAGGGTCTGGCTTTGCTGGGGCACAGAACAACGTGTTTCCAAGCCTTGTTGCAATAGTGCCACAGGAAAGGAGACAGGGCTGGTTTCAAATGGGGCAGTGTAGTGGGTTGATGATGATTGGATGCCTGACACCCACCAAAGCCTCTCCACAGCTGGACAGGGGAGACAAAATAAAACAAAGGGTTCATGAGCTGAGATAGGGACAGAGATCACTCACCAAATACCGCCATGAGCAAAACACACTCAAATTAGAGATATTAACTGACTTTATTATGAATGACATCAGAGCAAGATAATGAGAGTAAAACAAAACCTTAAAAACAATTTCTCCCCACTCCTCCCTCT
>NW_005054303.1:4223928-4225831 GCF_000277835.1 Geospiza fortis | reverse complement strand
TCTACCTTCTTCCGTCTGGCAGCCCAGGGAGACAGGGAATGGGGGCTGTGGTCAGTTCGTCACACATTGTTTCTGCTGCTGCTTAGGGAGAGGAGTCCTTCCCCTGCTTCACTCTCCTCTGGCCACAGTTACACCACCACAATATCTTTAAATTTTTTTCTTCTGCCTAAATATGCTATCACAGAGGTGTTACCACCATTTCTAATTGACCCAGCCTCGAACAGCAGCATGTCCATCTTTGGAGCTGCCAGGGACTGTCTCTGCTGGAGCTTAGGGAGAGGAGTCCTTCCCCTGCTTCACTCTCCTCTGGCCACAGTTACACCACCACAATATCTTTAAATTTTTTTCTTCTGCCTAAATATGCTATCACAGAGGTGTTACCACCATTTCTAATTGACCCAGCCTCGAACAGCAGCATGTCCATCTTTGGAGCTGCCAGGGACTGTCTCTGCTGGACATGGAGGAACCTTCTGGCAGCTTCTCACAGAAGCCGCCTGTGTAGCATCCCCACTACCAAAGCTTGGCCAATACAGGCAGGTGCTGTGTGTACAAGCCCAGGCAGCCAAGACAAAAGCCCTCTGCTCCTGCACTGTTTTGTTTTGAATGGGAGCAAGACATCAGTTGCCTCTTTCTCTTTGGTCAATCTTTCTCTGTCAATAGTTTCTTCTGACTGTTGATGGTGTGGAATGTGAGATACGGGTGTGAGAGCGACTCTGGATAAATAAGCAGGGCAGGATGGCCTGGAAAGAGGAGCTCTGGATGGGGAAGCACTGCTCCAAGGGAGGGACGTTTGCAGGTGTGTTGACACTAAAGTGGAGGACACAGGAAATTCCTGGGATGTATGGACCTTCTGCCCTCAGGAACAGGGGGCTGATGTGCTGTCAGTGGCCACATTGTGAGTGGGACTGCCAAGGCAGAGGTGGGTGGTGGGTGTGCAGGAGAGCCATCAAAGCCCTGGACTGCATCCAGATTTACACTCCCAGAGGAGGCCGGAGTCCTGCTGACCCTTGTATCTTTATCTCAGACCAGCAGGCATGTCTGGTATTTTCCCAGAGCTACTC
The DNA here is from genome assembly GCF_000277835.1 of Geospiza fortis. NCBI lineage: Eukaryota > Metazoa > Chordata > Aves > Passeriformes > Thraupidae > Geospiza > Geospiza fortis. Next base: position 4,224,770 of record NW_005054303.1, on the reverse strand, counting down.
TGGATATCAAGGGAAAGGGAGAGAAAACTTTTCTGAGGAGGACACAAGAAGGGTGAAAGTAGAGGTTGTAGGTAGGGTTCTGTTCCAGATGTGGCCTGGAGCAGCAGAAGCTCCTGCAGCTGCCATTGCAGACACTGGCATGTTGGTTCATTCAGGTGGGAAACCCCTGTGATATGGGAAACTTCCTGGCAAAGAAACCACAGCTCCCGCTCGAGCCACGACACAGCGGCATGCCCACAGTTTGGGTATCATTTTGAGCAAACCCAGCAGTGTTTGGGAGCTGCTGGAGGCTGGTGGTTTGCAAACTCTCCACATGGTTCTGCCTTGTGTATGACCTTGAACTTTGCTTAAACTGGGGTTCTGTCCTGGAAACACAGACCAACACATGCTGCACTTATGCACTGTTAGATCTGAGCCTGTTCAAACCTGCTGACTTGACAACAGGTTACCTGATGAAAGCAGGCTTAGTTCACTTAAAATCCAGAAATAGAGAGTTTCAGATGAATTTTCTTACATTACATAGTTTCTAGCTTTTTTTTTTTTTTTTTTTACTGGTAATCATCCTTTCATAGGAAAGGACAGCAGAATAAAACTTGAACTTGCCATTCTTAGCTGGTCAAAACAGATACTGTGTCTCCATAACTCTGAATTTTCCTTCCAATACATGTGTTGAAGGTTTGCCATGGATATTTTTCTGCCTTTTAAGAAAAAACATTAGATGATCCATCTATAAGAGGATCTCTGACATCAATTGGTAATGGATACTGCACATTAAAAAGATTCATTCTGAACAGCTCCTGCCCCACACAAACCCTAAGCCTGTTTGGCCTGACCTTCTGTGG
>NW_005054303.1:4222836-4223875 GCF_000277835.1 Geospiza fortis | reverse complement strand
TGGGCCTCATTGTTCTATACCTTGGGAAAAAGGGGGGCAGTGACAAACACATTTTCAATTCACATCCTCTTTCGTCTGGTTTTCTACAAATCTTGAATCAAGATGCTCAAGCACAAATTTTTGCTGGTCATTTCTGGCTGCCCTCCTAAGGAGCAGCCAGCAGAGTGATCCTGTGCACACAGCACTGGGGTGTTTCTTTGTGTTGGGCAAGTAAACAGAAGAGTCACTTATTCAAAATATTTTCTGTATTGGGTTTGTGTGACCAGCTTTCTGTAGCAAGGATGGCTATAGGAGTGGCTTCTGTGAGAAGGTACTGGAAGCTCCCTCTGTGTAAAGTGGAGGCAATGCCAGTGGGCTGCAAGACAGACCCAGTGCTGACCAAGGCTGAACCCATCAGCAAAAGTAAATGCCTTGAGGGTAACATTTTTAAGAGAAAGGGAAAAATTTTCAGCACTGTAACTATTGTAGCCGAAGAAAGGACTAAGAATGTGTGAGAGGAAAACCTCTTCAGACACCCAGGTCAGTGCAGAAGGAGGAGGAGGTGGTATTCCAGGCATCAGAGGTGAGATCCTTGCAGTCCATGGTGCAGTCCAGGTGAAGTAGCTGTGTCCCTGCAGTGCATGGAGGTCCACAGTAGACCAGAAAATCACCTGCAGCCCCTGGAGGACCCAGTGTCAGAGCAGGAGGATGCCCAAAGGAGTCTGTGACCCCATGGAAAGCTTGCACTGGAACAGGGTCCTGACAGGACTTGTGGACCTGTGGAGAGAGGAGACCATGCTGGAGCAGGTTTGCTGTCAGGAGCTGTGATACTGTTGGTGACCATACTGGAGAATTCTGTTCCTGAAGGACTGCACCCCGAGGTGATGATCCACACTGGAGCAGTTTGTGAAGAGAGGCCTTGGGCGGTACTCAGATTGGAGAATTGTGTCTCCTCTGGCAGGGACCCCATGTGGAACAAGGGAAGAGTGTGAGGAGTCCCTCTCCTGAGAGGGAAGAAACAGCAAAGCCAACGTGTGATGAACTGACCATTGCCCCTGTT
>NW_005054303.1:4219641-4222826 GCF_000277835.1 Geospiza fortis | reverse complement strand
TAGGGAGGAAGGAGAGGATCTGGGAGTAAAATTAAACCTGGGAAGAAGGGAGGTGTGGGGAGGAGGTGTTTTTTAAGATTTGGTTTTATTTCTCATTATCTTATTTGATTGGTGACAAATGAAATTAATTTTTTCAAGTTGAATCTGTTCTGCCCACTAGCTCTTCCTCTCCTTACCTTGACCCATGAGCTTTTCCTTGTTATTTTCTCTCCCCTGTCAAGCTGAGAAGGGAAGTGACAGAGGGGCTTTGGTGGGCACCTGACATCCAGTCAGGGTCAACCCACCACATGCTGGAAGATTTTTAGCAACCTATTAAAAATACCAAATTAGTGCTACTATGTGAATTATGTTTTCTTTTGTCCCTTTGACAGATCTACAGGAGTTTCTCTCTTGCACATCACTAAAATTTGAGCTATGCACGTTAAGAGAAATTCAGTGATTTGAAGAAAATCATCTTCCTGTACTTGTTGCAGAGAAGTTGAATAGTTAAAAAAATAATTATGACCCTTAGTATTGTACTCTTCACTAATAATTTACTTTTGCATCAGCTGCACTTTGTCATGTTACGCAGCATGTAGGAAATGCCATCAATAAGCTGTAGCCTTTCAAAGGTCAGGGGTCATGGTGTCCATTCTGATGGACAAAAGCATTGTAGGAGCAATGCATGTGTTTGGGGCTGGAAAGGGTAAGATTTTGGTACAGCCACAGGCTCATTAACTAAAGGAGTACAGTGCTGCTTTGTTGTTATGATTTGATAGAATGCTTGGAAACAAGCAAAGATCAGTTTGTGTTTGCGAAGGAATAATTCAGCTTCGTGTGGATGCCTTTTATTTTTAGAGAAATGTGTCTCCCTTAGACCCTTGTAAAAATAAATTGTGTGGAGCAGAGGGACATTGCCTGCATGCAGAATCAACTATTTGCCAAATGTTTTCTTTGTTTAAAATATGCACTTGCTAGACTGAAGCCCAAACTGCAAAGTTCAAACCAACACTCAAATTCTAAACAGCGCAGACTTTAAAGTCACTGAAGTCCAACTGGGAATCATGGCACTATAAGCAGTCCTGGAGTTAAATTTTTACAGCAGCCTTTGCTTACAAAATATCAGAAGAGGTGCAAGTGCTACCACCTGTTTCCTTCGTCACCACTCCCAGTTTTTGCAACAGCTCAGTGGTTACTGTGCTCCGCCAGGATGGGAATGACCCACGTTCGGTTTTTGGAGAGATGATAAAGCATTTGAACCCAGGGACTCTCAGGATGTGCTCAAGAGGGTCTCATTCAGACAGTCCTGCAAAAGGACACTGTCTTCATCAAATGCTAGATTAAAAAAAACCAAGGTTTTGAGCATGAATATTTTTTATCCCAGGCAATATTACCTAGAAGAGAGAGACAAGGGTAGCAAGCCTTGCTCCAGCAAAAACTTTGTTAGGGCAGAATATTCAAGCAGGTGTTGGAGCTAAGAGCTGGAATGAATTTATTTTTTTTTCCTAAGTGGACACCTTCATCCTCACTAAGTTAGTGTCAAGGACATGCTTTGTGTCCCTGTCTGGCTCCCTTAGCACACAGGATTACTGCGGGCAGGGCAGGGCAGGGCAATAACTGAAAACCCGGATTTGGGAGGGGATTATGGGGTGGGGGAGCAGGGAATGGATGCCTCCATCAGCCCAGGAGGGGCCACTCTTTCACATTCCTAGGGAAACACATCAAGCCATGGATAGAAGTGCAGGACAATCAATGGCCTGATTTTTTTATTCACCCCATTTAGGTACGCACATTTCTAGATAACGTTGTTCAGGGGCCATAATCAATGACAGCCTGTAGGGCAATGTTAGGTGACCAGTTATTCATTATTAGTGCATTTAGTTTAATATTAATTCAATTTAGTTTAATATCAATTTAGTTTAATAACTATGAATAACTTTGCAGACAAGGAGTTACTTGGTAAAGTGGAAGGGATTATTTTAAAATCTAGTTTTTATTTTTAGTGGAACATGACAAAGGACAACAATTAGTGATAGTAGCTAGCTGATAATAGCTCCAATAGATGAAAACAGGAGATTTATCATTCAACATATCACAGTGCATGGCTTGAACGTTCAGAGCTGCTTCTTAGCAATTATAAGAGGATACCTGTGGATGTTGGGTGCTTGGATGCTTCTATGTCCTTGGCTCCAAGTGTTCCCTCACAAGGCTATTCTGTGAACCAGGTTCAAAGCTTTCAGTGGGGAAATCTCCCGTGAAAGACTCTTGCTTCCTCTGTGATCCCTGGTAATCTTTCCCTAAGAGAAAAATCTGCATTACTGTGGTCTGATTTAAATATGCAAGCAGAGTTTGACTTTTTCCCTTACTCTGTAATTAATGTATAAAGTACCCATCTCTTGGCAGCATCTCCGGGTGGTGTGTAACACAGGAGCACTCAGCCCACCTGGGCTGCAGAGCTGGGGTTTGCTCCTGCCACCAAAGCGGACACTACTGGGCAAGGAAAAAGCAAACTGAAGGAAGGCTGCCGTGCTTCAGTGACCTGAAGAGAAAGGCCTGATGTACCCAGCTGGGATGACAGCCACCGAGAGACCCCAGTGGACATCCTCGGGGAAGAAGCTCCATAGACGGAGTCCCTGCCGAGAACGTTCAAACAGCAAACCCAAGCGCAGCAAAACTGTACAGTTAAAAAAAAAGAAAGGAAAAAAAGATAGTTTTCATGTTCCATAAGGCTATGATTATGTGATATACATATTTTTATTCAAGATCAAAGCGTTGTTTTTAATAGTTAAATATTCACATATGCAAATGAGCTTTGATTTGCATAAAGTGATAATTATGTTATTCATTAGGACTTGGTAAATGTTGTGTTCAAATTCCATGATCATTTTGCTTTAGGGTTACTGAGAAACAAGTTTATGAGTTTGAGGGAAAATCTATTGTGAAAGTAAACGGCGGAGTTTATTTCCACCAAGCCGGGATGATTTCCCTACCTCCTACGTTCCCAGGATGGCATGTCCAGTCTAGCCCATTATATCAGCTAATGTCTGTGGGGAGGCCCAGGGCTGCTGTCCCTGCAAGGTCATCTGTCAATGCCAGCCGGGGAGGGGGAGCTGTCAGTCTCGCCGTGTCATTGTCCCTTCCCAGCTGCCCCGCCGCGCTCTGCCCGGCCGGCTCGGGGCTGCGGGAGAGCGCCCGCTCCCCTCCCG
>NW_005054303.1:4182724-4219612 GCF_000277835.1 Geospiza fortis | reverse complement strand
CAGCAGGAACAATGGAGCAAGCAGGACAGGGCAAGCCTGTGCCGAGCTGCAGACACTTGATAAATGGGTGGGCAGGCGGCAAGTGACAATATGCAGACAAGTGATATCATTTGCAAATGGATCCGGCAAGGGAAGCACGAAAACAGAGAGGGGGGAAAGACAAAGTCAGGGGCACGGAAAAGGTTTCTTGTTAACCCTTGCAGGAGGGTGGGAAATATGGTCGCTTGGATCCCTGGGAAAAGAGAGGTTGGGAATACTGCTTTTTGGTCCCTTGCCTGCCACCTCTGAGATAGTGGAACACCCCACTAAGAAGGCAGATGACATTCATTGCTTTCTTAAACAATGCATTTTTAATATCTTTGTCTCCTGATGCATAGAGATTGGCATCTTGGGAATTACCTGGGATTTACCTTCCTTAACTCCTTCTTTGGAGAGATTCCCATCTCCTTGTTCACAAGTGGTCAGTGCCTGAGAATAAGGCCCAGTGCTCAGGCTGCACTGACCTCACCCTTCAGACACCCCAACAGGGACAGTACCCCATCACCCTGCCAAGTCAGTGTCCCAGGAAGACCCCACATCCCACTGGCAGGCCACTGGAAGCAGGAAGGGATCAGGACTGCTGTGTGTGCAAATGGCTCTTCAGGAGAGGCTTACCTAGTGAGACAAATTGGCAAACAGGAGAGGTGCTATGCGTGTTTTAAATATTTGTGTATGTAAATACTTTGTAAAGGTCAGTCATGAAATTAAATCCCCTCCTTTCCCCTAAACCCTTTCTAAACACTGGAATGAGAAGAAATCATCATCCAGAAGATTGAATACAGAAAGGAATAGACAGTCTACTTAAGCTGTAGGACCAATTTTTTTCATTACAAACTGTTATATTTCTCTCCTAGTGGCCAACAATCTCCACCTTTCTTTCATGTGCATATTTTTTCTGCCCTCAGTCACACAAGAAGTTTTTTTTCCATGCTGTTTGCTTCCAATGAACATGGGCTGTTTTCACATACCATGAGATTTGCCTTCCTGTCTCAAGCCCAGTTGTGCCAGTGGAGTGGATCCTGCCCTGCTCTCCTCAGATTCCATGGTGCATGCCAAGGAAGTCTTGGCACCTGTTTAGAGAATGTATTCAGGGATGGCTGTTGGGGCAGAACACTTTGGGATCATGGAGTTACTCCCAATCTGCTTGTGGCAGCATCACCTCTGCAAATGAACCCCGCATAGAGTTTCCAAGACCATGAGGATGCGAAGTGTGTCTGCAAAAGCTGGGTCACCCATAGTCACAGACTGTGTGTAGAGACAATGCAATGACCAAGTTTTGGGTTTATGTTTCATTCTTTGTACAGAAGAGGTTTTGAGAAGAGCTGAACACATCTGTAGAATGATCTCTAGGTGTCACAAATTCTTCTCTGCTTATGACAGAGCCACTGTTGTAGAGGTTGAGGATGTTTCCACCACAGACCCCACAACTCATCTAAACTAAAACAACCATCAAACCACCTTGTTTCATCACAGGTGGCTGCATCAGCTTGCATTGAACACTGGCAAAATGAACTAGATTAGGATATAATTCTTCCATGGTGAGATTTGCAGCCAGGGTTTTGTGGTGATAGAGGTTCTCAGAGTGCAGTATTTTGTGTGATACAACCTCTCCACCATCTCTCCTGCCACTCTTAAGCATAGTGTAAACTTTGAAGTAATGCTTCCAGCCCTTTTCCCTCCAAAGACGAGTCATCTTGCCTTTTCTCTCTCTCTCTCTTGCTGGATATCAGCTGTAGTTAACATATTTTAGTTATTCTATTTAAATGCACTAAAAATACAGGTCAAATAGCTGGATCATCCATTGACTGCCTCATTATCCTATTGAATGAGGACTCTTTTTGGCTTTTACTGTGGAGATGGACAGGATATATTAGAACTTGTCTGTCATTAATAACTTCATGCACACCCATTTAAATGGCCAATTAATGTTCACATCGGCCTTAATTTTATTTATTAACTTGTGTTACCTATAACAGCTTCTAATGCTTTTGGAACTTATTTCACTTCATCCTGATTTTTCTTCTGTTCTTTGCCCCCAGATTAATGCTATATTTCTTTCAGAACCTCTCTCATTGTAGGACGATGGACAAGATGACCTGATAGCCTTTCCCATCTCTAATTTCTATATGCACGCTTCCCTCATTAGGACACTCCTGCACAATAAAAGGCAGAATACCAGACTTAATATCTGAAAAAAGTGTTCTCCTTTTCCCCAGCCGTCTTGCTGTGCTGTCAGGCCTGATTTAGCCTTACCAGCTGTGCATCTGTTGCTCTTCAGGGCACTGAGAGCCCGAAGATGGGAGGAGGTCATTAAGGGTCGTACAGACTCCATCATTAGAAACAAAACTGCACATCTCCTTTCTCATCCTTTTTTTTTTTTTTTTTTTTTTTTTAGGAAGCTTTCACATTGGTCAGAGAAACAAAATGTATGGGTTTTACTCTTCTTAGGCCAAGCACTATCTTTCTGGCCATCAACAGCAGAGCTTTTCTCTTAACTGCTGTTGTACCAGATCATTCAATTGCCCATGGAAATCCTCACTTCTTATGCACATGGCTTCAGTGCTGAGGACAGGCATTTAGTGTTGCTGCTTCTACATGCCAATGATTACAACAGTAAAAAAAAAAAAAAGGGAGTTGCTCCTATAGTGAATTTTTTTGAATTGTATTTCAGACAATTGATTTTCCTTTGCTGTTTTGTGTGGTAGAGGAAAAAAATTGAAGATTTCCCTCTGCCTCATTTTCCTCATCTGACAGTGTAGATGGCAAATTTTATGGAATTAAATACTTTTATCTTCATGAGAGATGTGAAAATCACACTTGGCTGCTCCCTGTTTCATATTATCTACATTAGGGGATGAATTCGGACTTACTCTGAACCACCCTGGAAATCCTTGTTATGACAGTTTTGCTTGATCTTGAATGTGACTGGTCTTTCATTTCACCTGAGGTGACTGAAAAGAAGCTGGAGAGCAGCTGAACAAACAAAAACTCTGTGGTAAGAAATCTGTAGTCAGAGCAAGACTGAAAAAGTGTTATTTCGAAAAATAATAACTAACAATAAATTCCTGTTCTGGCTAGTGCTTTCTGCACTGATCCTTTGGAGAAACTCCTGGGCCCAGAGGGGCAATGGATGCCTTTTTTGGGCATCCTTGAGGATGTAAACAACAAATCACTAAGCAGTCTTGTACAGCTCTGCCAATGAGGCAGTTCTAGATGTTGGTCCAGGATCCTCCTTTGAGGCTTGTCAAGTCCCTTCAGTGGGATGGCTTTCAGTTACTCTAAAGTCACTTTGAACATAAGGGAAATGTTAAGGTAAGTGCAAAGGATATTGGTTTTATTGCAATCCAAATTTAACAGCATAGTTACTCAATTTCAAGACAGGTGGATAGAAATAGAAAAACATAATTTTAACTATCTATATGTTAGATCACCCAAGAGGTGTCTCTCTCTGTTTCATCCAGCTAGCAAGCTGTCAGATTCTTATGCAATGTCTTGGCATATCCCTTCCTTACATAGAAGTGTAGTCTCAGGCTGAGCTTTCAGATTTAGGAACAGGTTTATCTTTACAACCCCCAACTTTCCCTGAGGGTCCATTCTGAATCTGATATCTGTGCAGGATAAATGCTCCCTTCTGCCTTGCAGAGCAGGGGATCAGCCCTCAGTATAGGACTTCTTTATACACTGAAACCGACATTTCATGTAACCACCTGTACTTTATTCAACCTTACTTCTACAAAGAGAGAAATGAGAATAGTGTGCATAGTGTTTTCCAATTTCTCATCAAGATCAGACATGATGATAAGTAACCACTTTGGAGTGATAGCAGGTGTTAGCTGGGGTGAATCAACCTTGGGCTGGGCTCTGAGGCATTCTGGGGCAAGGAATTCCAGTGCTATGGATATTACTGACTAGTGATAAAGAGACTTACATTCACAAATCATCCTTTTATTTTGTATCTGTTTAATTTTAATCTTAATTTATTATAAACAGGGGAAAAACACATTCAAACCCCTACAAAGGCAGAAGATTCTGGTTTTAATATTAAAATATGTCATTTGCAACAACCTTTATGGTTTTGTCATATACTCTCAATAAATGACTTCTAAGATTGATTAAAGACCTTAGCTTTGCTTCACATGTTAATCAATCTCACCAGCCAATTAAAGCTTTGGTCCTAGAGAGCAGCACAGATCATCTCTCTGGCAGCATTCATTGTGCAAGCCAAACCTTTCTGACCTAATACTGGTAGAGAAACTCACGGGAATTTATGGGAAAAGAACATAAAATAATTACAATGTTATTCACGTTGATACTTGATGAATAGGTATTTAGAAGTTGTATTTCAGAAGAGGTAAAAGTTAATGCAGAATTGGCTTTCTTGGACTGAAGCAGAATTGGTGCTTTAGAATAGCAGACTCCTACTTCTAAGCTACCCATGCTCTTCCTTCTTTTTATGACTCAGAATATGTCAATTAAATTTGCTTCAATTTCGCTACCTGTAAAAAGGGAATAAAACGACCTGGTTTTCCATCTGGATGAGCTGAGGATGAATTAGCTCATGCTGGAAGTAAATGAAAAGCAAGATATCTGTTCCAGAGATACTACAGTTTCCCTCCTGAACAATTTAACTGAAAATGAATTTGGAGCAGCAAGAGCAGAACTACATCAAGCTTGCAGGTCGCTGCTTCCTGGTCCTGACTGCACTGAGCATGGCAGGCTATGGGAAATGAGCAGAGTGGGATGCAGTCCATTTTCTCCCTGTCTCCACAGCTGACCTGCTTAGTAGCTTTTATAACAGTGAGGCCACAAACTAGACATGGAAAATCAACACTTGTTGTGTCAGTTCAACTCAGTGCTGAGGCACACTGATGTGCCTGAGTTATACATGAATAAACAGATTATTTCAACCACCAGGGCTACAAACCCCTGCATTTTTCAGAGGATTTTTAACTCACTCTAAACATAAATTCTGCACTGTGTAGGATGTAGTGATTAAGTGGCCATGCAAGGATTGCTTTTTTAAGTGTATGTGCCCTGGTCCTCTTACAATGGGTTGCTGTGTCTTGACTGAGCTCTCTGAGTATAATGTAATTTAAATAAAAACCAATGATAATAAATAAAGAGTTACAGTAAAAACAAAAATTGAAAATAACTGCAAACAGCACAAAAAGTCTTTTATATTTTCCATGGTGAATATTTATTACAAAATTCTTTTGCATTGTGAGGTATTGCAAAATTCTTTATTTCACAGAACATACATTTGAGAGTGTTGAAAGATCAAATTCCTAGAATTCATCTATTCTTGAGGTGGATGCTAACAACATGTTGGGACTGGACTGAGGGCATTATCTGAGTTCCATGTATAGCCTGAATTCCAGACGAGATTGCAGCCAATTTTATTTATGTTTCATCTTGGTATAATATCTTCCTGTCATTCAATTGTCTTGCTCTAAACACTGCAGGAAAGTTACTTTCAAATGATTGTCTGGGTGTCAGGGGCTAGCAAGCTAATAGTCTAATTACTTTTGTAGTCTTTATTAGTTGAAATGTTTATTAGAAAGGTTACTTTTTATCCAATGAAAGATGACAATCTGGGTTTGATGGAGCGCTGTTTGTTGTTTTAATATTGTTAGCTGCGTGAATGGGTTAACACACTTCTCATCTTCCAGAAGCTGAAGGCTATGAGAAATCCCAGGGGTAGCCACTCCTCAGCCCACATTTGCTGCCTTTGCCAAGAAAAGATCCCATAAGATTTCACCCCCTCCATCACTTAAGGGTTGTGATGATTTTTAATGTCACTGCCTAGATGGCCTGGAGATTTTTATCTATTGCACTTTCAGGTCACCTTAATATTATCTCACTCAGAGAGGGGAAAAAGTTTCTAGTGGGATAATATTAAGTTATACAGCATGACACAAGGTCAGACTGTGAGAGACAGGAATATATGAATAAAGCCAGTGGCCATGAGAGTCACCAGTGTGAAAAAAAAAAAAACCCAAACAGAAAAAAAAAAAAGAAAGAAGAAAAAGGAACAAAGAGTAAGAGGGGAGAAGTGCTAGTGGAGGAGAGAAGTGAGGAGGGGACAAAGAAGAAAGATTAAAGGAGAAAAAGAAAGGATCAGGGTCAGAGTGGGTAATGTAAAGTCATCTTTCTTATCCCAATCATCTGCACGCTGTGTGCTCTTGGTGGCCATGTTCATACTGAATTAGCTTCAGACTGTTTCTTTTCTCTGGGACTCCATCTTTTTGAAAATACATCATCAGTACAACTCCATCCTGAAGGCATATTACGCTAATGCATCATTATTGCGCCGGCTGACTGATGATGCTCCCATGTCATACATCACCAGAGCTGCGCCTCGCTCTGATGAAATGCTGGGGTGATACATAATCAGGGAGAAGCACACAGGTCCCACAGCTAACGACTCCAGAGATGTAAACTATCCAGAATTAAAGCGAAAGCCTTGGAGAAGGGGAGCCAGGAAAAGCCAGCATCCCTAAGAGTCTGGCAGCAACCTGAAACTCCTGAGAAAACCTACAGTAACTCTGAGTTACATTAGTGGAAGTGCCTGGAAGGCTGCCAAAATCCAGCTGCTGGGCTTGGACAAAAGTCACGAAAGCCTTAGCAACATGGCAGTAATGAGAGGCAGCTACCAGAAGCCGGGGAGGGCATACAGCAACATCCCACTCCAGCCCTGCCTGCGAAGGCAAAATCACAGCTTGACTGATAAGCAGATACACAAGGCAAGGGGAGGAATGGGGAAGATGGGGACACCTGTTATGGGGCAGCTGGCCTTGGCTCCCTTCCAGATAAGCATCTCTCCTTGCCTCCCTAAAACACAGTCATGCTGCCTCTGTGGCCTCCTGTGGCAGCCAGTGGCTGCTGTGATGGATGGGCTTGCAGAATCTAGCCCTGGCCGTGTGAAGTTGCATCACCCTCTTGTTAATCTGCTTTGGGAGAGGGGTGGAAGAAGAATAGAAACTTGGCTTAATGCAGCCTGAAACTTGGCACCCTGTGCCAGCCAGTGGCTGCTGTGATGGATGGGCTTGCAGAATCTAGCCCTGGCCGTGTGAAGTTGCATCACCCTCTTGTTAATCTGCTTTGGGAGAGGGGTGGAAGAAGAATAGAAACTTGGCTTAATGCAGCCTGAAACTTGGCATGAAACAGCAACTTCTTGATCCGCACACACATACACTCTTCCTGTCCTGCAAAGGGGTTGCCCAATGCTGTGTAAAAGCCCAACTTGTTGTTTTGTACACACCTTCCTTTACCTCGGTGCTTCCTCCCAATACAGCCCGTGCACCTGTCTCCTGCTCCCAACCAGAGTCTGGTTCTCCCTCTGGTTGTGGCCTCGCAGTGCCCTGCAGCAATTTCTGTCTCTGTGCCCCTGCTCCCCAGCAGCCAGAGTGGGACCTGAGGATAATCCTCTGCTAGACACAGCGTTGTACTTTTCTGAGCAAGGTCTCTGTTCTGTGTTTCAGATTGCTTCTTACAAAACAAGTCTGAAATACTCTTTCTTCTCATAGGATATGTCCCTCACTTCACCAGTTGTAATTCCCCTGGGGATAAACACGTGTGATGGTCAAGTCATTGGTAATAATAATTCCATGAGCTGGATTCCTCTCAGCCTTTCTCCATCATGTCACCTATGCAACAGAGGGACTAGAGCACGTCTGAAATATCTCTGCCATTCAGAATGGAATTACTCCAAATCTACACCCACATTGTTGAAAGTTGAATTTGCTCCAGTGGTGCTAACCAAAGAGGATTTTTACCAGATAGGTTGGAAATGTAAACTGTCAAAAACTAGAAAAGGCTTCAACTCAGCATAGCAAGACATCATTTTCCCCCTTAGTCTTATAAAACTACTGTGTAGCTGCCATACTTCACATATCTTTTAATGGACTTGATATTCTGCTTTTTCACAAGGGAAATAATCCCATTACAAGGCTGCAACTATATTAAGGAGTATTGGTTTGCAGTGCTCATCATGTAAATACCAAATTTGGCTGCATGCATGGAGTATGATATTTAAGAATGAATGTGTTGCAGGAAGAAGATCTGAGATTTTGCAAGAATGAATGAATTTTGGCACCATTAAACAATAGTTTTGCTTTTAAAACATGATCCCTTGCAAGCCACTGCTGGCTGTAAGTTCTTGTAATGCATTCCTTTGTAAATTCTGTTCTAATACAGAAGAACTCAGAGCAGGTCTCTGAAAGATTAATTTCAGATCTTTGAGAGATTCATTGACAACTGGCGTTCATCATCTATAGGAATGACAGGCAAGGAAAACCTTCACAGCAAAATCACAAGTGTGTGTGCAAACACATTCTTGGAGAGCTGTCTCTTTGCAAAACAATCATTGTCTCTGGGTCTCCAACCCCTAATTTACAGTTTCTGTATGGCCATAACCAGGAGCTAGAGTCCCTGTCAGCGGGTCAGTGGTAACAGGACTAACAAATAACTGCCACAGGATACCTTGAGGCAAATCAGCCCCTGACAGGTTCATCCCTTCTGTTGAAGGTGGTTGGAAGACAGACTGGGCCAACAGCTACGTCCCTGCCTTCCCTTCCTAGACCTGACAAAGTTCTGTTCAAAGCTAATGATAAGCCTGAAATAAAATAATGACAGTTCAGTTCAGGTAAGCAGTGTGAAACACAGATGGCTATGTGGGCTGTCCAAGTAGCTTTGGCCTGCAACAAGAGGGACTGCAAATTAATCTGAAAATATCAATTTTTTTCCCCACTTTTTATGCTGTCAGAAGCTCTGTTGTTTCTCAGGTGATTTTCCAGCACTGAGACTCACTCAGTGTATAATTCTGTCCCTCCAGTACTGGTCAAGATCAGGAGAGAGATTCTGAAGACAATAGTTAAAAGACAGTTGGACAATGCAAGGAAAGGAGTGGGGATGCCCTCAGGGAGAGACAAAGTAGGTGGCAGAAGATGGGGCAGACAGGAAAGAGCCAAATGTTTCAGTAATGCACTGCTACATTTGCTTGAATTTAAGTCTGATTTTAGCCAGTGGTTTGTGTTGCCATTTGCCTGAACACCTGGAGCTGCACAACTTTTTGATATTTATTTCATATCTTGTGTCTGTCCAGCCATATAAGAAGACAACACAGAAGTTAGCCTGAAGTTAAGCTCTGAAGAGGTCACAGATTTGTACTGCCTTTGCATCAGCCAGAAACCTCTCAAAGGAAATCAGTAATACAACTTATTTTCTTTGGATTTAATTAAAGAAACATTTCAGACTGCAATCTGAAAGCAAACACAAACAAAAAAAAACCCTTGACCACTGGCTTTCTCTTACAGATACTGTCTACCCTGTACACTGAAAGGTGAGGGGGAGGAGTCATTCAATAGCACATAGAGAACAATTTCTAATTTCTTCATTTTTTTGCATGTGCACCAAGCATTTTAGTCCTATTGTTTCTTTTCACAATCTATTTGGAGTCATTAGTAGGTAGGTCACTTTGCCCACCCACAGGACTGTGAAACCCCAGGAAAAGCCAGAGAACCACATGTAAGTCAGCTGGTCCAAGGCCACCACTTTAGTTGCTTACAGTCTCCCCCCATGTCCTTTGACAAATCAATTTGTAATATACATCTTAAGTCTAGTTAAATGCTCAGAGAAGACAACAGAATTGGTATAAAACCCTACAGCAGTGCAGAGATTATCAAAAATATATTGTCTTCATGATCTTTAGTTTTCTGCTGGATAAACATCAAGGGAAATGTCAAGCCTCAGCTATTTTCTCAGGAAACTGCTTCCCAAAAATCCAGACTATTATTTCAACCTCCTAAATAAAGAATGGCTGGCAGCTCTGAGCCTTGGACTCCCTGGATTTTGCTGCTCTAAGACTGAACTAGGCTGAAAAGAGGCTAACATGGGAGACAGAGCCGAGGCCACCAAGAGCAAGAAGGTCCTCTGCTGCCAGGGCACCATGCAACTCTCTGCTGTCTTACCAGCAATACAAGGGAAGAAACCCTTCAGTAAAAAGATGGTTAAATTTATTCTAGAACAAAATGTCCATGAGAGATACTAGTCAGAACCTTAATACACTTCTGCATTCTTCCATGGAAAGTAAGAGTGTGTAAAGCCTGAATTTCTCTGGATTTCAAAGGCAAGAATTAAATTTGACTCAACACTCTTCTAACACCAATCTGCACCATGTAGGTTCAAGCCAGTTCTAGTCAAGTATTTTGTGCTTGAGATGTGGCATTCATTTCTACTTTGCACAGCATTTAATACACCAATTGAGCTGTAGTCATTAAACCCAAACAATCACAACTAACATTCAGTCTGTTTCTGCTGGACAACCTTCAATACAAGTTATGTTTGAATTTATTCCGAATGTACATTTATTCCAAATGGAGGTAAATAAATGAGTGACACTGTGGTGTAGGTGGGATCTGTGAAGAGACATCAACTGTGGAAAATCTTCTAGAAAAAGAAACACATATTCATCTTTGAGGTATTTATTTATAGCATACACACGCACGTATATATATATATACACACACACATCACCCAGGTTATTTAATCACATTTAAGTTCACCTCCCTTTTGGTAAAGGACTTTCTCAGGCAACAGAATAAGCAATTGAACACTTAAAAAATTTCCTGCTGTGCAATGTCTCCTCATTTTCCAGTTTTACTATTTTGGCAATTCTGAATTAGCATTTATTCATAGCAATCCCTGAAGTGTCACCAAATGAATTCTGCACTAAAAGAAAATGCTCTGTCTGTGTTCCCTCTATGTGCAAACACGATGGGGCAGGGAGCTTTCTCCCAATGGAATTTCTGTCAGTTTGGTCAGAGAGTTTGTGCAGTGGAGCAGCCCTGTCACCCTTCTCACTCCCACTCTTCATTGGCAGGACCCTGAGCACCCTGAGTGGCCTGAGCATGAAGTTCAGGACAAGAAATTGCAGATGTGGCAGTGACTCTGCTGTGTTTGGAAAGCAGCTGCCTCTTGGGTTAAAGACCAGGCATTTTCCATTCTTAGCAGAGGAAGTAGAAATTTACTTTTTTTCCTCTGCGTGAACAGGAATGGGAGTTTGATAAGAAGGCACAACAAATGAACTTGAGAGCTATTTAAGTTTTGTTTTCTTCAGTGGGGGAAAGAATTTGTCCTTGTATCAGAATTACTCTTGGAGATGAGAACAAGGAAAGCAAAGCTGGGACTTGTAATTGTTGGAATTGTAACTGCACTCTCCTTGGCAGCATCTGCTTCTGAACAGGCCCAGTAAGCATGAAAGCTCTTCACACACAAGGTTGTACACCTATTCCTTACTCTTTACAGGCCAGAGTCTGCATGTTCACAAGCCAGGGCTGCAAATCACCAGAAGGTCTCACCAGCTTTCTTTAGGAAGGCTCAATATATTAATGCAAAAGGCATGATTCAAAACATTTTGTAGATCATAGGCATGAGGGTGGGAAAACCCACCAACTTTTAGCATATTTTCCATCTATTTTTTTTTTCACAGGCAGTGAATGCAGGATGTATCATAAAGAGTGAATTTCTCAGGCAAGTGGAGACAAATTTTCATGGGGGTCTTAGGGAAATTTGATCTTTGCTCATCAAGCAAGAAGACACTTTCTGAAGCTGTGGAGATGACAGCAGCTGTGCATGTTACCGGGGAGAATGGGAAAAATTTGCATCAAGCAAAGAGGGTGGAAGAATGGGGGGACCAGCATATGGAAAAACTGTCACTTTCATCCCTTAGCAGTATCATCTAATAACACAAAAGTCTCCTCGAGGATGCTTGGGTTTAGGATTTACAACATCATGGAAACACCTTTCCTAACCAAAGGTAGTTAGGAAATATGTTACAGTATTTGGAAGACTTTGTTCCAAACAGCAAAGCTGCATAGAAAATCTGCAGGCATCCCTGAGACATAAATATATGTCCTGATTACCTGCTATCCCTCCTGGGTACAGGTGTTTCAGGCAGAGCTGCCAGTACTTTAACACAGTAAGCCTAAGACACTAATTTCTTTTGGAACATATAGAAAGAATGTGAGTTTTTAAAGTATATTTACCCATTCTGCAATTTAGCCATGGCTAAAGAGAGAGCATTTTTGACAGCCAGGTGTGGTCAGTATTCCAGCCTTATAACTCCTCAAGGCCCAGCTTGGTGGTGTCTCTGAACAGGCTCTCCTCTCCTCATCATGTGCTCCCAAATGTCTCTGCATGGCTTAACCACGTACACACAGCTCCCATCCCAGCAGCTCCTAGCACACCTGTGCAGCCTGAGGTGACTACATGAAAGAAGCTCATAAAGCAGCACTTACATTTCATTCATTTCATTCACCAGCTCGAGATTTTAGGCATGGAATGGAGCACAGCTGGCCTTTGGATGTCAGATGTACTTCATAAGCCGACACTGGTTCAGCACACAGGCAGAAGGCTTCTCGTGGCTCTCCACAGGCAATAGAGGGGAAGCACGTTGGCACTCTCACAGCTGGCAGTGGGGCTGGCACAGGAGAGCTGTAAATACTGTGTGGGCACGAAGGGGCAGGCTGCCAGGGTGAGGGCAGGTCACCAAGCCTCCAGGGGCTCCCAGCCTCCTGCACCAAGGCACAGTGAAGAGTGCTTTGCTCTTCTTTGACTGAAGGGCAAAGGGTGCAGTGGGTGACAGACGTGTTGGATCAGGTCTGGTCTGACAGGGACAGATGCCGCTGGGTGTGGAGATTCATCTCAGGAGGCTTTGGGGCTTTGTTATGTTGCTGGAGCAAGGAGCTGCTTCTGCTTGGGACTGTGGAAAGCTCCACACTCAGAGGAACTGTCTGACCTGGGGTTTCTCCCTCCCCTGACAGAAGTAGCATTGAGTACTTGTTGTCCTGTACCTGCTCTGGATCCTGGTGTACCTATCTATTCACATGGCAAAGGGAATCTTGCATTTCCACCCATCTCACCTGAGAATATGCACCAGGATGGGTATGAGAGTAGCCCTAGAAGCCATGTCATCTCTGCATGGTTTGGGCTGCTGCTGGAGCAGAAAGGAGCACATGGGAGAGAGATGTGTTATATCCTCTGACTCTTTCTTATTGATTTGCAGATCAGAACATACTTTGTCAATTTGTTCTTTTCCCCCAGAGACAGAGCAATTAAAGAGGACAGCAGTATATCCAACAGAGGGAATTAAAGAAAAGCTCTCTGACTAGGTAATGTTTGTATCTATGATTTTTGTTGTGTAGTGTGCTCCTTAGGACTATGGGCAGAGTCCCAGTGAATTTCTGGGTTTATTAAATTACCTACAGCATTTCCCATTTGAATGCATGCTGAGCTCCAGGGGAACTTCAGAGAGCTCTTTCCCAGAGCAGGATGAGTGCTCACAGTATGTGCTCACCCTGGTTGAGTGCCTCCACTGCCAGGGTGGGATGGTGTGTTGGTAGAGGCTGTCTGATGGGGCTTCACTTTGTCAGGTACCAAAATCAGTGTATAGATACCCAGACCTATGGGCTGAGTGCAGACATATCTCAAAAATAAATTGTAAATATTCAGAGTGGCTGGTGCTGAACACAAGTGAGAGGTAGGAGGTAAAAATTACCTATCTAGGACGTAAAGTTTCTTTCTCAAAATGTTTTTTTTTCTCCCCAGACATATCCACATATTTCTTCCTGAAATATGTGAATAGCCAGTCTTCAGACTCAGCACAAAGTCTCTCTTCAGGCAATGATACCTGAGTCGGGTCCATAAGGAAGGAGAAGACAATCCAGAAGCAATTAATATGCCAGGCAGTAGTCACAGTTCACTTAAAGTAGCCCATAATGTCTTTATTTCTCACAATAAACTTAAAAGAATCTCCCTGGATTTCCCTGAGGCTGATAAATGAATAGGATTATATATCCAGCCTCTATGAGCAAACATTGCATCAAGAAAACCTCAAAACAATAACAGCAGAAAGAGCACTGATATTCAAAAAGACTCAAAGTGCAGAATACAGGTCCTCATTTCAAATGTCCCCAAGGCTGTGGATGCTCACAGCTGAGATTCCATCTTGGCCTCTTGTAAAACTGAAGAGTCATGTGAAAAATTTGAAACTGAATTACTTAAATTCAAGGTTTTTTTTCAGCCAGACATTTCATTTGCTCCTTCTTTTTTAGATAGGGTAAACTATGAGCCTTTCCTTAGAGCATGCATTGTCAAATGCATCCTAATCTCAGTACCACCTTCAGCTGGTTATGTTTCCACCCCATTTACACATGGGCAATGCCCAGTGGTTTAATAGAGTTGTCCATAGTGCTGTAGAGAAGCAAATTAAGGTCTAACTTTGTCAGAAAGAGCATTTTCCAGGCAGAGTGTTTTCATTTACTTCTCTTCATGGTAATCCACTGGTATATCCAAACTCCAATTTTAATCTTTGTTCATATGTTTGTAAAAGTTACCTGAAGCACTTAATCATATTTAAAAATTATTAAAGGAGCCCTAGGAGCCTCCAAGTTCTAACACTACAAGTATTTTCCCCAGGGCACTGGATTACAGTAGAAAATTTTTTTAATTTGCAGAACTCAGAAAAGTCAGAAGATGGCAGCAGCTCATTCATGCATTAAACAATCCTTAAATCTCATGAACAGAACAGCTCTTCCTTTAAGTTATCTGAATTATGCAACCACATAAGAATAGAGATTGATAATTTACTAAGCACAATAATTCTGCTTATCCAGGCTCTGCAGTCATCAAAGCTATTATTTCTCATATTCTTTTTTTTTCATTGTCATGTGTGCAGTGAAGAAGTTGAAGGGTGAAGGAAAGTACATTGTTGTGAAAGAGTTGGATGCTCTTAAGGCTGTGAAAGAGATGGATACTCTTAATCCTAGGCATATATTTCCAGGATCCCTACACTTTCCTCCTTTTCTTTTTCTTTTCTACTTTGCAAATATCATATTATAGAAAAAAAAAAAAGATGCTTCTGCTATTTGCAAATAACAAGAGATGTGAAGAGGAATTGTTGTTTTCGCCCAGCTTCTTTTACAGTTGAATATTTTTATCTCACTCTGTGCTAATCTACATACCTCATCATTTTCACACTGCCAGCAGTGGGATCTCTTCTCTCCAAAGATTTAGTAGCATTAATGTTGCAGTAATGACCTATATTACTAAATTTTCTCTACCTTGAGAAAATATATCATAGCACATTTAAAGTATGGCACAAAGGGTTAGCATAAATAATTAAACTAAATTACAGCAATCAAAAAAACCAAGGCAGGCCAGATCCAAGCAGCCTCAGAAGGAATCTGGTGTAACTCCATTGCTGTCAGTGGGATTATTCCCAAACGGCCTTGGCTTAAGGGATGTGGAATGTGGCATCCTAGCTTTTGTAGCACAACCTCCTTGTCATTGTCTGTTCACTCATTCACTTAATTCATAAAATTCAATCAATCGCAATGGGCCACCCAGCCACTGGAGTGAAGAGAAGGAAATCTATTGTATATGATATTTCTTTGATCAACTACGTCTGAAAGTGCATTTCCCCCTCCCACCCCCCAGCAGAAGAATGCATCAGAGACCAGGGCTGACACTGTGGAGCAGGGAGCTGCTATTTCCCTCCAGCCTCATTTGTATTGCTTTATTGACATGTTAATGACAAAACACTTCCCCAGGTCCTATGAAGTACAGAACAAGTCAGAGAAATTAGAATAATACCTAGCCCTAATTAGAAGCCAGGTATCTGCCTGACATGCTCTCTTGTTGTATTTAGCTTCAGATAGTTGTAAGTTGATTGATTGCCTGGTTGTTTGATTGATTGATAGAGAGGCTTCACTGAGCTCGTAGACACACACATGGAGGAAGCTTTTGATGTCAATATGAACAAAGGTAATGATAGACTTACAAACAATGCCAAATGCTGAGTCTGTGTGTTTGCTTAATGCAAACAGAAAGTGTGCCCACCACTGTTCCAAGAGCAGTGAGACTAGAAGGAAGATGTCTTGTGTGTGATTGAACCTCATAGCTACAGGCAAAATTTTACTGTCAGGAAGATTTGCAGGTGATGTTTCCGATTGCCTGAAAATCTCTGCACATAGCAGGGCAACAGAAATTAATCCAAATCCTTCCTTTGCAGCGTCACAAACACTGTTTTAGAAGTGGGCTTCTAGAGCTGGTCTGCTCCAGCAGGCAAGGCTTCCTGGAAAGGAATGAGACTGATTTTATTTACATGAAGATCACAAATGTACTTCTACGTGGGTGCTAAGGCATTAATTGACAAGGCTCAGTGTGCTACATGCAGAAATGATCAGCAGCACACAGAACTAGAGGGCTGCAGAGTTCTCTCTGCATCTCCCCCCTCATATGCCCCCAAATAGAAATATTTAACAACAAATAGAAAACCAGAAAAACTTTAAGGGGCACCTTGATCCTTGAATGCTGCTGAGCCCATCTTTCTCTGATGCCTTTGATCTGTACTCCCCTCCTCTGTTCTGCACAGTGACAAATGCACTGCACACAGGGCACAGAGTGCAGCACAGCAGGACAGATCCTTTTAGCTAGAGCTGTGCAAAATGTTCATAGCAGAGCCCCAAATCACAAGAAACTTGCCTGGCTTCAGGTTTCATTGCAAGCTTGGAACTCAGACCACGTTTGTCAAAAGGTTGCTGAGATTTGCTAGCCCTTTGAGAAATTTCTCTCTTTCCCTTGTGAGCTCCTTTTCTCTCTTTCTCTCTCTAATCTGCCTGAATTTCTAAAACTATTTCCACACTGCTCAGGAGCTAGGAGGACTCACAGGTTTGGACTAAAAATCCTGCCAAAAGTACTCTCTCATGGTGTCAATTTAAAACCAGGTGAAAGTAGACAAGTCTTTCCAAGAAAAAACCCACATCCCAACAACAGAAACCAAACAAAATGCTGCCCCAAAACTCCCCCCCCCCAAACAACCAATAACAACAACAACAAAAAATCCCAACAGCTGACACACATTCTCTCTCCCTGCAAATTTGTGAGCCACAGACTTGGTTCATTAAAGAGTTTGAACATCTTCAGAAACGTCTCAGTAATCCTACTGATTGCCAGTATTAGAGCCAACACTGGGTTTTTTTAAACCCCAAAAGGCAAACCAAAACATGGCTGTGCAATTCCTTAGCAGCCCAAATTGAAACGAATCTTTGTGAAATGAAATAATGTTTTCACATTATTTTCACAGGCTCTATTTTTTCAGTATTTTGTTTAGATACACCAGAGATTAATGAAAGTGTGTATCACCTGGCTCTTACATGATCCCTCACTCAAAGGTCTCTCATCACTTTACAAAGATTATCTGCACAATTAATTGACCCGTGGTCAAACAGAAAGTCAGTGCTGAGGTTTGAACCCAGGTCTCCTCAGAGCCTGAAACTCCAGCTCATCTTCCTTGCTAGCAGAGTGCTGTCTAATTCAGTTTGTGCCAATGACATTTCGTGATTCCACTTGCATATTTAAAGAATAGGTGAGTGATCTCTCTCTGGACATACCTCATGTGCTCTGGTGCACATAATATCAAGTGGCATATGAATTCAGTACAGTGATATGCACTTTTTCAGAGCTTTTTTGCATGGTATCTGAAGTATCTACCCTTTCAGTACCTAACAAACAGGCTGGAATTTATGCATAGACTTAACATCTTCAGTTCAACACAGAGTTTTAAGCAATGTGTGAAGTTATCACACAGTGGTAGGGGACGATTTGGGTTTTGATTGGCCAAAACCCATGAATTTCAGAGAACCTAACACTTCCACAGATGCTCCATGGACAAGATCACTAGGAAGTTAACAACTCGTGTCCTGATACAGATGCCAAGCTGGCTTTGTAATCTTGCAAGGGCATTTAAAACAAAAGAAGAGAAAATGGTCTTAGGCTAGTGCAGGTTCAGTTGAGTCATCATGTTTTAATGCCCAACCTTTGTTTGTTTTCTATTTCTCTTTGGAGATCTTTTGCCATGGAAGGTTAAAGATTACTGAGATAACTAACAATAAATGTGTCTGGCGTTGTGACTTTTGACCAATAATTATAACTTGGATTGACTGAAACAAATCTGTATCCAATCTTATTTTACATCCTATTGCAACAAAATTGACAAGGGTGTGAATTAAAACCTTAGCCCTGGTGATGAACATAAAAATGGGGATGGACACTTCTCTGAGCTGTGACAACCTGAGCCCTTGTCTTTTATCAGCAGTGTGGACTGCAGTGTGCAGTAATTGCTTAACTGCTCCTTTGCCCGTTAGGACTCAAATTGGCTTTGGAGTGGACTTGAGAAATGACTCAGAGTTTCAACAGACACACCCAGTTACTGGCTTTGTACTACACTAAACGCTTTCCAATAGAACATAGTTTTTAAAGGACAGGCTGTATATTGCTCTCTGTAGACCCGAGGGCATATATTCAGTCACAACCTAGGTGCAGGTTGAAAGATATCTGTGCAAGCTGCTGTCTCACACCCTGCCAGCCTGCTTCAGTCCTTCTCTGAAAGGGTGTCTGGTGTGGGGAGCAGCCCTGTGCAAGCCCCACATGACTGCTGCAGCCAGCAGAGCTTACACAGGAGGCAGTGCCCTCATGCCCTGTGCAGGGAAGAGCCTGGAGCTGCAGGTGGCCATCAGCACATTTCCTGGTGCAGAGGCCAAGTTAGGAGAGATTTGCATAGGTGGTCAGCCATTAACAGCTGTGGCTTCGATGGTGTACTCTGAAAAGAAGCACCTTACAGCTATTCCAGTTTGGGGAGATTTAGCTGAGCTAATCCCAGTGCTGGTCATGTCCGAAGTAGAAACTGGTTTATGGAGAGCAGCTGTCACAGGTGGGTGGGTGGTTACACACTAGGGCTGTGTTGGAACCAGGCACTGACGAAAAAACACCAGAAATCCTCATAACCAAAGCATCTTGTTGCCCAAGCCAAACAATCGTCACCATCCTGCCCAGGAACCAACACTCTGGTCCTGGTCAGAGGTACACTGCAAAAATAAACATAAACTCTACTATATATGCTTCTCCCATTCACAAATATTGAAACAAAAAAGCTTGACAGAAATAAATAAACTTATTTTCCAAAGTTATTTTTGTCCATTTTTTTAAAATACAAATTAGGTGGTT
Organism: Geospiza fortis; assembly: GCF_000277835.1. Classification (NCBI taxonomy): domain Eukaryota; kingdom Metazoa; phylum Chordata; class Aves; order Passeriformes; family Thraupidae; genus Geospiza; species Geospiza fortis. Next base: position 4,200,511 of record NW_005054303.1, on the reverse strand, counting down.
CTTTGACTAGAAAAGGTCTAGAAGCTCCGTCTTCCACCATCAAACATGTTTATTAAACAGATTATTATCTTTCCTGCTTTAAGTAGTTTCTAACATTTCAGTGCCACAGAGGAAGAACAGCAGCAGGTTCAGTTATTAATAATATGTTGTCATGACAATTTTTCTTGCAATGTTGGAAAAATGCTCTCAATAACATTGTAGGTACAGCCAACTTTCAAAGTGGTTGAAGAGGCTGATTTGTTTGGGAAAGGGTGGTAAGGAGTAGGACTTGCCCTCTGTCAAAGTTTGAAAGATTTTTAGGAGAAAAACTCTGATCTTCTTGCTTAAATTTGTAATTGTCCGCTCATATAAGTAGTCATGTGAGAATTTCGAAGATTATTGGATAGGAAGGAGAACACAGAATTCATGATACAGCGAAATTTCTGTTTCTTTTCAGGATCACAAATGCCAAGTGATTTCAGAATGATCTTTGAATACTTTTAAAATTTTTATTTTTTGGTCTTTGACTCAAAAATTCAATGAGGGAAATTCTCAAATAAAACCCTTTAATTACCCACAAAGAGGTTTTTGTCAGAAAAGAGGCATCATCTAAGCCAGGAGAGATAAGGCTTTGGATTTGGCTTTGGGTTTTCATGGTCCTTAAGTTCCACGCCATTTTTATGGAAAAAAAATTGGTATTAGACGCTGCGACTGCAGTCCCATCAAGGGAGTAAACTTTACATTAAAGGTAGTCCTTTCAGAGTTACATTTTATACTATTAGATGCCCAATGTATTTGGGTTAAGAAGGCTGCTGAGCCATAGAGGCATCTTGTTTTACCCCATGGCAACCACACCATTTAAAATGGAAAGCAGAGACCACCCTTCAAACTCTTTGCCTGCTTGCTGCACATCATTTCAGCACAGTGCACTGCCCCCAGGTAATCAGATACTCTGGTTTTCCAGTTAGTCTACTTTATATGAAAAATAAATATCCATTGAAGTGAAGGAGGAGAGCACCCGCGCATGATGAGGGGGAGAGAGACTTACTCTGCTGCCAGCGATTAGCACACTAATGTGAAATAAGGAAGAGAGGCCCAAATCTCTGGGCAAATAAATATTTTATAATCTACAACAAGTGGAAGGGTTTCTGCAAGAGGAGTCGTGCTGGTGGAAACCGAGTACGGTGGATTGTGCCTCTTCTCAGGGGAAACCTGTCCTTGAGCTCAGGCAGGATGGTAAAGAGGAAAGCAAGCCTCCCCTTCTGTGCTGCATCTCTATCCAGGGGACATGGGAGGAGACTTTTTCTTCTCTCCACGTAGTTTTTATGAGAGAATGATGACCTGCTTTAGGCTTCTAAAGCAGCCTCTAATTTCAAACGGAGATAGATCCTTATCTGCTTTTGTAAGGCAGGACTTAGATCTATTTTCTCTTCCTAGCAGAAGTACCTCTGATTTCAGCAAAAATAACTCACCACATCATAAATCACTTCTGGCAACCAAGAGCTGGGTGTGGATGTGGCAACAAATAGTGGGAGAACCCTCCTGCAGCAAAACTGACCCCAACAGTCAGCTTGTGTCCCCACTACCCAGAGTAGGAGATGCAGAAATAGGAGCAGGATCAAGAGGCACTTTTGTGCTTGCTCAGTCACACTCCCACGACAAAATATCTCAAGGCTTGCTTGTCCCATCCATCAGCCCATCCATCCTTGCTAGGGATCTAACAACAGCGAGGTACCACAAAAGGACACCCTGGACACCCTGAGTTGTTTTTGTTGTCCAGATTGGTATTGAATTTATTTCTAATTCGAGCTGGTAGGTTTAATCTGATCTAAGGGAATTTCTGATATTAAATGTACATTTAATTATAAAGTGTGTACCACCTCCTTACATCTGAGGACCTTGGAAAGTCCCTTAGGTTTCTTAATTTCTCTTGTGTGCATGGGTGAGTAGCCCCAGGAGGGACAGCACTGGGCTGCAGCTTCCCTTGAGCCTGGGGGAGATACAGGATCTCTAGAGGGGAGAAACACAGGGGCAAAGAGGTACTGATAACCTGCCCAGGGAGGTTTGGCACTGGGTTTAACAGGGGCCTCCACTACAAGACACTGACACACAACATTGGCAGAAAAGGGCCTTTAGCCCTCTGATAATATCAAAGATGAAGCAGGGAAGGTTCTTAGCATGGGACTTTGAAAAAATGTTTCTTTTGGAATGGTAAAAGTATTTTTCTGTAACTTCAGGTTTTTTGTGAAGAGAAGATAACAGGCTCTGTATGAGGGAAGATTTTTGTATTTTACATCGGGTCTCTGTGTGTTTGTCCTTTCTGGGTACATGGGGAGACAGAAGTTTTGCTTCTGTCCTTCATACCAGGAGAACAATGATCTACTGTCTTGGCAGGAGGGAGGACTATTGCTAAATCTGTGAGGGTAGGGTTTATGAGTGCTGATAAAGTAGCCCAATTTAACCTGAGTATCCCCAAGGTGCTTTATGTTAACACTCATTCAGTTTTAGCTCTGAGCTGTGTATCTGCAGGTGGCCATGAACATTTCCTGGCCATCAGGATACCAGGCTCATTGTGGCAGCACTGCCCAGATATGCAGAGATGGATAGGCTGGCTTACAAAGTCCTTGGAGTGGCCCTGAATCATCTGTTTTACAGGAGTTTGAGGACCTCAGCACCCAGCTGTAGTCACACAACCCATGGCAGCAGCAGTATTCACACTGGGATTGCTTTGGGAGGAGAAGATGGTGGCCTTTTCCTGCCAAAAAAAATTCTGAGCTGTGAAAAAATTGTAGATCGTAGCTGTAATCCTGGCACATGTCAGAAGGAAGAGTTGATGGAAACTTCTCTGGCAAACATGGCCTGAAATGGCTTCAGAAGGGCTAGGTCTCTCCATCTAGGAAAACCTTGACGAGGACATGCATCTCGTGTCTTTGCCCCTCAAGAGTGCCAGCAGAGAGGATGCTTTCACATGCAGGTAGCAGATGCCTGAGTAAAGGATGGCTGAGAGCACACGTGGTGGATGGGAGCTCTAACACATTGAAATCAGAGGTAAGAGGCACGTAAGGTGTGCTGAGGAGTCTCAGTCTGTGTAGCACACTGTGGTTCAGTCATTATAACAAAGACATTACTATGTGGTTGCGGGTTCCAGTAGTATCTGGAAACCCAAAATGCCCATGGTGAATGCATCCCAGGAAGTCTCTCTCTGATTTTTCTGCTGTGATGGTTTCAGGACGGTGGAGGGCCTGGCTGCAGCACTGGCAGGCATTTCTGTGGGGAGGGTCAGGTTCCAGCAGGGCAGCAGGTGACACACACAGGAGATGGTTGAGGTCAGCCTGTGCTCCCATCACATATGGTTGGGCCATGATGGATTGCAACCATCTCTACTGCATAGAGCAACTGGAGGCATTTAATCCACTGATGAGCTTTTATGGGAGTGTGTTTGTTACTGTTTTCCCAAGCCATGCTAGTACCAGGTATGTTTGGGATTTACAGGATACCTTGGTACTTGAGCAGTATCCACTGTTGTGTGGCTACAGAGTGCAGAATTGCCCAGGACACATGGTTAATGTTACTCACAAACAACACTTAAGGCTCTAACCTGTGGGGTGGCTAAGCATGCATCAGGTGACATGAGGTTTGTAAGGATGAATCATATTTTCACTAGGAACATGGTAGACTTGTATAGAAATGGACAACCTCCCAGGCACACAACTCCTTCCTCCAGGCTGAAATGAGAGCAACAAACAATAAACATATCCCCCAAATCCCACCATTTCCTCTAATGAAAGGTTTCGGCTCTCTCTGCACAGCTTTCCCTTCTGATATATTTATCAGGGATGCAAAACTACAAAACCCAGTCTGGCAGTGCCACGGTGTAATGGGACTGCCTTGCAAACACACCAGTAACCCCAAGCAGGAGGTGTTGGTGTGTCCCCAAACACACCACTCCTGGTGTCCTCACGAGCAGAGCTTTCTCACAGAGGCTGCCCATCGCTGAAAGAGTTAAGAACATCTTGTCAAGGATATGCAGTTATCTGGAACTTTTGTTTATACAGAGAGGCAATAAAACATTCAGCGCCTTAGACCAGTGTAAGAAGGGTCAATACAAGCTCCAGCAGTTGTATATAAATTAACCTTTTAAGTATGGCCTAATCCATAATGATTCATTGACAGGAATTATTCCAGGAGGCTGAGCTGCAGTAAAATTGTAGCAGTTGTGGCTGACTACAGTATCTCACAGCTGCTGGGCTGCCTCTTAAGATGAGGTATCTAAGAGAACGTTTTAAAAGGCTCTGACAACGTATTTCCACAATACTTGTTAGAACTAGGATGTCTCCAATGATCTTATGTTCCTAAAGTGGAACAAAAGTATGAGGAATCTGAATATATACATGAAGGATGTTTTGAAAGATTTTTGCTTTTGCTCTAGTGCTGACAGAATATGAAAAGGATGCTTCACTCCTACACGCTGGAGTGGTCACCCAAGAGAGCTCATTTCTTCTCCTCAGTAGGATTTAGCCAGGATAGTGCACTGTGCTTATGAGCTGAGAAGCCTGCAGCGTCTTTGCAATTGTCAGAATTAAAAGTGAAGGAAGACAAAACAACCTCTCCCCTCCCACCCTCTGTCAAACATGCCTAATGAATAGCTCTACATGCACTGTATCAGAAACCCCAAACGTTGACGGCGATGCGAGGCACTAATTTGTGAGTTATCATATCTGACAAATTGTCATCGTGGTCCCACTCCTTCGGAGGGTGTTGTGCGTGTGACCCGGGGAAGGGCTCTCAGGCTCGAGCTAATGGGTGTGCGCCTTGGAACAGGAGATGATGTGCCAAGATGGGAACCACAGAGTGGGCTGCCAAAAAAGAACAGTATAATTATCTGTGCATAATTCACGGCCGGAGAATAAGCTTTCCTCCAAAGTTGTCTGCAGCAGAGCTGTACCAGATTCATGGCTTTTTCAGTGAGTATTCACAAAGTAGTGACAATCTGTGCAGAAATGTTCACTTCTCCAAACTTTTTTTTTTTTTTAATTGGACTAAAATAGACATTTCCATAGCACTCTTTGCTCTCAGGACTGGTCTGTTAAGATAAGTGATGACTCACAGATGTATATTCTTACTTTCTTGGATAGTTATGTCTCCCCTCACCCCACCTAATCCCTTCACCAATGGGCTTTGAAGGAAAAAAAACCTCTTCAAGCAAAGGCACTATAAATACGAACTATTACAAGAGTATTAGCTCATTGAATCTCCAGAGTTGCTGCTGTACTGTGAGAACAGTGGCCCTAGTTGTCAGATTCTCAGGACAAATAGTTGGACAACATGAGCCAAAGGAAAATTTTCTTCAATTTTTAGCACTTTTAGGCAAGATGGCTTGCCAGTTCAGGTTCTGTTCAGCAGATGGCAAGATTTGAATGCATTGGTAAGAGTGTACATATATAGCCCACTGCTCTTTCAGTTATTATTGGACTGGATGAGGGTTATTTGGTTTCTTTTACCCTAATCAGAGCAACCACCTTTTCATCCATATCACAGAAGATGAATATTTTTTCTCAGCAAGAAGCAAAAACTCCTTTTACAAAGTGCGTTCATTTTCTAGAAGGCGATTCAGCTTCCCAAAGAGAAAGGTTGGGAAATTCCTTAGCTAGTAAATCTGTCGGGAGGAGATCAGGGTGAAGGACTGAAAGTCCTATAAAGTGAATTTTGAATGGGAGGGAGAAGGTTCTTAGAGAAAGGCAAAGGAGATGGAAAATGTTCCTGTAATTGCTGGCAAGGAAGATGCAGATTTTGCTTGGGCACATTTCTTTTTGAAAGCTGATCCTGTTTTGTAAGGGCAGACAAGGAAGAGTTGCCAGATTCGTAGGACAACGAAGTTTGGAAAGCACTGGCAAAATATGTGGAATTGGATTAAATTTGACAAAATGTCATATTGCTTTAAGGCTCCTCAGGGTGTCCTGAAACAGTTTTGCTCCACGTAGTGCAGATTTCCTGTAAAAGCTTTGGCACCACCACCTCCATCCTGAGCTGCTCAAAAATGTTGCTGTGGCCATGCTGAAGCTGCAGGGATTCCATCTCACAGGAATTTCCCCAAAGAATAGGTGCTGGTCTCCCCCTGGTCTATGTGTAGGAAACACCTCCAGGAAAGTTCTGGGGTTGCAGGGAGCTTGTGGGCACCTGCATAGGAGCTGTGCCATCCAGGGGGGCTTGGCAAAGCTGACTGGGTCCAGCCAAGTGGGGACAGTCCTAAGTGGACACAAAAGTTTGAATCTGGAAGTAACATAAAGCACAAATGTGCTTTCCAGGCCCCAGCTACCTGTCTCTGGGGCTGGTTGTGTGGGATGATGCTCACGCACTTTTGCTGCAGCCTACCCTGCATCACTGCCTTGCCTTCATTTACTTTGATAATTTATAATCACAAAATGAAAAGTCAGGACAGGAGAAAGATGTCCTGGTTATGACAGACTGCTTCAGTCACAGGGATGGTTTGTGATTTTAAGCACATGCTTAATTACTTTGCTGGATCGGGGTCCAACTTTCTTGGTAGATACTGCAAGACTTTCTGGGAACACTCTTGGAAGGAAGAAACAAAAACATTTCCTCTATAAATGTTTGTGGAAAATGAATAAAAATGTGTGAGTATGCAATGAAAATCAGTTCCCACTTCTTTATAGAGAAACCCAAGGCAGCAATGAGGATCTAAGCTTACATGAGCAGTGAGGAATGAGCTCTGCAGCCTATTAAGCTGAGTGAGAAAACCTTGGGGTGCAGACATGTCCTGCAGTTTGCACACAGGCAAGTATCTTTGTCAGACCAGCTGACCACAGGGCAGCAGACTGATCCTACCTGGGGGATGTCTCTTCAAAACACCTCAGGAACCAGATGATGCCACACCAGAGTGTCTTCTTCTGATAACCAGGTGACTTCAATTTCCAAAGATCTCAACCTGAGAGCTTTCATCGACGTTGCAATCATTGAATTGAAATAATAAAAAAATTAATCTAAAAAAGAATTAAAAAAAAAACGTATTGGAAAATCAGGTGTATACATGTAACCAGTCCCAGCATTGATCTAGCATAAAGGATGTCGCTTAAGAGGCAGATAATCCAGCTTCTCATTGATCTTGGCAGTACTAGTAGGGGGCAATATTTACATTTGGTTGAATTGCTCTTGGACAAATTTTCTCCACAGTACTAAATACAAAGAAGCCTTCCATTAACACCAGGAGAACAGGGCTTTTCATTCATTTATTTTTTCACCTATTTGAAAAAAACAAAAACAAAAACATATCCTGGGTCTCTATTCTGTTGCTGGTCTTATACTGGGATAGCTGTACTGAGTAAAGGAAAGCAGCAACTACATCAAAGAAGAGATTTGGATCCTGAACATTTACTGCAAACACCAAAGTTTTCTCCTTTTCTAAGTACAAAAGAACAAGGAATAATTATCCTTTTCCCAGCAAAACAAAGCAAAATCAATATTCTTCCCTGGGTTGTTTCTCTGAGCTTCTTTCTTAAGCACACTTACTTCATGTTTTCTCCATTTTGGAGGCAGTCTGCTCTTATGACAAAAAAAGGAGACAAACAAGCATTTTAAGCTCTTTTGTTTTGTTTGTGTGTTTGTTTGTTTTTGTTTTTGTTTTTTGTTTGTGGAGTAATTCTTAGCATGCATTTTAGGCTAGGTTGAATTGTGCCATATCTGTTTTGTTCCATGTGTGATAAGAGCTCAAGGCCTGCATACGTGTGCGTGGGACTGCACAAGTCCTGCCCATTGCACACAGACAGTCCCACCACGTCTGTCCAGCTGTATCCTGCTGGCTGCTAAAGGTCTGGACACCTTTCTGTGCTCAAGAAGAGAGAAAAAGACCAAATGGGTTGCTGTTACTGCATGTCCCATCCCAGCCAGCAGCAGCTCAGGGTACTGTGATGGATGCTGGCTGGACAATTCTAGCCTACTCCTGGGAACAGGACAGGCAGACAAGAATTGCAGGACAGAAGCATTTATCAGCACCAGGAAGCCAGTGTCTGTGGCATATCTGCATAAACAAAGAAATTGTCTTAATAGAGAGCCACACCTAGAAGTACTACAGTCCTCTCCTGGGATCACACAGCATGTGGCACATGAACCCAGGTAGTCAACCCAGGGCAAGCAAGAAAAAGCAGGTTTATAGAACACAGATAGAAAGAGAGCAAACAAGAGATGTGAAGGTAGACAAAAAACCCCAACCCTGCATGGTAGCAGGGCAGCCAGAACCAAGTCTGTATGCAGAGCTGACCATGAGAGATAAAGAAGAGAAAATGAAGGTAAAGATTTTTACTGTCCCACTGGGAATTAAAGGACAAGAAGCAAGTGAGATGCTGTTGCCAGAAATAATGCCTGAAACACTGGAATAGCTGATAAAGGTGTTTGATTAGAATCATGACCCTGCAGACAGAATGAGACTCTGGAGAAATATTGTATCTTTTACCCCACCTCAAGAAACAGGAGCTGAGATAGACACCTGCCTTACAGAGCTGCAAAATCTATAGCTCTGGAGATGTTAAACACTCCCTAAAATGGAACCAAGATCATCTGTAGGACATGAGTCCCTCTTACAGAAATGTATAAAAAGAGGAGATCTAGCCCTAGAGAAACACCTCCAGATACCAAGGGAACAGCTAGCTATCCCAGGGAAAGGTCAAACCAATGCAGCAAAGGAAGGCAGCAAGCAGGAGGGAACAGTCTACCAATAACACAGACAGTGGGGGCCAGTGTGGGAATTCTGCAGTGAAACAGCAAGAGAGGCTGGAAGGAAAATGCCTGGCAAGGGCAAAGATGCAAGAGAGGTAAAGAAACAAAACATTTGCTTCAATCCTGCAGCTCCCTAAGGAATTAAAAAGCTGAATGCCTTTTAGATATCCACAGCATGGCTTCAGCAGCAGGAGGGACTTTGGGGGTCCACACACGTGACAGGGCATGGCCACCAGACTTCAGGCCCCACATCTGTCCTTACACCACCAGGCAGGCCAGAGCCAGCTGGGTCACGGAGCTGTGATGCCGTTGAAAGGAGAGATAAGCAGCAATTCATTGTAACCCAGAGATATGTGACCACAGCATGGTGATGTACAATAAAACCACCTTGAGGTCAATGGGCAACACAGGCTGTTGATAATAAATCTGTGAAACAAGAGATGTTATTGCTCAGAGTTTATAACAGTTGACATTCAAGATCACCACCCAGGGCAGAGCACGGGGCAGTGCACAGCTTTCCTCCTGTCACAGTACAAACCCTCTGTACCCTCTGCTTGTTCAAGGAGACAGACAGTCTCTGTGGGCCACGTCCAGGACTCAAACAGGACTAAAGGGCATAGCTCTGCTCCCTGTGCCATGTCAGAAGAGATAACATCGCCCAGAGAATCTGGCCCAGACACAGTCTGCGTTGTGCTCAGAGACCTCCTGACTGCATGCTCCTGCACATTGTGTGCAAAGGGTAAAGGGTGGATAAAATATTTTACTCTGATCTGGTAGCTTTGGGCACTCATTTTTGGACCCAAGGTACCAGATAGACACAGATGAGGTCCAAAGCTTCTAAGTTCCTGTTTCAGAAAGTGCATTATATACTTTACAATAGATCTTACACTGCTAATTTATATAATCATCAAAAATTATTTCTTCAGCCTGTATTTTTAAGAGCTAGCTAAATTTGTGGTTTGCCTACTGTGCCAAGAATCTGGCAGGTGGCCACATGCTTTCACACATCTCCTTGCAGACTATGGGCTTGAAATCTAAAACCACTGGTGCCATCCTACAGCTGAAGTACTTCCATCCACACGAGCTCAAGTGAAATCACAGTGGGGCTGACTGCCTCTTTGTTTGGCATCAGGATGTATAAATATCCAACACTTCCTATGCAGGTATCTATATATTTCAAAGTAACTGACATGCTAGAATTATCAATAAAAGAAAGATAACTTACACAATAATCATCACTTGCTGACAGATGAAATTTCAGAGGAATCAGCTGTGCCCTTCTTTTAATGAAAATGAGTAACAAAACCTTACCTATGTGAAGCTTGCCTCTCACTATCAAAATAACTCAGCTGACCTGTGCTAAAGACTGTGTGAGAATTTTTGGGGAATAACAAGAGAGAAATAGGCAGAGATATTAAGCTAGACATTGTATCCAGTAGATATAAGACAGCACCGATGACCTTGCTTTAAAATATAATCTCATTGAACATCTGCATTTTTATTCCAATACATAGAAGGTAAAGCATAAAACATATATTTAAGCATGTATTTCTTTTGTAAATATAATTTTTGAAGTACAACTTGAGATAGGACGTCTGTGCAACAACTGTAGATAAAAATACAGTTGCCTTAATTTTCTTTGAAATGTTCTGCTTCACAATATTGTGCAGTGGGAACTGCAGATTTTTTGTGCTGGTAAGGTACAAGAAATATCCAAGAAGACAATCCTGTGCAGAAAGTGCTTAGCACAAATAATTTTCTTGTGTACTAGGGACATTACTGCATTCTGTTCTAAGTAATATTAATAAGCTAGAATGTAAGTAGGGGGAAAAAGATAAGTTTGTTAAAATGAATACTGACATTGATAGTGGCTGTTACTAAGTGAATCTGCCTCTCATGAGTCCCAGCCCCATGCTCTGGCCAGCAGGATTTTGAAAGGTATATGTGTCTCTTAAAAATGTAATTAATACCTCAGAGGAGCCTTCAAAGCGCACAAGTTCCTGGTTGATATCTGCTTCAGTGAAAACAGAATAATACTGGGCATCTCTGGTTTGAAACAGAGTGGAGATGATAACCAAAGGAGAGGGAGGACAAGGGTAAATACAGTGAAACCAACAGGATGGGAGACAGCAGTGCTAAGGAGATGAGGGCTCTGCAGAGATGTGGCAATTCCTTTAGCCTGTGGCAGGAATTTCTCTCACTGATTAGAGCTAATTAGGGAGGACGAGGTTGAGCCTTTTTATCCTTCTCAGTAAACCTGCCTTTGATGCAGACTGGTTATAGCACAGCTTTGGTTCTGCAATGGATTTTGAATGCTTTCCTTCCCTGGTCCATTTAAATAAATACAACAAGCTCTCTAGGTTTCTTATGCACAATAAATCTATTTTGGTTCCTGATGACTGATTTCTTTGGCTCTGCAAGTGAGGTGAGAACACCAGCTTTGTTTCTTTTTAGCACTGTAAAGGAAGTCTTGTGTAATTTTGTGAGAGCAGGGAAAGGCTTAGAGAAGAGGTAAGGAGGTGATTTGGGTTCTGAATTCTTCACCTTTTATTGAGGCACCACAACTGATTTGTTGATGACAAAGTTCAGGAATTTTGTCACCAGAAATTGGGAATGACCAGTATTGGGAAAAGGATTCAGTTCTCTGTCCTAGCATGGATCAGAAGATGAAAGTGGACAAATTCAGGCTGGCAATAAGATGCATTTTTTTTAATAAGATCAGCAGTACCTCACTGAAACAATTCACTTCTGGTGGTTTTGGACTTGTCCTTAAGTCAAGATGGGGCAGCTTTCTACATTTCAGATGGGAGCTGTGGGTTTGGTTGCTAGAAAGCCTGGGTGAGGTTCTGGTGCCTGCATTATGCAAGTGGCTTCTAGCCTTCAAACCAACTAATCCAGGCACTGCAGAGCAATGGGCAGAGTTGAAAGGTTTGAGTTGCACATGTCCCAGAGACAGGCAATTTGAATACTAAATGTCCCAAATGGCCACAAAATGAGCCTCTTGGGGAATCCAAACATTTCAACATATTCATGATAAAAATTAAGACCTCAAGCACGCAGGAATATGCCTGTGATGTGTGACTACATTCAAGAAGTAGTCAGCAGCACACAAGTGCCTGTACCCTGTATCAGGGAGCAACAGACATTTTGCACAGCACCAGGCAGTGCAAGTGGCCAGGGAAGCCAAAACAAGGTCAATGCCAGGCTGGGCCAGGCCAGCCTTGGGCCTCCTGCTTGGTTTCCTGCACTGAACCTCATCACTGACCTCTCAAAGGTGAGAAAAGTATGGCTGAGGCTTTACCTCTCACATAACCCATAAGGCTTTTGCTGTGCTTGGAATTGCTGTGCCCCAGAAGACAAGCTTTTGGTGAACCAGAGACCCCCAACTCTGCAGATTTATGCCTTGGTGGGTGCTGGCCAGCTGGGAATGATTTCAGGGCTCATGCTCTCAAAAGCAGATGAAGCCCAAGCTGATAGAGAAGAGCAAGACAGTAACCACGGGCATGCTGGATTCATGAGGTAAGACTGAGCACTCTGCATGTGACTGAAGAAGCATTTGCTGGTTTACCTCCTTTTATTGTGTTTAGCAAAGTGTCCTTTTTCCCCCCCCCTCTGGAATGCTAAACCTTTTGGTTGGCACAGTTTGGAGTTTTGGCACACTTCAATTTTCTTTTTTTTTTTTCATTTCCCCACTGCAGTTAGGAAAAGCTTTTTTTTTTTACTGTGAACTTTTTTTCACAAAAAAAATTCCAAATCTTAATAAAATCTGAAGGTGGCAGCAATGAAACAGTAGCAAGGCTGCGACTACAACTTCTAGGGCAAGTTCACATCACAAAATGAAGATATCTCAAAAGCTCTGCTATGCTGAGTTTGTAAGGTCTCAGGTCTCAGCAGTTTGGCTCAGGAAGGGTGTGTGGCTGAGCTGGCAAACCCTGCATCTCTAGGAGGACTGTCCAGCCTTGAGATGGGAAGAGCAGTGCTTGCCTGCCGTGGCTGCCAACAGGCAGAAGCTGCCTATGCAGAACCCACAGACGTGCCCAGCCCTCCTCAGTGGGTTTGAAAGCCCTTCTGCAAACACCAGAAGGCTGTGTGTACAGGCATGAGAGTATCTGCAGATTTTGTCTGCAGAAAGCTGATGTACACAGAGGCTCCTAGGTCCAATGGTTTTGCTGTATCCATATTTTATACCCTTATAATTTCACCAGAATGTGTTATGCTGAAACTAAATTGATTTGCATGGGTTGGTCACCTCGGAACAGTCTCCAGCCTGCAGCAACAGACACGCTGTACTTTGGCTCAGAGATAAGGCTTGGTTTGTCAGTGGTATGAGTATTGTCATGGGTGCTGCTGGCCTGCGCCTATGGTCCAGAGCACCCCATCTCCCCTTCTGCCAGTGCCATGGCTCCTCCTCTGATTTTCCCTGCAGCCAAAGGGAAGTGTGGAAAAGTTCAGCAACACCCACCAACATGAGGAACTGCCTGAGCTACGTGGCTCTGATAGAGAATGATAAAGCAACACCCATGTCCATGAATGACCAGCTCAGTGTTAACCACAGTGAAACTAATCCTGAAAAGTCAGTCTGTGAGCTTTCATCCTGAAGAAGTCACAGAAGAGTTTAATATCCCAGCAATCTGTTGCAAAGGACAGGGGATAGCACGTCTGAGTGCCCCATGGAGCTCTTTTGAGATTGTGGATTGCCTGAAGTGTTGCAGGTGTGGCAGCTTCAGCCACCTTGGTGGGGGCTTTGGGGGCACAGAAGCTCTGCCAGCTGCCTGACACCTGTGTCCTCAAGGGCAGTGGGTCCAGAAGGTGCCCGAGCGTCCTGGCTGGGTGCAGTGCCTGACTCCCCAGGCATCTGTGTGATGCTGGGTGGGGCAGGAGCCTGAGGGGGTGAGCAGATCCTCCTGGAGGGCACAGTGGGGGATGATGAGGCAAGGGCTGGCAGCGTGCTCCTGCTGCTGCTCCTGCTCCTGTGCGGTGCTTCATGGAGGGGATGCAGAGGCGTAGCAGGCAAGCAGCAGGAGAGTAGGATGCCACATGGCGAGGAGGAGGAAAAGAAAGAGGTGGAGGAGTAGGCAGAAGGGAGATTCAGTTTAACATGGCATGCCAGGCCTCCACTGCTGCTTCCCTCCCTCAGGCCTGCTCATCATGAATTTAATTTGCGCATGGGGTGAGGGGGATTTTGTTGGCATAGTTTTATTCTTATTCGATGTGCTCCTTTGCATGGCAAGCGCTGGTAGTGTGCTCATCACTGTGCATACAGGCAAACATGGCCTTGGGTGTACTTTTGTCTAAGGGCCTGGTTCTGCAAACACATGAATAATCTGAAAAGCAAGAAGACTTACTAATATGCTTAAAATGACACCTGCTTTTATCTTCATCTCTTTCCTTCCCTCTATTAATATACTTCTGTTTCTGGATAGCTAGTTTGAGCTCAGTGTCTCAACTAAAATTTTAATACAAAAAAAAGAATGTTTTTTTTTAAATATAATCTCAATTTAGAGGCTGATCTCATCTACATATATTCAGCAAAATAAATAGAATCCACTTGTGCCCTGTCCTAGCTAAGATTCAATGTAGGACACCTTGTCTTTCAGGAAGGGCTAAGGAGGGGTCATGCTTCGAATGGCAGTTAATATGCAAGGGCATTGCCATTTGGAAAGATTTGTCTTAACCTGACTCAGAAGAATTTAGATATATACTTCAGTATGTGATTATTTGCTTTGCTTATAAGTATTAACATGTTCTCTTAAAAAATATTCCTTGGGAAAGTATCTATTGAATTCTTGAGCAATTTAGTGGAAGGCAGTGCAATTATTTGTAATTCTGAACGGGGATCAGAAAATTCACAAAAGATAGAATGAGCATATGTATATATATATACATACATACACACACACACATATATATATATATACATATATATGTTTAAAAAATAGATTTCAAAAAATTCCTGGGCTTTGGTGTGGAGGCTCTGAGCAGCAGCAGAGCTCCCTCTTCTCAGTAGCTGCAACATCATTACACAAAGATACAGAGACACGGGAGCCACTATTCAAATGCAGCCCCTCAACTTTGTGACCACAAGTGGGTTCTATTTTGGTCCTTGCTTTTGAGGCTGCTTTTGATGAAGGGATCAGAGTTTTTTAGCTCCCTGCCACTACATGTTGCTGTTGACCTCTACCTGCTTCTAGCTTTCAGAACTTTGTTTCCATTTCCATTTCTTTAGTGTGAAGGTTGGGGATGGGATCTGTATTTTTAAAACCTTGGTGCCAACTGCTGTGTGCTGTTGTACTGTGCCTGACTTTTGCTTCCTTTACATTTCCTCTTGTGTTGTAGATCTAAGTTGTCCAAAGTATCTGCTGGAGTATGGCCTCTGGACCCACATCTCCTGGTGACCTGGGACATAAAGTGCTGTATGACAAATCCTGACTCGATCAGATTGGCAATTGAGTCTTGAGAATTATTTATGTACCTAATGACCATTGGTTTCAGTATCAGGCAAGCCCCAAATTGAGAAATTTTGCATTGTTTTTCTGTGGCTTATCTGTCCCTTCAAAATCAGAGTATTTTCTAGACTTTTCTAACCTTTTCCCTTCCTCCCCTCTGAGCAGACAGTAGTTTTGGTTACCCAGCGTTGCTCTTGTATCTCCAGCCAACATTTTCAGTAGGTTGTCATAAATCTTCAGTCCTCTTGCATTCCATTTTATCTTCAGGCAGGGTTACAGCACAGACCATGGAGCACTCACCCAGAATATTCAAGGGTGTGCAGGTGCAAACCTTGAGTACCATCTCTGTATGACACTGGGGGAATTTACTCCAGCTGACCCTTGTCTTGTACAGCTCATGAGTAATCACATGGCATTTTCATATTGCTGCTGTTTAAAAAGAGAGGTAGAGGTGTTGTTGGCAGGTGGGTTTCAGCTGTTAAGAGAACTGTTTTTCAGCCTGGTAATCTTGCATTTTTGCTTCAGTCCTGCAGCTTGACTGGGTGACCTTTCAAGGTTATAGGAACACCTTCTATGCCTCCTTTTTCTTATTATTAGGACAAGCGTTTCAATTATTACACACCTTTGTAAACTACCTGGAGAGGCATGGGAGACATAAATGCAAAAGGAAGATTATTGGTGTTGCATTATTATTTTCTCCAAACAATTCACTGTTTTCTACAAATCAGAGCACATGATTTCTTGTTTATTGTGTAATAATAGCCCTGTGCTGTGATGGTAAGTAGGACACAGATACAACTTTTCAGCAATGTACAGTACTCTTTCTTATCTTTAATTAAATGCTATTCCCCTGTATTGGAACACATTCTGTGATTACACATGTTTACAGTCTCTAAGTAACTTACCATCAAATACACTAATGAAAATCAGTGCCCCAAAGCAACTTGTGCCTTTTGTCCTGCACCATACCACACCTCTCATATATTTTTTTTAATTGGTACTTCCAGTTTCCATTTTAAAAATTAAGGGCTTGAATTAAGCACTTTTTTTATGAATTTCCTCCAACCATCTCTGCTTTTGATCTAGGGACATGTATCTATCTAGCTCTCTGCCCTTCCCCAGCACAGTAACCCCTGGGGATACCATAGAGCATAGAGATGATACAATTTAATAAAGTCACAATAAAACATCCAAGGCCTTTCATACTTTTTCACTTTCTTTAACTCAATTTATTTTTCATTTCATGGACAGAGATTTAGTCCTGGTATTAGTTTATGATTTTGCTGAAAGAATTACCAAACACATACAAAAAGGAAATATTATTTTTATTATTTATTTTGTACCATGTATACCATAGGAAAAAAAAAAGAGTTGAAATCACTTCAGTACCGCTGTGTTTTTCATTACAAAGTTATTACATATAGAAATTACTCCAAATTATCTGAAATGAATGGAAATTATGAGGTTTAAATTCCCCAGGTTACTGCAAGCACAGCACTGGAAATTTATTTTGTCATCTTGCTGAACATAATTGCTACAACAAAATTTCTTCCATTTTACAACCACAGCATAACTTATTTATACCAGTGTTGTTGTAATTTTACATCAATAAGTTGCATGGGAAGGAGTACACAGGTGGTAATTGAAAACAGTAATTTGTAGTGGGGTCCAGGTGGAACAGTTGGCTCAGAGAAGATTTCATTTGCTGCTCTGTACATGCTCTGCTTCTCGGTGGCCTTTGGCTAGGGTGCTATCAAACCTCTGGTCCACCCAGCACTGAGGTGGCCTGATCATCCAAAATTCCCTTTCAAAGCAGCAATGGAGGTGAGGGGAAGCACTGACCTGTCCTTGTGGCACTGACCTGCAGCTCACACTCAGAAGCCAGAAGCGAGGTGTGTGAGGAGAAGGGGAAATCACAGCTGGGAGAGTGGGAAGCATGATCCTGGAGCCAGCAGCAGCATCCTTGAAGGAACTGAGCTGGAAGGGAACACAATCCCGGGCTGGAGCATGCGTGTGTGTGCCCATGTGTGTTCTCAGTGTGTTCTGGCCAATGCCAGCTGATGCCCCTGGCTTTCCTGCTCTACTGTCCTCAGCAAGCATGGCAAGACATTGTCATTTGTTTGTCAAAGGGAATACTGTTACTTGATCATTTTCAATTAAGATGTGAGTAGTTGCCTGAGACACGAGCAATGACGCTAACATTCATATTTTTCTCCACTCTTTATGAACAGGAATGTGTAATTTGGGTGCAATATACAAGCACTCCCTGGCCAGGCATCCGCATTTCTGCGATCCGTAATTGTCAACAGGAATAATGAAACTGCAGAGGCTGATACTGAACCTAGAAACTGATGAATTTCCCTGTATGAGCTCCATTGCACAAGTTAAAATAGTAAAAATAATAATAACAACGGTGCTGATTTGTTACTATGGATATACCCTATTTAAATAAAATAAGGTAGGATGAAGGTAGAGGGGAAAAGAACAAGAATGAATGGGTTGCTGCTCTCTTCTGATGTTCAGGCACAGATTTTCATGATTCACAAGAGACAGGCTGGAATGTTTCTGTCATTAGTTCAAGCTGAAGATTTCATTGCAACATCCAGAGCTTAGAGGCTTTTGTTATTTTAAA
>NW_005054303.1:4179504-4182684 GCF_000277835.1 Geospiza fortis | reverse complement strand
CTCTTGAAGACAGAGGAGAGCTGTACCAAATTTCAGCTTGTGTGAGTTCTGAGGAATACCTGTGGAAGGAAAAGGGGTTCTTTGTCCCCATCACATGCCAACCAACTTATACATGAATCTCTCATGCAAGACTATGTTATGCATTTCCATAATGGACCAAGTTTTAAAAGAACTTCTTCAGACAAAAATAGCCTTCAAGTTCTGTTGTTTTCAGGGGGCTTTCAGGGATTTCTTTTTTTTTTGGATGAATTTAGTGCTGCTTCACAAAACTCAGCTTACTGCACCAAGCAATGATGGCATTTGTTTTCCAAAGGCAAAAACAATCCTTGGATTGAAGTAGCTAGAAAAGATGTGCCAGTTTTTTTTAAAAAAAGCCTCCCCAGCAACAGCGGGTTTTTGCCCATCTTCCTTCAAATATTTTTTTGTCCTAAAGCGGGTGCTGTGTGGATGCACAAATGGCATTCATGGTGGGATGGAGTACTTATAGCAGATGGAATGCTTGACTCCTTTTTGTGTTGGATGCTTGTAAATCATGTTCCCCTCTATCTCTGCCTGTCAGCATGTGCACACAGGTGAAGGGAGTCCTTGGCAGGATGAGAGAAGGTGCTGGACAGAAGTGTTATCTTTTAGAAGGACCCTCAAGCTACAAATGTGAGGGCAGGTTTGGCTGTCTCTCCAGTCCCTAAGATCCTGCAAGTGATTTCAGTGGGGGCACAACTGAATATCTACTGTCAGAAAGTCTGATGCTTAAAAGAAGGAAAACATGGACTGATCTTGCATTTTATGTGATTTTTAAAAAGTCTCAAAATTAAATCAATGTTTTTATTCTGTTCCAGCTTGCTGGTTCCATAAGGGTTTTTTGTTTGGTGTTTGGTTTGGTTTTCTGGTTTTTTTTTTCTCTTTTCTGTTTTTTTCCTTTTTTTTTTTTTAAGTGACATTTTTTGCTCTTGTTTATTTTTATTGAAAATAGGTGCAGGGCAAAATTCAGCCCCAGCATTTGGACTGCTATCTAGTACATTTGACACTTGGAAAGCGTTAGAAAAATGAGGGACTCTGTGTGACTTGAAAAAAAAAACACCTGAAAATCTCAGCAAAAGAACTCACAGACCACTGACTAAGGAAGAGACTCCAAGGAAGGTTTAGAATGTGAATGGTGAGAAAAATCTCATTTTGTAAATTCACTCCTAGAAACATCAGCAAGTCACAGCCACCAAAAATAAGGGGACACCAAATGTCTTGAAAACACAGCAAAATCTTCATCCCTTTTGCCTCACTCCAAAAAGTCTTGGGAATGGGGCAAGGGATAATACATTATCCTTTTAAGCTTTCATTTCACTACACTCTCAAATACACCAGTGTCATGGAAAAGAAAATCAAGTGAATAAATGTTGCAATTTATATATATTTGAATAGATAACAAGAACAATTTTACTGTTTGCCATAAATGAAAACCCCACCAAATCATTCCTCTAATTGAGGTTCTGAAGCTCTGTTTATGGCTGCAAAGTGATTTGATAAAAAAAATTACACATTTTGAGTTATTATATCACCCAGAAATTTGATGCCACTTAACTATGTAATTTTCAGAAATGATATAAAACCACTGCAGAAAAATATTCGGGGAAGCCCAAAAGACCTCTTTTTATCTGTTTTTATGAGTCTAAAATGAGAACTCGCAGAGATCCTTGCTCTCTATGTGAAGGCTGAACTGCCACCTCGGGAGCTTTATTAATATGTATGTAAATATGATCTGGTTAGATCCTGTGTTTCTGTGCCGTTTCACAAGGTGGAGCGGCTAACTAAGCCGAACAGATCAACGCCCTCTGTTTATTTCCTTTTTTTTTCCCTCCCAAGCAGCAACATTTAAAGATTCAAAGAGAATGAGGACAGCAGCCTCATTTACCGCCGCATCTATGTCTCATCGTTCCTTCCTTCCTTCCTTCCTTCCTTCCTTCCTTCCTTCCTTCCTTCCTTCCTTCCTTCCTTCCTTCCTTCCTTCCTTCCCTTCTCTCCCCCCACCCCAACTTCCACACCTGTATCAAAACCAATTTACTTCTAGCTTAGCATAAGCTTTTACATTAAAGACTGAGCAGAAACCAAAATGACATCACGCAGAATCTACAGCTACAATTTTTCTTCCACTGAAAACTTGCTTGACCAAATGGAGAGAAAGTGGAAATGCATTAGAAATATGTCCAAGTGGCACATAAAGATTGTCCTCCACGAGGATATTGGGACTTCCTGTTTACACTGATGCTGATGTTATTTATGCATCTATATCTGCACAAAATCTTAGCTAAAGATGTTGCATGATCAAAAAAAAAAAAAAAAAAAAAAGAAAGAAAAGAAGAAAGAAGAGAAAAAAGAAAGAGAAACCTAGAAGATAAACCTCTGTGCTGAGAGAGTTCAACTCAGCATGCCTTGCTGTATACTGGATAAAATGGAATATTTGACATCGGATGAGCTTATTTTTCCCTATAAGGATGGTGTTTCTCTATGAGAACTCAAATCCCTTCATACTATGAAAACAGAGAATATTATTATCTTAATATAAGATATTTAGTGCAAGAGAGTGCTTTCTCTCCCCTAATTTAAAACGAGGGACCATAGTACTTTCAAAGCTAGCAAAAAGCTTGTTTTCTTCTTGCAGATTATGCTCCCATTTTTCTTGGCCTTTTTTCCCTTTCTTTTAGACATATTTTTGTGGGGGGTTTGGGTGTTTTGCTGTTGTCATGGGGAGCTGCCATCCCAAGTTTGCAGGCCGGCGGCGGGGGCCGGAGCTCGGCCTCATCCCCAGCACAGCCAGGGGCGGCTGGGGGGGCTCAGCCGCGGTGCTGGCGGCGGGCGCCCAGCACGCTGGGGAAGAGACAGAAGCGCGGGGCCAGCTGCAGATGGAGGCAGGTCGGGGGATAGGTCAAGGTTAGAAAGAGCCTGCTATTGATCTGGCTTTGAACGCGAGACAGGGAGAGCAGAGAGACTAAAGGGGGAGCTGTGAGACAAGACATTAACAGCTTTCAGTGCTAATGATCACAAGTGCCAGACAGGGGAGGAAAGAGAAGACTGAGAAATCACTTTGGAATTTTTTTTTCCTCTATTGGGATGTATTTTCGGAGGAGGAGGAGGAGGAGGAGGCAGGCTGGGGGTCAGCCCCCGAAGCCTTGCCCGCAGCCGGAGAAGCGG
>NW_005054303.1:4177853-4178676 GCF_000277835.1 Geospiza fortis | reverse complement strand
GGGGTCTGGCAGCGCCGGAACGCGAGCTGTGAGCGGGCGGACGGGCGTGGGGAGGGAGAGGCAGATTTGCTGGAGGAGGCGAGAGCGATGCTGTTTAGCCAAATTCTCTTCAAAGCTGATTAAGGGCACCGAGATGAATTCTGGTCCCCTCAAGACTCTCATGCGATTTAATACGAAAATCACTCATTTAACGTGGAAAATAAATGACAAGAGTGCGGCGCGGGTCTCCAAGTGGGCTCCGGGTACAGGCTGGTTCCTTGATTTTCTGCTCCTTCTGCCTCCGAGCCCCCAGGCCTCCCCTCTCCCCGTTCCTCTCGCCCTGGCCAGACCCGGTGCTGAAAAGCTGTTTGCACCGAACTGTTTACTTATCGGGGGAGGAGGGAGACAGAGAAACAATCTCAGGAGATGGGCCGGGAGAGCGAAGGTAGAGAGGAAAAAGTTGGTTTCCAAGAATCTTCCAAGTTAGAAACGCACACAGTTGTGGGCATTTACCTACGTGTGAAATAGAAGGACAAGTGCACTGGGATGCAGCTCCTGGGAGCTCGGCGTCTCTCCGTTCGTGGCTGAGACTTAATTTCTCCGAGGAAAAATAGTCTCTGCCAGGATTTTAAGGGAAGGGGGGCTGGGGGTTGGGAGAAGGTCGGAGCGTGTGTGCGTGTGCGGATCGGGTGTGCGCGCGTGTCCCGCTACCATCGCACTTCGGGTAGAGAGAGAGGAGGGGGAAAAAAATCCCTTTCCCCAGCCCACACAGATATTTGTGTTGTTGTAAAACTGTTTGAAAGAAATGCAGGGGGAACGCGCTCGCCGCCGAGGAGCTGCGGCG
>NW_005054303.1:4176734-4177406 GCF_000277835.1 Geospiza fortis | reverse complement strand
GCTGGAGTTGGTGTGTGTGCGGTGTGTGTGCGTGTGCGGTGTGTGCGGTGTGTGCGAGTGGCGTTTCTTGTTCTCTTGCAGGGTACAATGTTAAAAAGCCACCGCTAGTCGCCCCCAGTGCTCCTACTCTCTGGGTCTTTTTGTCTCTAGTGCAGATTAAACGTCACGTCCGCACTTGAACTTGAATTTTATCCCATTGTACAGAGGCAGCCCCAGCCATAGAGAGACAGAGCGCTCCCAGAGAACCAGGACTCCGCCATCTTCACATTGCAATATATAATAGTAATAGCCAGCACCAGCCCAGCTGCACTGGGGGCTTCCTTCCTTCCAGTCCCAGTGCCAGGCGAGGGGGGAAGAGTGCAAAGTGGTGCAGGAGCACTGGCAATCCAAAAGCACCAGGGCAAAGCAGTGCCACTTGAACTGGGAAAGAGGAGACACAGTTTCGGCTACCCCTTTTCAAAAAATTCTCTCTATATATCTACCCAGCAAGGGTCAATCTCTGAGAAACATTTTTTTTTGGCGATTTTTTTTTGAGTGGGGGCTATCCCAATTCTAGTACTTTTCTTCTTTTTTTACTACAGTTTTTTTTTAATTTTAATTTTTTTCTTTTTTCTTTTTTCTTTTTTTTTTTTACCCTCTTGGTGGAAAAGCGCACTTGCCAATTTGCCAAGC
>NW_005054303.1:4176261-4176724 GCF_000277835.1 Geospiza fortis | reverse complement strand
GAAAGAGAAAAGTGTCACTGGCGGTGCATATCCTCCTAAGTTCAAGAAGAGATCTGGAAGTCCAAGTGGCAGAAGCAGTGGAGAAAAGACAGTGTGTGAAAGAGAGCGAGAAAGAGCTTTTCCTGATGATGATGATGATGATGATGATTTTTAATTGAGAGGGAATCCCAACCAGTGCACCACAGCAGCAACAAAAAGGAGGCGTTTTTTTACGTTTTTGATTTTTTTGAAAGAAGAACTCGATAAAGAAGAAGAAGAATAAAGAGGGGACAAAAAAGAGGAGGAGGATCGGCCCCCCAACACATCCCCCCAAACCAGTGCAGCTCTCCAGGCGATGCCAGTGTAAATGCCAGGGCAATGTCCCGTCGCAAGCAGGGAAACCCGCAGCACTTGTCACAAAGAGAGATTATCACACGTAAGTTTGAACTTGGAACGAGACCGAGCCGAAATCGAGAAGCAAAAT
>NW_005054303.1:4171600-4175036 GCF_000277835.1 Geospiza fortis | reverse complement strand
GGATGTTGTTGTGCGGGGGGGGCCGGCGGCTCGCACGGAGCCAGCCCGGGGTTGAGCCTGAGCCGCGGCGGATCCGAATATTTATGTTGAGATTTTAAAAAATTTAAATAAATAAATAAAATATTTCCCCGGCTTCTCTCCCCTCCCGTGAAAGCCAAGAATAGGAGCCATCTGCCAGGAGCATTTGGTGCTTGCGAGCTCCTCTCTTTCTTTGTTACCGGTGATAAATTTCTGTTTGTAAGATTTCCTTGGGAATCGAGATATATATGTGTATATAATTTTTCCACCTCCACTGGGACTTTCTTTTCATAGCGGAGGGCTGTTGGGGGACGGTTTGAGTCCTGAAATATAAAATTCTTTCGCTGTTTCTGTATTTTTTTCATATATATATATGTGTGTGTATATATATATATACATACATATATATATATAATATGTCTTTTAAAATGTGCGTCTTTATTTTTTAAAAAGTACCTCTCACCCCACCTCCAGCCCATCAGCTGGTGGAACCTTGATGAAGATGCATCTGGTACTCAGCTTTTTCTGGGGGGGTTGTTTTTAATTCATTGTTATTTTGGAACCAGATTTGCATCACCATAAAAGGTGGATTCCCCCCTTCCTCAACTCCCTCCCCTCGTTAATTGCATTTTTGATTGTAACCATCCGGTTTGGAAAATGTCTTATCCTTTTTGTTGATGGCTTCTTATTTTGCCCCCCTTTCTGTTTTTAAATTTTCTTTTTAAAAGAGAAAGCATCAACAGCCACGGGGCTGTTGATCGCCCCGCGTAATCGCCCAGTGTAATTTCTCCCACTTGTTTTCTGTCTCACTTGCGAGGAGATGTGGGGTGTTGAAAGGGGGTGTGCGGAAAATCTGTTTTGTTGCGCACGTCTGAATTTGTTTCAATGGGTGAAACATTTCTTTTCTCGCTGCTGTTGCTGCTGGGGAGGGGGGGAAGGGGGGTGGAGAAGAGAGTCAGGTAGGTTTGTTATTCCAATTTGATCTCCTTTTCCGATCGCTTTACTTGAAGGTAAATAATGAGGCAGGAGAGTATTCAAAGGTGCTGAGGAGCTGCGTGTACAATGGGTTTAGCGGGAAGGCTGGGGGAGGAATGGAGAGCAGAGCAGTACGAGCTTCCCTCCCTCCCCTCTTGTATTTATCTATCTCTCCATCCTGAGGAAGCTGGCGGAGAAATCAGGCTGCATACTGAACAGTGGCAGAAAAAAATGAAGGTATCCAGGGGAAGGAGGTGGTGGGAGGCGGGGGGCGGGGGGGAGCTGCATCGTCGGGCTGGGGCTGGGGCTGGGGAGCAGGAGCAGGAGCGCAGGCATTTCAGCGCACAGGTCTGAGCCTCAGCTGCAGGCTTGCAGGAGAGGGGGTCGCAGTCTCTGCACTCCTTGGCAAGTGTCATTCATGGGGGAAAAGCAGCCAGGCAATGTCCTCTCTAAAGGGGAGTTTGGAAAGTAGTGGGCAAACAGAATAGGGAACCAAAGCACTTACAACAGAATAGAATCAATCCCAAACCAAGCCCCCAAAACCAGGATGAAGTGATACTGTGTTCAGAAATCTTGTTTTTATGTTGTGTTTAGCTTGGGCTTTTTTTGACCTGTCTCCCTTTCTGGCATCTGTAAGGAGAGTTGCATTTCAGGATGGATTGGAGATCTCTGCCAGGCAAGGAAAGAGATGGGGAGAGAGACAGAGAGAGGGAAGGGCTTTCTGACACTGTTCAGCTGGAGTTTATTTGGTTTCATCCACTTGGTGTTTGGAGAAATGTTTAGATCCTGAGTGTAAGACAAACAAACTCAAAAAGGAGAGAAAGTGCAATGTTGCTGTGCTCCAGAGTTGCAGCATCTCATTAGCACAGTGGTCTTTGAGACTGCAAAACGGGGTGACCTGCCTGTGTTTGCCAGGCTCACCCAGGCAGCCTTGTAACCGTGTATGAGCAGGACAAAAGAAAGAGGTGAAACACATGGAGAGAAAAAAGCAACTCTGCACCTTTCTCCACCGCTGGTGGACAGAGCAAACTTGGCAGCCAAGCTCATTTAAATGGGTGGACAATGCAAAAGAGCTGATTATGTATAGGAGAGGAGGCTGAAGTGTTGAGCTGCTCTGTGCAAAGAAATGTTATTTTGGTTCGGTTCAAATTGCTGATTTTCCAGCTTAAGATCTTCCATTTTTAACTTAAGAAATCTGTTTTCCAACTAGCCTTGCATTTTGCATTTGAAGGAAATGTGAAAGGCAAGAGCATGCGAAAAGCTCGCTGGTAGCAGTTTTGCAGAAGGCGGCAGAGCTAGAACAATTCTGTAGAGCAGCAGCAAAGATTGAGAGGGAAAGGCACAAGAAAATCATACAATTCCAGGCAGAGAACCAGGTTTCCCAAGACAGGTCTTCAATACCTGGTCAACAGGTTTCCTAGGAAGAGCAATAATTTCCTGTATCACTTTGGTTTGTACGTAGTCATTAAAAATCATAACCAAAACTCCTATGATTTTTTGCATGTCAAAGTTTTGCAAATTGCTCCAAGGAGCTTCTCTTAAAATGCATTTAGATTTAGTGCAATTAACGCACTTTCCCTGCAGAACAAAACCCACACCAATGTAATCAACTCTAATACAAAGAGAATGTAAGCTGTGACTGAAGAATTAGAGAGGAAATTACTATTATTTTAAGGATGGATGACTTTTTCATAATACCTGCATGGCTGTGCACAGAAAAGCACAGCCTTTTAAAAGACATCACACGTGTTTACTTTAAATAGGACAGGGGAAAATAAAGGTTGTATGCTGTCGACTTCCAGGTTGTCTTTCATTTGAATATATTTGTATTGGACTTACAAAATAAGTAAAAAAAATACTGGCACATTTTCATAGTTTCTGTTCTTTAAAAATATTTTTTAATACTGCTGCAGAGTAACTAGGTTGTGGCTGTGGGTTGTTCTGTCCTTTTTGGTTGGTGTGTCCGGTGGCTTAAATAGATATACAGTGGGTGAGAAACCATTTTGCAGGTTTTTTCTGGTCGGCAGATGCAGAGCATATTTTGTCAGGCTTATTTAAATACTGAGAAATAAAACTGTTCAAGATTTCACAAACTGGCTGCCTTTAATAGAAATGGTGGGAGCCCTTGTTTTGCACAAAATGTGTGTTTCTCTGCAGAACAAAGGGTTGTCTTGTGGCATATTTGGCAATAATTATGACTTAGCGAAGTGTGCACTCGAAGAAGTAGTACAAATTTTTGATATCATTTATGGACTCTGGTTGACTTCAGCTGCTCATCCCAGGGCTGAGCTGGCTGCGAGCAAACCTCTCTGCTTCCAAAATGCCTCGCACACGATATTTAGCTCGTCTGCCACATTTCCTACCTGGATCTCTTTGCTCTTTGTGTTGTTTGTTGATGGAAAATACTTTCCAAAATAAACTTCGCCGGCTGCCGGAGCCTGCC
>NW_005054303.1:4168324-4171576 GCF_000277835.1 Geospiza fortis | reverse complement strand
CGCACCCCGCTCCGAACGCGCTCGCCGTAAAGTTGTGCTATTGATTTTCATGCGGAGATCTATAGAGAGCTAGCCGAGAGAGGCTGACAGCGAGACGAATCTATTTTTTAACTAAATCGCGGCTGATTAATTGACTCGGGCGGACAGGAGTTTTTAATTAAAATTAGTTTTTAACGGTGCTTTTTATTGTCAACAGACAATGTTTAAATTCTCAATTTGTTGTTGTCAGATAGTGATGGGGGTAATGATACCTGCACATGAGTGAGCTCCTGCGTGGTGGGGAGTGGGGGGAGCCCAGGGAGATCCGTATGTTTGTTCCAGTGGATGTGAAAACACAGAGTGAAGAAGCTGGAGTTGTAGGGCAAGATGTGTGCAGCAACAAAGCAGACACATGTACAGAAATTGGCTTCTATTACATATCAGAAAGCTGCATATACTTCTGCGGAGAGGATTGATATGAGACAGTTTAATGTACTTTGATCCTCAGGTCCTTAGAGCAAACTGTCTGTAGTTCCTGCAAATGAAAATAAGCATTCTTTCTCTTCTAGAAAAATAAACACAAAATCACATCTGTCACGTAGAAGTTGCTGCTGAGCAGCTCGCAGGTTTCTCCGGCGGGCTTGTGCTGTTCTCTGCTGCAGTCGGCTAGCATGTCGTGGACAGACTTTAGCAGGACATTTTGCTGCCCAAATGTATAATTTAGTGGCATGCACACAGGAAGCTTTGGATATGTGTTTCACTCATCCTGAGAACTCCATCGAGTTACAGCACTATTAACACAGGAGAAGTGTCTTCTTGCTTTTAGGGTGCAATATGTGCATGGAGGTTATCCTGTGACAGGAAAGTGCGCTTTATTCTAACCTTCAAGAGAAGTAAATTAGGTCAGACAAAGGATCAGGGCTGTCATCAGCTGTACAAAAACCCTTCACTCTTGGGTAGAGAGGACCAGTAATTTATCTGATGATTTCTCTACTTCATTTAATGTTTGAATTGAGCTAGTTGGAAGCATATAGACAGCAGCCAGCTCATTTGACAGACTGGTAAGCTGTAGAGCACAGTGCCTGGGCCGTTACTGATGCTAGTGTTGCACAGCCATGGGGAAAACCTTCCCTTCTCCCCTGCCAAAACCTCAGACTTCACTTACTGTGGCTTTCCTTCCATTGCATGATTGTTAACTTTTATCAAGAGAAACAGCTATCCCTCTCTCCTCCTCCCCTTCCTCTACCCACCAAGCGCACACACACCCATGCTCCCCTTCCTCTCGCTCCCTCCTCTGCCTCCCACCCTTCCCGCTCCCTCAGGTCAAAGCCTGGTGGAAAAGCCTCCCTGAAGAGACCTGTTACCCCAAAATGGCTCTCAGCCTCCTCGTCAGAGCATTTCCTACTCTTTGGTAGCAGTTCGGTTTCTCTAAGGTTGCAGTACAGTTGTTGGTTGAATTTAGTCTCCCTTCAGTACCGTCCAGAGAAAGTGTGTGGAAAAATAGAGTGGCTGGGGTTTACCCACATGCTTTAAAGTTAGCAATCCCACAAAAGCACTTGGTGAAGCATCAGCATCGTCTGTAGATGGCTTTATATGTATGTATCTTTTTAATGAGGGAGGGAAAAGGCATCAATAACTGCATGCATTGATAAATGCATGATTCATTCAGCTGCTTGTACTATAGCACCTTCCTCCTCGCTGTTTATTTACTTTTTTAAAATGTATCTGGGCAGGCTGCACACCATTTCTCGGCACTCAGCTGCAGCCTCAGAGGCTCCTGAACATCAGTTAAATTTTCTCGCTGTCTGCCCTCCTTCTCAAAAAGCTGTTGCTTGCTCAGTGCTGTAGACCCTTGCTGGAGCTTTAAGTAGCAGCTTATTTCTTTGCTTTTCTTTTTTTTCTTTGCTTTTCTTTTTTTTTCTTTTTCTTTTTTTTTCAAAGGATATATAAAAAATGCCTAAAGCAGGCTATTCGAAAACAAATTAAAGTAGAGGGACACACTTCATGCATTGCAGGCACGCGCCAGTAGAAGGGGGTTAGAAGAATATAATCATTTTACTGGCAAAAGTGACACCAGATCGGGGATTTGATTAATGGTGCAGCATTCACAGGGACTTAGTTCTGTGTTTTTGACATATGCAAGTCTTTTGTGTAGTTGCCTCAGTGCAAGAAATTCCGTTTTGTTTTTTTCCTGGAGCAGCTGATAATTTGTATGTGTGCTGGATATGCCCAAGGTACTTTCCAAAGACTAAGCACTAGACAGCACAGTACAAAAAAGGAATCCAAAGTTAAGGGAGAGGAAAAAAACATACTGGTTTACTTAACTTTTTTATGACCCCTTTTACTGAGCCACTGGAAGAAGCCATAAATTCGCTGAATGTTATAATGAGTATGCTTCAATGAAAGTTAAAAAAAAAAAAGGCTTAAGAAAATCGTACATGGGCAACAGTGTGCCATAAACAATTGAAAAATGCAGCCTCTTTTGAGTCTGATATTTAAGAAAAGAACAGATCTGTTGTGTGTTTAATACATGCTCAGAACTAATCACTTAATTTTGATCATGCCTTTTAAATCCTTGGGTAAGAATCTCTGCTTCCAGTATTCTTTTCTATGCCAGTTGAAAGCCTGTACCCAAATACCGCTCCTTCTCCTTTTGTGGCACTGAGCACTCCTTTCTCTCCTTGGTTGTCGTTTAGTTTTAAATAAAACAAATGTATTCACTGGGGAACAAAGAGTGCTTTTATATCACATCATCGCATCCCATTTTATCTGCAGAGATTTACAGCTTCTGCAGTCTATAGAAGAGCCTATACATTTTCTGCTTTCAAAAGCAGTAAATATTTTTTTATGAATGTATCATTTACTTAAGAGATACTCTACTCTCTTCCGTAACACAGTACATAGTTTCTGAAGAAATAACATCTGACAAGTGTTGGAGATTTGTGCAGATTCTTGGATATTCTTGTCTTTTGTCCTGTTTGGGTCCGGCATGGTTATTATGTCATTTTCCTCCTTCTTTTCCCTAAATCCTGATGTGTTGACTGGCTCTTTGTGGCAACGCTTGGGGTTGTTCTGCCTCAGGTGTGTAGGGTTAAACTGCTGTGAGGGTTAAACTGCTTTTTGAGAGATTCGAGCTTCTGCAGAAGGTGTCTGAGGTACCAGTGCTGCAGCACAGTCCTTCACCTCGCAGCCCTCGGCGGGTGCCGAAGCGTTGGAGCGGCCGGGTCATGTCGCGCACCCTCTCCGCAATGCCCCGTCCCGGTGCCCGCGCGG
>NW_005054303.1:4155705-4168314 GCF_000277835.1 Geospiza fortis | reverse complement strand
CACGCTCGCACGGCACGGAGGGGCACAGCCTCGCCTGCCGCTGCTCCGGCTGCCTTTGTGCACTTCGCACATGCCGGAGAGTCGCTGGGAAAGTGAGGCAGAGTGCGGTCCTCTGTGTTTTGGGGGCTTCTCCATCAAGTTGTGTCTTTTGGCAAACTCAGCCTCAGACTTGCATTTAGGAAAAAAATTAAATACTACAAAAAATTGCTTTGCAGTCTTCAGAAAAATTAAAAACTGGTGTCAGATAAGCGGTGCCTGGTACCGCTGAGCGTGATGCTGGTGCAGTATGTAGGCGTAATCTCAACTGTGCACCTTGTGGCTGCAGGGAGCTGCTGGGATGCTCTGGAAGCAGGTTATTGATAAACTTCGCCAGCAAAGAGCCGCGCTGCCCGCTCTGAGCAGCGTTAGTCTTTGTGCAGCGAGGATCCTGACACCGATCTCGGTGATAACCCAGCCTGAGAGCGTGTGATTCGAGCTACTTTCCGTTAAGCATGTTGATATTACAGTAAGTGTGACATGTGGGTGTTGATTGAAGGGACATAATTTTCAGGCCTGCTTTGGGCCAACACCCTGAAGAGCAAGTCAGTCCTTTGTGCTTGCTCCCCAACTAGGCTGAGCTCTCTCTGGCTGTGCCTTCAAGACTGAGGAGAACAGTGCACTTGACGTGCTGCAGCGCATTTCTAGGCAGTATCCTGTACCTGGCCACCAGGATCTGTGTCCCCATGGTGGACTCAGAGCTCTCCCAACTTGTCCCAGAGAAGGGTGGCTCCTGGGGTAGCCTGTGCCTTGTCCCCCAGCTGGGCACAAGGCTGGGCAGCAGCTGTGGCAGGGTGCTGGGGCAGGCAGGGCACCCAGCAGCACCTCTGCAGTGAAGGCACTGGCAGCGCTTGCCTTCACCACCCCGTTATTGATTTGTGCAGAAAGCAGCCATGGGGGGGAAGTTTCACATGCGACACTTTGGCCCAACACCAAAACATTTCCTCTGCCCCCTTTGCCTCATTTTGATACTGTAGAACAAGAAAAATAAGGAAAAGAATAGGTTGGCAACTTCTAGATCCTTTCTTACCCTGCTTCTGCAGAGCAATAAAAAGACAAAATAAATGATTGCTGTCTGGACCCAGCCTCACCCAAACTCTGTGAACAAGCATCTATGGCTCTGTCCTTTAAAGCCTTGGAAATGACTTCTAACAAAACAGTCTTTTCCACTATTAATGGGTAAGATTTTGAGACAACTGACAGGCAGAAAGTAGTTAGCATTTGCATTCACTTTAATACTGGGCATGAAAGCATTGTTTGCATGGGGCACATATGCTCTAATGATGTCACCACGCTGGAGCAGGAGTGCTGGTGGCTTTGTGACAGTGCCTTTATGGAATTAAGAGGTTTGTCCACTGTATTTTGGTGTGGTAGACAGCCAGAGACTTTGGAGATGCTGCTTAGAGTCCAGTCAGCAAGTGTAACGCTTTTTTTTGAGTAAAGCAAATGATTTAGATTGTCCAGTTGCTTTAATTTCACAAAGCCATCATATAACAACTGTGTCACTCATGTCCCCAAAGATTGCCCATTGCCAACTCACTGTGCTCCCTAGGCAGGCAGTGCCAAGGCAATGCTCTGTGTAGGAATCTCTGGATGTAGGGAAAATACTGGGCACACCTTAACATGCCTGAAAGAACCAGGGCACGAGTCCTGGCTGGAAATAGCTCATTTGCTTTTTTTTTACTTTTCCCATGTAAGCGACAGGAGATGTTTTCCCTCCTCCTATTTTGTGTGGCCTAATTTCTTCTTCTTAAAAATAAAAATTAATTTAAAATAAATACTTGTGAATAAACACCCTCCTACCTCTAAACCCATCTACCAACAACAGCAATAAAACCACAGAGTTAAATTCAAATAATGTGAAGCGACTCATTTTAAGCCCACAGACACAAGCAGAGTCAGAACTTTATATTGAGGCTGGCCTAAATTGCCTCACTGGTATTAAAGAGCTCCTTAAACAGCCTAAGATCTTGGCTGTTGTATTAACCAGGCATGACCCAATGCGTTATGGGCTGGACTTTCAGGCTTTTTTCTCTTTTCCTTTGTGGGTTTTAAATCTCTCCTGTAATGTTACTTGAATGTAGGTTTTTAATGGCTTAATTGAGTTGTCAATAGGAAGCCTTTTCTTTCTTGTGTTTTTTTTTATTCTGAGTAAAAAAAATAAATGCAAATTGACATGGATAAAATGCATTTGAAGATTTATTCAGTATTTTGTTTTTCATTCTTTTATGTCTGTTCTCCATGTTGTGAATAAGGGGATGTAATATAGCTTTTGCATTGTTGGGTGAATAGCTGGTCTCATGATTGATGATTTATTAAGCTCAAATCAGAAATAGAGTTGAGTAAAAAAAATCTTTTGATAGTTTGAAACCCAATTACTACTGATCACGAGGGCTTGGCGTACCAAGAAAACGAAAAGCTGATTTTTGGTGATGTGACGGCTGCCAAAATATGAAGGAATACCAGATGTTATTTTAAAAAAGTGCCAT
Organism: Geospiza fortis; assembly: GCF_000277835.1. Lineage (NCBI taxonomy): Eukaryota > Metazoa > Chordata > Aves > Passeriformes > Thraupidae > Geospiza > Geospiza fortis. The sequence continues at coordinate 4,165,789 of NW_005054303.1, read as the reverse complement.
TGCAGAGTCCTTGGAAAGAGAGAGTGAGCGAGTGTAAGCGAATAGGCATATGTGGATTTAACTAATATTCAAATGAAGTGTAGAACTGAAAAGAAAGAATTCGTAACAGTTTAGCTGTTCAAACCTCCCTCATGTTTCCACAGATGCCTGGTCAGGACCCTTATCAATTGCAGCAATTTTGCTACATTTTCAGAAGAGCACGATCTAAATCACAGGCAAAAAAAAAAATCCTCACATCAAAAAGATAATAAAGTTGAGATCCGTGCTTTTCTTTATATTTGTTACATATATATAAATGCCAAAATTCAGCCTTTGTAATTTAAGACACAGACTTTAATCAAAAGGATTTACAGGAATGTTAGTGAAAGTAGTAACAAGCATTTTTCCCCCGTGCCATCTTTTATTCTTACGACCCTTGGTTCAGTTCCTGTTTTCTTGTTGTCTTTTCCAGCTCTTTGTCCCATCTCTCACTTGTGTATCTTCGTGCCTGTGTGTGCCTCTCTGTACAGTTTTTTTAAATATTTTGACACACTCTTCCCCTTTAATAGGAATTCTGGCTACAAATTGCGTGCACGTTTCTAAAAGACCCTTTTCACAGTCCTTTTCTTTTGGCTCTAAAATGATGTATATGTAATTGGTAATTAAAGGTGCAAGCTCTCTTCAATATAAACAATATTGCTCAATGTTAGATCATTAAAGGGAACTGCAGCACTAAATAATTACCTTTTGCATCGTGACACACTGTTCGCAGGTATCTGCTCCCTTCCCAGCAGTGCCTTTTCAGCACAGGGTTATAGTCACATTTTCACTAAGGCAAGGAGACATCTTTTCATGATATAAATTGGTGAATTAATTGCATAGCATTGTCTTCAAACTCCTTTTAAACCTAGATTAAGAGGAAAATGGTAATTAATGATTTTCAGAATGGGTGAATTGGGAAGCATAAGCCTTCTCGTGCCCATGGCTGGCTCCAGCAGGATGGTCCATGTCTGGGCACTGCTCTGGGGTCCCCGTCCTTTTCTGCCGTCGCTGCTGCTGCCGCTCCCTGCTTTGCTGCTAGAGAGCTCTGATTCAACTTGTAATACAGCTGGTAGATATGCTGATCAGTTATTTATTCTGGAAGGCAAAAACGGGAGTGATTCTTTTTCTAAACTACCTTTTTTTGAGGCTTAACCATTTTTGTTGTCAGGCAATCCATTCTACCTTCTACCTCCCGCCCCTTTTCTATGTGTTTCTTGTTTTTTTTTTTTTTTTTTTTGTTTGTTTTTTTTTTTTTGTTATGTTTTGGGCTTTTTTTGATTTTTTTTTCAATTACTGTAGATTGGGACAAAAATTCTTTTGTTTTCAGAGTGGAGAAGAGTCCAGGTCTGAATTATAATATCTGTCTAATACAGTCTTACATTTTTGAGATATTTGTGTTACTTACTTTTCCCAGGAAGTCCATGAGGAAACTAATAGAGAACATTTTTCCTCCTATTCCTTTAATCCTGATTCGATTAGAGGTCTCAGTCACTGATTTACATACTGTTAGTTCCTCTGTTTTAGTCTTCTGCAAGGACTATAGGATTTAGTCCAAATCCTATAGTCCTTGCAGACGCAAACCAGCCTTAGGCAAAAGTCAGTGGAAATTTTGCCTCAGTAAAGTCCAAGGTTTGTATGATTTGGCAGTTACATGGCCGAACAAGAGAAAACATACAAAAAACCACGTTTTGCCCCAAAAATGGATTGTGATCCACAATTATTTTATAGTGTAAAAATTATCTTCTAAATACTGATTTAAAACATACTGGGTTTTATTAATTGTGACATGAAAAGTTACATATTTCCTAGAAACTGATTCAAGTCACCCAGAAATTCTTTCCCAGTCTTTGGGGGTAAAGGTAGGAAATTCAACAAGTCTGTGGACAAAATTTAAACAAAAAAACTTTTATTAGCCTATGTAGCAATGGCAGGGTTTTGGCATTGGAAAGATAGAGTGGAATATTTCAGGCTCAGCCAATATTCCGGTATGTTAAATAAGTGCCTCATTCCCTTTCCCACTGTACACAGTTTTGAAACCCCTTAACTGCTCATGAGACCATACCCTGATTATGTTAGTCTTGCAAGTAGTTTTTTGTAATTTCTGCTAATGGGTGGTCATTTAATCTTGCTGGTAACTCTGTAATGGGACAAGGTGGTACTAATTTTGTATGTCCTGGGGAGCCCAGCCCTGACAGTTTGGTGCATAAAAGCTTTCCCCCTCTCCCTGAAAAAGAAGGAAAGACTTGGGTGCATAAGCTTTGCTGGATGGGGCCTTGGCCAGATGGCTGGGAGACGTGGAGGGAATGAGAAGGTGGGATAAAAAGAGAGGAACTATTTCAGAATGTGACTCGGGGCTCGAACGCTTGCAAAATGGCTCTTTGCTGATATCCTTGCAGTGCTGGCAGCAGTGGGAAGGAGCTGTCAAGAAAGCTATGCCAGGTCAGCCTTTCCATTTTGTTTCAGGCAAGCTTGGTTGCAAAATATATTGAAATCATTCTGGGAGAGCGGAAAAGTTGAAAAATCAAAGAAAGATCTAATCAGGCTTGGCTCCTTTGAGGGGGGTGCGGGGAGGCTGGGCCTCTGGCGATGCATCCTTCAGAGTCTGTGAACACTCAAAGCAATCTCTTTCTCTTTTCCCCTCGTCCCTTTCCTCCCTCTTTCTCCTTGTCCATGCAAAGCAGAGGCTGACCATGTGGAACCGGCGCTGGCCGACGAGGACGAGAGCCTGGCAATAGCAGACCCGGGCGGCATCAGCATCGCCGCAGGCGGGACCGACCCCGACCTGCTAACCTGCGGACAGTGTCAGATGAACTTCCCGCTGGGAGACATCTTGGTTTTTATAGAGCACAAGAGAAAACAGTGCAATGGCACTGGTGGTGTCTGCTATGAAAAGAGCATGGATAAGAGCAGCCCTCCCCCCTCCTCACGCGCCGAGCTCAGGAAAGTGTCAGAGCCAGTGGAAATCGGGATCCAAGTCACACCCGATGAAGAAGACCGTCTTCTCACGCCTACAAAAGGAATTTGCCCCAAGCAGGAGAACATTGCAGGTACAGCACGTTTTACACTCAATCAACTTGCCTAGGTAATCTTTTAACTAGAGTCCTCTAGAAAGTGCCATGAAACAGGCTTCAGCAACACGTCTTTATAGAAGCCATCCATCTGGAGGATCCTCATGGCTCTGCAGGGCTGTCCATGCCCTGTTTAATTCTTTGTAGCTGTTTGTGCAGGGCCAGCTGCTGGAGAAAGGGGCCTCTCAGGCAGCTGGAAGAGCGAAGGGGCAGTCTGTATATCTGGCAAAAAGCAGAAAGTTTGGGTCGGAAAACATCTCAGGAGCATCCTTAAGCAAGTAGGCAGTGGCAGAAGGATAGGGGACTTTGGTGAGATTCCCAGTTCAGTCCTGTTCAGATACCCTTTGTCACATGCAGATTCACTGTGAAGGGCTGCATTCTGACACTAGGAAAAATTCTCTTCCCACTGACTGGTAGTAGGAAGGAGATTTTTTTGTGAGGGCTAAAGCAGGGTTTCATTAAATCCTTTATTTTTCATTCCCTGGCGTAGATGTCAGCTTCCTGGGCTGCACTGCTGCCTGTGCTGCCTGTCCTGGCTCTCCTTAAATGGCTTGGGTTGGGTAGGTAACACCTCCACTCTCATGCACACCCCAAAGACATTTTCTGAATAAGGATACAAGAGCACAGACTGGCCTGGGTGAGCAAATTGGAGGCATTTCTTTTTCTAAAACTCTCACATGTGGTGAAGTTAACGTTCATTCAGTGGACCTCCCCCGCTCAGACGTGGGCAGGCAGGTGATGATTATCCACCTAGGTGAGGTGGTGTGCAGTGGCTCCTGCAGAGTGCCTGGCATGGGGTTGTTTCCACCAAGCAGGGTGTTTTTCCCCTCAGCAGTGGTGAAAGGATGATTCTCCTCCCTGCTAGTGAGTGGGGGTTTTATGTTACACAGCAGGATGTCCCCTCAAACAGGCCTTTTTTGTTCAAACCAACTGCATCCCATACAGAGGACCAGTGACAATCTGCCTTTGCTGCCACTATCCCGATTTATCTAGGAATTGTCCTATGGGATTAGATCTGACAGTCCAGGATCCCGCCTGTGGCAGAGATGCTCCCATGAGGCGATCCCCAGAAGACAGGTGAGAGGCTCCTATCTTTACAACTGAAGCTTAAGAGATTTCTGCCTTTAGTGTTAGAGGTGTCTGAGCCAGTCCCCAGCATCTCTGACAGGCTTGGGCATCACATCAGTGAGGGTGTGGGCTTTAGAATGCTGCAGGCTTTGGACCTCATGTCTTTTAGGACAGGGCATACAATGCCCATTGATGACACTGTTTTCCTCTAAGAGTATTTTGTTGGGGTGCAGCCACCACCCTGACGTGGGACAGCTGTTAGCTCTGGGAGCATTAGCTGTGGCAGGCCTGTGCTGCAGCATTGGAAGCAAACCTACCGTGAGACCTGATCTCGTCTTTTCCTCATCCTTTTTCAGCTCTCCTCATCCTTTTGCAGTCGTGAATGCATTTCTTGGTGGAGATGATTACATCATGGTGTAGCAGATTTGAGGGCTAGATTTCCTTTCCATTTGGTAGGAGCAGAAGGGAAATATTCAGGACCTTCCCTCATCTGCTGAAGGCTGCCTGAGTGGTGCTGAGCACTCCCAAAAGCCGTTGATCTCTGTGCAAGCTGATGGCACTCAGCCCCTTGCAGAGGGTGTGCAGTGCTTAGTAAGGCTGGTTTTGGAGAACTCTGCTGCAGCTGCAGACTCATCTCTTACTAATCTCTGCCCAAGTTCAGTCCATAGTACCTCAATGGTTACTCCCAGAGCAGAGGGCGCTGTCCCAGCCCAGCTTCTGGGGGTCAGCAACAACATAACCAAAGCTTTTGCCATGCAGAAAAATCTGCTGGGAGGTCATGAAGGAGATGTTCACACGTGGAAAAGGCATAAAAAAATTAAAAGCCAATCTGGAGCACCTAATCTCTTTCAGACTAAACTGAATATCAAATGAAAAATATGTAGGAAAGATTTTGAATTGAGAAAAATAAAAGGGTTTATCATTTGATTGGCATTTTCTCAGCAGTGCATGGAGATAGGGACATCCACTAAACAGTGCTGTAATAATACTTTCTCAATTAGGAGCCCAGCTCTGAGATAAAAAGGTGCAGTGTCCTTCCATATTTTTTTTAATAGCAGCGGATAGTTTTCAATAGTAGGATAAAAGCCTCACATTACAGCCATGGAGGGTAGCCATGAAAAACCCACAGAAGTCATTCACTGGAAAGGCTTTAGTGGGATATACCAAACCCCTTATTTATATTTCAATAGAAAGGCTTTCTGCATTAGCCAAGAAAATCAGAATCTGCATTTAACATTAAAGGTATTTCCCAGTGAGCGGCTGTAGAGCATTGTTGTTAGATTTGTTAAAAAAAGAGACTAAATACGATTTCATAAAAGGGAAACTTAATCTCTAAGGCAGCTTTCTCCTACCCTGCCACCCCCTCTCTTTATTTTTTTATTTTTTTTGTAATAATGCAACAGCCTACAGTATTTTTGCTTTATATGTGACGAAAGATATTCTTAGCCTTTCTGTACTGCGACAGGAAGAATGAATTTCTTTATTCCACCAAGAAATATGTAAAATAATCCCTTAGAAGTATGGGGAGATATGTTTGTTCAAAGCATTTAAAATGTTATTTTAATCAAAGGCACAAAACACTCTACATGCTGTGTCAGCTAAAGGAGACCATTACATTTTAACAGCAAATCATGTTCTTTTTCCCCCTCCTAGCCAGCCCCCCCTCTTTGAAACTAACTTTTTTTTTATTAAATAAAAAGGCGAAAAAGATTAAAGAATAAAAAAAAAACTTCAGTGGCTCAAATGTATAAAGTAATTTAATATGGTGGAAGCATTAATTATTTTAGCTTAATTGAATTCTGAGGACTGCAGTAGTTGCATTTTTGTAGACAAGCTCTGTTTATTATTTCTTTGTGTAGATTAACAGTAAAGGAAACATAGATAACTTTCAGTTATTTATTGTAAAATAAATGTGTCAATTCATGTGTAAAGCAAGCTGTTCAAAGATAATTGAGTCTTTATATTTGAAGAGGGGAACCAGAAATCACCCACTCGCCACTCTGGCTCCCTGAAATACGCTTCCGCCACTGCTGTCCTCGAAGAGGTTTCAGCTCCTCTCCTTGATCCTGTGTTATTTTTGCAGACCTTCTTATTTGGTCAGAATGATTTGTAAAGCCTTCTGTGGTGTGACTAAGACCTTGCAGCTTCCCAAGGCTGAATGCTCTGAGGGTATGTCAAGCGCTGAGCTTGGCTCTGCCATTGTACCTCTCGTAGCTCTGGGTGCGAGGATATTGGGATGCAGAAACCGCGCTCAGTATTCATCCTGGCACAGGGTGCTCCTCAGGTCTTTCTTCCTCTCATTTCTTTACTTTCTTGGTAGCTCTTCTTGCCCCAGTCACTGAATGCCTCTTGACCACACAACAGACCTTGTGCTGCTTTGAGGGACACGTTAAAGCAGAACTCAGGAGCCCACGAAAATTTTTATGTATGCAACACAAATCTCTGACAGACATTTCTATATTCCAGTGGAAACAAAGGCAACTTTGTCTCTGCAACCAGCTTTTAAAGATCTTCTGATAATGAAATCTGTCATCTTTCCCTGACTGGTAACTTGCAAATCCAAGTTTTGAAGGTGTTTTCATTTAGTTACCACTGTCCGTAAGATGTGTGGTAGCATGTCAGCTGGCACTGGGAGGACGTGACTTGCTTAGGAGCAGTCTGCCCTGTGAAGGTTTTAAGGTTTTTTTTTTTCTGTTTTTCAAATTGGCTGACCTGTTTGAAAATCAGTTCTGCCTCTTGTACAGAGGGTGTGATAGTATCGAAGAGATGTACCAGATTGTTGCACAGCAAAACATAACCAGGCCAATGAGTTGGCAAGCAGTTATCGGTCACTGCTTCTTTTATTTCACTGCTGGCAGGTATTTTTGAAAAAAATAGACCACTGTTGTATGTTATACCTCTTTTTATCTTTCATATTTATCAGATCTTGGGCATAACCAGGTGACCTGTCCTGGCTGAAGAATGACCTGGGAAGGTGCTCCCACTGTCGTTTCACTGATGGTATCTTATCTCTTCCCCATGGCCCTGTGGTCTGTTTGTTAGCAGGATTCTCTGAAACTTAACAAAAAGTACCAGTCAGCTTGATTTTAATGCTGAGTGGTTTTAATGCTGAGCACCTCAGCAAAGAGGAGGGAGCCTCTGTGGAGCTGGCACTACTTGGACCAGACCTTCTCCAGATTCACTGGCAGGTCTGCACCTTCAGGCCAGCAGACCTTCACAAACATATAACTACAGCAGCAGCACAGGTTCACTAAGATGGTGAGCTAATTCTTGCAAAGATAGTGCTAGAAGAGGGGAGGGGGTTGATTGGAATTCCTCATTCATCCTGTCCTGGCCACCGGTGCTGGGCTCCACACATTGTACTAGATGTACATCATGAAAAAAGGCTCCCTGTCAGAGGCAGGATTTAACTGCAACCCCTGCTCCATGAATGTTCATTTCAAGCTTTTGAATGGTAAAACTGCCAGTGAGAGAAACTAAATAACTCGCATGTGCTGGAAGCCAGAGATAAACACCGCTGCAGGTTGCCATGAAATGGGCTATTTGATATATTTAGAATTGTTATTTTTCTCCAAATTAAGATTAGTTAAATCCATGTGTGTTGTGTGAGTGACTGTTAACTCAATGGCATGGATTATCCTTTTTTCAAATCTTGACAGCTAATTATTATTGCTGCCTACCCTGAGACATTCTCTTACAATGTACCATTATGGACCCGTGCACCCACATTTAACTGCAGGACTCAGACAGCCGGCGTGATGCCTTCACACGTGAGGGGAGGGAAAGGCGAGCTGAAACGACCCAAGGACTGCCATCAGGCAGGTTGGGAAGAGGTGGTCTGAAGCTGAGCTGGCGCAGGGCATGGTGGCTGTCCCCTTCTCAAGGCTGTCATGGCACCAGGTGCTGCAACCAGAACCTCGCTGGGGTAATGGGTCTTGCAGGAGTGACTTCTAAAAGTGAGGCGAGGAGAAAACAATACGTGAAGAAAAAGAGGCTTCTAGAAGTATGTGGTGACAGTGCTTGAGAAACTCAGCTGCAATCCTTTTCATGAGGCTTTTCCAGGCTTGTCTCTTCCTTTGAATTTGCTAGGGTTTTCCTGAGTGCAGAGGAGTTACCTGGTCACCTCCTCCTACTCCTTTGCTGCTTCAGCAGGTATTTAGCAACACGTTTTGCTAATTGGTGTTGCTGAACAGTAAGGGGAGGACACATGACACAAGGAAGGTGTCAACCGACAGTGCCCTGAGAGTGGGTTAACGAGCAAGCTTCCAGCCCCTGGGACCTTGTTGAGGTCCTTGCTGGGGTGTGGAGAGAAAAACAAGCAGGGTGATCTCACCCAGAGCCCTGCTTGCACCTGCTTGGATGGGGGTGGAGGGCATGCCTGGGGAGCTTGGCTCTCCTCTGGGGACAAGGCACCCTTAGCCTGCAGGAGCAGCCTGCAGTGGCAGCTGCCCTCCCCTGGTTTGCTGAGGCTTCAAGCTTCAACAAGGGCTGCTGAAATGTTGATGGCTTAAAGTTTTAAGGCTGCTGGTGGAGGTCAGCACGGGGCTTTCCAAGGAACATGATTGTGCCCCTGTGGGAGATCTCAAGAGAGGGCAGTGTGGAGGGTGCTAGCACACTATCCCCAGGGCTGCAGCCACAGGGCAGTGGTTCCAGTGTCACCAAGGCAGCAAGTCACCAAGGAGACCTTGCTAACCCCAGCAAGAGTTAAAGGTGAGAAACCTGCCAGTTACAAAACTCTTCCTTCCCCTTGCTTGAACTGCACCACACCCTGGGGCCCCACTCCAGCACCCTCTGCTCAGACTCAGCCCGAGGCCACCAACCACCCTCTCCCTGCTGCCACCTCAGCTTGTCCCAGTTGTGTCCTGCCCAGGGTCTGGCCCTGCCAGGCACCAAGGCTTTCCTGGCATCTGCCAGTAAAGAGTGAAATTAATCACACCAAGTTTTAAAAGCAGATTAAAAAAAATACTGATCATATTATGCTCTTGATTCTCCCTGCTGATCTTAGCTTTTTGTTTTGTTTTTCTCACCATCCCATTTTTCAGTTATCTTCTGTGTCCTGTATGTGGTTAGCAGGATTCCCACAAGGCTGCAGGAGTGGTGGGGGTCCAGTTTACCGTGCTGTGCCCCTGTTTCACCTGGGGTAATTCCCCTGAAACCAGCAGGATCCTGCTGGATTGACTGGGTGGCACAAGCGAGGACCTGCCCCTGAGTGCATGGTGTGCTGTACTGAGAAACAGGAGCTTGCTGCTGTTATTTTCTCCCTCTCTAATCTCTCCTAGTCATAGTCATCTTCAGTTTTATGAGTGACAATGCTGGGTAAAACCTTTTCGACAGAAGTGCCATTTTGCAGGCTGATGAGAGGGGATTTAAGAAGGTCATTCAGTACACACAGCTGGTCTTCTTGCTCTGGGGTGAATATGTGTGAGGAGTCACTCTTTAAGAGCAAAACTTGCTTGTTGTACCATGTTGGCACTGCTGTTAGCCTCTTTTAATTCAATGGAAGAACTCTGGACTTACTCAGAGTTAAAACCCACTAAAAATGTCACCCAACAAAGTAGCTTTTTGCCTTTATTTAAATCCTTTTGTGAAATTACTTGGGTCATGTGTCCAGAAACCGTATGCATATCTGGTTATTATTAACCATGGAAAGATTGGTAGATTTTCATAGGCAACAGTAACAGTGAATGGTGAAAAGGCACTGTTCAGCCAGCCATTACTCATTTTTCTTGACAACTTTGTGAGCAACTTTTAAGAGCAAAGTAAAAATAGTGCCCAACCAGCTTGTGGACTGCTTTGGCATTTGTGTGGATGCGACAAATAGCAATATGCTTGTGCTTGTTGGAGTGTTGACTGCAAGGAAGAATTTGTATGTGTTTGCAGGGGAATTTTGGATTGGGATGTAGCTAAAGGAAAGCCGGGTGTGTGGA
>NW_005054303.1:4153080-4155695 GCF_000277835.1 Geospiza fortis | reverse complement strand
GGATAAATTTTTAAAGGCACAGAAGTGGTTCCTTTGTTGAGCAGGACAGCAGTGTTGCTATAACATGAGGTTGTCTCCCTTCATGTGTTTTCCATAGATTGTTTTTCTTTCTCAGCCAGTGTTTGAACTGTGCTGCCTATACACACAGTGACCAAATCAGCTGTGACATAAAGGTTGAACCTTTCTAGGTTTTTTCTGAGATTGGAACATTTTTCTATCATAACTGGAGAAAAAAACCCCCAACTCTGTGAAGTAATCATACTTTTTGTACAAGAAAGGCTTGGATTTCTATGTCATGTCACATAACTTCAAAGGGCATAGATTTGGGGCTGACTTTCAGCACTGGCTTCAGTGGCTGAGTGGGAAGATGGGAGCCCGCAGGGTAAGAAATAGAGGAGAGAGGCCAGGTATAGAAATAAAACCATTTTTCTCAGCAGAAAATCCTAGAAGCCGGGAGAAATTGGGTAACTCTTGTCTTGGGAGATGCGTGTGCTCTCTCCAATGAGAACATCCTTTTCTGCATGGTTTCTTTTCCCCATTCCCTCCCACCCTCCAAATGGTAATTGGTGGGCTGTGCAGTAGAAATGTTATAAAAAAAAAAAAAGAAGAAAAACTGGGTGGGTGGGGTATCTAGGGATTTGGTGTCTAAGCTCAGGAGTTAAGCCGGAAATCCCAGAGATGTAATGAAAACAAAACGGACTTTTCACTCGCGCTGTGGCATTCTGGCAGTGAGAACGCTTTCGTGAGCCAATGTTTTCATTGTAGGTTTTCTCGAGAGAAGTAGTGGAAATGAATCGTTAACCCCTTAACAGGAATGAATGTGGTTGCTGCAGTGAGGAGAGGAGAGCTGTCTTGGCTCCTAGCTGCTGTGTTGCAGAGCTCGGGGGTGTGTGTATGTTTGTGTGTAGTGGGGAAGGTGGGGTAGATACTGCTTGTAAGGAGTTTAATAACGTTAATGGCAGATGTGAAGTGGTTACTTAGTGGTTGTTGTTTTTTTCTCTTTGCATGTACGCCTTTGCAGAAAGATTCAAGTGTGATCAGCCCAAACCACTGTTAAGCCCAACAGCTCTTAAACTCTCTCCTTCTTCTGGCATTTGGTAGCATGTTCCTTGAGCAAGAAAAGGGGGACACTGCTCACTGGTCCCTCGGCAGAGTCATAAAATCTGCAGATGGAAAAGACCTACCAAGTAGCAGATCCCGGTTTTCTTGGAAAGTGGAAGTACAGGATGTGTGTCTGTAGCAGGCATGCTACGTATATAGCTTTAAATGTCCAGCAGTCTTGGATGGTGTGCAGCCTCACAGGAGTCAGCCTCTTCTTTAAAATTAAGGGAGTTTGGAGAGGAAGAGAGCTGGGAGTGATTAATCTAATTTACCTTAACAGCCACTTTTGGTGACAAGATCTTGTATCCTTGTCCTCCATGTTGTGATTAGGCTGCATCTTATTTCACTATTTTATTTCATGTTTTGATCACCGCTGGCACTTACCCTGTTTCTCTCTCCATTCTCTCGTTAGGGTAATTTATCTGCATGTATTCTTGCAAGCAGTACAGAGCATCAGCCCTTCTGCTCTAGTTAAAGAGCATCTCATCTACCTTTTAGCAGCTTGGAAGAGCAATTAAAATCATTATAGACCTTCTTCCAGCTGCCCTAGACCCTCCAGTCCAGTCCTTGCATGCAGGCTGTGGGACTCTCTGTGCTGTGCAGACTTTGGATATAATTGCATGGTGGCTGCAAGGGGCTGTGTCTCTGTAGCTGACCTTGTTCAGCGCATCTGGCCTCTGAATAGATGTTTGCCTTCTTTCTTCCCACTTTGACAGCTCCCCCGCTCTGCACTCCAGCCCCTCACTCTGCTCCAGCCCGCTCCTTGTCTCTCGTGCTGGGAAAGTGCGGCGGCAGCAAGGTATTTGTGGCTGAGACTGCCTTGGCAGTGAGGAGAGCTTGAGGAAAGCATCAGTTCTCCTGCACAGCCCTGTTTGGAGAGGGGAAAAATAAGAAAGGATGCTGTTGAATAAATGATGGTTCTACATGTTTTTTTATACCACACTGCTTTTGTAATGGTCATTTAAACAAGGTGGAGTATTGGGGGAGGAGAGAACAAGATGAGGCTGCAGACAAGGATTAAACAGCCCTCTTCCTCTTTCAAGACATTTATTATTTTCAGAGTCAAACCTGTAGTCAGCTAATGTAACTGTAAAAGTCTCCTTTGAATTATTGCCGAGATGCTCTGAAGTCTTCTGTTAGAGCTGATGTACTTGTGTGCAGACAAAATCCAGATTCGAACTTAGCACCTACTTGTTTTATTTTCCTTATTAAACCAACTTCTGGTTCATTTTTTCCTTTCAATACCCATTTTTTGTTTCCCATTTCCTATACTACCCTATTACTAGGTCATAAAAAGAGTTAGAAACTGAAGGGAAGTTTCCTGAGCAAGAAGGAATTTTTTTCTTCTGTTTTTTTTTTTTTTGCTTCCCCCTATATCTTGGCCTGGAGCCAACCTGTCTTTCAACAAGTAGAGAGCCATTCCAAGTTGAAATTTATAGAGCAGAGTCCAGGTTCAAGGGCTGAAGCCCGCCAACAGCTCCAGTCTCTTTGTTACTGATTAATTCTGCAAGCGG
>NW_005054303.1:4140482-4153070 GCF_000277835.1 Geospiza fortis | reverse complement strand
CACAGCACCGCCGCGCTTCCGACCCCCCTGCCGCTGCTTCGCCTCCCCTGCTTTTCAGCAGGGCTTTATCCCCCCATTGTATAGCTTCCCCCCCAAATGTCTTTTAACCCCATGCAGTTCAAGCTGCAGTGAGTTGACTTTTTGGCAAAAATTACAAAACATCCTTTCCCTCTTTCCTCCACTTTTCGATTTTTCCTTTTTTCTTTTTTTTTTCCGACAGCTGATTTTAAATGTCTGGAGCTTCCCATTTCACTTCAGCTCATATTAATGATTGCTTCTTGGCATCAGTTGGAACCTAAGTTCCCAGGTTTTAATTAGTTTGCTCAAATGCACACAGTGGAGCAAAATAGTTTCTTTCAGCTTTACCTGCAAAGGATGTTTCCTGTCTCAGCGAGGGGGTTTTCCTCACGGAGGGATTTGAAAGGCAGAAGTTTTCAAGTGGTCTCAATATGAGGCCCCACAAGAGCGAGTGTGGGAGGTGAGGGGGAGAAAGAGCAGAAAGAGAAAAAGAGGAAAAAAAAAAACCAAACAAAAAACTAAACCAAAATAGATTTTGGGAAAGTACCTTGAAATGAGGATGGTCCCAATCCTGCAACAAACTGGATGTCAAGGCACAACCTTATTGACGTCAATGGGGGTTTTGCCATTGGCTTGGGCCGGATCCCATCCTTAGCTGCACCGAGCCGTAGGTGCGCCAACGGCCCTCTGCAGTCAGCGGGATTACTGATGTGCAGAAAGTTAAGCATGTCTGTAAGCGTTGGCAGGATTAAGATCTGTGCTGGTATTTTCAGACCAAGTGAAATGCATGTGGGAGTTTTTTAAAGAAGAAAGTGCATGGGAGTTTTAAAAAAGGGAGAATATAGCCGAGCCTGCCATTTTTAAGTGCCTTGGGGAAAAACCTGGGTTGCTATTAAAAATATCGCAGGACTAATGTGTTACTAATTGTGACACAATTAACTTCTTAAAAGTATTTGATTGTGAGTCCCAAGAAAATAAAAAGATGGAGATGAACAGCTAGAAATTCAGGCCTGTGTTTCAGTTAAAACATTTCTTTTCCATTAACTAGAAATAAAAGTAAGCCTAGAGGTTCACTTTACCATGCATCTTGGTTACTTTGTTCCTAGAAGTCTACTTTTTAGTGGGTTATTTAAAGAATTAAAAAAACATCAACACAGAAAAGAAGCTCAAACCCAGTAGCTGTCTGAGACCCCTGTATGTGGCTTTACCACACAGCTCTTAAATTCTTGTTTAAACATTTCTCAAGAGTTATTTCTTGGGAAGTAAAAATGTGTGCTGTTTGTCTCTAGCAGATTAAAAGTTTACCTTTAATGTGACAGCTTCTCAAATCTAGTGTCGGAAACATGCCTCTATTTTATGGTATTATGAAACAGGTCTGGAGCAGAAACAACATATTTAAGTAAGAGAGAATGAGATAGAATTTGTGGGTTTCTTTCTTTAATCGTTTATAACCAGAAACCTTTTCTCTGTCTGTCTCTGAAACTTTTGTTCATGCAAGTGGCCAGCACATGTAAACCACACTTTGAAATTTAACAGTTAACCTGAAAAAATATTAAGTTCAACAAAATGGCTTCATTTTTTTTTTTGTAATCTACAGACAGCTCTTTGTAATGATCTGGCAGAGGAATCTAAAGTTGGTTGGGTTTTTTTTTCTCCAAAACATTCGTAATTTTAGCAGTAGAAAACTGAAGCACACCCGAGCTCTGAGAGGGCTCTTTCACATCTGCCTCTGCCTGTGTGCCGATTCCCTGGGGTCCCATTTATAACAATCTAACAAGATAGAATCTGCCTTTGAGTATCAGTAAATATGGCTAAAGATCACAAAACTGTACTCATAATTGTTCAAGACTAAAAGGCAGAATATAGTGTTTGATTAATGTTTATGGTTCAGGGTCTTTTTACAAGAAGGAAGTTAAAATGGTTAGCCCCCAAAACTTCCTAAAAAACCCCTGAACCCCCACTCCAGCTCCCAGACTCCACTGAAGGATGTTATCCTCATTGTGCCAAGTTCATAATTTAAGATTATGCACGTTATTTTTGATTTTGAAACTGATTGAGGATTCCTGGTTGGGGGTGATTCTCCAGTGGGATGCACAACAGGATTTTCTGTTAGCAGACCTAGTACACAGGAGCAAAAGGCATTTTTACTGGCCACCAGAAGCACCCATCCCTTCAGGGAGCTTTTGACAATACATTGTCTTGGACTGGCTTCATCCTTACCATGTCTGCTCTGCGGGTAAGGAAAAGCACCCTCAATCCTCAATGCTCGCTATCTGACAGTAACATTCATTAGAAATAATTTGGCAAGGGGAGGTCAAGGATGCAGTGGTGGTTGGAGACCCCTAGCAAAGGCACCTGCTGGTTTTGGGAGGACTGACCAGCTGGATTGATGAAGTCTGTGAGCTGGGGCCTTGGGGCTGCTTGGGCAAGGGTTTTTTCCGGGCAGCTGGCAGCTTGCAACAGGCATTACCTGGGTGGGGCAATTCTCTGGTTGTCCTCACTCTGTCTGCAGGAAGCTTGGGAACAGCTATTGTCTTCACTTTTGGGAGACTTCCCTGCTATCTGGAAAGGTTTACTTCTTTGAGAGATAGTGGAGAATACAATAAATATGTATCTGTTTTTCTTTCATTAGCTCTTTTAAGATGCTTGTTTAAATGTGTTTTCTTTGCTCTTCAAATGGTAGATGTCAGTGTTTCAAGTATAAGTGCTAACAAAAAAATAATTAAAAAAAAGATCTTTGAAAATGCCCAGGCCAGGACTTTGTTAAAATTGTGGTCTAAAAATGGCAGGGATCGCTCTGGAAATGCACAAAGAGATGATTTGAGGAAGAGTCAGTGCTAGCCTGCATTCAGGGCTGGTCCCTCTCAGAAGCTCCTGCTAGAGCAGGTCCTGGAAGGAGCCAGTGGTGGGGCTGGGTGCTGGCCAGGGTGCCTAGGGAATGTGCTGAGAGAGTAGTTGTGACTTTTGCAATGAAAATCCCACGATTTGGGGAATGGGATAAGGGTACAGAGAGAAAACCTGTGAGGGCAGATGTGTGTATGCTCCAGTGGAGTTTGTTCCTCACTGAGGAGCTGTGGCCTTGAGGGTGAGACAGTAACTGGGGTTTGCAGAGAACTGTGCTAGCAGAAATGCCACCCCGCCATGCCATGACAGGAGAGCCCTGGCACTTCCAGAATCACACTGAAATACCTCTGTTTCCCACCCTCCTGTCTCTGTGCTTCTCCCAGCCCTGGCTGTGTGATGACAGTGCAGAGCAGAGCCTAAACCCCGTCCCCCGTAACCCTTCTGTAGGACAGGTTGGCGTGGTTTGATGGGTGAAGCACAGGAGATCTGCAGCCCTTTTTCCCACCCTGCAGCCCCAGCTTTGTTCCTGAGAGGGGAACAAATCCAGGAATTTTTAGTGCTAGTTGCTGTTGGTTTTAACTCTCCCATGTCTTTGCCAGCACCAGCTTTGAGACGCCCACAGGAGATATGCACTCTCATTTCCCAGGAGGCAGAAATGATTGTGAATGGGTTTGTTTTCCAAAGTGCCCAGTTGCATCAGCCGGGACCTGGGGCAGCCTGCAGTGCTCAGCACCCTTCTGGATGAGGCCACAGGTGCTACTGTCCAAAATTCTAGAGGGGAGTGTGGAAGGTCAGCAGAGCTGTGGCTGGGAGAGCTGCCCTCTGGTTCACTGCTCACAGCCCTACCCATTTGTGTGTGCATGGGTATTTTTGAACAAGCCCTAATCCCTTTGAGCCTCTGTGCTGTTAGTGTGCTCTCCCCATCCCCAAACTCCTTGGCAAAGATTAAACAAAAATGAAATCACAGGCCAGGCACTGGGGAGGGCAGTGGTGTTCCCATCCCCTCTCACAGCCTGCACTGGTTGGCGAGGATGGATGAGGATGGGAGGCTTCATGCCACTTTCTGGAGCCTCAGCAGCATTGCCACTGTGGGCACAGTGCCAGGAGATGACCTCTCCCTCATAAATGAAGGATCCCTTCCCCGTGTGGGTAGGCGTGAACCCCAGAGCTGGGTGGCTCAGGTGAGACCTTGTCTGAGTTTGGCTGCGCTGGGACACGGCTTGTACCCTCACCTCCACTCTGGGTGTTGGTTCCAAGAGGAGCTGGCACTCCTCTAAAATCATGCGACACCCACGTAAATATTGTTTGTATGAATTGGGTCCTTCATCTTTTGTTAGCAGCAGCTTGTTAATTAACAGCAGATTAGTGCTGCTTTCTTCTGACACATGAATATATTTTGGGCTAGAAAATACTTGTACTCCATAAAACTGTGTGACTGAACAATTCAGAAAGTACCAGCGGAGCGCCGTAATGGATTCCCTTTTCATCCCCTCCCCCCTTCCTCCTCCTCCTCCTCCTGCTCTAAATGCAAGCAGATTTCTGCAGTCTAGTGCAGAAGAGACATGTTAAACACAGCTAAATAAATCATGTTTACTCTTGGCGTTCTTGGTAGTGAAAAATCTGTTGGCTGTTTTTACTTCCTTATTTCTCAGCATTTGCTTCCTACCTGTTTTTGAGCCTGTGCCCAGAAATAGTAGTTTTGTCAAACGAGTGGATTATGCCAACCAGCAGTTCCCTCTGCCAAGGAAGCTGCTGGATCACAAAACCCAGTGACTTCTTCCTTAGAGTGACACTGAGATTCCCACTCTTCCTCCCCCCACTCCCCATTAGAATATATAATAGCAGTATGAAAATCTGGAAAAGGAGAAAATCTAACCAGATCCTGGCAGTTAAGAGCCCAGATTAAGGAAAGTTGAACTTCTGTTCCAGAAGCCCTTTAAGATGTATGTGGAGGTGAAAGTGTTGGAGATAGTAATAATAGGAACCATACATTTTCCCTTTTCTATTATCATTCCAAGTCCCATCCCCCCCCCCTCAAATAGGAGTGGGTTTTCTTTCAAAATTTTTCTGGCTTTTTTTTTTTCCCCTTCCCTCTACAGAGAGCTTTACAGCTGGGAAGGAGAGGTAACTAAGCCTTTATTTAACAAAATTGGCTCTGCCGTTGCAGGCAAAGGGTGAACTCTCGTTTTTGGTCTGAATCTGCTCCTGACCCTGCATTCTTGGATGACCTTATAAACCTCCTGCTTGAGTGATGGGTTGAGCTTCCTTTGCAAGATGGGGTAAATGCAAATGTGACAAAGCAACACACAGTGCATGTATATATCTATACATATGTACCTATATAAAACAAATATATATAGTGTGGCATATTTGCTGTCATCAGCAGAGCTGTGTAGAGTGGACGGGAGTGTAGCCCAAAAGATAAATAAGTCAATTTTCACAGAATCCTGTGCTCCTCTTTGACCCCAGGTGGCAACTTTTTAGCCTGGACCCATCTTCCTCACGGCTGTTATCCCAGATGTCAGTGATCCCAGATGTGACTGTAACATGGATTATGAGCCTGGTGGACTCTCCCTGTTTAGTTTTAAAATTAGAAAAAAGATCCTTTTTCCCATCAGAGCTTTGCATGTATTTACTCTTTGATCACATTGGAAGGGCCTTATCCTGTCTCCAGAGAAGCTTTAGTTCTGCTTTCAGTGGTAACAGGGATCTGGCCCGTGCTGAATATTAGCATTTTAATGGCTTACTTAAAACCCCATTGCTGGTACACTCACAGGGCTCCCTGCACGAGGAGAGTCCAGCTCTGGGGTTTTGCAAAGTGATGCTGCAGGCTGCAATGCCTGCTGAAAGAGAGGAGCGGGGATGGCCCATTTGTCATAGATTATTAGTATTGTCAATAATAACATGTCTACAGAAGCCAAATTAATTCCTTCTTCCACTTAGTACTAAGTCCAAGAAATGCCAGATCAGTTTCAGAACAGGGGAAAAAATAAACAGAATCAAAGTTTGTATGTTATGATCCCTCTGAATTTCTGGTGGGAATACTCTGTGATAGAAATGATATTTCCATAGAGGCACTGGCTGCCAGTTTGCTTAATTACATTAAATAGTGGTATAAACCTCTGCAGAACATAAACCTCTGTTACAGCCAGTCATTAGAATATTGAATCATAAGGAATAATGATACCAGCGCTAACGGGTTACAACAATCTTTATTATATTAACTATTGAAGTGTTATTTAAAAAATAAGGTTTGTTGTGGCAGTTTAGGTGTGCATGCATATTTTCTCTGATCACCTATTAAGAGACTGAAGACTGGATTTGAATTTATTACAAGCAAATAAAGGGCTTGCTTCGAGGAAGAACTACTAGATCGCTGCTTATGATTTTACAATTTGATTCCACTTGTCCTTAAGGAAGGTTCATAATGCTTACTATGGAAATACCATCTACATCTAGAAAATTAGAGTTAAAAGGATGACTTTGTTGAAACTAATTACAGACTGGTTCAGTTTTTTAGTTGGTGACATTTCAGAGATTTTGCTCGTAATGCAGGAGGTTATAGAAAGATTTGGTTAGACTGTGATATAAAGCAATAAGCTGTCATTGGAGAATATTGACATTTTCATCAGAAACAAAACAAGCCCACTCAACCTTATTTTACTGGGGTGATAGGTATGAATTTAATATTGCTTCCTCATCCTAACTGTGGATTTTTGAAGGAATTCTCTTGCCTCACCTTGCTTGTACAGTACGTCTGGTTTTTTATGTCATTTTTTTGAATACACTTTCCTAGGTAAGTGTATTCAGCTTCTGTTTCAAGCAGACTTGATAACAAAAAGCCTTTTTGTGTCCTGTGCTTTTATGTTATGGAGAAAGATGCTGTTCTGTACAAATAATAGGTAAATTGAGAGTTACGGGGAACTCTGGTCCAGAAAATAAATACCTCAGAAAAAAATTCTTTATGTGGAATGGTTCTTGGCTTCTTATACTTTGCTTTTAGTTTTGTGTCAGAGTGAAAGGATTACAGGGTTCTTATTATACTGCACTTGTGTTTTACCTCTCCTGGTGCAGGGTTTGGTTATCCTGTCTAATTAGTGCTTGTGACTGGCCAAATTCTGTTTGGATCCAAGTCTTTGGGTAAAACTTCATTGTTCTATTAAGCAGAGGGATTGGGCACAAGTTTCCAGCATGCTTCCTTGTGCAAATGCAATGCTGGTTCACTCTTTCTTTTTTTTGGCTTACATTATAGTTTGAACTGAGTTCCTGGTTACTAGTTTATTTATCTGCTTTCTCTCATTATTTAAAAGCTGGTTAATTTCCTAGCCTTTTTTTCCATTCACAGAGCATTATTTGCATAATTGTGCTGGTGTCCAGCGGATTGAAGACTGCACCTTTATATCCTCAGTGTCATTCTCATTTGGTGAATTGTTTTACCTTCTCCAGATGATTGCTCTGCTCATTTAATTTGATAGATTCAGTTATCAGTCTTGGGTCTACTTGTACACACATAGCTGGAGTAGTTTTCACTTGAGAGATCCAAAACTCAATGGGAACCCTCATTTTAAAAATCTCTGCTGCTCCCTCCCTCTCTCCCTCCCTCCCCAGTCGCTCGCTCTGTTTTGCTTTTTCAAGTTTGCTTGGTGTTAGTGAATTTCTTTTCTAAGTGTGAAAGTGCTCCATGCCCAAGGAAAAATTTGAAAATCATGAATGTGCCTGTTAATGCCCCTCCCTTCCCCCACTTATTTTAAGTTATATTACTTTAAGTCTGGTGTATGCATTCACACTAGGCAGGTAGACTATTTTTCACATTGAAATTCAGCACTTACAGTGTCTACACTTACATTGCTTTTGGCAAGGTGTGAGCCAAAAAAACAGAAGCTGTGATTCTCCCCCAAAGCTAATTGTTTCTGTATATTAAGTTTGTCCATCTGTGCTGTGCAGGGACATGGCATCACCTGATGGCTCTCCTTTGCATTTCCAGCAGTGAAGCAGTTAACAGTGCTGCTGCTTAATATATTGCTGTTACAGAGTCTTTTTAGTTTCCAGGACATTTAACTAAATCAGGTGGATGTCATTAGCCGATTTTCACAGATGGGGAGACTGAGGCACAGAGGGGCAGAGTGACTTCATCTGCTTCTTTTTCCCTCAGTTCCCTCCCATTCCAGGAATTGATTTTGCTGCCAAACAGCTGAAGAGCTGCTAAAGCCTCATTTTGCCTAATTCCTCCAAGTTTTTAAAAATTGAGATTATTTTTTATTGTGATAGGGAAAAAAATTAGGGACAAAATTTAAAACTACTAGTAGAAGGCAAACTTCAGAGCAAGGCAGAGATACTTAGCCAAGCAGCAGATCCTGCTGTTCTCTTTTCCAGAGGCCATATCCACCCTGAGGATGCATGTTTGCAATGCAGCATCTGCCAGTGTGTGGGACTCCGCTCCAAAAGGCCCAGGCAGAGAAGTCCACTAGTGTTAATGACTCTTGCTTATCTGTGTCTCTTCCCTGGCCACTTCAATTCCTTCATTTTAACCTCTTGACCATCCTCTTGTGGTCAAGCCCTCTGATTATTTGTAGGGGCGTTTCTTGCTCTAGCTGCATATATATATATTATTTTGCCCTTTGGAAGCAGCCCTTTCCATCCACTGAGGTACTTTATTAATTTCAGGGCCTGTCAAATTGCTACAGTTGTCTGTTGGGATAGTTATATGTTTCAATTACATCAGAAATATTTGCCGGTAAATAGAAATATTCATGATATAATCAGACCTAAAATTTTTAGTACCCACAAGGATTTTTACAACCACTGAAAACTCCCCAGGACTTAATTACAGGAGTTGGGCAAAAAAATTGGGAAAATTGATGAACTGTTTATTGTCTACCCTTTATGCCTTTTGGGGGAAAAAATACCAAAATAAACCCCCAACCCTCCACAAATCAGGGTGATTATTATTATTTGTTAGTTTATTGTGGTAGCTTCTGGACATTGGAACTCAGATCAGGCCACCCTTGTGTTAGACACTCGACATTCCCAGAGTGAGAGCTGGGCTCTGCTTGAGAGCATCTTGGGGCTGAACAAACCAGACAGAGAGTCAGTGGAAAGGTCAGAAGGGAAGCTGAGCTCCAGGAGAGAATGTGCCATACCCTGTGTGGCTCATGCCCTGGGGTGTGCGTCCCAGCCTTCTTCCTAGCCCAGTGGTCTGCAAGACCACTCTCCTGAGATGAGGAAACTCCCTGGTTTCCTGTGTTATATTTTCAGCTCATCTATTGTCCTCGTGTCATATTTACTCATGCCTTAAGATGTTTTTAGGCCATATCCTGCCCTGCTTTCTCTTGCTCTTGCACCCAGTTGCTCTCATCACAAAGGGATACAGTCCTCCTGGGGCAAAGGCTTGTGTTGGTGGGGTGGGCACAGGACACAGCAGGAGGAGGTGATGAAAGCAGCCTTGGGGTAGGCGAGAGTTCTTTTTCTTGTGTGTTCAATTGGGGGTGAGCCAAGATGTTTCAGTTTTTTCTCTTTTCATGGTTCATAGCACATACAAGGGGTGAGGAACAAGCTTAGATGAGCATCAGGTGGGAGGAGGGTACAGGTGGTCCTGCAGGAGCCCCTGTGGAGACCTGGCTCAGAGGGATGCTGCCACGTGGTACCTGGATACCCCTGGGGACCACTCACCCTGGCCCCTGAGTGGGGTCACTGACAATCCCCCCTGTTTTCTAAAAGAGTGGATTTGGCAAAACAGTCCTGCTGGCATAGTGTGGGCTACTTCTGTGAATTCACATGGTCTCAAGGTAAGTAAAATTCTCCCCAGACTGCCCTTGGTGTCCAAGTCTCCAAAATGTCATATGCAAATACGTGGATGACAGAATGTGGATTTTTACACAGTGAGAGGAATTGCATGCTCTTTAGATATGTTGGGATATTTATTAACCACATGGGGTGTTCCAAACTCAGTTTATTTATCTTCGTAAAGTACTTCCAGATCTTTGCGTGGAAGGCACTAGAGAAATGAAAAGATTATTATTATTATTATTGTTATTATTGTTGTTGTTATTATTATTACAGCATCTAACTACTGACAGGCAACCACAGCTGCATGCTCAATTCAAACCACTTAAATTTAGGGGCTGATTTTTACAATATGGACTCTTAATGCTTTTCCCTATTGACTCCATATGTAGAAATGTGTGTTCACCTGCCCTGCAGAAGTACCATTATTCTCCAGAAATATGTAAATGGGGTACTTTTAAAGAAATAATGAAAATATGGAATAAATATTAAGTATTCACATTTGTATGGTAGAATTTAATGGCCATTTAAGAAGCGCTTCAAAGCAACCAACTGTAGGAGCTGGTAGTTGCTCCTCTGTCATTAAAAAAGAAAATGCACTGATTAAAACAAAGCCAAGGAATCTTGCAGACAAAGGATAACATTTTCGGTGTTCAGAGGTCTGACACGAGCTACAAACAGCCCAGGAAATGGAGATCTGAGTTTCACAGCCGGGCGTTTTAATCAGTACGGTTGTGCAGAGCCGCTGCCGCGTGTGAGTTATGTAATATCACACTTCACCCGCCCACGCGCACTCAGAGACAACAGACATCTTCGAAAGGTCTTGGCATTATTCAGAGCAAAGACTCCCAGCAATACCTCGGCATGGTGTTTAACCTTATCTTTACTTACATTTAGGGATTTCTTTTTTTTTTTCTCTCATTCTTTCCTTTTTTTTTTTCAGTTCTTTTCTGCGATACATCAATAGTGAATAATTTTGCATTTCCAAAAATGAAGCAAATATAGAGGGAAAAATTCCATTAGCTACATAATGTGGTTTCATGACAACTTTGAAGGTTCTTATCATGGCCATTTTTTGCATTTTGTAGCATTGTCCTCATGCTGCTACTGTTATTATTTTTATTTTAAGTACAGTTGAAATTTTACATTCTGAAAACAGCAGTTAATTATTAAATGGTACATAGCCTATGCTTTCTTTAGATTTTTAAATAAGAAATAATTAACCAGAGTTTTTAAAGGTCTGCAGAAAAGGCAAACAGGCCTGTGAAACCCCAGGATCTAATAACAAAAAGGTGAGTTGATTTTCCAGTGCCCTAAGACTTTGAAGATATCCTTACTCTGGCTTTTGAGTAATAGAAAGACCTCAGCCACATTTCATTCTGGTATAATATAGCTCTGAAGTTAACTGTTTTTCAAAGAAAAAAAAATTAGCTGGCTGCTAATTAGATGTATTTTAACTGCAAAGTCATTTTAGCAGCTAATATTGTTACTATCTGCTTCAGTGTGAATCCTTAGTGAAGCTATTAAACTGTGAGAGCCTGAACTTATCAGACATTTTATAATGTGCCTGAATTTTTGTATCCTTGTTCAGAAATCTGTGGGGAGTGGAGGACCTTTCTGGCTCAGACATGGAAAACACATTTTTTACCAACTGATTACCAGGGTGGGCAGCTGAGACCTCCTTGCATCCTCCTTTTCAGTTTTTTTTTCTTGCTTTCTTTTCCCTGGCAATAATATTTCTTGCTTCTGTTGCACTCCCTCCTCTCCCAGACAGCAGTCAAGCCCTGCAGTGTGCCCTTTATCCAAGGAAAGGGATTTAACAGCAGGGACTGGTCTTGGTGATTTCAGGATACTTTTGACTCCTGCCTGTTGTATACAACAAGTTGGCGATTCTCAGCAGCCAGGAGGCTCTCAGCATCAGGCAGGGTCCTGCTTTGGAAAAGCAATAGCCCACAGCAGAGAGTGGCCTTTGCCATCATTTTCCTATTGGTTTCTGACCCAGGATTCTTACTTTGCAATTGCTGGGTTGTGTTTCTCAGGGTTTGGGTATTTCCCCCTGTCTTATTGCATTGGTTGATTTAATTCTCCTTTGCACTCTAAAACAAAGTGACTGATACAATATCCAAACTGATGAAAAAGAAGGTGATTTTTCCCCCCTTTATTTGCTCAGATTTGAATTAGGTTATCTGCCTATCTTGTTTATGAAATTTTGTGCTGTCTTTTCTGCACAGACTGTGACTCCCAAATCTTCCACAGCTCCATTTCCATATTCCTGCGTGCTTGTTCTTTGTTAATCACTTGGCAAGCGCTTATTTGAATATTAAAAATTTCTTTAATCATCAAAGGCAGGAGCACAGCTTCATGAATATTCATATTTTTTCCCTCCTCAGACTGGATTCTAGTTCATTACCCTGCAGTAAAGCCAAACAGTCATCAATCGCGCTCATTACAGCCGCTGGCGTTTTGATTGGCTGCCTGCTGCTGGTAGCCCGCGTCCCCCATCCTCCCGCTCTCCTCCATGAGCTGTCGTGTACCTGCCAACAACAACAACAACAAAAAATATATCAACAATGCAAGAATAAAATTTCTCCGGTTGAAAAACAACTTTGCAAACTTGTCAAGCAGTCCTCATCACTTTTTTTTTTTTTTTGGTTTTACACCAAAAATCAAGAAAAAAAAATTAGAAGGGAGAAACTTGAGCTTTAGAAATGAATATTTGTCAAGAGAGTTGACGTAAGTTTCATTTGCATAATGACTTTGTACTTCTGCATTAATAAAATTTGCATATGAAGCCATGTTAATTACTCCTGATCATGCTTTTTGCATTCATGCATAGTAATTTTCTCCGACTTGTGAGAATTAATGTCTTGGCATGGGGGGAGGAAGGGGGGGAGTTGGGGTACTGTCAAATTTCTGTGCCAGTGCCCCTCACTCACACTCTTT
>NW_005054303.1:4102623-4140472 GCF_000277835.1 Geospiza fortis | reverse complement strand
TCACCACGTCGTGTTCTTGATCTATGACTCATTTATGCATTATCATTTGAAATTCTTGGGAGAAAGAAATGTATCAATTCAAAGGGAATCCTGGTCTGCCAAAATGAAAAAATCCCTGAGCAAAATACAACAAGAAATCTCTTCCTTGCTCTCCTTCTTCTCTACCTGGTGCAACTTTTGCATTTCCAGCTTGAGCAAAGTTTCAGTCTAAGCATCACAATCAGTGTGGGGAAACCTCTCCCAAAGGGCTGTGTGTGTGGGGGGGGACAGGTGAAGGCTGGTGTGCAGATGTGTCTGGCTGAGTGCTGGACTCTGGGTGTGAGTGTGTGCAGTTGTGTGTCTGCACACCAGGGAGTCATTCTGCTTTCCTGGGAGATGCTGTGTGTATCTGCCCCTCGCAGGGGGCATTGCTCTGCTGGTTGCTGTTGGAAGTGTTTGTGCTTGTGTGTGTTTGGAAGTGTGTCTGTGTGTGTGTATGTGTGTGTGCTTGTGTGTATTTTCTTCCCAACCCTCTTGGTGTCTGCAAAAAGAGACATGGCAGAGAGACAATACTATCAGGTGGGAACAGTCCACAGGAGAGGGTGTGATGCACGTAGAACAACTTGTTTTAGAAAAAGCTTGGAAAAAAAAATCTGTTGGAAAGATCAGTGGATAGATTTGTCTATCATTTTTGGAAACCTGCTGCAATGGTTCATGTAAAACTCCCCTCAAAACATCTGCAGTATTTTCCCTGAACATGATGGGCACAGGGCAGGGATGATGCTTCAGCCTGCACTCCAAATTTGTAGCTGTACACTGTTTGAACAGATGTTTTTCTTTTTATTGAATGAGAATTTTTTAATAATGGAGCAGAGCTTTATTCTCTAACCAGCTATTGATTGGATTTTCTATCACCAGACAGGCACAGAGAAACGTAGAAAAACTTGGTTTGTGCCCTGTTAAGCAGCTCACACGTCTGCCTGTGCACCTGTCTGTCTGCCTGAACATGGACACACACCCAGGCACCCACACAGCCCCCCTGGCACACACCAGCTACGTGTGGCTGCAGTTACATGTGACGTGAGATGTAAAGCCAGGTCTCTAAATTTAAGATTGCTTCCCCTGGTCTAAGCCATGATGAGGTAGGACATTATGAATGCTGCTTTGGCTCCTTCTTTGTATTTTGCTCAGGGACTTTACTGCAGATGTGCCAGAGGAGCGTGGTGTTTTACATACACCATATCATATGGCCAGACATGTCTAGGCTCTGGGAGAGGGGCAACAAAAGGATGCAATTTATGCCTTGATTGTGGCTTTTGTCAGGTTCATCTAGGCTTTTCCATTTTCCATCTGGGGTCATGTCCAATTTACCTTATTTTCTTCCTTGCAAGTTTAAAAATAGCAGGGAGAAAAAAGAAAATTATCCTTAGTGGTGCATCGGAGTCAACATCACCTGTGAGCTACTGTCATGTACAGGTTCTGAGGAAATGCTGAACCTGTTTAATGCACGAGAACAAAATCTTCCTTTACCATCAGCAATGCAGATGTTTTATTTACATGGTGACAGTCCCTGTGCGTGTTTCACACTCATGCTATGTGCAAAACTCTCCGTGCAGAATGAATGCAGAATATATAATTGAGATCTGCAGTGCAGGTGAGTGATTTCCCAGTGCTGACCCAAGAGGAAAATCGAGCCTCACACATCGTGTCAGGGATGTCCAGGCAACACAATGCTGCATGTGTGTGCCTGCTCTCCCCATCCAGATGGGATATTTGCCTCTAAGATTGCACTGCAGTTCTTGTGGTTTGCTTTCCCTTTACTGCTGATTGTGGCTATGCCCTTTGTGGCAGTCAGGGGCTCGCAGGTGTGTTTTCTCTTTGAAAATGTGATGTGGTCGATTGGATGTAGAATTCCAGAGATCAGCTCTGCTCCCTTGCCTCTTGCTGTGTGGGCTGAGCAAAAAACTCTCTGCACCACCTTAAGATTCTATCTATCTATCTGTCTATCTATCTATCTATCATCTAATCTGTCCATCTCTCTTTTTATCTTTGTTCATTTTGTGTTTGTCCGCTACCTGTAACAGTTAAGTTGTTACTTCATTTCATCTTTAAATAGACCCATCTTCATTTTCAGCTTTAAATAGACCCTTTGTGGAATAAAAAATACACCTATGATCCCACAGAGAGGAGATGAAGAGATGAAATGGGAACATGTTCCCAGCAAATACAAGCTGAGTATTTTTGAACACAAGTGTTATTTTTTCTATAATTTTGAAGAGGGATCATATACCTAATGGTGGACCCCTCCTTTTCTCCCTGCCTTTTCTTGAGGCCACTGGATATGATTTCCACCTTCATGATTTTCCACTTGAACTGATTCTGTAGGACTGTCCTGATTAGTAACAAAGAAGTAAACCTTGAAGTGGTAGTAAAGGAGAGGAGAAATCACCTGATTTGACTTTGCTTGTTGGGGCATACTTAAATCTCCTGGTCTGGCAACTGCACAATATTTGTCTCTTAGTGGTGGACTTGGGAGTGCTGGTGGTAATCCCTGATCATCTGCCAGAGTCTCTCTTGGTCCACTCTTCTTCTCCCTTATCAATCCATTCTTTTGTGATGCCAGGTTAGCAATTTTTAGATTTCCTCAAATTTACATCTGTCCTGGACAACATCAAATCATAGAATCATAGAATACTTTGGGTTAGAACAGATGCGCCTGCCATGGTCAGAAACACCTCAAAGACCCATCCAACCTGGTCTTGAGCACAGTTCTCTGGGCAATTTGTTCCAGTCTCTCACCACCCTCACAGTACAGAATTTCTCTCTTAAACCTATTCTGCACCTATCTCTGTGAGTTTAATTCCATTGTCCCTTGTCCTATAATCACATATCCTGTAAAAAGACCCTTACAAGCTCCCTTGTCAGCCCCCCTTCAGACGCTGGAAGGTTTCCCCAGAGCATCTCTTCTCCAGGGTGAGGACAAAAAAAAGAACTTCTGAATGACAGTTTCAGTTCCATCCATTCACTGGCATCTGGTTCATACAGTTTTTCTGGTAAAATTGTTAGATATCTTGTTAAAAGAGATTGCTGTTTTGCCCCCAGGAGCACAGTTGGGAGGCTCCTACAGGATCCCTTTGGCCAGATGGTGACAAATCTCCTAGTTGGGACCTTTCTTCCCTTTCCGCACTAGAGACGTGCTCAGTAAGATCTCGGAGGGCCTTCCTTGGTGAGAGCTTTTTGCATCTTCTTGCACACCTCAGGGCTGTGCAAAATGCATTAAATCCATTGCCAATGGCCATGTGGGACACACCAGGGCTAGAGAGGAGGCTGTTACTCTCAGGGTAGTGTTGTGTGCCGGGGCCCATGGACATTAAAGCCCCTTGCAGTGGAGTCAGATGATGCATTTGCTGGACTTCATGTAGTTTCTCTGTGTGATTATCTCTTTCAAAACCCATAGTAAGGCATCATGATATATAGAGGGCCAAGTGACTGCAAGAGCTGTGCCCTTAGTTGTGGTGAAACCACAGACACATCTCAGTGTAACTTGAGATGTAGCTGCCCTGTGATTCTACTCTAAATCCCCATTTCAAGCTCATGAATTTCTAAGCAAGGACAAGTGCCCAGGCAGCTCAACACAGTATACAATTTTTATTATATTAGGAATACAGGATACAATTGTTAAGTCATTGGAGGGAACCTGTACTATTCTTTCCTTATTCCATGAAAAAAGCAAACATTATTCATATCTGTTACAGTGGCAGTAGAGTGGTGCCTAGGCGCATAAAATCCATGTCCAACATCAGTTTCCTCATGCACAGCACACTGTCTTGCCAGAAATGCAATGTAGGTAGGATCTGGATAGCAGTTATCATACCTGCTTGTATAGTACTTCCAGAGAGATCAAAGAGTTACAAAACAGAGCTCCCAAAAAAAAAAAAAATCCTTCCTTGTCCCACAAGCCACAGAGATGGCTTCTATTTAAAACCAGCCCTCACAAAACAGCACAAATTTTTATCCTCAATGCTTGAAGCCCAAGTATTTACACAGGGAATTTAGACTCTTCACTTGTGGTTTTGGCAAAAGCTTCACACAAATGTTTTGCACTGGTGGTCTCTTAGCCATTTAAGATAAACGCCAAAATCAAATGCAGTCCTTGCAGACTGGAGCGCTGGATGCTGTGCCAAGGATGAAGTATCCCCATTTGCCTCACATGTGTAGCTGTCAGATCAACATGCAGGCCTGGTTTCTGAATAGGGACTCTCAAGGTGGAGAGACTCCCTTGGAAAATGTTGCATGTTTAGGGTCAGAAGGAGCATGGATAAATATTATTCCTTGCTGCCGCAGTGTAGGTTCCTTTAGGAAATGTTTTTTCTAGGACTGGAGGGAACACAGATAAATATTTCTGCTTGCTACCATGGTGTTTGCATCTATCTGCAAGGTGCACACTCATGCACAGCCAGAGATGCCGCCATTCAGTAAGAAAGCATTTGCCAGAAAGTACCCCACAATTAGCACACATATTTCCTAATCTAAATACAGGGGCAAACTGTGGTTTCTGATCTACCACTGTGCAGTAACTGTTGGCAAATGCCAACTTTTTAATGGTGACTACTCCACCACATTTCTTCATGTAGAAACTGGCCTTGATTAGCAGCTACCCTTTAGTTAATAACTTAGTGGCAGGAATAGTTTGAAATGGAGAGGTTGGGATTCCCAATGGATGGAAAGTGGTGCTGTTCACTCAGCTTCCCTTTAAAGTCTGCTGATTTGTGCCAGCCAAAAACGTGACTCCTACATGATTCTGTGTGTGTGTGTGTATTTGTGCAGGTGTATGTTGATATTTAAGACTTGTATCTTAGTTTTTCAAAGCCACAGAGTTCAGTTTGGACTAGTGCCAGGAGGAGCAAGCGCTTCCAGTGGAGCAGGAGAAAACTCTTAAATACAGCTTTTAAATGGCAGGTGATTCCTAGAGGGGTTAAAAATAAATAATAAGGTTGTAGGTTACAATATCATCTTTTAGCTACCAGGAAAAATGTTGCTCCCTTCCTCGCAGGCTCAGTAGGGAATCAGCCTGCATAATCGGGGCATGCAAAATGCACAACTGGCCGCAGCTCAAGCGGGAAGGCAGCACATGGCCGCCAAGGCTTCCTTCTGGGAGCTCGGCTCCTGGCACCTCACTGAAGCCATTTGAGCTCTAAGTCACTGCACTTTGTCCGGGCTGGTGTGTGGAGCCCGCTTCAGCAGTGGCTCGGCAGAAAGCCTGCCCAGTTTTGTGTCGGCTCAGTGCATTAACACAGCCATAAAACAATTATCCCCCTTTTCATTTGGTCCCTGAGCAGGCGCTGGTGGCGACGTCCACCGTCTCTAGCTCTGCTCCGTGCCAGGGCTGGCCATCCCCCACCTTCACCCCTCTCCATGCCCACACAGGCCCTCAGCCTGGGTTTGCAGGTCCTTCAGGTCTCTTCTTATTCTTTCCCCACCCCCCATGAGCCCGCCGGCCTCAGCCAGCCCCAGAGAGGGGTTCAGAGCAAGCGTGTTGAGCGTTAGGCAGCCAGCCCCCACTTCGCTTGTTTGATGCCTCCTCTGTCCCTTCAAACTTAGATCCGACTGACAGTTTTTTCTATTGTTTTTTCTCCAGGGCCGTCCAGGCCTGCAAACCTGCCGGGGGCTCCCATAGCTGCCTCCTCCCACCCTCACACATCCGTGATCACGTCACCTCTCCGCGCACTGGCCTCCCTCCCGCCCTGCCTTAGCCTGCCCTGCTGTGGTGCACGTGCAGTCTCAGTTGGCGGGACTCAGACTGAGATTCAGACTGAGACGTCAGGCACATTTGGATGTCATTGTCAGTTGTCAGGTAATAGAAATACTTTTTTTTTGTTGCTATCTGAAGGTCAGTAGTGCTGCCAAGTGATGTCGTCTTTGCTGTGGGAGAGCTGCCTTTGCTGGGTCGCATGGGGAAGGCAGAGAAAATGCCCTAACCTGCCCTCCCCCTGCCACTTCCCTTCCTCCTTCCCTCTCCACCCTGGAGGAGGATGGGGAGTGGGAAAGGGCATGCGACTTCCTCCATTTCCTCATCCCTCCCCTCCTGCCTGCCCACCCTCAGTTGTCACCTGCGGCCGCTGCTGGGCCGTTTGTGCCATGTTGTGAACAAATGTCTGAGACTCCTTGCAGAATGTGGTAGCCCAGTATCAAGATTTCATCTCTTTAGGCTGTTTATTTTAAGCTTAATTGGATAGCATTTTACATCTGAGGTATTTTTATTTCCTTCTTTTTTGCCCTTCCTCCTCAGTCATTCATATTAAAGGCTCTCCTCCGCATCCATGTGCACGCAGGATGTATGTGCTCCATGCTGTTTTCTCCCTTGCTTTGAGACAATGCTCCTTGGTAACTCACCATGCATCCCTGGCCTCTTACCCCATCAGTTTTTCTTTTCCTTTATTCCTTTTGGATGCCTGACTTTTATCACCACTAGGAGGGGAAAGTGAAAATGAAGGCACACCAAGCTAGCCAAAGAGAACACGGACATATTGTCACCAGACCCCATCATTTCAGACCCAGTGATCTCTTTGAAATCAGTGGGTGTTTCTGAGCATGGATCAGTTGCAAGACTCAGTCTATGATGAACTCTGGGCTGGTGAGGTGAAAATGGGGAGGGTTTAAAAGAAAATGCTGATGTAGCAAAATCCACAAATGTTTATGGACTCTCACTGTGGTGGGCCAAATCCCACAGCCCTCATTCATGATAATGTGCATCTAGTTTTAATAAGGAGTTCCCCAAATGATGCTGGATAAGTAAAGCGTGAGGACCAAAGGATTCAGAGAGACAGCAATGACTGTCAGGAGTAAAGCTTTTGGGAAATGGCTCCTCATTTCTCCCCTGAAGCTGGCAAAGCTTTGTTGTGCTAGCTTTTTCCTTCCACAAGCACTGATACCACTTGACTACAGTATGCTGTATCTCATGAGAATGATCCTGTACATGTCTCATTGATGTAATAAAGTGAGATTTAAATTTTGCAAGAAATTTAAATTTGTTTCTTGGACACCTCGGGTCTTGACACCTCGGGTCACCTCACCTAATCTCCTGAGATTAGATGTTCTCAGGAGGAGGCTAAGAGCACTCTGCAGGGCACTGTGTAGGTCCTGGATGAAGCTCAGGGCACACAGAGAGAGCTCCCTTGCTTCCTGGAAGATGCTCACCCTGCACCCATCTGCTTGCACTGGTGCACAGGCTCTGGGTTTGTAGCGATGTGCTGTGTGGTGAGGTGCCATCAGTAAATCCAGGGTCTGGTTATATTTTCTATCCAAGCTGCTGCATGCAGTATGGCAGAGGATGCAATTTTAATGGAATTCTGCTTCATCAGCCTCAGCAGGCTGACCAATGTTGAGACAGGCTCTTGCAAATGGTGAGCATCGGATCAGAAAGTCAGAAAGCTTCCCTGTGTCCTCTCCTCCCAGGAACCAGTAAACCAAACTGGAGCTGGTCTCACGTTTTGCTGTCTTCTCTGTCTTCACTGGTGTAGTATGCACATGTATGCCTTTGGGAGGCACATACTTGTAACACTGAATTGGGTACCCCAGTTCCCTCTTGCTTCTGATTCCAGCAGCTAGCGGGAATGGAAGCAAGTACACCTAAAAATATAAAAGGAAGGAAGGAATAACTTATTGAAGAATGTGGGGAAGGTGAGGCTTTTGTACTTTGTGTACTTGGAGTTCTCACTTTGGAGTTGTGTGCTGTGAGTCTTTGGAATTGCCTGTTTGCTGGGAGAGAGCGGTGCCAGCTCTGTGGAGGGGGAGACCTGTTATCATGGCTTCCTGTAATTACTGCTGCAGTCTGCCACACTCAGAGAATAGGTTTTATCAAAGTGCATGCCACATGTTTATGACAGTAGTTGGTCAAGGTCTGCTTGAAAGAAACATTTTCTTCCCTTGAAACAGGAGATTATGTCTACTTAACCCTTTCTTAGCTCCCATAGTATTCACTGTATGTGAGCCTAGGCAAGGGTTGTACGTTCTTTCTGTCGCCCAAAATGTTTTGTGGAAATGATAGAAAAGTGAGTTCTTTGTGTTGATTAATAATCTAGTGACAATCCCTGCATTGTGCCTTTTTTTAAAATATAGACATTTACAACAGTCACTTGCTCCAGCTTTAGAGATCAGCTTGTCTCTCTGACTTGATTAGCCTTTTATTCTGTCAGCCCTGTTCTTGCTTCTGAGGAATTGGTTACTTCTTTGAACAAAAGCCATAAGCAGTTCCCGCCTCCCCTCATCCTTCATCATTTCTTACCTTTCCTGTTTTTCAGCATTTATTTAATTCAGGACCTGGAGATTTTCCATGCAGTTCTCAAGCAGACTGCAACTCTGATGGCTTGAAGTTGCAGGAACTCCAAAATCTTGGCTGGGCACTCACAAACTGGGCCCTCAAGAGTCTCTTACAGCAGTTTGTGTTGGAGAATCTAAATGTCTGGCTGCTGGTGGGATTTGGGGTACACATGTGTGAAAACTGCACGTGGAAATCTCCGACCTAGATAAGAGTGATTGTCTGGGATGCTGAGTAGTGTTCAGTCATGCACAGAGGAAGTTGCGCTGCCTCATCCAGAGCTGTTAGTGATCTTTAGAAAACGTGCTGCTGATAGTTTCAGTCACAGCACATGATGCTGGGAGGTCTGCTTGGATGTCCACTGCGCTGCTCAGCCAGCACTGATCGTGGTCCTCTCCATCTTTCTTCAATTCTTTGTGTTCAAGGCACCCCAGGATGAGGAATTTGCAAGTAAAGGTCCATGTTTTTTCATGTGATTTAAAAAAAAAATCTCTACCACTGGTTCAATCTCTCTCAGTCTATTTATTTATTTATATATTTTGCCCCAGAAGCTTTTGTCTGTTGAATTGGGTTCTCCCGTTCAAATTTTTTTAGTGCCTATTTAATTAGAAGTTGGAATAGAGTAATGAAATTCACAGGGTTATGTAGCTTGGATCTAAAATATAGATGGGCAAAACATTCATTTTGCTTTACCCCTTGCCAGATTAGGGTGTTTTTTTTGAGCCGGCTTTTTATTTCATTTCAATGAATTGCAACTGCTCAGAGTAACTGTAAAACACACACAGTTTTTTTTTGCATAACAGAGACATGCAAATGATTGTTGAGAGACATAATTATGTAAAGAAAAGTATATGTCTGTGTGCATGCACACATACACTGCAATGCTTTTTGTCGGGCTATTTTTTCACAATACATCTTCATAAGGCTCTTTTTATGATGCTGATTTATTAATATTGTACATTAAGGCTTAAATTGTCAAAGCTGCCTAAGAGATTTGGATGCCCATTTCCCATTAAAGTTAACGAGAAATGAGCATTGAAAATCTCAGCACAGAAGTGCATGGCACTTTACAGTGTGTTCTCCAAAGAAAAAAGGCCCTGCCTTGAAGATACTGTGGTGCAAAAGCCCCAGGAAGAGGATCGTAATCAGCATAAGACAAAGGGGATTGTAATGGCACAGAGAACAATTAATCCCCTGTGCCTGCATTCAGATATATACCTGGTCCAAATTCTTTGGACCTGGGCCTACAAATGAGGGTTTTATATACCCCTGTAAAGATAATTAAATCTGTCCAATACACATATATTCATCTAAGCAGTGAAACGGCTTCCTTCCCACATGTAGGCTGATGGAAGGAGGTGGAAAGCAATTATGATACTTAGTTGCATGTATAAAAACAGCAAGTGGGCATGGACAGCAGTGATTAATGGACGGGGCTGTGAAATTTAAGGTCTAAAATAGAGTAAGGCATGGGGCCATATCTTGGAAGAGAGGAACAAGCTCCTGCTAATTCAAGGAATCAGCTGTGTTAGTCATTAGGATATTCTGAAAATCACAGTCATCTTGTAAAGTTAATATCAATTTACTTGGCTACTGAAATTCCACTTACTGCTTCATTTAACTAGTCTGGTGTTTTCTTGGCAGAGGTTAAGGTGACAGTAAAGATAAAAGCAGTCCCTGTAACTAAATCATAGGTTTTAAAAGAATACTTTTTCTCCATCTCTTATATCACCATATTCATTTTATGTTGGTTTTATAACTGGAGTCAGCCAATGAGAAGAGCTAGATTAGACCACCCTGCTGTAAAAGGCTTGATGCAATTAATACAGTCTGTCTACAGAGAAGTATTATTTCAAAAACTTTTATGTTAATGATATGGTATGCACTCGGCACGTTTTTTACTTGAACAAGAAGCAAGCTTTTGTTCACTCCAGCCTGGGTTTTATTAACACAGGAGGATCAATGGAAAACAAAACAGTAATCAGAGCAGAGAATACAAACTCATCCAGCAAAAACCTTCTAACTCATCATGTCCCAGGAAAATGACTGATACTCTACTCTTAATTTTTTGCTGAGTGGAGTTTCAAAAAAAAAAAGAAAAAAAAAAGATGTAAAAAAATGGATTTCTCTTCAGCACTGATGCTTTTTTGAGAGGAGAAAGAGGAATTTGGTATAAGTGTCAGAGGACAGACAAAGATCTACAGTTTCCCTGAGAGCCTTTGTAAATGTATCTTTTCATTTTGGTGCATAAATAAGAGGTTTGCATAAAATACTGGCTAACATTCAGGAGAGATGTCCCTATGAGTCGTGTATTTATTTATTTTAGTGAAATATTTAATGCATGCTATAGTAGAATTGACTTTGTGGACAGTACTTACAGAGTGCAGGGATGTGTGAGAGATGTATACACTAAAGAGAGTAATGCATCAGTGTGAGTGCATACATCCATCTTTACACCTATCTATCAATCTCTGTGTTCATTCACCTATCCAAGTATTAAAATCATATGTGACCGGCTGTCTAGGCTGCTCCCTGTCTCACTAGATATTAAAATCAGATCCAAACTCAAAATAAGTGGATTTAACACAGGCTGGTTTTTGACTGAATGGTGTGTTTGCCAAGAGGCAGCAAAGAGACCTTAAAATTGCAGAGAGGTGACTAAAACGAGGGTGCTGCATGGGGCAGGGTCGCTGGCACTGAGAGCATGGCTGTGGCTTTGTTCTAGACAGATGGCTGATCACTATAACTTTGTAAGTCCTAATTATGTCAAGTTAAGAACCAGCAGGAGCAATAGTGATATTTAAAGGTTCTTTAAAGCGGATGCTTGCCATTTCCAGACATCCCAGCAAAAAAGAAAAGCCCTTAATTGCAATATTAATGGGTGGAACTGAATCTGGTAGTCTTGGTAGGAAAAGATGCAAGGCAACGTTGCCTGCAGTAAGGACAATGGTTCCAACATTGAGAGAGTTAACTCGATCACATACCACTACACTGAGCCCGAGAGTCTGAACTCTTCAAACGCTCCAAATGGAGAGCTAAATCAAAGAATCCTGTTTCAAATCCATCCAAGATGTTGCTGTTTTTCTCCTCTGACAGGAGAAGCATTTGGAAGTGCAGTTTCTTTCTTTTTTTATAGCTGTCTTAAAAAGGAGTTTGGATGTTTAGCACAGCTGGTGCTCATTACATTATGCACTATCAATAAAATAGCATGTGTAATTAATTTTTAATGCAGTGCTGTATGCAGCGCTTTAAAGCAGTTACTGTATGGGGAGAGCCGACACCGGTCACTGACATCAGAAATATTGAAATAGAGGGCTGGATTTTGCATTTTTAAAGGGTGTATGTGAGAGTGGGGGAAGGGTAATTCCCAGCCAGCAATTCTCTGGCCACAGTCAAATTTAAAAATATAGGAACAAGATGGATGAAGGTGATTTTATAATTTGTTTATTGGAATGAATGAATTTTTGTCCTTTTGGAGTTTGCTGACTGATAGCTGAATTAGGAGAGGTGACTTCAGAATATAGGTAAGGACCAATGCAGCACATAGCAACAGATCTATATTTGTTAAAGCACAAACAGGCTTTGGTGGTATCAGGTGGGAGATGAGGTAAAAAGGGAGCTTATGGAAAAGCAAGGGAAGGACATTTCTGTTCTATCTCATTGAACAGATTTTTTTCTTTTCATTGCAGGTCTTCTTTCTTGTGCCTTGTTGTGCCTTGTTGTTCCCATTAGTAATAGCCACATTTTTTTCCCCCCTTGGTTCATTAAACATTTGGGAGTACTGGTAGTTTGGAAGGGAGAGAGTAGCTTCATTATAAAGAGGCACCACTGATGACATGGTTTATGCTGCTCTGACAGAAGACCCAAACAATTAGGGTCTTCTTTTTGCATGGCAGTACTTTTCACAAGACACCAGCATAAGTGAAGACTGCTTTAATTAGGCACAGTGGGAAAGGTTTGGGCACCATCATGGCTCTCAGCAGCCATTATGTCCAGAAACACCTGGGTTGACTGAAGGAGGAGCAGACCTCTTTTTGAAGTTGTAGCATGGTGCATGTCTGTGCTCAGCAAAGGGATGGGAATGGCTTTTGTGTTTCTCCATCAGGGTAACTGCCAGGGATGGTTTGCAGGATGGGACCAGCCTCTTCCCTGCTGCTGCTGTTTTCCCACCCATTTTCAGAGAGTTAAATGCCTCTTGGTGAACACTTCCTAAAAAGAGAAGAAATCAACTGCAGGAAGAGAAGGAAGGAAGCAATCACCTAAAAAGCAACAAAATTAGGGGTAGTACTTGTCAGGTGCCTTGCCTTTTGGTTGGGCAATGCACCAGCTTCCTAAAGCTGATTTTTTTTTTTAATACACGTGCGCAACTCATAAATGTTTGCAATTATTCTTTCTTTCTCTCAGCAAATTGCCATTCATTTGTACATAACATATGCTAAACAGTTCACTTGCACAGCCTCACCTGGCATATTCAGGATGGAGTTTCCTCCTGCCCCTTCAGCAGTAGCTTTTTGTCATCACT
Organism: Geospiza fortis; assembly: GCF_000277835.1. NCBI lineage: Eukaryota > Metazoa > Chordata > Aves > Passeriformes > Thraupidae > Geospiza > Geospiza fortis. Next base: position 4,127,654 of record NW_005054303.1, on the reverse strand, counting down.
TTTCTTCTCGCTTTCTGTCAGATTTGTGCGGATGTGTTCGTGTGCCTGAGCCAGGAAGTGAATTGGCCTGTTCAGTTTGTGAGAACAGAGATAAACCTCTCGTGCACAAATATAATGCTCAGTGTCAAAGGAAGTAGGGCAAACTATGGTGTATGGTGTAGGTAGTTGTGATTAGAACTGCTTTTTAGTTTGCAAGCCAGAGTGGGAAAGGTGGAGGGAACAATGAGGTGTTGTACATTTTGTAGTGAAATCACTTAATTTTATTTTATTTGTTTTAGAGGAATTGGATCATTTATTCCTGGGGTGGCTCAGGTTTAGGCCAGAGAACTGCAAAAAAAGCAGCATGTGTCCCTCCAGAGCTAATTCAGGGGACCTCTGCTTTTTTGTTTTCTGAATGCTTCATAAAAATAGATGAAAGGAAGGGTTCTATGCTCAGATGGGATGCTTTATGTTCAGAATGGGATTTGAGTCAAAGAAGCCATGCTGATGCATCTCATGTGTGCCCCACTGTGTTCCTGTGTTCTGCATGTTGGTCCTTCTTTCTGCTGAGCAGTAAAGAGCTGAGCAACTGTTAGCAACATACCTTTTTATGCTGTTTGCCTTCTTTTGGACAGGCTTTTCCCAAGAATTTTTGCAGTATATACAGAAATCTGGTAGGCTAGTGTATGGTACATGCCTTTGGTATCTTTATTTTCCTCTTGTTTTTGTCTTTAATCAGGACATTTCTCTGGATCCTTGTTCCAGCTAATGTAACTTGCCATAGCACAGGCTGGGCAAGCCAGGTTCAATGAGATACTAAAAATTGCACTTGGAAGGAAGCAGGCAAAAATCCCACATAGGAAGGCTTGCATTTTTTATGAATTCAGCTGTATGAGTCAGAGGTCCTGGGACTTCAGGAATGAGGTTAATGCAGGCTATAAGCAAGGAGATGGGGAGACAGTTGCTGGAATTGTGCTATGAAATGGAGCTTTCTAAATTACTGTCTTTGCTATGAACATAAAGGGCCTCTGGTTAGAGAGGAGCTGGTTTGCACAACATACCTGCAATTAATTTAATTCATTAATTTAATTCTTGTTTAAACCTCACCTGGCTATTTGAAGCCAGCAGTAAATGTATTATTTTCAGTACATCCCCTTGGCAATATGAGAGGAGCATCCCATCCTTCCTGTGTGTCAGGCTGGCTCCTTACATGTCCTGTATTGACCTAGATTATTTCACGTGAGGTACAGATCTAGACCTGATCCTTACATCTCTTCCACGGCTGCATGACAAACGTGGAGCTCCCAGGGTGTGCTGTGCCATGCCAACAATTCACTGAGAGATGGCTTAGGGGCTGCCTAGGGATGCTTGGCTGAGCATCTTCCTGTGAGGTGTTTTCTGACTTCAGTGCTGTTATACTGTTCTGCCGGTGGTGAACATGGTCTGTGGAATCTGAGGATGTACAGAGATTTAAGTAAGAGTCAGAGCGTTATTGGGAAATACGTATAATTTAAAACTGTCCATGGTGATGAGAGTAAAACCCAGTAATTCATGGTATCTCCTAAGACCTCAGTATAGCAGCAGTGTGTTCTGCTTGCTGGTGAATTATTTTTTTTCAGTTTGCATCTTCTAACAGAGTTTTGGGTTATTTTTTCATCTCTTCTGGTTGAATAAGGAGGGAATAAGTTAACTTATTATGGCACAGACAGGCTTATAATGTAAAGTATGTCCAAAAATTGGATCTTAGTGTTTATGGATTGATCAATCCAAATCCTTTATAAAAATGTGTGAACTGTCGATTAAACAGGGAACAGGACCATTGTGGACATGCACTGAGTACAAGACTAGTGAGGAACTTTACCTTCCTGTAAAATCTAATTCAAAAAACATCAATCTTTCTCTATTTTTTCCCCTCTTCAAATGGAACTAATTCCTCCACTGTAAATTTGAGGTAGACTCTCAAAAGCTCCACAGTCTATTGAAACCAAACACTTCACTGTCATTATACAATAGATACATAGAATAGTTGTAAAATGATCCTCTGAGATTGCTGTAAACTCCTTCCCAATTTCCTTCACACTTTCCCTGCCCATTTTCCATGAAGAGTGCTGTGAAAGCTGCATCCATCCTGCTCCTGCCTCAATCACCACTGTCACCATTCATTAGTGCAGTTGAGCACACTCATAAATGTCTGAGCTCTTCCCATATTTAGAGCTCTCTAGCCAGCAAACCTCCCCTTCTGCTCTTCCTTTTTGAGAAAAACCACAGTGGTCAGGGTTTGAGGTGGGCACTTGAGACATAATTTTAATTCAGTGACCTGATATCATCCAGGGAGACAGTACCATCAGTGCTTAAATAATTTGCTCCTTGCCCTTTCTGTCTAAGTTTGTCAGGCTGTGTCTTGTGATTATAGACTGAGATTTCTTAAATTTGTATTCTCCTTAATAGGTAAAGATGAGCGAAAGCTGTTTTTCACTTTCTCCTCACTCTTTCTTCACAGATGTCTTTGCTCTCTGGGACTGGCTGGCACTGCTGGGGAGGTATTTCCCAGGGGATTTCATTGCCCCAGGGTTAGCTTTCTCCATCTACACAGCAGCATGGAGCTGTAGTGCATATAGCTCCCTCCCAGCAAGTCTCAGTGAGTCACCATCCTGCTTGCTGGCTCTCTGATTGGAACAGGATGCTCTGTCCCAGGCCGCTCCATCCATGGAGCTTCTGCCCATCTGCACCTTTCCCTTCCCCTGCTCTGCCCTAGACATTCATATTTTTTCTTATTTTATATATAACATTTCAATTTTTCCATCAGGTAGGTCCTTCATTCGTTGCTGTCACTGCCAGTAGTCCCTGAAGTCAGAATTACAGCACATTTTTTTCTAAAAAACAAATCCAAAGTGAAATTGTTCTTTTTAGTGTTTTTTTTTTTTTAAACTTCACATTTTTTAAAATGGAAATGACTGCTGAAAATAAACACAGTTTGCAATGTATAGACTTACTGAGCCAGCATGAATTTCCTTAATAAGCTGGGGTATGTGTGTGTGCGTGCACGTGTGTGTTTTTCCCCCTTAGACCTTGGAATAAGAGTGCTGTCTCTTTAAATCCTAACTCAAACTTTACTGGCGATTTTACAGAGCCTGGTTTCATTTATAGTGGAGCCAGACTTGCTGTGTGAGAGCCGTCCGCATGCTGGAATTAGTCTTAAGCTCGCTTCTGTGGCGTTGCCAAATTCCATGTTTGTGTTTTATTTAGAATTCTTTTCACGGCCAGTCGAATCTGTTCAGGCACACATAGGCAGTGTTGCGCCCCACGGAGAAAATAAGCAAGTTTGCGTTTTCTTTGGCATAGGCCATGGCCACAAAAGACTGCGGTCTAAAGAAACATTTTTTAAAAGCTATTTTAACCCATAACAGATGTATAAAGTAGGCACACACATGCCAGCTTCCTTAGTTTTAATTAAAAAATAATTATGGCTTTAATGGGATGCTAGTGACAAATTTGGATGAATGGTGGGTGACATTATCTCAAGGCTTGCTTCAACTTATAAATTAGTGCATTTCTCTTGGCCAGTGGTACAGATGAAATTAAATGAAGGAGCAGATTAATATTTCTTAAAGTTACATTGAACCAAATGAAAAATCCAATCAAATAAAAAAGCATGGTCCCTTCCTCCCTCTCTTCCTCAGATCTCCATTTGCATGAGATCACAGAACACAGAGGAAAGGCTATTTTCTCTGGCTGATAATTGCTCTGGCCAACCATAAACTGGACTTAGGTTTTCAAGGGGACTCTCTCTTTCGTAATTTTGCATTGGTAGCCACATTGCCAAATTATTGTGATTAATGTCAGTAGGTGCTTCCATTTATAACCACATCTAACCAGCTAACACGGTACCTTCGAGCCAGGAAATCTTAAATATAAACCCAACCCTACATGTTGCATGTTGCAATGGTTCTCTCTCCATACCTTGGCTAACTGGTGGTGATGCTGGCTGAGATTTCTCACATCTTTAGGCTATTTTCAATTTGGGGCTTTTAAGGCTCACCAGAACTGGGCTAGATGCACAGGCTTGCACAGGTAGCAACAGTTTATATTTATGAAGAAATAAACAAAGGAGTAATAAACATGTAATGAGCTAACCCCAGATGGTATCTCTGCTGTTATTAGTCAGGTGTATGTAGAGTTGAGGAAGGGAGATTGAAGGATCAGCAGGAGTGGCTCTGGCTATTGAAAGAGAGGAAAAAGTGTCTTCCTCCTTCCCATGCATCCCACCCATGGACACCCTGAACAGATGCTGAGAACAAAGGCGATAAAGCAGCACAGCTTTTTAAGGCGTGCAGCAGAATCACATTTCCTCCAGACCTGCTTGTCCCACCCTCGTGCTCTCCAGCAGCAAAGGCAGCCCAGCGTGGGATGGGGCTTTCTGGATGAGAGCAGATGATCAGCTTTATGATCTATGGCACCAGCAGATGAGGATCATTTTGGTTTTGGATGGCAAAACCCTGTTTCCTGTTCTCCAACATATTCTTTCATGAAACTTCTCATCTGCTTAACATTTAGCTCCCATTGTAAAAGACAACCCTGGAATGCTGCTGATACATGTAGTCTAGATGGTGGGAACTCTGCTTCACTCAGGCAGTGCTAGTTTTCTCTAATGAATATGTTGAAATATTTTCCTTAGTAAAACTTGACGTGACTTTTGGAAAAAAAGCAGAAAGAGGGAGAGTATCAGGTGTTTGGTGGACAGCTGTGAACCTTCCCCATGATCAGTCCATTCATCTTGTGACTTACAAATGTTTTGCTTCTAATTTCCATGCAAATATGGCAGGGTCTCCCACCCTGCTCGCTTAAAGCTATCTGCCATGTTAAGCTGGGGAAATCTAGCAAGAGGAAGCTGCTCTGCCTGGTTTGAGACAAATCTGCAGAATTTGAGCTCTTCAGGACAACCCATTTGATGCCTCAGGGATGGCAGAGTCTCTTCTTGGTGTGCAGGATGTCCATTGCCTGAAGCTGTACCAAGCCAGTCTCTCTAAAGATACAATTCTTAGGCTTTGTTTAACTGTAGCAAAAGAAAGGTTTTCCTTTGTCAACCGAATGAGAATTTCTGTGGTAACATTTCCCTGAGCTTGAATTCCTCATGAGTGAAAATGAAGTTCCAGCATTAAAAACATGAGTCTTGCAGTGCACATGAGACTAATTTTTGCATTCCTGGAATTTTTGGAAGGGAAACATTACATTCATGATAATCCTTTCAATTATACCTTATTGCTAAAATAATCCATGAGGCATTCTGCAGTAGAGCCCTCTGCTATTTGGTTACAGTTGAGGCTTTGAAAATAGCACCTGAAAGCTTTTAGACTCCTGTGTGTCAATATCTTAATTTTCTTTTTATGTTGATGCACACAGGATGGTCTGCCATCCTTTTTATTTACTCCTTAGATTTTTTTTTTGTTTAATAAATAAGGCTAATTTGATTTGTTCTGATCTGTCTCAAGTATCTAATTGCTGCTGTAGAGAAAGATTAATGTCCAGTTGAAAGGATTCCGTATCTATGAATGAGAACTGAAAGCAGATGTTAGTTTGATGAACGTGTGCTGCCCATTCCTTGCCTACAATGGCTCAGAGAGCAAGCTGCTGAGAGACTGCTATCTATTAGAAGAGAGATGCTAGATGCCAGAGTTCAGAGTCACACACCTATCATGAGCAGAGTGAACAGTTAGCAAATAAAATATCACAGGTAGCTTTTTCTCTGCTTGTGAAATAGCTATACCCAAGAGAGTGTTATCTTCAAATTGTCAGAAGTACTTGACAAACTCTGGTTTGGGGAAGGCACTGTGAATTGATGACAAGAAGGACTTTGTCTGTGAGTTTTCACTCAGGGAGTAGTGTTGGTATATTGTCCAAGGGCTGGTAAGTTCAGTTTCTAGTGCATTGTGTGCACAGTGCTGATTCTGAAGTTAACCCAATCCCTGGGAAAGCACCCGACACAACCAAACCAAAGCTGATACTGGTGTCTTTGCTGTTGGTGGCCTAGCTAGGTGCTCAGGCACTTCTGGCAAGCCAGGCCAAATGCCTTTCAGAGCTTGCTAGCTTGAGCTCATGCAGATCTGTGGAGAGCAGACAGTAAAAGGAGCAAAATACTAAATGACCTGGGCACAAGGTCAGTTTTTGTATCATCCAGGCAGCTCTGACATGCACTGCACACAGTAACTGCAACAACTTTTTAGATCAAAGCAGGTACAGATGGGATCTTTTTGCATGGGCTCTTCAGTTTAGCAAAGATGCTTTAGAGCCCTTTCACAAGCAGTGCTCTCTTATGCTCTCTGGGCTGCTGGAGTTCCCCTGCCTAGCCACTGTGTAACAGCAGGTTAGTGGCCAGTGCACAGGGGAGGAGACATTTTGCCAAGGGCAGGAAATTCTGATAATGGCAGTAGGATTGTCAGTGTTTCCAAAAAACAGAGAGCGCTTTCTTTGTAAAGCCTTTTTAAAAAATATTTCCAGTAGTTTTAAAATGCTCCCCAGTATTACTGTGAGTTAGAGAGAAAACATAACAGATTGAGTCACATTGATTTGTGTGTGTGTGTGTGTGTGCGTGCGTGTGTGTGTGTGTGTGTGTGTGTGTGTGTGTAATAGCTTTTGCATTTTTACTCTTTGTTAAATTGCTATTCAGGTAATGTCTGTGACAAGAAAACTATTTCACAGATGGACAGACAAAGATGTAAAGACCAACATAACTCTTCCTTGATGTCAATAAATCAGACTGACCTGGGATGTGTGTATGGCAGGAGAGGGAAAGACAGAGAGGAGGGGAGATGGAAGATAAAAGGCACAGAGAAAGGATTGGGAATCATAGGGAAGGACAGGTACTGGCATCCCAGAACTCTGTCTATGTCAGCTTTTGTACTGTAGTCATGACAAAATTACAGCAAAGTAGAGTACTTTCAGTTTCACCTCCTGTTCCCCTAGAACCTCAGTGGGGCTCTACATACAGCAGCCAGGTGAGAACAGAGAAGAGACTGCTTTTTCAAGCTGTTTTTTTCATTTGGGGTGTAACTTTAAAAACAATAATCTATTTGTGGTGTTTTTGTTGTGTTTTTTTTTTTTTTTTTTTTTTAAGACAGTACTGATCTGAGCAGTGAGACTCTTTCAGTTAAAGTAACTATATTTTACTGGCATAAAACCTGACCATTCTGATTGTTCTTGATGATTTTCCCTGACCTATATCTACCTGACTGTGCTATGATGTCTACAATTCCTAGCTGATATAGCTCACAAAATGACTGGAAATCAGAAAGTGGATCAAAATAAAGTAAATGGTAACTCTCTCCCTATTAGGACATACTTTCAAGTTACTATAGAACAAAATCTGCTTTTTGTCTTTACTTCTCTTAGTTTCTGCACACTCTTCTTAGCTTTTATTTTCTTGTAGGCAGGAAATGGAATTGGTGCAAATATGACCATCCTAAATTAAGCTGGTGAGTTACTCATGTAGCTGATATCATTATTGGTCACTAAGTAGTGCATGGCAAACTTCATTTCTTTGGAAAAGAGTCAGGACTGAAGTTCAGAGATGGAGCACAGCTGACCATGCAGTCAGTAATATATGTGGCAATTTCTTTGTATCTGGTCTCCTGTCTGGTTGCTCCTGCATCTTTATGTGGAGTACGAGAAAGTATCTTTAAGAAAAGATATCTTTTATGAAGATATCTCCCTTTTCTTAAAGATATCTTTTATAACATGGTGGCTTTCCTCACTGTAATGAACTCAGCCTGCAGAATGAGCTGTGAATGTGTAATTTTTGCAGGACAGGGCTTGTCTGCAGTATTTTACTGTTCCTGGAAGTGGTCACTTGAACAAGTACACATGTGCTATGAGTAAGTATTGGTTTTCTCTGGCTGCTTCTTAGCAGGTTTTCCTCTGAATGAAGGTGTGCCTGGCCCTGGGCAAATTGTGGAACTCCCTCATGCTGGCAGTGGGAAGGTGTAATGGGGTTGGGAACTTCACGTGGTGCTCATAGCTCAGTGCACACCTCAGGCTTAGCATCAGGAATCTGGTTTTCTCTGCATGGACAAATACTTTGTTGGCCTTACACAACTGCGGGCATGGCTGTAAGGTTTAATCATGCATCTAAAATCAAAGGAAAACACCGCACAGGGAGTGTTCCTTGGAAAAGACAGCTCTAGGAGACCAACAGCAGGCTCTCTGTACAGGTGGGAGAAAATAAAACATTCTTGTCTAGGGGTCCCCAGTGATCCCAATGTAAGGACCCTATATCTGGTTAAAATAGGAAAATCCAAGTTGAAAAATATTATGAAAGAATTTGAGAATTTACTGTATGCTTTTATTGTTATTCAGTGAAAAGCACTGATAAGAAAAGCACTGATAAGAGAAGAAGATCCTTGCATTTCCTGTCCTATTCCCTATGGCTGGGGAAATCTAAATCCAAGACTTTGTTGAATTTTTCCTGTGATCTTGGAAAAGTCCTTTAATTTCTCCATGGGAAGTCTCCCACTTCAGTAAGGAATTCCAACTCTTCACTCTTGGATGAGAATATTATGAGGATAAAGATGTGGAAGTTTCTGAGGTGCTCAAATACTAAAAGAATAAAAAGCTACTGAAGTATATAAAATGACTGCAAATAATTTAGGCTAATTTTTGATGAATTGCTTGTCCAAGGTTTTATTGGATGTGATGTAAATGACTCTGAGGGCCATTGATAGTGATTGATGTTTATCCAACTGTTACTGTGTTTAAAATACTCACAAATACATAAGAGGTACTGCTGTTACTTCTCTCTGTGAAAACAGTGGATGAAATTGTGCTCTCAGGTACAGCAGCTCAAGACCATTGCAAATTAAGCCACTGGAAATCAATGGGGTTGCGCATTTGTAACCGAGATCAGAATTTGCCTTGGCCTTGTGAGGTGCTCTGTGTGTTAATTCTTGCATCTGAAACTGGAAGAAATGGCTTTTTTATTACAGCAGTGCTTGAAGAGACCCCAGGAAAGTGAGATGTGTATATTAGAGGCTGCCAACAGCTAGTGGCAGTTTCGGCCTAATAAACTGGAAGTAAATAACTTGGTGATTAGCTGGAATTGGCAGGCCACTTAAACACAGCACTGACTGGGTACATGGTTTTCCCTGTTCACACCTTAATACTATATAACAGCATGGATGGCTGCCTGGAAGAAATATAGCCCTCAGAAGAACTTGTTCTGAATCTACCTTGACACTTCTATTCGTAAATGATCTTAATAGCAACAACTACAACAAGCACTTAGCTGGGACTTCTCATTCCAAGGAGCTCAGAGCACTTCTAATTTGAAGAGTGAGCAAACAATAAACAATGAAATCCAAGTCATTATAGCAGGGGTAGTTTTGTAGTTCAAGGGATGAACTAGGAAGACAGTGGAAATGGTTTTCTTGCTGCTGCCCCCACCACACCATCTCTCTGTGAACTGTGGCTGCAGTGGGGATGTGTGAGGCTTAATCTCAGGCAAACAGTTTTGTGGATAAAGCAAGCAGTGCAAGAATCTAAACAGGATTATTGTGAATAGACTTGTATGTTCAGAGAAGTTGAACCCATGGAGATCCACTCTAAGAAGAAATATGATCAAATAGAGAGGGAATAAATGAACTCTTTCAGGGCAGGACATAGATGAAGTTCGTGGAAGTTACCCAGAGAATCAGTTGCTATTGATTCAGTAAGCATTAGGTCAGGCTGCTTGCTCCCTGACTGCTGTTAAGTTGTATTTCAGGAGACAACAGGGCATTTTGGCAGTAAAGGAAAGTCTGGCACAATCCATTCATTTTTGCAATTGCCATGCTCTTGTCTCACTTCTCTCACATCTTTTGTACAAGTAGCAAGAGAAGATTCTGATGCAGTTGTCATTTGCCATCTTTCTGAGTCCTACTTTAAGTTCTAATTCATAGGCTTGCTTTAACATTTTGTTTCTCCATTGGATTACTTTACTTTTCCCTTTGTGGTCCTGAGGTTCCTGCTGCAAGGAGGAATTCCCCTCCCCTAAGCAATGAAATGACCAGGCTGGGTTAATATTGTGTTCCCAAAGAGAAAGGATAAAAAATACTCAAACAGTGCCAGGTTCCCTGACAGAAGTAATACTTCACAGTATTGTGTCATTCCTGCAGCCTCTTCTTTTCAGTTACCCATCCCTCTTAGTCATTTCATTAGTCATTATTTTTGGAAAGGGGTGTAGCAATCTGGTTTGATTGGAAAGCACCAGGGTAAAGTGTCCAGCTTTGTTACTTATACTGGTCATCACGTTGACATGTAGATTTCTAAAGATTTAGTCTGGGTCAGAAAGTGTAGTGCTTCTTGATTGCTCTGCTCTCTGAAGTATAGGATTTTGGTGGTTTAAAAGTGGAGAGATAATCCTTTAAAATGCTGCAACTTGCCTGAGATTATATAGCCTAGTTCTTTGTGGTTTCTCCTAATCAGCCCTCACAGGTGCAAATGACCATTTTACAGGCAGGAAAAAAACAAAGAGCTTGGGCACAAACTTGGTTAATAAGTTCCCAGCCTCTAGAAATCTGGTCTGGTCACGTTGCTGCATGAACAAAAGGCATGAAATGAATTTACTGTTGAAAGTGGTTTGCTTTGGGTTTGGATTAGGCCCATAATCCAGGTCAGCAGTCATCAAATTATCTTGCAGAAGGTAAGACTATTTTGGCCCAAAGTAGTCAGAATTAAAATGCATGACAGACAGTACCTCCACAATTCTTGCTTAGACGTGGAGATACTGGAGCATTTTGGATCAAATAATGAGTTTTAACTTTTACTGTAATTGAGAACATGTGAAATAAATTAAAAAAAAAAAAAGAGGGGACTTGAAAGATTTAAATGCAATTAATTTTATTTTGTTGAGATTAAGTATTTAATACCTGGAGCCTGCTAAGGAGGCCAACCAGGGTTTGCTCTAGAGTGTGAGTCTCCAGGTTTTGAAGAAGTCAAGAATCCATAATGGCTGCTCTATGTGAGTCTTCTTCATTTCTTCTGCCTCCTGGGCGAGAGTCAGGTCTGTGTGAAGGTAGGTGTGAGCAATGTTTTGCAAGCAGACATGAGCTTGCTCTGCCCATGCTTCAAGCCAACTGGAGCCCAGCCAAGCTCCAGCGGAAGCTGTACAGCTGCCTGAGCGAGGATGTGGAGCCCCAGCCCTGTTCCTCTGCAGAGCTGGTTAGCAACCTCGGGTTTGGGTTGTACTAACCACAGCTGCAGGTCCTCTGCACTGGTGCTGGCTTGTGCCTGGCCAGGCTGGAGTGCAGGCAGGGTGAGCTTTGTCAGCCTGCCAGGTGCCATGCAGACATACCCTTCCTCACCCTAGGTAGCAGTTTCTCAGGCACTTAATTTTCGTTGAAGTCAGCATGAGCAAACGTTAGTCATCTTGGGTAGTGGCTGCCAAAGGAGGTCCTTTGTGTAACGCCTGGATTTAGCAATGCGGGCACTGACTTTGCATTACTAATGTTTGGTCTGCTTTCTCCCAGGCCTTTCCACTTTCTTGGTCACTGTCAACCCCCTTTCCTGCTGGCTGCTCCAGCCCTGTAATTGCATGTGACTGCAGTGATACAGTTGTCAGCCCTGAAGAAGTCTCTAGATTTTATTGCTACCCTCCCTCAGGCAATGCAGTTTACCACCAGCCCTGAGAGGCTGGTTTGGAGCCTCTTGAAGTTGTTGAGATCTCGATAGTGCTTTATGGTGATATTGCCCTCTCTTGTCACCTTAAAGAAGGGAGTGGTGATTTAGCCAGAAGCGAACAAGTGACTTCAGCAAGCTGTTGCTTCTTCCCTAGGGAGTATAATAAAAGTTTCACCCTACAGGGTACAAACTATGCTTTGCCGAGTGAAAACAAAGGGTAAAAAAGAAATTGGTGTTGGCTCATGTTTCCAAGTTGTCTGAGCTTTGATTGGTCTCTGTAATTCAAGGAATTGTAGATGTATATTTTATGTTTCCTATATGTTACTAATTCATTAATATTCCTGCCTTGGTTTCTTGCTGTGGAAACCTGAACTTCATAGTGATATAAAAGCTTGAAATTGCCCAGAAAAAATTAATCTTCTTTCATTTTTTCATGTATTAGCACTAGTGTTCTGAAAAAAACCCTCCATGATCTACATATGAAACTGTGGTCTCTTAAACCCATCAGAAACTTCATGGTGACTTCTGTAGGTTTTTCATAAGGATTTGCATCCTAAGAACTGAGAAGAGCAAATGTTCACTTTGCAAAATTACTGAGGTCTTGTGGGTTTTTTCTACTGGAATGAAACCCAAATGTGGAGATTTATAAGAAATTAAATTTTCTTCTCTGTTTGTTAGGCAAACACACAGTATTTTATATCTGACTTCTGGGTAGGTACCAATAACATTTCAGCATTTTTCTCTGACATGATTTGTAGTCTGAGTGGAGTAGAACATGGGGCTTAGGACCACTTAACAACTCTTTCTCACTCAGTCTTTGTGATGAAACTCCACTGAAACTCAGCTCCTAACACAGGTCATATTAGCCTTCAAAGATCTTTGGTAAAAATGTTCTGAGCATCTCTAGTTCATTGTCTTCTAACTTGTTTTAGCTTTAACCATGTCAGATCTGTAAGATAGGAACTGCGGTGTTCTATGAGAAGTGGCCTTTACATGTTGATTAAATTGCCTGGCTGGTACAGTTATCATCAAAGAGCTTTTTTAACATGATAGACATAAGAAAAGCCTTCCAATTGTCTCTTCCATGTCCTGAGTATCCCAGCTAGATTGCAAATAGGATATGAAAGTCCAGGCATGGGTCACTCAGCCCTGGGGTGTTATGGATGCCCTCAGATCTGTATGGAAAGTGGTGGAAGCATACCTTGTAGGGTGGATGCACTTCACAGTTGGAGAGAGGTAACCTAGTTTGTCAGCTATCACAAAACACTCATTTCATTTCTATTGCTACAGTTTTGTCTAGAACTTCTCAAGCCCTGCAGGGTCCAGTTCACAAGGTTGTGTGTGAACTGAACCCTGCTCTCAGGTTGAGGAAGGGTGGGTGGAGAAGCAAACCTTTCAAGATTGCTTAGAGGGATGAATCTGAGAAATTCACACCTTCAGAACTCCTCTTCATCTTCCTCTACTCATGTGAGCATTGAGCCCTTTTGTACTCTCTACTCAGGACTTTGAAGTGATCCTGGTAATACTTTCCCTCTACTTGTGTTTCTGTCTTTGCTGAGTCACCCACAAGCTGTACAGTGCTTTCCTTTGGGGCCCTGGGTGCTGCCACTAATTAACTCTTGCATTGCTATAACGTGCATTCAGGATCTGCCCCATGCTGTAGGGGTGATTTGATCTTCTCTTGGTAATTCACATGTGTAATCTGTCTCTCTACCCAAATTCATGAGTAATGTGGGTTATGTTTTGCAGAAAATACAGTAGGATACACTTCTGCTCGAGCTACTGAGAATACTCACCATTGTAACATTGTGGCTCGTTAGGGTTAACTGCAGCAGGATCCACATGTGAGAAGACCTCAGCCTAAAATCTAGTAGGCAAAATCATATTAATATTGGATACCCTTGGTATGGTACCTGCAAGGACTCAGTAGCGTTTTTAATTCACAGCCGTGCCCCTATCAGTGTCCCCTTCTTTAACATTCATAATAATTTACAACTTCATTTCAGTGTTTTGGCTATTTTCTGTTCTTGCTTACATCCAGTTGATTACTGGGAATTAAATTCTTGTAATGGCAAAACATCTCAAAGATGAGATAATAAAATAACAGGGTTTTGTGTATGCTTCCAATTACCTTAATGAGTTTGTATATTTTCACTTTGGCTGTAGAAATGTTTTAATGTGGCTCCTCAACTTGGCACAAAGTAATTCCCTTTCTTGCTACTTCCTGTAGGTATCGTAAGAAGAAATAATGCAAGCCTGTATAGTGTTTTACCTGCATGGTCCAGCTCACTTTTCTCACTGTGACAGTATAATTTCTCTGTTTAAGTGCAGTTCAGAACATGTGGCTTTGAACATGTGGATTTTGGTGGAAGACAAAGAGATCCCCTCTCCCTTGGTGCTAGAAATAGCAATAGCACTGAGCAGTCAAAATATTTCAGTCTCTTGTTCTAGCTGTGTTTGAGAGTGCCTGTGTTTCATGTCCTGTTATCGTTGCAGCAAAGAATCCCCCATTCTTGATAGCTTTTTTTGGTTCTTTTTGCAAAGATGAGAGTGAAGAAGTAAGGGGGAGCTCTTCCACAACAAATATCGCTGCATGCTTTGCAATCTTTTGGAAAGAAACCTTTTTATATTTTTAAAATTTATATTCCAACAGTCCTTATTATTAAGATATTCATTCTTATAAAGGGATGTTAAATAATTAAGCCTGTGGAAGGGGCAACATCAACAAATGCTGGAATATATTTAAATAATGAAGAACATCTTTAATTTGTACATGTAAAATAATTGTGGGCCGATGGCAGGTTAAGCATTCATATTTATTAAAATGTACTTGCCTCTGCTTTAGAGGAAGGAGATTGTCATTTCATATACTCTCCTTCAGCCTGAGACACTTCAAGACTTCCTTCTCTTCAGTCAAAAAGAATCAATTATGCATTGCGGTTACTTTCCCCAAAATACTTTGATTGCCTCATTTTGTTTTAGCTGAGAGCACTCAAGTCGTTCCTTTTTATACAGGAGGGAAGAGGGGTGTGGAAATTACCCAGTCTGTAGCCAAATAACCTGGCCTTTAGTGAGGATTCCTAGTGATTCAGAATATTGACAGCAATCAGGAGTCTCAGGCTGTTGAAACTTCCCCTCTAATTGAACTGGGAAAGGTAAACCAGTTTCAGTGCTCCGCACGCTGTAATTGCAATAATTTAATTTAGCTATTTAACCTGTAATTCAGTGGTATTTATTAAAGAGCATAGGAGAAAATGAGGCCATTAGGAGCCAGAGATGAATACATTGAAATGAAAATGAACACTTTTAACTGCTAGTTGACCTTCGTTTTGTAGCAGTTTTTATTAGGCTGGTCACGGTAATTACTAGGATGTGAATCATGAAGAAAAGTGAATAATTCTGTAATGAACATTTTTATTCATTATCTCACATTTTCAGGAATCAGAAAAGTATCATGCAAAAGTATCTCCAATGTTCTCCTTTCGTTTGTTTTTCGACAAATAATGGTTTGTAGACAATAGCCCGGTGCAAAGCATCACTCCAGAGTGAGGATTTGAATCAGGCTGAATTGATGGGCCTGCAGCGTTCCAAGTGCAGCGTGCACAACTGCAGAACATGATCAGGAAAACTGAGAGGTTTGTAAATCAAGCAGAAATCATATTAGTAAACCTAGGACATGCTGGTCACCCCCGTTAACACTTAGGAGGGCACATTTTGGGTCAGCAACTGAGGTACTGAAAGTTCCCAGTGATTTGTGGTGGGCACTCTCAGCTTGAGTTCTTTTACCCTGGCTTCTGCCAAGGAACCCTTTTAGGAGGGGCTCTTTCTGACCATCAGCAGCCTGTTTTGGGGAACGCAATCAGCTTCTGTGGAGGCTTCTAACTGGATTTTGTAAGACAGGAGTGAGGTACCTCCCAACCCCACTGTGTGAGCAACAGAGCATCCTCCATTCCTCTTCTCCTTTAGCCCAGTCCAGCATTCCCAACACCAGACTATCTCTGGAGCATCAAGGTTCCTTCCCAGGGTTTGCCTCAGAGGACAAAGGCTGGAGGGAGAGCAGGAGTGGGTGGCTCTGCCACTTGCATGGCTATTCCAGGATGGGTATTTTGGTGGGGAGGAGCCCTGGTGCTGCCTGGCACAGGTGGCTCTGTGCCATGTCACATGGGCTGCCAGGCCTCTTGTCACCACAGTCCTGCGTCCGTGTTGTTTCATTAACTCTGTTCTTTGCTGGAGCAAATTGTTTGGAGTTAGAGCCTCAGGAAGGAAGAGAATGGGCAGTGCTTTGGCAGTTGTGCTGTGGTTGGTACTCTGTTCTCTGCTCTTGAACCCTCTCACTCTCTTTTATCCCTGTTGTTTTCTCACTAGTTTTATTAAACATCAGCCTCTATAGGGACCTGGTCTCCTTCACTCACATAGTTTACAAGACCTGGAAAGAGTTTTAATTTGGTTTTGTGTTTCTTTTTTTTTAATGATTTAAAAAAAAAAAACCTCTAGTTTTCTAAACTACTGCCCAATACAGTGAGATGTAAGTTCAAAAGGACCAGTGTGGTGAGCATGGTTACTGCCCAAAACCCTCCACCTTATTTACACTATTCACAGCTACAGTAATTCTAACATGGACGAAGAGGGTGAATTTATTTATAGTAATTATTTACCCTGAAGAGGTTGTTAATAGTTCCAGGTTTGAAGCTCTTCGTGCTGAAGATGATTTCTTTTCTCTATTTAACAGTGGCCAATAAACCTACACTAAGAAGCAGTGATTAAAAACTCCATCTGCGCTAACCTCTTAATTTCCCAAAGTGTATGTTTTCTTACTTGAAGCTCTGTTTTTTGGCCTGACTTTGAAAAGGAAGATAGGTCTCATTTAGATTTAAAGTGTCCCTGTGATGCACATTCCCAAGATAGTTTTCCTAATTTCTTCTGCTGTCTTCACTTTAAGGCAGATCTCAGTCCCTCTGGCAAATCTCTCACTGGGACTGACATTGACTTGAGGTTTGGTATTCAAATGGCTGAGGCTATATTGTGTGGGCTTAAGGTGGTAAAAAACAATGGGAGTTGTAAGTGGTAAGATGTGAATACTTTCAGCATTCACCTGGGGTCAGAAATTGAACGTAACTTAAAACCTGAGGTTGGAACCTGAATGTGCTTATGGAGTGACACCAAGCACCTGGGCTGTGGAAAAGGAATGTGATGTTTTCCAGCTGACTGATTTTCCTGCCATATTCCCTTATCTGCAAGCTACCTTTTACTGCTCAGCCTAGAATCCCAAACTGGTAAACATGCCACTGTTAGCACCAATTTTCTCTACCTGATACTAATTTAAGCTCTATGTCACCGGAGAATCTAGCCCCTCTATTTACTGAGGATTGGAAGGCACTCATTCCCTTGGAATTTGGCAGTGTGATCTTAAGGTGGCTTGCCAAGTCTTTTGTGGGGGGTTTAGTTACCTATGACTAGTTTTCTTTAGAATACTGCCTCATTCTTTTGGGCCTCTGTGGTTAAATGGAGATGTGCAGATGCATGTCTGACCACCTCTATTCAGTGATCAGCCAGAAAACTTAATCTAGGGTCAATGCGATAGAGTTGAGTTTTATTACTAATAGTTTTCAACTGTGGTGGCTAGTTGGTAATTAAAGATGATACATGAATGCTAACTCAGTATTATCAAGATAGTCCAGGATTTAAGAAGGCTTAATAAAGCTCAGAGTTTAAAAACAATTAGCAGAATCTGGGCTGCATTTCTTTTAAAGATATTTGCCTTGTTTACTCAAATGACTAGAGCTGGATGTCCTTACTAGAAATAATCTCTTTGCAAGGCAAGAGTTAAAAATCCTTATTGTATTTTTCTACATCTACATCAAAGATGCTGTAGTGGTGAGAATTACAGACATATGTGTACAAATAGATATACATTCAACATATTCCTTTTATATTCAATATATATTTTATACACACACTTTTATCTGCATGTATACGTGGACCAGCAATAAACAATTTTACCAATACATTTTTCTTTGGAAACAAATGCCAGCCAGTGATAATGGTATACTTTTTCTAGCATAGGATCTTTTCAAGCCATAGACTTTGCCACTGGGGATTGTACTATGAGATAATTGATCCACGTGAGTTATGTGTCCTGAGTCTAAAGCAAGGGCACACGTGGTGGCATCAAAATCAATTATCTCACAATACATTCCCCAGTGGAAAGGACTACTGCAGTTAGAATAGACCCATGAAAAAGATTTAGGTATTTTAAAATGTTTTCAGTGACTTAATTCTTATAAATAATGTTCTTGCGTTATGCAAAAAAAAACCCAAAAAAACCCAGTGGTGGATTAAACTGTGCTAAGTGTACCTACTGATAAGCACTGCTCACTGGGGATGAAATCTCATTGGGGTATCACTGACGGAGTCTCACAATGGCTGTATTAACTGGGCTGCCTCCATTGCTGCTATGCAGGTGACTGTCAAGTAGATGCATCTTCATTTCCTCTGTGTTCGTCATCCTCTTGCGTGTGTCAGGGAGAAGCAGAAGTAATGAACAGAGCTGCCAAGCTCTGAGGACAAAATTCTACCTCCGCCAATCCTTGCAAACCCTTGCCAGGGTAAAACTATTTGGAGAGAGCAGAGGTATTTAACTCAGGGATGGGTTCTCCAGTCAGAGCCCGATCACCCAAATGATCATAGCTAAATTATCATGTACTGGAACTTTGAAACTCTTCAATTGCCCCGTTGCTTGGTTACAGGATCATTAGTCATCTATTCTGGTAGCAGGGTGAGAGGTGGGGGAACTGGAGGGAAGGGGGGAGAATATTACATGTGCTGTTGAAAATGCAATGAGCACATTCGATCATATCTAATTCCCATTTATATTACTGTGGACATCCCTACTGCCCAGCTGCCCTCTCAAAGACTCAGAGCTATGGGATTTTTTGATGCATGAATGAAGACTGGGAAGAGGGCCAGCATGCTGTTCATAGGCTTCTTCATCATTTATTACCTTCTAGTTTTAATTGTTTTCCTGCTTCTCCTGAGATATTTAACTAGGAGGAATTGTACTATGCAATGCAGACACGCGAGGTGGCAACTGAAGATTGCCTGTTAGTGCATCATACAGTAGATGGATCTTAATAAAATGGGGAAGACTATTTACATGAATAGAAGAGGCCCATTTGTAAACCCTTTATTACTGAAGTACACAAGTTTGACTCCTGTTTGTCCATTATAGAAGTGTGGATTATATAATAATCACCACATATCTGCACTGTCTATCCTTCTAGTAATGAAAATCAGATCTTTCCATATACCATGCTGTTGCATCCTATTGTGTCTGCAGAGCTACATTTATCTCTGGTAAAAGGCTCTGGTAGTTTTTCAATAGGGCAAAATTTGGTCTGCTTAGTTTCTGACTTGTAGTCCAGTGGTGGAAAAATTAAACAGAAGCTCCCATAAGAGAGCTTGATAATAGGAGGAAAAACAAAGGGGAAGTTGGCAAAGAAAGGATGGATAATTAATAGGAAAGATATGAATGGACTGTGTGTTTCACAGAGTGAGATTTGAAGGGGAGAATGCTGATCTCTCGTTCCCTGTATCTTCACTAGAGCTCCATAGTGTTTTTCTTTGGGCAGCTTTCTGATGTCGCCCTTGCCACCATTTACCTTCCCTCATCGGAGCCTGGTGGCTTTGTCACAGGCAGTACCTCTGTGGCAGTTACCCTTTGCTGTCCTCATGCTGCTTCCCAGCCCTGCCCTGTCCTTCTGGAGCCGTGTGTGCCATGGCCATGGCCTTTGCTCAGCACAGAGCCAACGTGTGCAGAGGAGCTCGGTCTGCCTGCAGCTCCAGATCCAAGCACAAACACTGGTGTACCCAGGAGAGGGAGAGCTGGCAGTGCAGAGCTGTCTGGAATATGGCTCCAGACTCCGCAGTTGTTGCTTTGTGTTTTCAGAGAACATCATTCTGTGCAGGGGATGTGACAAAATGCTCCCTGTCTCTGAGGAAGGTCAGAGCCCTTGGCTGAGGCAGGAGTGACCACTTTGATTTAGGTCCTCTTTGATTTGAGGAGTAAAATGATACAAGTCCCTTTCCATGCTTTGAGGGTTAGAAAATTAGGGGTGGTTTCATGCCTCTGTTCCATTTTAGTCTTCAGTAAGGCAAGAGTTATGCATTACTCCAATTTCTTCTTTTAAAAACATACGAATACAATTGAGAGCAACTGTGGGTGCATTGGGGCTTGGAAGAATTGAAGGCTACTATTTGTAGGGGATCTTAGGTGAAGAAAGAGGCTTTAGAAACTGATATCTTTGGATTGACACCCCCAAAACTATTTTTATTATTTCTCCCAACACTTCAATTACCTTGAGTGTTTATCTCACCCCTAGGGGGAGTTGATTTTGTCTTCATGAAAGTTCATGTTATTCACTGCAGCAGTCAGGACTTTGTTTGCCTCATACCTAGAATTCCCTGTTAGTTAATTGGGAGAGTATTTGTTGACTTAGATAGGTCTGCTGAGCAGAGTCCATGTTGCCAGGTTCAGTAGACAAAGCATATACACCAGATTTATCCATTCCTCATCCATATTGACAAAGGGATAAATATTGACTCAAATGTTCAATCTTGTTTCCCTCCCATCCCCCTTCCTAGCAAAACCCCAAGTACATGTTTAATGGATAGAGCCAATTGACCAAGCTTAGATAAAAATACCTCGTGCTTGTAGCTATGAAATGGCATCAATTAGCCTGAGTAACAGGTCATCTTGCCTGAGACAGCACACATCATTAGGCCTAAAAAGATGATAATATGTAATTTATAAATATATATCATATGCTTTTCCTAATGAGTTATGAAAAAACATTTTACCATCATATATTTTTAGTTATGTAATGAATGTTACAGTATGTGAATCAGCTTGATTTAAAAATACAAAAGAGTTGAAGTACCCTAATAATAAATCTGTAGGTGTGTGTTGGAAAGGAGATGAATTTCGCGTGACTGATGAGATATTAACAGTTTTGACCTGATCTCTCAGTGACTGATATTGATAACACTCATTCCTAGAGCACACTGAGGTTCCCATACGGCACAGCCTCTGTTGAGGTTGGAGGGGGTGTGTGAAGCTCATGCTGAGTCCAGTGTTTCTAAATGAAGTTCTTGGATCAACTCAATTCATTTTTGTGAATCACAACTGTAAATTTAGCAAGCAGAAAGTGCCTGTTTCATAATGCTGCCTGACTTTGGCAATGGGACATTATCATTGTGTACTCTGAAGTGCTCTCCTTGTCTGAGATGTCAGTGTCTTGGGGCTCCTTGCAAGGATTTGCTGGCCTCAGAGTTAGGAAATATTTTCCTGATAATCTGCCTATACTGTCAGTAGCCCAGTTAAATCTCATTAGTTCTTCTTATACCCCAGTGAGATCTGCAAACAATTCCTTGCTAGCCTCACTATCTGTCTCCTGTCAGACACTCCTGGATGATTATCTGGAGTCTCCAACCAAACTCTGGTTATAAGTCAGCCTGATTGCTGTCTGATTTGTGCGTGTCCAGGGCCCTTCTTCCTGCTTTGCATCCCATATCCCCAACTGCATTTTTCTGTAAATCTGATGTGCCATGATGTTTTGGTTAGAAAATAACTTCTGTGTAGGATTAAACATCTGCCTGAGTGATAAAGGCAAAACAGTCCAGACTGAGCGCTGTCAATCAACCCTTCTGTCACCCAGCTCTGTCTTCTGGTCTCAGGGGTAGAGGAGGGAAGGCTCTTCATCTAGGAACCTTGACACAGAACTGTGGAAAGTAATCTTACTTCTCAGTTAAGTACATGGGCCAAATTCAGTCCTTAGTTTCACCATCCCAAGGTGTTCTTGAAGTCAGAATCTGATCCACAGCAAGACTAAATGGGAAACTATTTTTTCTGCAGAACAAAGACCAAAATGGCCTATGATTTTGTGCACCTTGCTGATTGGAGGGCGTTGTTAAATTGGAGGTAATTCAGAGAAGAACAACAAAAATTATTAAAATGTTGACAGGATTTTTTTGAAAGGAAAGATAAAAAAACTAAAAATATATGAGCAAGTTAAATAAAGAGCAGGTAGAGGGATTATGATTGAAGTGTCAAGGAACGGTGGAGACGATTCAGTAGTGTGACAGCCCTTCCAGACCCCATTTTCAGAAGGTTTGGAGTGAGGTTTCAAAGTCTGTGAAGCCAAATAGACTTCAGTATCAGCCTGATGCTACACATAGGTGTATTTTCAGAATGAGAGTTATAGCCATGAATAATAGGTAACAGAACTATGTGTGAAATGAGTATTAGAAAAAAATTCCAGACCGTGACTCATTTTCAGGTCATAGAGTGCTCTTAAGAGGTGGAAAACTGCCAAATTTCAGCAAAGTACTTACAAAACCATCTCTTAGTGTTTGGTGAATATGTCTCCTTTGTTTAAGCCTCAACAAAGGTAGGAACAGACAAGAAACTTTTTAGTCAATCAGAAATCAAGAGCAAACAAACTAAGGGAGGGATGGTTTGTAAAGGAGCTACCATATCTGACTTATGCCCAGTCCTGAAGTTTTCCATTTGCTGTTAGTTACAATTCAGTCTCCTGTGGGAACAATAAGAAAGAATAAAGTAAGAATTGTGTAAAAGCAGACAGTGTGATTTTTCTGTCCATATCTCTAGAGAGTACCTTGTGATGGTCTACTTCTGTGACCTGCTCAGGTTGCACATGGCAGTGCAAGTGTCCCCGTTTAATACCCCATGAATCAGGCAGCAGACCAAAAACTGATGTAGTTTTTTGTTCACAACAAATAGAGATGTGGAACTCATTGCTGCAGGTTGCCCTATGGGCTAAAAATAATGAACAGGCTAGAGTACGATTGATCAATCGTACTCTAAACCATTGATTGCCAGGAGGTCTGGACAGGGTCTAGTTGTGAACTTTTTTCTACCTTGGTTCACAAGCTTTTCCCCTAAGCTTCAGCTGGTGACCATGCTTGAAAATGGGTTCCTGACTGTGGGCATGACCCAGAGGGTTTAGGCTCTTACATGAACAAGAGCAGCAGCGTCTGGCTGATAGTTTCTCACTGATTTCACTCTGTCCAGAAAGAGACCTTGAGATCCAGCCCAGGAGGCCATCATCTCTCTCTCTCCTGTGTGAAACATCATTTGGGTCTGGCCTGAACACCTCCTTCCACTAGTTTAGCTAAAGGAGTCTTCCAGACAGATAATCCAGAATACTTCAGGGTATAGATAATTTAAACTGATTGCCACTCCAGTTCAGCTGGCCTGTTTTAGCATACCTGTATAAATGAACAGTGAGAAATTTCCTGATAGAGCCAGTTTTAAGCTGACAGAAATAGCAGCTACAGTGGGGTTTGCACTGGTTAAACTGAGTCCTTTTGATTAAACTGGTGCCAAATTCTGTGTGGACAAATCCTCATATTGTAACAAACCCACACATCCTCCCTTTCCTCTGACAATCATATCAGGCTGGTGAGTCCTATGGACCCAATCTAATAGAAATGGAATTTTTACCATGCAAATCTTATTACCTAAAGTGCCAATGAAACTAATGGGATTTTGGATAGTAAAAAATACTCTGTATGTGATACATAGTTTGGAATATAAATTCATGGGGTGTGTGGGGGGGAGGAATATAAGGAAAAGGAGCTGTTATTATGTGTAGTCCTTTATGACTTTGGAAGACCTATTCCTCCCAACACCTCTCACTTGATTTTAGTGGGACCAAAATGGTGTTTAATGTCTTGCTGAAAATAATGAGCTCCTTGCAGGATTTGGTTTTGAAATTACACAACTAAGTAAGTGTCTTGTTTGCTTTAGAACTCGTATAAGGGAGGGGAACAGAAATAAAAAATATCCCAAACACTCCACTCCAAGGACAGACATATAGAGGAATACATATTTTTCCATTTTTACTGTGGAGGTTGACTGAATGCAAAAAGAACACAGGGAACATTTGGACATATTTTGACAATCCCTTGATTAAAAAAAAAAAGTTAAAAAAAAAAACTGAATCTATTTAGATAACACTTTCATTTAAGCCCCCTCCCCAATATACACACACACATATATATGCTAGTGTCCTCAGGCTTCCAACCTGTGTGGCAGCTCTCAGCCTGAGGACAGTGTCAGCAGACAGATCTAAAGTTAATAACTGAAGTGTTGCAAACACTACATCCTTTAAAACTGTTTCCTGCAGTTCCTGTGTTGTAATAACACAGCACATCTTGAGAAGGGTTCAACACCCCTTGTCATTACTTGGGCATAATTCCTACTGATTTTTCTGGGTGCTTAGTTTATGTGTACATTCAGGCCTAAAATATTTTGAAGTAAAATCTTTTTAATAAACTACAGTGTTGTGCTATGTTGATAGTGATGGTGATTACTCAGTGTCGCTGAGCTTAATCCCAGTTGGCAGCTAAGCACCACACAGCCACTTGCTGACTCCTTTCCAGTGGGATGGGAGATGGAATCAGGAAGGTAAGAGTAAGAAAACTTGTGGGTTGAGATAAGAACAGTTTAATAATTGAAATGAAACAAAAGAATAATGAAAAATTGTAATCAAAAGGCAAATAACAAAACAAGAGAGAAGTAAAACTGAAGAAAAACAAGTGATGCAAATATAAACCCACTGCTTACTGAGAAGAGAGTGATACCCAGACTATAGACAAGCAGCAGCCCCTAGCCAGCTTTCCCCATAATTTATATACTGGACAGGAGGGCATATGGCATGGAATATCCTTTTGGTCAGCTGGGGTCAGCTGTCCTGGCTGTTTCCTCTTCCAGCTTTTTGTGCACACCCAGCCCACTCGCTGGCAGGGCAGCACGAGAAGAAGAAAAGTCCTTTGGGTAAGCAACAGCTAAAACATCAGTGTGTTATGCACATTATTCTCATTCTAAATCCAAAACACAGCTCTGTACTGGCTACTGGGAAGAAAAATAACACTATCCCAACTGAAACCAGGACACTTGGTTTCCTGTCACTTTGGAAGCAAAGATGCAATAAATGATGCCTTTATTTTTACATTTATTTTAATGAAAAAGGCAGAAAAGGCACTTCAGAAAAGTGTAGGAAAGAGGAGGAGGTCAGATATAAACAACTGCAATGTGATGTACGTTTTTGTGGCGTTGATAGTTATTATTCCCAAAGAAAATAATGCCCTTTTTTATTTGCTTTTAACATTTCGCCCTTGGCATCTGTTCCATCCATTGTGGACTAACCTACACTCTGTTCTCTGACAATGGGTTAAAGCAAGCACTTACTGAAAAGCATTCTCTACTTAATTACTTTTCCTTCTTCTGGAAGCTATTTTTTTATAGTCACATGTTAATTGTGTATTAGTAGGCCTTTCTGATTAGTTGAAAACATAATGAAACCTTTGTAAACAACAGGGAGAAA
>NW_005054303.1:4092760-4102613 GCF_000277835.1 Geospiza fortis | reverse complement strand
GGAAAGAGGCAGGGAGGGAGCGGGAATGGGGGAGAAAGGGACCTGGAGAAAGAGAGGTGTGAAGTGGGGGCTGGATCGGTGGGGAGGAGGTCAGCCAGTTTTGAAAGGCAGAAATTATGCAAGTGGAAATTTCTGGTTTTTTTGAATGACAACTTCCTTTGCCCAAATTAATCAACTTACTTAACGAGAAATGAGATGCATGGAGATGCAAATTGCTGTTGATCTCCAAAAGCAGGGTGGCAAAGGCAGCAAGTTGGAATGGTGTGGAGGGGGGCTGAGCCGCAGCTGTCCACTAACAAGTCAGTCCTATTTGTAAAGGGCACGGAGCTGAATAACGGTTTTGTTATTGGCTTTTTCTCTTGCTCAGCCGTAGGTAGAAATGCTGCATTTGTTTCCTGGTACTATTGCAGCGAGATAGATGTCCTCCTTTTTCATCTCTCCTGCCTGTTTGGTTTTCACAGTGGAGCCCTGTGTTCTCCATGCACCCCAGCCTCTCCATGATGAGGCAAAAAATTGGGGCACATGAGGAACACAGGCTCAGGTGCGGGGTCTCAAAAATGCACACCCCTCAGAAGAGCAGGAAAAATATTTAAAAAAAGAAAAAAAAGAAAGTGCACATAAACAGTGCTTAGGACCCAATTCAGTGATGCTCAGAGCCCAGCCTGTGCCGCTCAGATTCGGTGAATCAGCTGAATCTTCTCGGAGATGATTTTTCTTTCCCTGGAAAGCTGCTCCTTAAACACAATTCACATTGGTTGTTTTTAAAAGGACTCTCCTCTGTTTGCAGCGCTGGATTTTGAACGGGCAGAGCCTCCCCCTCTCCGGTCCTCCACCCCCACCCCCTTCTGTTGCTGCTTTAAAGAGCTGTGCTTATAGGGATTTTGCAGCTCTCCGTGTGTTATTAGAAAACGTGTGGCTGGGACGGTTAAAATGGGAGTGCTACTGTATGCAAGAGCAATGTTCACTGTAAGCAATCCAAGGAAATCCTGCCAAGGCAGTATATGAACAGCAGCCAAACAAAACACAGGCGCCTTTCCAGTGAAAACCAGCACACTTCTGCAAATAGAGGAAAAATTGACTTTCTGATTTGGAGTGTTTCTACAACTAAGAAGAATTACTACAGTGATTGTTCTAAAAATATTTTTAAGCAGCACATTCTCTGAGGGGTTGGGATTCTTAGCATTGTTTAATTATGCTACTCTTAGGTGACGAATCTGGATTGTATAGAAATAAAATATGAAGTTTTTAGGATGTTCTTTTTTAGCCAAGATCAGGATTATTTAAGGAGCAAAAGTTGTATTTTTATCTTTGCACTTCAAGAAGTATGATTGGAGATTCATCTTTTGCATCTTCATAGTCATAGGTTGCAATTTAACTGCTTTATCTAGAGTAACCCTCAAGATCCCTACCTCTGTAATTAATGGGTTTTATTTTTCATCTGGGTATTTTATACCCTTTTCCTTCCCTTGTCCTCCCCTTTGTGCCCCCTCCCCATTTAGGCTTTTAAAGCTTCTGTTCATTTTGCTTCTTTGTTCACTCAGGCTGGATTTTCCTTTGCAGGACTTCTGAGTCCTGTAGGAACCCTTTAGTGTAGATGTGTCTGCAAACATTCTGGCATTCAAAAATTTCCATAATGATGGAAATTGAATGGAATTCCACAAATTTGTGTATTTTCAAGAATAAATATGTTATTAAGAATTGTTTTGCTAGTCGCAACAGAATTCTTAAAAATGGAGTTTAAGAATGAAGTTTATCTAAAGCGAGCTAAAGAAATAGGACAGACCTAGGGCGAATTGCTATTGTCCTTTTTTTATTTCCAAAAATCAACATAATATCAGCAGAAGAAAAAGCAACAGAATTGCCAAGGATTAATTTCAGTTTATGTATTTCATATATTTCAACTGTTTTTCCTTTTAACTAGAGATACATAAGATCCTTTACTATTTGTTTCTCCATTTATTCCTCTAAAATATTTACAGCTGAGTTCTTTAGGCTTGTAGCTGCTGTGAAATCAGTTATCTTCTTTTAACTACACCATCGCAACCAGATTTATCCCTCCACTGAACACAGTGTCTTGAGACTAACAAATCCCAATGTGGAAGATGACTTGCTTCCAGAGCCCATTGAAGCCAGTGGAAAGATTCATATTGGCTTTGGTGGGCTTTGCATTGGGATATTAAACATTTATTTCATCTTCTTCTTTTTTTTTTTTTTAATTTAACTATTCATTCTCAGAGTGACAGACCTCACTTTAAACAAATCTTAAAGTTGCCCTAATGTAGTAAATTAACTTGGGCTGTGTTTACCATGCAGACAAAACTTCCAGTGAGGTGAAACTGTAGCATATACTCCTCCCATGGTAAGATCATGGGTTTGAAGGTCTAGTTTAAGTAGCTAAGGAAGGATGGACCTCTGCCCTGTCCAGAGCTGCCCTTCTCCTTTGTGCATAATGCTGTACTCATAGCCAGTCTAACAGAGACCAAATAATATATTTATACGTGTATAAACACACATATATGCATACACACACACATACATTTATATATGTGTATGCATATAAAAATAAATGAAAGCTTGAATATGTGATAATTTCTGCCTTGACTGTGAAGGTTATCATCCTCTGTGCTCAAATTAGGACAGGGAAGTCGTGGCATATGTCGTGTCAAGGCACAGAGTGCAGTTCTGTGTCTTTAAATGTTGATGCATAGCAGTGAAACCAGGTGAGATCTGGCCCCAGGTGCTGGCTGCTGCATGCATTGTTGAACAATTTTTAAAGGATGCAGATTGGGTGGTTGGAGGAGGAAAAAGGATGGCTTTTTCTAAACACATTTTTTTTTTCCCGTGAAATATGTTTTAGGTTTAATGAAATGATTAAAAAATTATCGACTTAAGCTTCATACATTCCTCTAATAACAGCTCTGTATAATCTAGGCCTGACCTGGCTCTCACTGAGGGGCAGTACTAGTTGTCAATGCAGCCCCAGTTATGCCAAACAGAGGGAAGATTTTGTTGAGACCATGCAACTCATTTCGCTGGTGGTTGTACATGCATGCTGAATTAAGGATCCTTCACAGAATTATTTAGAAGAGAAAGCTTGGATGCTGAAGAGGTGCTCCAAGGACTGCTTCTGCTTTCCCTGTCTGCACACTGAGAGCCTACATGGCTTGAAAAACTGCTCCACAGCAAAGTCTTTTCCTTCATTCTTTTCAATGTAAATCCAGTTTTAAATCATTTTACATTCAAGAGAAGGGCATCAAGGTAAATTTGCAGATTATTTGGGTTGTGGCCCTTATTGAAGGTGTGTGGCTTCTAAAACCTAATTAGAGGTGTAGTTTGTTGCAGGCAAAAATTATTGATACACAAGGAAGGTTTTATTCAGAGACATCTGTAGGTTGGCAGCTGTGCCAGCCATGTCTGTTCTTCTAAGTAACGGAAGCCACACAGCCGGGAATAGCAACGTTTTAGTGACAAGTGTTGAGAATATTGGTTGAATTGCACTATGAAAATATTTTCATTATTTTTATTATTACAGTTCTGCAAGTGGGTTTGAGGTACGTGCCTGCCTATGTCTGCATGCGTGAGCAGATGAGCTGGAAAGGGAGGGCTGTTATTTTTATTTTTTTTCAATCACACCTCCTTAGCATTTTGTACGTATCAGCATTCTAGCCGAGCGATTTGCTAATTGCACTGGAAGACCCACTTTAAATTCAGGAATACTGAAACTTTGAAACTGTAACATTTTGACTGGCGAGAATGACCAGTCTTCTTTTCTCTTTCACAGTGAGCTAGTTGAAGGAAGCTGGCATTGTCGCAGAGTGAAAGCTCTGCAGAAGTGCCGCAGGTTTTTCATATGGAAATGTGAAATAATGGGGTGATTAAATAGAGCTGTATATTAAAGTACATCTGACATTAGAATTAGCATAATGTGCTCTAGCCCTAGGCTGAGTACTTTATTTGCCATCTGCGTCGGACCAAAATCCCCTGGGGAAGCGCTAAAATATTCTGAATAAACTCAGCCCGAGTTCTTATTGAGAGTAAAATACCATTTGTGGCACGTCGTATTGATTCGTCTTAATTGCGGTGCAGAAAAGAACATTCAGTTGCTGATGACTTTTGTACTCTGTGACAAGTCGGCTGGAGTTATTCTAACACTGCAGTTGGTTAACCTGAACAGACTGTCGTGCTCAGAGAAGGAGAAAACCTTATCTTCAGTAGCATAAACTATAGTATCATCTCCTGGCTTTACTCCTTTCTATCTTGATGGAGTGTCCTTTTTTTTTAAAATTATTATTATTATTTCCTGAAAACAGCAGCCAACAAACTGGAGGGAAAATGGAGCTTCATTGAATCAATCCAAGAAAATTCACATTCTTACCTAGTTATTCTCTGCAGTCTCCCTCCTTATACTTCCACCCCCATAGCTTTTTCAAAAAAATCCAGGAACATCTGACCAGCTTTCATCTAAGGGAGTGAAAATCAGTGGAACTTGTCCTTGAGGATCCATCTCCAGAACCATTAGTTCAAGAGATTTATTATGTATATTCTGTAAAAAGCTGTGGCTTCTCCTGTGCATAAGCCCACAGTCTTAGCTGGCTGTAATGGTTTGATTTTTGTCAACTCTCTGCTCAAATAGGTTGCTGAATACCTTTGAAAAAGTGCTTATAACATGCATAAAAGATAAATATTTCATCTGAAGGAAAATACTTTGATGCTCCATGCAATTCTCTAACATTCATAAGGTCCAGTTTTTACCCTATAATTGCCTATCATTATACACAATTTACATATTCAAACATTCTCTACAAACCTTAGTCTAGCATGTTTTTATTACAAATTCAGATCAAGGGAATAACCTTTAACTTCAGAGACAAATGAGACAAATTTACAAGTGCATGTCTGCTGTTTTCTTGTGTTTTATAAATCCCTGCAGACCTGAACACTTTTGCTATAACGCCACTCAGAACAATATACATATATTACTACTTGTTTGTAGTGCTTCGGTAATGAGTCCCCTTTGTATTAGATAACCTATATAATTCAGCATCTAGGCCCTCCATAACGTCAATTATCTCCTCATAGCTAAATGTACATTCCATTAAAACAAGATTTACAGCCTTTACAATACTTCTTAGGCTTGAATGTGGAGATTTTGTGGATTTAAAGAAGCAGAGATGGGAGTTAGCATTTGTTAAAGAAGCAATGAATTAAAACAAAAATGCTATTTTATTTAGTAACTGTGAACAGACACCTAATACCCTTAAGAAATAGTTGTAGTAAAACAGACAGAAGTACTCCTGGGGAAAAAGAATCCCAGGAAAATTTGTTTTCACCCTTTGGCTTTTTTTATTGTTTTCTAATTTACTCTTTGTTTTTCCATTATATGACATGGACAATTTCCTTCATGTACCCTCCATTTAATTCCTATTCAGATTACTGCGAATTCTTGACTGTAAGATGAGAAAATGGCACCTTAGAAGTCTGTGGGAAAAAAAAAATCCCAGCACTTGCCAGTTTTCAAACAAAACTGCTTACAGGAAACCGATTTAAAGGGAAGCTGCTGGCATATTTCATATGTTGTAGAAAAGACTGACATTATTTCAAATGCATTTGAATACCTTATGCAAAGAAAAGGCCTAAAAGTGTCCTTGAGCAGTACAAGGATTTTTCATGAGTGCTGTAAATGGGATCCTATATATTAAACCGCCAGCCATGGGTAGTCCTATGGTCTTTTAATCTCATGAGTGGGTACGGTGCCCCTCTGTATCATTGTCCCTATTTTAGCTGTTAGTTTTCACTTATTTTATGCTGCAGGTTTGTAAAACATCTGTTCAGTCTGCTAGTTGATGTTTTAGGTTCAAAGAAACTATCTAAAAGACACAAAGCTCTTTAGATGCTAAAGGTGGAGTTAGTTGAAACTGTTGTATCACAAAGGGCTAATTTAAAAGTTAACTCATTCACTATTGATCTTTTAATATTGATTTTCCTGTTTGCTCCTTACTTTTCACACTTCTCCCTTCCTCTGCTTTATAAATTGCCTTTGCATTTTAGATTTAACACCAATTAGGAGAAGGTGTTCAGAGATGACAAACATGTTTTTTATCTTCCATTTAAATGGTGCTTCTGGGTAAAAATCCCTGTGTCACGAGTTCCAACTTCTGCAACCCATTTTTCTTTCCTTTTCTGCACAAAGTAAAAGCATTTCTTATGCTTCTGTAGGCTGAACATTAACTTCCAGTAAGCCAGAAGCTCTTTTAAGGAATGAGAAATTGGACATCCAGAAGGAAGTTGCCCAAAATGCCTACTGACATTTTATACCTAAAAATATAATATTACTGTTTTGTAATGCACTAGAAATTAAACTGAGCTGTGCATTTGGTTCATTTATGTGAATCTGGCAGTCCTGATCTGAGGTATGATTAAGTCTCACAGAAAATGGGACCATTGAACGCAAGCTGCTTCAGCCAAAGGTCGCCCATGTCCATTAAGAAGCAGGAAGCATCTGTTTGTGTTATGCATGGCTGTAGTCTGCCTGCAGCCTCCTCCTTTTTTATAAGTATAAATGCCAGAGAGGACATATAATATGCTTCTGGGGAAAGTTCAATGAAAAAAACCAAATGAATTGCAACTTGGTATATTTATGTAAGTCTAGTTAAGATCCTTGTTAGTGACAACCTGGTATGGTTTATCTGGAAAAATTTGAAAAAGTCTGCATTGGTGATCATCACAGCTACTTTGAATTCATAGCCGAGTAATTCAAATCAGAGTTCGGCAAGGTGTATCAGCTTGATATCGCTAAGATTTTCAAGGATTCATGCTCTTTGTTCTTGGAGTTCTGAAAGGTTGGCTGTAGATAGCATGACAGTCTGACTTCTCAACTCTCTATTGGTAATTAATTCATTTGGTTTTCCCCTAATTTAATAAAACAGTTAATTTGGCAAAATAGATATTTCTTATTACAAGAGTGACAAACAGATCATTTGCAGTTCTGCTTAATAGGAATAAAACACTGCTGTAATGGCTTCAGAAAATAAAATAGTTTCCCAAAAGTGGGGTAGCACTTAATCCACCAAAACTAGAGCTTGGCAATTGACTTTAGCACAGGAAGAATTAATAGTACATTGCTAACCATAGTGTAATATTAATATTTTTTAATATTTGTGTCAACCAGTACTACTGTATATATTTGCCAACAGGTAGAAAATGCTCTCTAGAATATTCACATCACTAATCAAAATCAGTGCAGGGAATGATAGGGTCTTGTGGGGTGTGTAGGGTCTCTTGGCATAAAGCTTCTTGCATAATCTCTGTTGAGAGCTTGCAGTCTCACTAGTCAAGGTAGAAAGTGGATGGGGAAAGCTGTAAAACCTACAGGCAGTGTGTGGGAGAAGAATATTGCATGAAGTCGTGATTTTTCTTGTGTTGAAGATGGCACTGGAGGAGATAGGCTATCAAAAGGCAAGGTAGGAAAAGAGAACAGGGCCTTGTATGGGAGGAAATAGGATTCTGTAGCTGAGAAGTAACACCTCACGATTACTTCTTTCTTCAGACACCCCTGATTTTCCATCCACCTCTTAAAAACATTTCATTTTTGTTTCCCTGTCACATTCTTTCCTCTCACTGGCCTCATCCTTAGATTCCCCATTTCCAGATGATGACAGGCCCTGTGGCCCCTCATGCTTGGGCTTTTACACCTAAACCTTCATCTTCTTGACTGAGATGCACTTCAGGTTAGCTGAGATTTACAGGAGACCAGGGCTGTTTATCTGAGCGTAGAATTGGAGGTGCGTGGGCTGTGAGACTGCAGACGACTTGTTAAGTCATAAAATACCAACTTTAGCTTCCAATTGACACTAACTTTATGAACTGTTGGTGATAGTCCCCGTAACCCTCAGCAGGATGTGCTGCAAGACTCTCTTGAGCCCTTTCTTTAGATGAGGCAGTGTAGGGATGGATGAACTGTGTTAACTCTGGGGATGGAGTTGTGCTTGTTTTTCATCTTCAGTTCTTGCTGCCATCAAAACAGAATTAATATTAAGAGAGGTGGAAAGAGATGTGGAACTTTTGTGTCTATTGTTTAAAGCTAGTGATTGGCCTTGGACTGGCAGGGGTGATTCACACACAGACTTGAACCCTACTTTACATTTCTGTCTTAATTTTTATTGAGACTGTCAGTCCTTCTGAAATTGAGGTAGCAGCACTTTCAAACAGCTCAGTGAATGCAGGGAAGGAGGGTAAAATGCTCAATATTGTGTCTGCTCAAATAATGTTTATTCTATTATAAACATAGGTAAGTAAAAGTTTTTGCTAACTTGGAAAATTTAAAGTTATAATATGGCTTATAAAACCCTTCAGCATAAATACTGAATACCATTCTCAATATATTGGAGATATTTTTGCAGACCCAACCAAGCACTAAGCATGAACTGATATAGGTCACATAGCAGATCAACACTGCAGACACCTGAAAAGCATTTGGCCCTTGTCTGGGTGATCTGTCAAACCACTTATGATGGTATATTTTTTTCACCATGCAACACTAAATATTTCCAGTATTTAATGCCCTTCTCTTTAATGTCAGCTGGTCTTATAAGGAGACTTGTTAAAATTGTGTTCTCAATTATGGCATTTTAATTTAATAATAATTCAATTCAAGGTGTGTTTTTTATGGAGCATCCATGCTACCTTTATTGGTATTATTAGGGTAACCATCATAATAGCATGGAGTAATTATTTAAATGTTCATTAAAAATCAAGTGGTGGAGAAGAGAGTAATACTGGAGGAAAGATTGTAGGAACCTGATACATGTGTGTTCCTGAGTGCTACAATAAAAGGTGTTCTTTCTTTAAAGCTTGCAAGTTTCTACTTTTCCTGAACTTCTAAAGGTGCAGTAAACCAACATTAAAATTCCTTAACATTTTTATTGCTGCTGTTGTAACTTTGTAAAATGGAACCAGAAACATTATCTGGAAAGTACTGCTAGAGGTAAGGAATGGCAGTGGTTATATGGACCTGGCTGCACGTCTTCCCTGCAGTCCTGGCAGGGTTATGGGTGGGTGATGAAAACGAGGGGGAGTTCATTCCCTGTTACTGCTAATGGAATTATTCAGGCATGCTGAGGGGAGGATTCATAAGGCACTGGATGTCACTGTAGCTCAGCAGAAAATAATGAATTCTCAACAGTTCTTATCTCACACTGATTATTGTTTGATGGTATCCAGAATAACTGAGGATATTTTGAGGGAAATTTTTATCTCCAGAGTAAAGGCGCTTGGCATTCAGGGTACATATAAAGTTATGCACCTACTGGGCAAGGAAGATCTGCATATCACTAAAGGATACAAGTCAGACTGCAGGGGACAGATAAGTCAGGGATTCAGGCTGACTGGTGCAGTGGGGTGGATGTCTACAGACCCAGTCTAGTCTTGTTCTGACCTGTGTTTTCTCACTGTCTTCTGTAAGGGCAGAATTTGGGAGGCGGGGTCTGAATTCAGATTTGTTTAGAGCTGTTCATGAAAGAGAAAAAGGCTCCTTATTGCATTGACATTTTGAATGGAACATAATCTGTCATGCACTGATCGAGGGAACGCATTTTAATATTTCTGGAAAAGACCATTTTTTGTCATAATATGCAGAAAAGGCAACAGTGTTCAATAAGTTCAAAGTTTATAATGACCTGGTTTAGGAGAAAGTATTAGAGAGATTTTTAATCTCCCAGGCAAAAATACAACAAGATCTAATTGCTGGGAG
Organism: Geospiza fortis; assembly: GCF_000277835.1. Classification (NCBI taxonomy): domain Eukaryota; kingdom Metazoa; phylum Chordata; class Aves; order Passeriformes; family Thraupidae; genus Geospiza; species Geospiza fortis. The sequence continues at coordinate 4,092,865 of NW_005054303.1, read as the reverse complement.
TTGAACTCAGCAATTTGAATCAGAAAGACAGCTTTCTTTTTCATACTGAAAATAGTCAACATGGCCACTGACTGCTCCAATACAAAGTGAATTCTCCCTCAACAT